>NC_134208.1:36840000-37465000 GCF_965140235.1 Caretta caretta
ATGAAAAATGTCAGCGAAAATGTAACCTAGTTGGTTGTCCCAACTTTTTTTTCATCCTATTTGTTATATTTCATTGTCACTATATAACTTTTGCTGGTATTACCTCTTCTGTCCCAAATCAGAACTCCCATGATCCCGAAATGAATTTCAGATTATACAGATAGTTCATCATTTTATTCATGAACATTCAGACAAACAAAATGTCGTTTGTACAAATGTTCATGTTAGCAACAAATATTGGATTTGTAAACCTGGGAAAACAAAATTTGAGACTGAATTCAACAAATAGCTTCGCTTCAATTCTTCCTGCTCTTTTTGACATACAGTGACTCTTTGTGAATGATGCTCATGTTGTAAAAATGATAAATGTATGAGCTTCCCTACTGTGTAACAGCCAGGATTTGCCTGGTTTGGTTCATGCTAAGAATATCCAAATATAATCATGACATCCTGCGTTTCAAGGGAAAAAAGTAGTTTTTTTCCTCCAGTGAAAGCATCTTAGTTGGCTGTTGTGGAATAGAAAACCAAACAGAAAAAAATCACAAAGTAATTTTGCATATGCTGCTAGATGAGAAACATAATTAGGTAATGATGTTCTGTAGGACAAGAGCTTTCAAGTCACGAGGCATATCCTCCTGGTGAAGCGTGGATATTTGGTAAATGAGACATGATGCAAAGCTAAAAGATCTCTGAAATACATATTCATAGCTTCCTCTCCCTCTTTTCAGGTCCTGTAGAAGTGGCAGAAGCTGCCTGTAGGAGTTCCCTCCTGCTTCCCCATGTCCTGCACTAAGATCAGAAGTGGCAGGAGCTGCCACCTGGAGTCACCACCTCCTCCTCCTTTTCTGCTCTGAAGTCCATGAAGGCCTGCAGCACTAATCACAGTGGGAGGGCAGCTGTGAGAAGTATAAACATGAAGGTGACAGTGAAGGCAGTAGTGCAAAGAGTGAGAGCCACAGAAATAAAATAGAGAAGGAAATGCTGAAAAGCAGCCAGACACATGAATTTCCGTGTTCTAAATATGAGTCCAACAATCACAGTGTGTGTTGTTTCAGAGTAACAGCCGTGTTAGTCTGTATTCGCAAAAAGAAAAGGAGTACTTGTGGCACCTTAGAGACTAACCAATTTATTTGAGCATAAGCTTTCGTGAGCTACAGCTAAATAAATTGCTCAGTCTCTAAGGTGCCACAAGTACTCCTTTTCTTTTAGTGTGTGTTGTTTTACCACATTCAGGCACATGATGTTATGAGACCATGGAATCTGAAGAGACATCTCACCTAAGCACCCACAGTCTGAGGGGAGGGTGAAAGAGATTAGTTTGGCGGGAACAACAAATGAAAAGGCAGGAAAGTTATTTCCTAAAAAGCCATATTAAATAAAAATACACTTAGGGTGTCATGTGCCTTCTCGTTACAGATCATTGAAAACAAAATTGCTCAGATGAACCCCTAATTGCTTCATGCAGCTGTGGGAAATATATGAAATAATGATAGGGAAGATTGGAGCCAACAAGTTGAAAACAACCCCATTATCAAAGGACACTGGCCTTCACAGAACTGATGACCTTGCAGACCATGTAAGGAAATAGTTGTGAATATTAAAGAAAATCTTTTATTTTCATAATAGTTGGAAGTGGTCCTTGGATGCATAAACAGAAGAATCTCACGTAGGAGTAAAGAGGTTATTTTACTTCTATATTTGGTACTGGTATGACCACTGCTGGAATACTGTGTCCAGGTTTGGTGTCCACAATTCAAGAAGGATGTTATCAATTGGAGAAGGTTTAGAGAAGAGTCACAAGAATGAATAACAAATTAGAAAACATGCCTTAGAGTGATAGACTCAAGGAATTCAATTTACTTAGCTTAACAAAGAGAAGGTAAAGAGGTGACTTGATCACAGTTGTAAATACCCACATGGGGAACAAATATTTGATAATGGGCTCTTCAAACTCACAAAGATATAACATGATTCAATGGCTGGAAGTTGAAGCTAGACAAATTCAGACTGGAAATAAGAGGTGTAAATTTTTAACAGAGAGGGTATTTAACCATTGGAAGTCTACCAAGGATTTTGTGGTGGATTCTCCATCACTGGCAATTTTTAAATCAAGATTGGATGTTTTTCTGAAATATGCTTCAGGAATTATTTTGGAGAAGTTCTATAACCTGTGTTATACAGGAGGTCAGACTAGATGATCTCATTGGTCCCTTCTGGCCTTGGAATCCAGGAATCTATTTAGATACCTAACTTAGCACAGCTGTGTTTCTATGTGTCTTAGATAAAATAAGGGAAGATGGATGAAGAGTTATTTCTTTTGGAAATAAACTGCAACCCAAATGGTTTAAGGCCTGGCACCCCTTGCACAGCCATTGGTGGCCGTGGCCAATGCTGGGAAGGGGACTTGCATATTTAACCTATTATGGAGGTATAAGCACCCAATCTCAATGTGCTCCTTCAGTTTTCCTGTGAAGGCATTCTGCTTGCCTCTGGACTCTGCAGGTTGAATGCCCTTGGTTGTGGCCAGTGATGATGTGCACCTATAAAATCAATACTTACTCCTATAGGCAGTGGCAAATTTTAGCTCCCTGAAGCATAGAGGATATTGTGGTTCTTTCCACCACAATTCTTTCTTTAGGATACCCCTTGCATGGGGCAGCTACATACTGGCCCTTACTAGATTGTGAACTTATTGGAGCAGCCTTCCTGAGTAGGCACCACTATAAATAAATATATAAAATACTATGAGCTGTGTCCTTTTGACACATCCTAGCCCATATATATTTATTTGTCCAGCAGATACAAACACTGACCCCTTCTCTTTCATTACATTATAATTTACATTTAGGCTGCTTTAAAAAAAAAACCCAGAAAACACTTTTAGCATTCTGTAGCTGAGCTGTCTGATGTAATGTCTTAGAGGGTGTAGGTGCCAGTAGAGAGCAGAGAGCTTGAAAAATGATCAGACAGTGCCAAGACCACAGTGCATGTTGTCAGGAGAGCTAACAGTACAATAAATCAACCTGTCTGGTGTCAAGGGTGAGTTCATTTGATGTTTAAAGCCATTTGACCAATCTAATCTGCCCAGGCACATCCTATTCATTTCTAAACTGTTAGTATCCTTATGAGGCTAGAATTACTCTAAAGATATGCTGCCTAACTCTGTGGTTCTCTGGATTTTAAAACAAGGAATCTGGAAGGAAAAAGATGTATGTGGAAAGGTTTTGGGAAGGGCAAGGCTTGGTATCCGTTCTTAGTGAATTTTTTATTTTTTATTAAAACAGATCAGTTTTGGGTAGAGTTTGAGAAGTGTGAGTGTTCAGAGGGAGTCTTTCCTATGGCTTTAGTATACGGAACTGAGAACGCGTCTTCGATGCTGCTTCGTTTTTTTTGTGGGTAGACAAAAATTTCAAATATCATCCACCCCACTTCTACCATTCTCTGCAAATCCAGACAGAGTGACAACCTCCCCACTTAACTAGCTACAGCCACCCTCCTTATTCTCAATGTCAGGTCACAAGCCCCAGTACTCCCGGCCCCATACAGCTCTGGGCAACAGTGATACTGGGACTGGCTCTGGTTTTCCCCTTCTCAGGTGATTCTTCCCTTGCATGGTGCTCTTCCTGGTTCCCATTCTGGGACGTCCCCTGTTGGATGCTCTGTCCCTCCTGGGCTTTGGGCTGGTTCTTGGCTGCTTTACTATGTGAGGGCCTGCTTGCTGTAGGCCTTCTTGTCTGGAGCTACAGACCCCCCCCCCTTTCTCCATTCTCCTCTCCCAGGAACAACCAGCAGTTCCTCTGAAGACAAGGGGCCATGCTCTCTAAACTGCAAGGGGATTACACCCATATATTAGAGAGACAGACAGATGTTTTGAGTAGATATTTTATGGGAGGAGGTGGGATGGGTAGGGCAGAGTGGGTTTGGGGTGGAAGACTGAAAGAAGGTCAGGGCTATGGATGGAGAGAGCACCCCCAAACTCAGGAGAAAAGGAGCCAACACAACCCACTACATCCAGAATAACTGATGTTTTCCCCTCTCTGTTTCTAGATTATATGGCATATATGAATCTAGACTGGGGTCGTCAAAGGTGCCAAAGGGAGTTAGGCACACAATTTGAATGGGATTTTGACATCTAAGTCCCTTAAATTCCTTTGAAAATAAATCCCAGCCATTATGTTCAGGTTTTATTGTTTGCTATTTATTTTCGGTGTTGTTTTATTATTTCTGGACTAAAAGAATGAACACTGGCATTAGTGCAAGATGGTTGGGTAAACTATAAGCATGCATCTAGGGCAGCAGTTCTCAAACTGTGGGTTGGGACCCCAAAGTGGGTCCTGCGATCCCGTCTTAATGGAGTTGCCAGGGCTAGCATTAGACTTGCTGGCGCCCAGGGCCAAAGCCCGAGCCCCATCACCCGGGGCCAAAGCCCGAGCTCTACCACCCGGGGCTGAAGCCCAAGCTCCACTACCCATATTTGGCTTTGGCCCCACCACCTAGGGCAGCGAGGCTTGGGTGGGCTCAGGATTCAGTCCCTCTTCTTGGTATTTGAATGCATTACTTAAATCTTACTTTGATCAGTGTTTGAATGCATTACTTAAACCTTAGTGAGCAAAAAGTGACCCTTAGCTCGGCCCTAAAGCAAACTGTTACTGCCAACAGCGGTCAACCAGAAGCCAATAGATTTGAATTTGCATATGTCAAAAACAAGTGGGTTAGAGTACTTGGTGACGGTCCCAGTTCCTCCCCCTTGATGTAGGCAGGGGGTCTGATGTTATGGGGAATACATGCCAGGCCAGCTCCTCTCCTAGTACTGTCCACATCACTGGAGCCGCTGGCGACGACAATGGAGAAGAGTGGGACACCCCCACCAAACACTCTTAAGTCTGATTGATGTAAACATTGTGGGTGGTGTGGGATTCTTTGTTAGGGGGTGCTCTCTCTCTCTCTCCATAGCCCTGATCTTCTTTCAGTCTTCCTCCCATTATAAAACAGCAGAGAAAACAAGCAAAACTCCCCAGGGAGGAGAGAATGGACTCTAGGAAGGAGAGAGCTCCTTTCTTACCTTTCCCCATGCCTTCATCCGCTTCCCTACACATATAAAATCAATACTTATCCCTAGTGCACCGTGCATTACATCTGTCGCACAGCTAGTAATTCTGTCAGTCCCTTCAATGCACAGCACCCAAGTTGCATGCTCCATGCAGTCCTAATTAATTCTCTTATCCTACACACAGCCCCCCAGTTAATTATGTATGTTCCATCTGTTTCCCCAAATGACATTGCTGCCCCCAGCACAGAGCCCCCAATAAATTCTATACTCTCTATAGGCAGGTCGCCTAATTAATCTGGTTTCTGACTGTGTTATCCACACAGCCCATCACTAATCCTGCCCCCTGGAACAGCCTGCCCTGTCCCCATCCATACCTATTTCCAGGGTGGGTGCTAGTCCTGCTCCATTCCTGGTGCCTGTCTCTCAGCTCTGCTGGGCTGCTTTGCTGCTCACTGTCTCTCCTCTGCTGATGGAGCAGCTCCAGCTGCTCTCCTCCAGATGTTGGGAGGCGAGGATGGGAAAAGGGGACTTTTGTCCTGTCACCCAGTCTGGGAGAAGGCAGCATTAGTGGCCTCTGTATGCCTCTCCCCCAGGAGGTTTGGACAGGATGGGTGGAGGAAAATTAGTGATGGAAACTAAGAGCCAGCAAGGAGCTGCTTCTCTCCAGCTGGCTCTCAGCCTGGTGTTTGTGTAAGTGGGGCAACGGTCCCGCTACTGTGGGGAACTTTCCTGTCTTATACACTACCCTGGAGGACTTGGCTAGTGAAAGGATCTGAGTCCTCACTCCCAGTTCCATTACTCAGGCCTGCCTGACCTCGAGGGCTCCCCTTCCACTCTCCTGTACGGCAGAGTCCTCGTAACCCCAACAAGGCTGGGCCCAGGATTCCTCGGGGGGCTCAACCCCCAACCTTGTCATGATCACTTGGGACAGGGGCTAGGGTCGTGGTTAGATCCCCCACAGGTCTGGCCTGCAAGGCCTGTTGGCTGGGGCATCTCCCTGCACTGGGCTGGCTGCCCAGGGTCCCCCCTCACTCTTCCCAGCTGCTCACTGCACCTGGTTCCAGACTGCTCTAGCCCCAGCTCCAGCTCCACCCAGCCTCAGCATTGATGCTGCTCTGCCTCCAGCCCCCAGGGCTGCTTTTTCTGGCCCCTAGGTTTACCAACTTTCTGACTGCAGAAAAATTGAACACCCTTACCCTGCTCCCTGCCCCACTCTCCCCTGCCCCACCCCTTCTCTGAGGCCCCTCCCCCACTCACTCCATTTCCCCCCCTCCCTCCCTCCCTCGCTAGCTCTTAGCAATCCTCACTCATCTTCATTGGGCTGGGGCAAAGGGTGAGGGCTCCAGCTGGGGGAACGGGCTCTGGGGTGAGGCCGGGGATGAGGGAGGGGGCTCAGGACTGGGGCAGGGGGTTGGAGTGTGAGGGGGGCTGAGGGCTGCAGCTGGGGGTGGGGGCTCTGGGGTGATGCTGGGGATGAGGAGTTTGTAGTGTGGGAGGGGGCTCTGGGCTGGGCCACGGGAGGAGGTGCGGGGTGCAGTCTCCAGGCAGCGCTTATCTCAGGAGGCTCCCAGCAGTGGCTGGCATGTCCCTGCGGCCCCTAGAGGGAGGCATGGCTAGGCAGCTCTGCGCGCTTCCCCCCGGCCACAGGTGCCGCCTCTACAGCTCCCGTTGGCCGCGGTTCCTGGCCAATGGGAGCTGCAGAGCCAGCGCTCAGGGGGCAGCGCGCAGAGCCTCCCTGGCTACCTCTGTGCCTTGTGGCCACAGGGACGTACCGGCTGCTTCTGGGAGCCGCACAGAGCCAGGGCAGACAGGGAGCCTGCCTTAGCCTTGCTGCGCCGCTGACTGGACTTTTAACGGTCCAGTCAGTGGTGCTGACCGGAGCCACCAGGATCCCTTTTTGACCAGGTGTTCCGCTCAAAAACCGGATGCGTGGCAACCCCACTGGCCCCTCTGGCTCTGGCTGCTGCAGCTCTCCTCCCAGAAAATGTCTGCTCTGTGGGCTGCTTCTGTGGCTCGGCTCCTAGCACTGATCTGCTTCCTGGGCTGCTTTTCTGGCTTTTTGTCTTTCTGGCTGGCGCAGCCCTGCTCCCCAGCTCAGCTCAGGCTCCTGCTCTCTCCTTAGCTTGGTCCTACTGTGTCTGACCCAGGCAATTCCAGCTCACACAGAGGATGGGACCCCCCTGGCCTCCTGACTCTCTCATTAACCTGCCTGCCCTGTCAATCAGGCTGACCTGGAGCATTGGCCTCTCCCCATTGTTCCTGGGGACTGTCAGTCTCAGGGTCCTGATTTCCCATCAACCCTTCCCCTTCCTTTTGGTACTGGGAGGTAGCCAACCAAAACACCCTCACTGAGTTTTAGTAGGGGGCCAACAGTCCACTTACATTTGGGGGAAGGCAAAGGAGCCTTGGCTACTGCGAATGTTAAGTGCCAAGTGATCGCTCACCACATGCAACTCCTGAAACTGAATTCCCCTCCCCCAGGAGGTGGGATGACGGTGAAGTCAGCAAATCAGAAGGTATTTCCATGTAGGCTGGGGCCGGGGCGTCCCATATAAGGGTCGGAAGCCCCATAGTGTATGGGGAAATCACATACACGTGGCAGGTCTGCATGTAGAAATTTAAAATATTTCCATATGTACCATAAGCCTCATATTCAGTAGCTTTATTAATACTCCTGCTTTCCACTGACCCTGGGGAGAACTCTTGGCAAGTCTGCAGTGCTGCCGAATTCTATGCCTCACACATGACAATCATGCATTTGGCAGCTCTGTCCTGCCTGCTCACAGCTCAGCCTGAATATCACATAGCCCAGCTGGCCTGAGAGCAGAAACTGCAGTTCCTCCTGAGGTCTCTCACTGCTGCTCAGTGAAGCTCAGCACTTCAGGGCAGCACTCTGCCTTCCCTCCAGATGCTCCCGGTATTGGATTCAGCTGGGAAAGGAGCAGCAGCATAGTGACTTGGCTGCAGCAGGTGGCAGGTTGGCTGGGAAGAAAGATTATGTAACCTAAATAACAGCCCCAGGCTCCCGCAGCCAGACCCCAGAAAAACCTGAGACCACTGCTTTCCTAACCAGCCCCTCAGAAACCCTATCCAGACCCCTGCCCCCAAGAGAGTAACCATTCCCCAGGTACCTGCCCTCTTGGAGACCAGAGCCCATCTCCCATTCAGCCCCTGACTATCCCAGCACTCCCAGACGTCTCAGCACGCAGCACTTGAACCACTTACTCTAGACACCCCATGACAGCACCCTGCCACCCCCCCCACAGTTACCCAAAAGCACTCAGTGATGTAGACACCCTAGTATGAATGCACATGGTGGCAACCCCAGATTACCTCCAGCATCCCCCCCCAATCACCTACCCTCCCACCTACTAACCCCTTATCTGGCTTTGCCTCACAGCAGCCAAATTTTAGGCAGCTTTGTGTCCTACTCCCACTTCTGCTTGGCGGGGAGTGTTTAGGTAGTGGCCTTAAGCTGAAGTTTATGCTGTTATGTAAATTAGTTCATTAAATGATTTGCATACAATTTCACACATGGAGCTGCACAAAATTGGCAGTTATGAGAATACTTCTACATTTAATTCCAACTATCATAAGTGTGTTGAAATTAGTAGGAAACATGAGGAGGACTTTACAGAGAAACACTAAACTTAGAAAAGCAATTGAATGAGGTGATGGAATGAATACAGGATGGCTGGCAATTTCTTTGGGAATCTGGCTTGGTCCAGTAAACAGCAAAGAACTACACAAGGACAAAGCTGTAAAACAATTCAGTGTAATCAGTATCTAAAGGACAGAGTCAAAAGAATGATAGGCCTGACTCATTAGTAGAGTGGGAACTTGATTATTGGGTTGTTGTGTTTTACTTACAGAATTGAAAGCTTCTGTTTTGGAGTGCGTCAGAAGACAAGATATGCATCTGAAGAAATCACATAGTATTGTTTTTTGTTTAATTTCTTCTATTTTTTCCCTCCATTTGTAGTGTCAATGTTTTCTTTTTATATACACACACACACACGCTTGTGTGCACCAGCCAGATTTTTTTTTCAAGGTGTGTATAAGTCACAACTCCTCTCAGTTGGTTGGCACAACCAGGTCCTGTTAAGAGCTTTACAGATTAAGACCAACACTTTGACATGACTTCTGAAGTTAATGGGGAGCCAGTAGAATGTACAAAGCTCAGGTGCGTTGTGTTCCCATTTATCTTTATGGTTTATGAGGTGCATTGCTGCATACTGCACCAATCTTAGTTGTCTTGAGTCAGTTCTGTACAGTCTCAGGTGGAATGAGTTGTAATAGTCTAATCTGGAGGCACTGAAAGCATAGATTTGTGATGGTTGGGGTTCTCATCTAAGAGGAGGAATGGAGTTTTCTTGCTAGGAAATGATGTAGGAAGGCATTCCACACTACTGTGGCAAGCTACTTCTCATGGAGTAGTGGTTAGAACACAGGACTGGGTTTGAGGAGGTTCAGAGTGTGTACCAGTGTCTGTCATTGACACATTGTGTAACCAAGTCAATGCTCATCATCTTAATTGCCACATCCTCTGAATGAGGATGATCATGTTTACTCACCTTTATAAACTGCTGTGAGATCTACAAAAGAAAGCAGCATGGTTATGCAAATTATTATTAATAGATTGGGTAAATAGCATCAAAAATGAAAACTAGAAGGAACAAGAGTTCAATCATTTCACACATATATGACCACCTTTGTGTGTGTCAAAAGTGAGATTATCAAAAGTACTCAGCATTAACACTGTAATGAGAGCAGGGCTGAGTGCTTTTGAAAATCCCACTCAAAATAGCCAATATGAAATTATTTAAAGAACAGGCCACTTGGAGAGGGGGCGCTGATGGCTGTGCAGTAATTTTAAAACAGTCTAAAAATACAGTTAAAACAGCATAATATAAAAACGAAATAGTACAAAGACAAACTGTGTGCAGGACAAATAAAACATCTTCACTAGTGAGAGCAATTCATTTGGTGCCCTAGATAGCAGGAGACAGATGAGGCCACATTGAATTAATAGGAGAAAGTGGCACTGTCAGTCTGGGATGGGGGTGGGGATCACAGAGGAAGATGAAGTTTGAAGAAATTAAGAGGAAACGGGATGATCCACTGGTTAAAACACAAGCCTATGCTTTGGGAGCCCTAGGTTTGAGTCCCTGCTCTACCACAGACTTCCTGTGTGACCTTGGGCAAGTCACTTAGGGTAGGATGCGTAACGGGATCTAGGCATAGCAGCACTGAGTGTCATGGTGCTTAGAAAATTCCAGAAGCAACAGTGTAATCCACAAAGCCTAAATTAGTTATCTAGACTCCCTATATAATGAATGAGGAGTGATGGGTATCAATACTATCCACAAAGGGTAACATACTAGGCAGGGAACCACCTAAGTTAGCTAGCTGTGGGAGAGACTGACAACAAGTGTGTGTGTGCGCACTCACCCTGCTCTTGGAGTCTTAAATTGAGACTGGGGCGGGGGGGGGGTGGGGGGTGGGGGCGCTATCGCTCCTTGGCAATCCTCAAACAGGAACCTATCGCATGGAGTCGGGTGGCTTAGGCATCTAAGCCACATCTTGAGGAACTGAGTCAGGTGCCTGCTTTATTCCATACGAAATAGCTACAGGATTGGTGCCACCCAAAGCATAACTTTTAGCCCAGTGGTTAGAGCACTTGCCTCGGAGGTGGGAAACCCCAGTCGCAGTCCCCTTCCCCCTGCTTCCATGACTCTCATTATTTCTCCAAAGTGGAATAGCTTCAACAGGAGAGACTGAGGGAGCTGCACATCAGCATATCCAAGAGTCCAAAGGTAAGAACACTCTGCTGAGAGGAGGGAGACCCCTGCTCAAATCCTTTCTCTCCTCTTTCAGGGAGGGGGGAAATGAACCTGAGTCTCCCTTATCCCAGGAGAATGTTCTAATCCCTGGGCTAAATGTTAAATACGGTGGGCACCACCACCACCTCTTCCTTCAGCTGTATTTTGAATGGGACCCAATCCATTAGGTGCTACCTGAGCCTGCTGAATTGGGCCCTGCTTGTGACTTAGGTGGGCAAAAGCCTATCTTCCCTGGTTTGTGACTCACTCTGGGGCTTAGGCAGGAGACAGGCATCTGAATGCCTAGAGGGAGACAGCAGTGGACAAGCCAAGAGGCTGAAATGTAGGGGCCTAGAGAAACTTTGCTTTGAAAACTGTAGGCATCAAGTGATTTTAGGTGCCTACAGAGTTCAGCAGGATTGTTGTGGAGCCTAAAATTGGGACTTAGGCACTTAAGTCTGGGGTTTATGCTCCTTAGTACTTTTGTGGATCTGGGCCCTGGTCTCTCTGTGCTACAGTTCCCAATCTGTACAATGGGGATAATAACACCCTCGAAGGGATGTTGTGAGGATAAATACTTTAAAGATTGGGAAGATATGATGGTGATGGGGGTGCCATGTGACTGCGACAGATAGAAGGAAGACCCCCCCCGCCCCAAAAAGGATAGAATATTGTTTCCCACAGCGTGTGAACTGAGACACTTTGGTGTGTGTACTCCTTCCATAGTAGTGCAAGTTTTGTTATGAAATGTGAGAATTAGCAACCTTCCAACCAGTTAGTCCCACCCAAGAAGCCCATATTTTCAGCTTTTGGGGTCTGATCCAGTGCCCGTTGAAGTCAAAGGAAGAATTGCCATTAATTAAAGCAACTGTTAGATCAGGCCTTTGATTTGTGATAGAGAACACATTGTCACTGAAACCACCAATATGTGAGAGATTTCTTTGTCCTCTGAGGAAAATGCTCTTCTGCCGACTAGCTCATCTCCTACATTCAGTGTTATAGTGATGATTAGATGAGTCTCAGCTACAGTTGTGTCAAATATCAAATATTCACTGTTCAGTTCTACACATAAATAATGGAAAAATATCCCATAGATATATCTTATTCCACCAGTTAATTGTTGATTCTTTTGGTTTATTACTACATGGGTAGTGTATATTCAACCTGACATAGGATCTTATGAGGGGAAGTTAAAATGTGTGTTTGATTGACCAGATAATCTGAACTATGATTGCATTTGAGCAGGTCTAATATTTCCACTAAACCCGATCTTTCTGTGAATCAATATATTGGTTTTGTTTATATTATTCATTTTTAAGTTATTGTAAGTGTTACAGTGATATTGGTTATGTGTTAAGTATTCTTCTTATTACTGGTAATTAGGTAATACATGGTGTTTTATAGATATAAAAGTCAGGGTCCTGCACCAAAGACCTTAAAATTAAGCCGTGATTCTGCAACATCTTGCATGTGAGCAGGCTGAGATCAGTGAAGCCATGTGTGGTAGGCCATCCACACATAAGAAGTTGCAGCCACAGTGAAGATGATAAAATTATGGTAAAAGTGGTTTAAAATGCACTAAAAAGCTTCTCTTTTTGTCCAAATCAATTTAGCTTCTTGCTGTGTTTGTTTATTGTTTTATTTAAGTATTTTAGTTTAGTTTTTGTCTTTAGTTTGTTTTTAGTTTTCCTAATACATTCATGATCAGGTGCTGAGCAGTGGGGAGCATTTGGAAATTATTTGTGGACTGCTAGCCTAGAGGGGTGAGTTTTAACAAGGCATCTGTTATGTTTCTCCAGTGTGTTAACAGCAGGAGGACCCTGTGTGCTTGCATACTGAAGGGTGGAGTAAATCAGAACTGAATTAAATGCCCATGGCAACTATGTGGCTGGGGCACTTGTACTAGCCAATCTAAAGACAAAAGCTTTTTTCTTTCCTTGTTTTTCTTTACCAAATTGTTCAGAAAACCTTCTGTTCAAATGTCCTGTCTTCTTGTGTTATTTGAGGCATCCCAAGTGGTTTCGTTACATATTTATTTATGTGATATAAAAGGAGAGGATGCTTTTCAGCATGATACATTAGCTGGGGAAATGTGAAGAGAAGTTTTCCAAGTCAAAGAAAAAATATGCTTATAGAATCTAAAAATAAAAATGTTTTTAACCTTCCCTGCTCCACCCCCCATGAGCAAAGTCCTCTCTAATATGGAAGAAAATTTTCTGCCTGTGCAGGACTTTTCTGTGAGTAATATAAGCAGGGTGAGCTGTAAATACCCATGGCACCCAAGTGCTTGGTGAACAGCTCATCTTTTTACAGGATATTGGTTTAAAGGGAAATACTTAATAATGCATTTCTAATCACATTTAATATTTTATATTAAAAAAATCAAACATATTTGGAATGGTGCCTGGACAATATTGCTCAATTAGCATAAGTGTCACCGGAAAATGAAGTTGTGAAAATATCCATGGCTGTCTGATGATACAAGGACAGTGTCTGTCAGGCACAAACATTGACTCATTTGAATAAGAATGTCACTTCTAATGGATTTGTCACCTCTCATAAGATCTCTCTAGTGTTGGAAAACTCTGAACTATACTTATAACTGAGAATCAAATCCTGCAAGCAGTTATGTAGGTGTGGTGGTCTGCTTGAAGCAGCAGTGTCTAACACTGGGTGATGCACAAAGTGCAGGTGTTGGATAAATCTAAAATGAAATATACATATTTTTTGTAATGGGTAAGTTTTCCAGGAAAACAAAAATATAAACAGTTCCCATGGGGTATGTTTCTGGCGAAGGGTTCATTGGATGGTCTTGTAGTGGCATTGCTAAATGTTCTACCTTCCATATCCAAAAGTGATAGACCTGTCTTCTAGATGGGAAAGTAAAAGCTCTCCTATGTCTGAAAACGAGAGTCTGGAAACAGATGATCCTAGGGGCCTTAAAGGCCTATTGAAACAGATGGTATTAGAAAGAAGTAGGTGATAATCATTGCAGTAGTTGGGGAATGATCAATATGATTATGAAGTAAAATGGAAACAGTACTAGTAGCCAGTGAAGTGGCTTAAGAACAACTCTGTATTACCAGAGACAATCCCGGCATTTAGAATAAGGCCCAATGTTCATATTGTGAAAACTAGAGAATGTGTGCATTAATAATTTTGAAGATTCCAGGGGAGAAATTAAAAGTCAAGCAAAATAAAAACTAAAATATCAACATTGCAAAAGTGCAGTTTCACTCTAAGACTTCTGAGATGATGAAAGGCAAACCTGGTGACAAGATATGTAATAGAATCATAGAATATCAGGGTTGGAAGGGACCTCAGGAGGTCATTTAGTCCAACCCCCTGCTCAAAGCAGGACCAATCCCCAACTAAATCATCCTAGCCAGGGTTTTGTCAAGCCTGACCTTAAAAACCTCAAAGGAAGGAGACCACCTCTCTAGGTAACGCATTCCAGTGTTTCACCACCCTTCTAGTGAAAAAGTTTTTCCTAATATCCAGCCTAACCCGCCCCTGCCCCCCCGACCTCCCCGACTCTATTTTCATTCCAAGTCTTCTAACTCTGGTAGCTTATATATTATAGTCTTTGGAGAAAGATCCCCCAAATGCGAGGTGATGCATACTTCAGCTATAAAATCATAGAAAGGGATGGCTGGAAGTGAACTCAAGAGGTCATCTAGTTCATCCCCTTGCACTGAGTCAGTGTGATAGATAGATTAGATTGCCTAGAAAACAACTACTTAGTAGAAGCAGAAGATTTGCAAAAAACAAATACATATTATCTCAGTTCAGTTTCAAATCATTTGTGACCATCACAGATCATGCTTTGGTAAAATACGTAGACATGGGCAAAACTGCTGCAAGAGACATAAGAACAGCCATACTGGGTTAGACCAAAGGTCCATCTCGCCCAGTATCCTGTCTTACAACAGTGGCCAATGCCAGGTGCTTCAGAGAGAATGAACAGAACAATTAAACATCAAGTGATCCATCCCCTTGTTGCCCATTCCCAGGTTCTGGCAAACAAAGGCTAGGGACACATCCCTTCCCATCCTGGCTAATAGCCATTGATGGACCTATCCTCCATGAACTTATCTAGTTCTTTTTTTAACCTTGTTATAGTCTTGGCCTTCTCAACATCCTCTGGCAAAGAGTTCCACATGTTGACTGAAAAAATACTTCCTTTTGTTTGTTTTAAACCTTTTGCCTATTAATTTCATTTGATGACCCCCCAGTTCTTGTGTTATGAAAAGGAGTAAATAAAACTTCCTTATTGACTTTCTCCTCACCTGTCATGATTTTATAGACCTCAATCATATTCCTCCTTAGTTGTCTCTTTACCAAGCTGAAAAGTCCCAATCTTATTAATCGCTCCCCATACGGCAGCTGTTCCATACCCCTAATCATTTTTGTTGCCCAAAACTGTAAAAGACAAATGCATATTGTTTGTGTTCTAATTAAAATTAATATTATGCTGCTAGAGAATTTTGTCCACATCTGCAGCAAATAAAGGGAGAGAATTATAGGATATTATATTCTGGAGAGTAATGGAGCCAGTGAGGAAGAATCTGATCCACAATTGCCCAGTTACAAACTGATAATGCCCTATAAATGGTGAATGACACCAAGCCAGGACAGTTCTTCATAATCTAAGCATTTCCGTCAAATGACTCAGTAATATTCCAAGATCTACTGTACAGAAAGCAGCAGAAGGATCTATCAGAAGGAGCCGTGTAATTTAACTTGAATAATCAGCTAGTAATAAATCATTTGTGCCACTAAGTAAAGCAATCCCACTACTGGTATTCTCCCTGAAGCCAGACTGAAACCTCTCATATAATCCATTCCCGGGCAAAATTGCCTTTAGTTAAAGGACAACCATCTTTTCCAATCTTTCCCTTCCCACTATCCAAAACAGGAGTTTTAGTAAGGGATTGTAGGATAGAAATCTGCAAGATACAAAGGGGAAAGCTTTGGCTTCTTTCTGCTAACAATGAACAGCTACAGATAATGAACACACTCAGAAAGCAAAGACTCATTAACCATATTAGCTAATGTAGCAAAGCACCAAAAGACTGTCCGTGAGCAGCCATATGGGCCAAGAGTCAAAACAAGAAGTAATGGAGCATGATTGCTTTCTCAACTATGGCCAGATCTACACTTCAAACTTAGGTCAACATAAGCCACATTAAGTCGATCTAGTAATGTGTGTGACTACAATACTGAGTACCTTCTGCTGACCTAAGTGGCCTGTAAAGTCGACTTCTGTACTCCACCTGTGCAAGAGATGTAGCGCTTGATTCGACATCCACAGTTCGACATGGGGATAGTGTAGACACTGCGTTGTGTAATTTGAATGAATTGGCCTCCAGGAGGTGTCCCACAGTCCTCCTCTGTGACCGCTCTGGAGAGCACTTTCAACTCCACTGCAAGTCAGCCAGGTACACAGGGAACAGCCACTCCCCTGTTAAAGCCTCAGGAACATTTGAATTTTCATTTCCTGTTGATCAGCATGGAGAGCTCACCAGCACAGCTGATCATGGAGATTGAAGATGGCAGACGCGCTCCAGCATGGAGTACACAGGAGATGGTGGATCTAATTGCTGTGTGGGAAGAAGAGTGTGTGCAGGCAGAGCTCTGATCCAGCAGAAGAAACGCTGACATCTATGTCAAGATCATGCCAGGCATGGGGGAGAAGGGCTACACCAGGAACACGCAGCAGTGCCACGTGAAAATAAAGGAGCTTAGGGAAAAATACCAGAAGACAAGGGAGGCCAGCAGTCTTTCTGGTTCTCTTCCACAGATGTGCCGCTTTTATGAGCTGCATGCGATTCTCGGTGGTGACCTAAGTTTCCTCTAAGATGCACAGCAGGCAATCAAGGGCCATGAAGGCAGGGAGAGGCACCTCTCCCCTGGCCCCAGCTCCAGAGCTGCTGAGGTCAGGGAGAAGTGCCTCTCCTTCAGCCCGGGGCCTGGAGTTGCCCTGGCTGGGGAGAGGTGCCTCTCCCCTGGCCCCCGAGTTACCATGGCCAGGCAGGGGCACCTCTCCCCCAGCACCACCCAAGAGCCCACACCCCCAGCTGGAGCCCTGACCCCCTATACAGCAACCTTCTTCCCCAGTCCTGAGCCCCCTCCCATGCCCCAAACCCCTCATCCCCAGCCCCACCTCAGAGCTTGCACCCCCAGCCAGAGCCCTCACCCCCACACCCCAACACTATGTCCTAGCCCTGATCCCCCTCCCGCACCCCAAACCCTTCATCCCCAGCCCCAACCCCACCACATATTACCTCCATATTGGTGCACATATCAAAATTCATTCCACACATGGACAAAAAAAATTAGAGGGAACATTGTCGGTGATCCCACTACTGCCCCAAAACATGCCTTGGATACCTCCCAGGAACCCCAGGTGATCTCGAGCAACAACGAGGAGGACATTGTTGATGAGGAAGAGGAGGAGAATGTGAAGCGGGCAAGTGGAGGATCCATTCTCCCTGACAGCCAAGAACTGTTTTTAACTCTGGAGCCCATCCCTTCACAGGACCAGTTGGCAGCGGAGTGTGATGCCGGGGAAGGCACCTCTGGTGAGTACACATATCCAATCAAACTGTATGGGTTACATGCTATTATTTTTTATGTTTAATCTGAACAAAAAAGTAGGTGTAGTGGGTATCAGTGGCCACTCCAGCTATGCAGAGGGTGCTCTCCAAAAAAGTTTATATGCATGGGGTTGGCCTGGGAATCCTCCATAGAGATCGCTAGGAAGCTTTCCTGGAAGTACTCTGCAATCCTTTACAGGAGGTGTCTGGGAAGGACTGCCTTATTTCATCCACCATGGTAGGACACTTTCCCACCCCACTCCGGTATTAACTCTGCTGGCATCATTGTAGCACACAGCATTGGACCAGGTCTGTACCCAGATGCTTGCAGCATCTGCTCCCTTTCCACCTCTGTTACCCTCAGGAGAATGATATCACATAGGATCACCTAGGGGAAACGGGGGAAGTTTTCAATGCTAGCCCTTGGGCTGAAAACAATCCAACTCCCGTTTGGTGAAATCTGGGTCACACAACCACGCTTTCCTAGATGTGGCACGGCTGTGGTGGGAAGGGATCACTATGTATTGCAAGCAGCATTAGAAAAAAAGAAGAGAGTGGCTTCCTGTTTGTCGCCCTTCCCCCCCACAACCTGCTGCCACTTTTGTAAAAAAACAAATTATTTGGGGGGCTTTACACTGGTGCCTGTCCTCAAGCACTATCCAGGTTGCTAGGGGAGAGTGGGCTTTTCTCAAGTTCCAACCTGTGATCCCAAGGATGTCTTCACAAAAGCAGTGTGTCTCATGGCCTTACTCACCATGGCTGGAGCAGCAAATTGACTCTTGCAATAGCCAGCGGTTGTGATTACATTGTGGCTTGCAGTGAAGTGTATAGAGGGTGTTTTAACCTTGCACCAGAAACAATGTATGTACTGTCAATGCTACCCTTGTACTTTTCATTCTTTGCAGCTGAAACCTTGCCTGTCTGCACATCCTCCACACCGGGACAGAGACTTTCCCAGATTAGAAGGTGGAAAAAGAAGATTCGGGGGGACATGTTCAGTGAGTTAATGCATGCCTCTGAGAGTGACAAGAGGGAGCTCAAGATGGAGGATTACACTGTCCGAGAACCTGGACATGGACAGGGAGGACAGGAGAACATGCAGGGAACAATAGCGTGCCATGCAGGACGAGATGCTGCAGATTTTGAAGGAGCAATCAGATATGTTGAGGTGTCTGGTTGAGGTTCAAGAGAGGCAGCCGGATGCTAGAGTCCCTCTGCAGCCTATGCTGAACCTGCTGCCATCATCGCCCAGTTCTACATCCTCCTCCCTCAAACGTCCTATGAGATGGGGGAGGGAGGGAGTGGGTCGGAAAGTATCACTTGCACTCAACACCAGGGGAGGGTACAAGGACCAGAAGGCGCACATTCCCATACCTTTGATTGTTATTGCAGTGCACCTGTAAGTAAACTTTCTTTGTTGCTCCCCCCCATAGTGTTATCAACCCTTTTGGCCCAGATTATTTTACTTTTCTTTTCAGTCTCTATGTGTTTGTGTGCATCACAAAACTTAACAGATGAATGAATAAAGAGCTTTTTCTCCTTTAACACACAGTGGTTGGTGGGGGTGGAGTTTACAGGGGAGAAAATGCAATGGAGGGGACAAGTTGGTAAGGAACAACACAGATGAGTATCACATTACTCTGGCTCTTTGTTGAAACTGGTTTTCAAAGCCTTACAGAGACGCAGAGCCCCTCAACGTGCTCATCTTATTGTCTTGGTGTCTGCCTGCTCAATATTGGCTGCCAGGCGATCTGCCTCAACATCCCCACCCCAGTGGAAACTTTTTTCCCTTTATTTCACAGATATTATGGAGCGCACAGCAGGCAGCAATAACAATGGGGATATTGCTTTCCCTGAGGTCTAACTTAGTAAGCAAACAACACCAACAACCTTTTAAATGACCAAAGGCACATTCCACATCCATTCTGCACTTGCTCAGCCTATGGTTGAACAGGTTCTTACTGCTGTCCAGGCTGCTAGTGTACGGCTTGGGTAGGCTGAGTCTACTAGGATCAAGATTGGCATGTCAACATCACCAGTGATTCTTTTGCAGTCTGAAAAGAAAGTCCCTGCTTGCAGCTTTCTGAACAGACCTGTGTTCCTAAAGATGCGCATGACATGCACCATTCCTGACCATCTCATGTTTATGTTGGTGAAATGGCCCCTGTGATCCACCAGCACTTGCAACACCATTGAGAAGTACCCCTTTCGGTTTATGTATTCTTTGGCAAGGTAGTCTGGTGCCAGGATAGAGATATGTGTTCTGTCTGTTGTCCCACTGCAGTTAGGGAACCCCATCACGGCAAAACCATCCATTACGTCCTGCACATTGCCCAGAATCACTACCCTTCTTACCAGAAGCCTGTTAATGGCCATGCAAACTTGGATCACAACAGATTCCGTGGTAGATTTACTCATACCAAACTGATGCCACGCTGACTGGTAGCAGTGTGGCGTTGCAAGCTTCCACAGAGCTATTGCCACTCTCAGAGCAGCTCTCATTTTAGTATTGCTATGCTTCAGGACTGGGGAAAGCTCTTCACACAGTTCCAGAAAAGTGTCCTTATGCATTTGAAAGTTCTGCAGCCACTGCTCATCATCCCATAGCTGCATAATGATGTGGTCCCACCAGTCAGTGCTTGTTTCCTGGGCCCAGAAACGGCACTCAACCATGTCAAGGTGATATAGGGGCCGCTAACAGGGAGTTTCGAGAGGGAGTTTGGAAGGGGAGTGGGAAGGGGGTAAGGTACACTTGCCATTCTTTAAAACCTTTACACTAAACTACAGTCAAAACTTCTTGATTTAAACAAAAACCCTATCATTAACCTCGGTAGCTGTAGGAGAAATGCAGGCTGAAGATCAGCAGCAGAGTGGGGGGTATCTTGTTTATTGCACTCAGTGTAGCATGTATGATTACCTGCCCTGTGGGTGGGCGGTGTATGTGTGCATTCGGTGCAAGGAGCTCCTGGCCCTCAGAGACCATGTACGGGCTTTGGAGGCCAGGGTGGTGGAACTGGAGTGGCTAAAGGAGGCAGAGAGGTATGTTGATGAGGCTTTCTGGGACACTGTACATTTGTCCCACCTCCGGTCAGACAGCCCCTGGGCCGTTAAGGAAGGTGAAAGGCCCAGAGAAGGAGAGCAGTCAATGGGAACAGAGGGAAACCTTCCCATAGCTGGGACCCTCCTTCCAGATGATGTTGGGGTATCCTCTCGCACTGAGGTTACCCCTCTGGGGGAGGGAACTCCAGTCATTAGGAAAATACAGGTATTAATAATGGGAGATTCAATCACTAGAAACATAGATAGCTGGGTTTGTGATGACTGGGAGAACCGTATGGTGACTTGCCTGCGTGGTACAAAGGTTGCAGATCTTTTGAGGCATCTAGATAGACCTATGTGTAGTGCTGGGGAAGAGCTGGTGGTCGTGGTACATGTAGGTACCAATGACATAGGGAAGGGTAGGAGAGACATCCTGGAGGCCAAATTTAGGCTGCTAGAAAAGAGACTGAAATCCAGGACCTCTATGCTGGCATTCTTGGAAATGCTTCCAGTTCCATGCACAGGGTCAGGTAGGCAGGCAAAGCTTCAGAGTCTCAATGCATGGATGAGACGATGGTGTAGAGAGGAGGGCTTTAGATTTATTAGGAACTGGGGAAACTTTTGGGAGAGCGGGAGCCTCTACAGGAAGGATGGACTCCACCTAAACCAAAGTGGATCCAGAGAGCTACCACTTAACATGAAAAAGGTTGCAGAGCAGTTTTTAAACTAAGAGCTGGGGGAAAGCCGATTGCTGGAGAGGCGCACATGGATCAGACAGAGACTTCTCCTAGAGGAGAATCTATTGATAGAGATTCTCTAGGTTTTAGTCAGGAGGAGGTGATGAAAGAGGACAAAGTATGGGCCAGATCAGATGAGAAACATTTACATAAAGAATCTGACACATCAGAAAAGGGCAGACAAATAAACAGTGACAAGTTTTTAAAGTTCTTGTACACAAATGTTAGAAGTCTAAATAATAAGATGGGTGAACTAGAGTGCCTCGTGTTAAGGAGGATATTGATATAACAGGCATCACAGAAACCTGGTGGAGTGAGGACAATCAACGGGACACCATCATTCCGGGGTACAAAATATATCGGAAGGACAGAACAGGTCATGGGAGGGGGGAGGGAGTGGCACTATATGTGAAAGAAAAAGTAGAATCAAATGAAATAAAAATCTTAAATGAATCCACATGTTCCATAGAATCTCTGTGGACAGTAATTCCATGCTCTAAGAAGAATATAACAGTAGGGATCTATTATCGATCACCTGACCAGGACAGTGATAGTGACACTGAAATGCTAAGGGAGATTAGAGAGGCTATCAAAATAAAAAACTCAATAATAGTGGGGGATTTCAATTATCCCCATATTGACTGGGTACATGTCACCTCAGGACGAAATGCAGAGACAAAATTCCTTGATACTTTAAATGACTGCTTCTTGGAGCAGCTGGTACAGGAACCAACAAGGGGAGAGGCAACTCTCGATCTAGTCCTGAGTGAAGCGCAGGATCTGGTCCAAGAGGTAACTATAGCAGGACCGCTTGGAAATAGTGACCATAATATAATAACATTTAATATTCCTGTGGTGGGAAGAACACCTCAACAGCCCAACACTGTGCCATTTAATTTCAGAAAGGGGAACTATGCAAAAATGAGGAGGTTATTTAAACAGAAATTAAAAGGTACAGTGAGTAGACTGCAAGCTGCATGGACACTTTTCAAAGACACCATAATAGAGGCTCAACTTAAATGTATACCCCAAATTAAAAAAAACACAGTAAAAAAACTAAAAAAGAGCCACTGTGGCTTAACAACCATGTAAAAGAAGCAGTGAGAGACAAAAAGGCATCTTTTAAAAAGGGGAAGTCAAATCCTAGTGAGGTAAATAGAAAGGAGCATAAACACTGCCAAATTAAATGTAAAAATGTAATAAGAAAAGCCAAAAAGGAGTTTGAAGAACAGCTAGCCAAAAACTCAAAACGTAATAACAAAATGTTTTTTAAGTATATCAGAAGCAGGAAGCCTGCTAAACAACCAGTGGGGCCCCTGGATGATCGAGATACAAAATGAGCACTTAAAGATGATAAAGTCATTGCAGAGAAACTAAATGAATTCTTTGCTTCAGTCTTCATGGCTGAGGATGTTAGGGAGATTCCCAAACCTGGGCCGTCCTTTGTAGGTGACAAATCTGAGGAATTGTCACAGATTGAAGTGTCACTAGAGGAGGTTTTGGAATTAATTGAGAAACTTAACAGTAACAAGTCACCGGGACCAGATGGCATTCACCCAAGAGTTCTGAGGAACTCAAATGTGAAATTGCAGAACTATTAACTATGGTTTCTAACCTGTCCTTTAAATCAGCTACTGTACCCAATGACTGGAAGATAGCTAATGTAACACCAATATTTAAGAAGGGCTCTAAAGGTGATCCTGGCAATTACAGACTGGTAAGTCTAACGTCAGTGCCAGGCAAATTAGTTGAAACAAATATTAAAGAATAAAATTATCAGACACATAGAAGAACATAAATTGTTGCACAAAAGTCAACATGGTTTCTGTAAAGGGAGATCATGTTTTACAAATCTATTAGAGTTCTTTGAAGGGGTCAACAAACATGTGGACAAGGGGGATCCAGTGGACATAGTGTACTTAGATTTCCAGGAAGCCTTTAACAAGGTCCCTCACCAAAGGCTCTTATGTAAATTAAGCTGTCATGGGATAAGAGGGAACTTTCATGGACTGAGAACTGGTTAAAAGACAGGCAACAAAGGGTATGAATAAATACTAAATTTTCAGCATGGAGAGGGGTAACTAGTGGTGTTCTCCAAGGGTCAGTCCTAGGACCAATCCTATTCAACTTATTCATAAATGATCTGGAGAAAGGGGTAAACAGTGAGGTGGCAAAGTTTGCAGACAATACTAAACTGCTCAAGATAGTTAAGACCAAAGCAGACTGTGAAGAACTTCAAAAAGTCCACAAAAACTAAGTGATTGGGCAACAAAATGGCAAATGAAATGTAATGTGGATAAATGTAAAGTAACGCACATTGGAAAAAATAATCCCAACTGTACATACAATATGATGGGGGCTAATTTAGCTACAACTAATCAGGAGAAAGATCTTGGAGTCGTCATGAATAGTTCTCTAAAGACGTCCATGCAGTGTGCAGCGGCAGTCAAAAAAGCAAACAGGATGTTAGGAATCATTAAAAAAGGGATAGAGAATAAGACAGAGAATATCTTATTGCCCTCATATAAATCCATGGTACACCCACATCTTGAATACTGTGTACAGATGTGGCCTCCTCATCTCAAAAAAGATATACTGGCATTAGAAAAGGTTCAGAGAAGGGCAACTAAAATGATTAGGGTCCCATATGAGAAGAGATTAAAGAAGCTAGGACTTTTCAGCTTGGAAAAGAGGAGACTAAGGGGGGATATGATAGAGGTATATAAAATCATGAGTTGTGTGGAAAAAGTGAATAAGGAAAAGTTATTTACTTTTTTCCATAATATAAGAACTAGGGGCCACCAAATGAAGTTAATGGGTAGCAGGTTGAAAACAAATAAAAGGAAGTTCTTCACTCAGTGCACAGTCAACCTGTGGAACTCCTTGCCTGAGGCGGTTGTGAAGGCTAGGGTTATGACAGGGTTTAAAAGATAACTGGATACATTCATGGAGGTTAAGTCCATTAATGGCTATTAGCCAGGATGGGTAAAGAATGGTGTCCCTAGCCTCTGTCAGAGTGTGGAGATGGATGGCAGGAGAGAGATCACTAGTTCATTACCTTTTAGGTTCACTCCCTCTGGGGCACCTGGCATTGGCCACTGTCAGTAGACAGGATACTGGGCTGGATGGACCTTTGGTCTGACCCAGTATGGCCATTCTTATGTTCTTATGACTGTTGCCAGCAACTGCAAATTGCTCTGCTCTGTGGCTTCCAGCAGGGCTGCTTGTGTGGCATCACATTGTTCTGCGCAGCGGCCCCTGTATCGGCTGTGTAAATACTGCATGATAAGGCACCAGGTGTTTTTAATGCTCACAGCATTGTACAGCTGAGCGGGGTCCATGCTTGTACTATGGTGTCCACGCGGGTAACCCAGGCTTACAAAAAAAGGGGAAAAAATACTTGTTTCAGAGTAGCAGCCGTGTTAGTCTGTATTCGCAAAAAGAAATGGAGTACTTGTGGCACCTTAGAGACTAACAAATTTATTTGAGCATAAGCTTTTGTGAGCTACAGCTCACTTCATCGGATGCATTCAGTGGAAAATACAGTGGGGAGATTTATATACATAGAGAACATGAAACAATGGGTGTTAGCATTCACACTGTAAGGAGAGTGATCACTTAAGGTGAGCTATTACCAGCAGGAGAGTGGGGGGGAGGGGCGGCGGAAACCTTTTGTAGTGATAATCAAGGTGGGCCATTTCCAGCAGTTGACAAGAACGTCTGAGGAACAATGGGGTGGGGGGGATAAACATGGGGAAATAGTTTTACTTTGTGTAATGACCCATCTACTCCCAGTCTCTATTCAAGCCTAAATTAACTGTATCCAGTTTGCAAATTAATTCCAATTCAGCAGTCTCTTGTTGGAGTCTGTTTTTGAAGTTTTTTTGTTGAAGAATTGCAACTTTTAGGTCTGTAATCGAGTGACCAAAGAGATTGAAGTGTTCTCCAACTGGTTTTTGAATGTTATAATTCTTGATGTCTGATTTGTGTCTATTTATTCTTTTACGTAGAGACTGTCCAGTTTGACCAATGTACATGGCAGAGGGGCATTGCTGGCACATGATGGCATATATCACATTGGTAAATGTGCAGGTGAACGAGCCTCTGATAGTGTGGCTGATGTGATTAGGCCCTATGATGGTGTCCCCTGAATAGATATGTGGACACAGTTGGCAACGGGCTTTGTTGCAAGGATAGGTTCCTGGGTTAGTGGTTCTGTTGTGTGGTGTGTGGTTGCTGGTGAGTATTTGCTTCAGGTTGGGGGGCTGTCTGTAAGCAAGGACTGGCCTGTCTCCCAAGAGCTGTGAGTGTGATGGGTCGTCCTTCAGGATAGGTAGTAGATCCTTGATGATGCGTTGGAGAGGTTTTAGTTGGGGGCTGAAGGTGATGGCTAGTGGCGTTCTGTTATTTTCTTTGTTGGGCCTATCCTGTAGTAGGTGACTTCTGGGTACTCTTCTGGCTCTGTCAATCTGTTTCTTCACTTCAGCAGGTGGGTACTGTAGTTGTAAGAACACTTGATAGAGATCTTGTAGGTGTTTGTCTCTGTCTGAGGGGTTGGAGCAAATGCAGTTGTATCGTAGAGCTTGGCTGTCGACAATGGATCGTGGGGTGTGGTCTGGGTGAAAGCTGGAGGCATGTAGGTAGGAATAGCGGTCAGTAGGTTTCTGGTATAGGGTGGTGGTTATGTGACCATCGCTTATTAGCACCGTAGTGTCCAGGAAGTGGATCTCTTGTGTAGACTGGTCCAGGCTGAGGTTGATGGTGGGATGGAAATTGTTGAAATCATGGTGGAATTCCTCAAGGGCTTCTTTTCCATGGGTCCAGATGATGAAGATGTCATCAATGTAGCGCAAGTAGAGTAGGGGCATTAGGGGACGAGTGCTGAGGAAGCGTTGTTCTAAGTCAGCCATAAAAATGTTGGCATACTGTGGGGCCATGCGGGTACCCATAGCAGTGCCGCCGATTTGAAGTAATACATTGTCCCCAAATATGAAATAGTTGTGGGTGAGGACAAAGTCACAAAGTTCAGCCACCAGGTTTGCCGTGACATTATCGGGGATTCTGTTCCTGATGGCTTGTAGTCCATCTTTGTGTGGAATGTTGGTGTAGAGGGCTTCTACATCCATAGTGGCAAGTGGTGTTTTCAGGAAGATCACCGATGGATTATAGTTTCCTCAGGAAGTCAGTGGTGTCTCGAAGATAGCTGGGAGTACTGGTAGCGTAGGGCCTGAGGAGGGAGTCTACGTAGCCAGACAATGCTGCTCTGAGGGTACCAATGCCTGAGATGATGGGGCATCCAGGATTTCCAGGTTTATGGATCTTGGGTAGCAGATAGAATACCCCAGGTCGGGGCTCCAGGGGTGTGTCTGTGCGGATTTGTTCTTGTGCTTTTTTCAGGGAGCTTCTTGAGCAAATGTTGTAGTTTCTTTTGGTAACCCTCAGTGGGATCAGAGGGTAATGGCTTGTAGAAAGTGGTGTTGGAGAGCTGCCTAGCAGCCTCTTGTTCATATTCCAACCTATTCATGATAACAACAGCACCTCCTTTGTCAGCCTTTTTGATTATGATGTCAGAGTTGTTTCTGAGGCTGTGGATGGCATTGTGTTCTGCACGGCTGAGGTTATGGGGCAAGTGATGCTGCTTTTCCACAATTTCAGCCCATGCACGTCGGCGGAAGCATTCTATGTAGAAGTCCAGTCTGTTGTTTCGACCTTCAGGAGGAGTCCACCCAGAATCCTTCTTTTTGTAGTCTTGATAGGAAGGTCTCTGTGGGTTAGTATGTTGTTCAGAGGCGTGTTGGAAATATTCCTTGAGTTGGAGACATCAAAAATAGGATTCTAGGTCACCACAGAACTATATCATGTTCGTGGGGGTGGAGGGGCAGAAGGAGAGGCCCCGAGATAGGACAGATTCTTCTGCTGGGCTAAGAGTATAGTTGGATAGATTATCGATATTGCTGGATGGGTTAAGGGAACCATTGTTGTGGCCCCTTCTGGCATGCAGTAGTTTAGATAGTTTAGTGTCCTTTTTCTTTTATAGAGAAGCAAAGTGTGCGTTGTAAATGGCTTGTCTAGTTTTTGTAAAGTTCAGCCATGAGGAAGTTTGTGTGGAAGGTTGGTTTTTTATGAGAGTATCCAGTTTTGAGAGCTCATTCTTAATCTTTCCCTGTTTGCTGTAGAGGATCTTGATCACGTGGTTCTGCAGTTTCTTTGAGAGCATGTGGCACAAGCTGTCAGCATAGTCTGTGTGGTATGTAGATTGTAATGGATTTTTTACCTTCAGTCCTTTTGATGTCCATCTGTTTGCATTTGGAAAGGAAGATAATGTCTGTCTGTATCTGTACGAGTTTTTTCATGAAGTTGATAGATTTCCACTCCATACGGCTAAATTCAGTGCCTTGCATAATGACTGGTTTCAGAGTAGCAGCCGTGTTAGTCTGTATTTGCAAAAAGAAAAGGAGTACTTGTGGCACCTTCGAGACTAACAAATTTATTTGCGCATAAGCTTTCGTGAGCTGCAGCTCACTTCATCGGATGCATTCAGTGGAAAATACAGTAGGGAGATTTATGTACATAGAGAACATGAAACAATGGGTGTTAGCATACACACTGTAAGGAGAGTGATCACTTAAGGTGAGCTATTACCAGCAAGAGAGTGGGGGTGGGGGGAACCTTTGGTAGTGATAATCAAGGTGGGCCATTTCCAGCAGTTGACAAGAATGTCTGAGGAACAGTGTGTGTGTGTGTGTGTGTGTGTGGAATAAACATGGGGAAATAGTTTTACTTTGTGTAATGATCCATCCACTCCCAGTCTCTATTCAAGTCTAAGTTAATTGTATCCAGTTTGCAAATTAATTCCAATTCAGCAGTCTCTCGTTCGAGTCTGTTTTTGAAGTTTTTTTGTTGAAGAATTGCCACTTTTAGGTCTGTAATCGAGTGACCAAAGACACTGAAGTGTTCTCCGACTGGTTTTTGAATGTTATAATTCTTGACGTCTGATTTGTGTCCATTTATTCTTTTACGTAGAGACTGTTCAGTTTGACCAATGTAAATGGCTGATGTGATTAGGCCCTATGATGGTGTCCCCTACTGGAAATGGCCCACCTTGATTATCACTACAAAAGGTTTCCGCCGCCCCCTCCCCCCCACTCTCCTGCTGGTAATAGCTCACCTTAAGTGATCACTCTCCTTACAGCGTGTATGGTAACACCCACTGTTTCATGTTCTCTATGTATATAAATCTCCGCGCTGTATTTTCCACTGAATGCATCCGATGAAGTGAGCTGCAGCTCACGAAAGCTTATGCTCAAATAAATTTGTTAGTCTCGAAGGTGCCACAAGTACTCCTTTTTTTTAAAAAAAAAGACTTGGTTTGTTTGTCATTGATTTCAGGGAGGTAGGTAGGTAAGTGCATCATGGGAGACTAACGCCATGTTCCCATAACCACCCATGCCAATATTTTGGTCCCATAAGGCATTGAAAACCCAATCCAAAATTCTACTTGGCTGTGTACACTGTGGGATAGCTACCCACAGTGCAGTGCTCTGTGCGTCGATGCAAGCCCTGCTAGTAAGGATGCACTCCACCAACACAGTGAGCATAGTGTGGACACGGAAGATTGATTTGCTTAAATTGGAGGCTTAATGTTGATTTACATAAAGTCAACTTAACTTTGTAGTGTAGACATAACCTATGAGCTCAGCATGGAACAAAGAAAAACTGTCAAACTTGCACTGGTATTATAATTACCAGAAGCAGTGCTGAACAGGAGTAGCTGATTAGAAATTCATTCTGTTCTTGCCGAATTCCTCACAGGAGGCAGTTGAAGGATTGTGCACAACAAGTGATTTGTGGTTCAAAATGTGATCAATAGTACAAAATAAGACTTCAGGTCTGTGTTTCTCATTAGCAATGGGAGGAGAAAAAGTAGACCTGGTTGAAACAGAAGCAGCGTGATAAGACTGTACATGAGCTTTGTGCATCAGGAGATTAGTTTCAAGACAAGACACACTTTGAAGTTTCTTCCATCTTTACCCTGGTCAAGTTTGTGTCTGGCTAGGGGGCCAAAGACAAAAGATTGGAAATGATTCAATAATTGTACAGACAGATAAGTTTTATAAAGAAAAGAAAATACCCTAACAAAGGTAAAGTAGATAATAAATGGTAAGAGATTAATAAAATAAGATGAAACTTAGTTTTCACATATCTTGGAAGAATTTAGTGATCTGGTGGCAATAATAAATAATCTCAGTGGTGGAGGGTTGTAGAGATGCATGACATACTGAAAATATTGGGTCTGATCAATCAGGTTAGCAAAATTAAGATAGCTCCAGTACTGTTTTACTGCAATACATCCACTATAAGACCTTTCTAGTGCACACATTTCTACCTCTCTCTTCTCCAGCAATTCCTTTAGTACACAGTTACACACAACCTAGTGCTCTAGCAAGGAATGACAGTTTCCCATGTTAAATATAATAGAAACAGCAAAGTCCTAGAGGATGAAAGAAAATAAACCAAAAACTGAAATCAATGATGACACATAGACTATATCTAAAATATCACTTTTAATTATCTGTGTCCATATTGACTCCTGGGAGAATTCTGCACCAAAAAATTAAAAATTCTGCACACAACATTTTAAATTCTGCATATTTTATTTGTCAAAATACCACAATATAATCAGGCCAGTTTAAATTATTTTGGTAATTTATTTCAAAATACCTGTCAGCAAGTATGTTTGTAACAATACAGACAACAACAACAAAAAAAAGATTCAGGTAATGATTTTTGACAAACAGATTCCTTACTAGGCATATTAATATGGAACTTTGAGTAATTCATTTAAACTACAATACAGAAACATATTTCCCACACTTCTCAGAAGCAGTGAAAAATCTTGGTAGGAGTCAGGGGTAATGGAGGAGCTAAGGGAGAAGGAAGGAGCCTGTGATTTAACTTGGAGGGTTGCTGGGTGAAAGTGGGAGAAGTATGGAACAGGTTTTTTTGGGTGAAGGGAAAGAGAAGGAGAGGGATTGTTAGGGATTTGGGAGCTTCCCCCATGCAGACCCTGGCTGACCTTAAGCCTCTCCCTTTCAGTTAGGTACATCTGCCCCTGTCCCCATGTGGCCCTGCACCCCCTGTCCCCCATCCTCATATGGCTCTGCAGCACCCCTCCCATTCAGCCCTTGGCTCAGTGCTGTCACCCCACTAGCTCCTGAGCCCGCACTGCAGTCTGTCCCCCCAACTAGCCCTTCTGAACCCCAGTCTGTGACCCCCCGCAGGAGCCCCATGTTCATCTGTCCTAACCTGGCTCTGTGGGCAGGGTGCTGTGATGAATGTAGCAGGCTGCTGGCTGTTCTGGCACCACAGTGGCCTCTGGTGGGTGAAAGGCAGAACAGCAGCACTTCTTGGGCAGAATATATTTTCTGTGGGAAAAAAAGTCTTCGCCAGACATGAATTCTGCACATGTGCAGTGGTGTAGATTTTCCCCTGGAGTAATATCTTGTAGCACATTGCTAGTGCTTAATAAATAATGATGCCTTTACTAAGCACATGGAACTTCCCATAATATCAATGTAAATTCTGTGTGCAGACTGATGGCAGGGTATTCCTATAACGGAGATGATTTCTCCATTAGAACAAAATGGGTAACATCTGTCTTAGCCAGTAGGTTTCACAGAAACAATAGACATTACTTGCGGGGGTCATTAAAAGAGGCCTTGAAAGGAAACTGGGAAGGGAAAGAAGAATTGCTAGGAGACTTGGATGGGAATAAAACCAGTTTGGATTGATGATGTGAAAATGTTGTGACAGAAAAATATCATATAATTACATAAATAGTTAAGCTTGTATCATTTGTAAATTATTTCTTTTCTATTTGGGCTGCGTCATACAGTCTGTCACCATTTTGGACTCTACAGAGACAATGGGCAGAGCTGAGTGTTGTTATGCAGGGTGTTCACAATCACACCACCCTGATGAAGCCATTGGGCATGATAGCTACCCTCCATATGGACTAAATGAGGGACCAATCAAATACTCCTTTTCAGTGATAGCTGAAACAATGGAAAAATCACTGCCCAAGGATGAGACCACGTGCAAGTCTGAGCAGTGGCTAGACCATGCAATCTTAGGGATTCCCTGAGGGTCTAATAACAAACACAAGGGTGGAGCTTTGATTTGATTGCAACTGTGTGTCTGTGTGTAAGAGAAAAACTCACAAAGAAGTTAGCAAGGAAGCCAAGGGACAGCCAGAGAAACACTTGTACCATGATCCTAAGAAAGCAACTGAGAGAAAGAGAACTTTTGGTAGAGTGCTGGCTAGAAAGAGACTTGGAACTGTGAGTAAAGAAACTATCTCCTGCTGTTTGCTTCCTATTCTTCTCAGGGAAACAGGACTTTATATACTTTATTTATAAATAAACAAGATTGCATCAAAGAAATACCTGATTCCATCATCAATTTCTTCTCCTAAGGGAAATGATCTGCAAGATTCCATATTTTGACTAAGTGTTTGGATCAAATGGTAACAGTACCATTATCTAAGAATATCCCTGAAAAAATTGTGAACTGAAAAAATAGAAAAAACATATATTCAAGAGTAGAAAATGGAGCTATTAGAAGAACTAGCTAGAAATCCAAGTTAAATATACATTTGGCCAGGAGCGTATAAGAACTGCTCCAATCTTTATTGTAGTGACTCCCAACAAGAAAACAAAAATCATATCTCTAATACCTAATTAAAAGGATATAGAAAATAACGACTTTCTAACTAAGTTGCTTGTTCAGCAATGTTAGTTTAGCTGAATAATCAGGTCCACAAAGAGTTTTGCAAACTATGAGAAGGAGAGTGAGAACGTCATCAGGGAACGGCACATCTTTCTGTTCTCTCACTTTCTCATCCTTTGTGGTCTTATCTAAGAATAATTTACAGTCTATGGTCAAGATTTTCAAAAGTGACTAGAGGTTTGGGATGTCAAAATTTTTGGGTGCTCAGCTTTGAGACTCCTATAGGCATAGGTGCAAGAACTAGTAGTGCTGAGGGTGCGGCCGCATCCCCTGGCTCGCTGTGATTTCCATCATATACAGGGTTTACAGTTTGGTTCAATGGCTCTGAGCACCCCCACTATACAAACTGTTCCAGCACTCCTGCCTATAGGGAGTCATTTTCAGAGGATGAGTCTTAGCACTTTCTAAAAATCAGGCTCCTTTCAGGTTTCACAAATTGGCCACGCAAAATCACTAGCCATTTTTAAAAATTGTGGCCTGGCTTTTCGTCAGTAAATGTAGATAGGAATTTTTTGTTTTCAGAAATGCTTCAGAAATATTTTTAGTTTTGCATTTGCACTAATAGGTGACCCTGTTCTAGTCTTTATTTGTTTTATTCTTATTTCATCTTTTACTTTGTACAGTGTAAAGAATATAAATATTGCTAAGGCCACTTCTTAGCGCAAATGCAAATCTAAAAGTATATGAAGCAAAAGTAGAATCTGCTAGTATCACTTACTTGTGATAATTTGGTGAAATTATTCTTGCATAATACCATTATGATATTCTGTACCTTGGAGGAGGGCCCTGTAACCCCCATATTCCTCATTTTTATATAATCATGATTTGCACATAGAGCATGCTTTGTAAGGTATCAGGGGAAAGGTTATGATCTGCTGAAAGACATTGTTCTATCTAAATATGCGTAACATCAGTGCATCTGAAATTATAAGAATTGTGTTGTATAGTTTTCACTAAAATATGCTGTGGGTTTGGGAGGCACTCATATACTAGCTATACAGAGACAATGACAAGGGAGGTAACCAACACCCTGGGGGGTGCTGTTGAACAGACATCACCAGCCATTGTCCAGCAAGGGAGCTACAATGCAATGACTCACCTGCATGAAGTCACACCAGCAGAATTGCTCAACCTTGCCTGGAGACTCAGCAATGCCCCCAGACATGCCTGGACTTGTGCTCCCCATGCTCAAGCACATGGGACTGAGGCTGTAAAACAGAACAAAGTGACCACAAGCTGGGCCTTTCTCCTGCCCCCACCTACGCTGCAAGCAACAAAGACATCGCAAAGAAGACTGAAGCCTCCTGAAGACTGGCCCAGATTTAAGAGACAAATCTGTATATTAAGGACTGCAATATCCAGTGGGGTGAGAAAAACTGCTTAGTCTAGTAGTTGCCCAGCCTATATACTGAATATATAGAGAATTTGGGAATGTACAACTCGTTAAATTTTCTGTGAGAATGTATAGATTATAGTTTTCTAATGTGACAATGTAAAATGTGTACGCATTTAAAACCAATGCCTAGCTTGGCCATATATGGAATAATGAACGAGAGAAAGCAAGTTATTAAGTTACAGAATTGGTGTGGGAGAGATGTTGTGTGAGGCTGAAAGAACACGAACGATTCTGGGATAGGGTCACAAAGGATTGTAAAGTTGTTTGAGAAAAAGCCGGTGGTTTTTCAGTCTCAGAAAGAAAAAGACAGGTAGTTTGTGAGGTGCTGAGTGCACCAGCTCAAACAGAAGGTAAGTACCTCCTTTCGTAGGCAAATACTGCATTGAGAAATAGCCTGGGATCTTGATGACTTGCATCTCTGAAAATTCTTTTGTTCCGGGGTTGTTTGCATGAATTTAATCTTAATAAATATTTTGAAGAAAGGATGGTTATTTATTTAGGACTATTTCTTTTGAATCCCAGAAAGGCCTCATGAGAATTGTCAATCTATTTCCTAACAATGGGAAGAAGAGAATTAGGAGAGAAATCATACCATTTTGAAAAGGTTTAAGGGCTTAAATTCAGCTCCCATTGAAGATAACGGAAAGACTCATGTGGCTAGTGTAAACTGGCATAACTCCATTGAAAGGCCATTGACTTCAGTGTGAATCAGATTAAGTGCTAAATGAAGATAGGCTCTTTGGGGTGAGATTCTGAGCTCAGTTGCACAGGCATTAATTCAGAGTAATTCCACTGATTACGGTAGTTACTCCAGATTCACTTCAGTGTAAGTGAGATCAGAATCTGATCCTGGAAAAGAAGAATAAAGAGAGACCACAGGACCTTTTAATACATAACACTTGCATAGTTCTTTGAGGTCTTAATTATACCTCACATCAAACATGCCATTCTTCCATTATTAGGGCCAGATTATGCCTACCCATTGCCTTTCTCACAGTGGTGAAGAATTACTCTCCCTATAAATCCTATTGATTTCTGCAGCACTACCTGGGTGATCAGCTTCCCCACTGATGTGAATAAGACCACCTCTCTGCACATCACCTGTTGCCATTAATCTTTATTCCTCTAATAGGCGCTTTATCTGTGAGGGCCCTATCCTGGAAGGAGCTCTAGAGAACACCTATTTGCATATGTGGTAGCAGAGTTGGGACCTATATTAGAAATTAGAAACTCAGAGACCTTCTCCTATTTCTTCCTCATACATCTTTTCATGCGTTGTTTGTCCATGTTTGGGTATTATTAATTGCAAGTAGTGACTGTCTATTGAATTGCTTTCCCTACATCTGTATGATATTCTTAAACTCCTTAAGAGTTGTATCTATCCTTACACGAACAAATAAAAGCCACACTATATTCCATTTAATTTTTCTTTTAAAAATAGGTAAAGATAATTGTATGCTTAAATATTTCTAAGTAGCCATTTAGAGAAAAAAAAAATTCTGGGTGAGATTATGTGACCAGCTCTTGGGAAGGACATAGCTGGATTTGTGCAGCCATACCAAATGTACACGTCTTTTGCCACTCCCCATTCTCTGGCAACCAGAAAGTGGACAGCTACACAAGCTCTACAGAGCCCGGGGATTCCCCCATGCCAGGAGGAAGCTGGTTAAGGTGGCTTTGCAGTGGTTTGTACCAATGGATTGTACCAGGGGCAGATATTTAGCCCTATATGTGTAACTACCAGGTCATAAAGGTGAGATATTTACCCTTGTTCTTTATTCCAGGTAAAAGGGCTGGAGTGGTGAAAAGGGGCTCTAAAAGCCGTGGATCCAGCCAAAGGGGAATTTTCCAATGCAGGAACTGAAGAGGTTGTCTTCCAAGGACCAGCTCGCAAGTCAGGTGTAAAGGGTACACTGGGTGCAGGAGTGGGGATGGGACTGGTGTGTTGGGAGTGAAGTCACAATGCATAATGATTCAAAGATTCTGATTCTGGGTGTCACACCTACACATTGGAAGCAGGGCTTAAAGCCACCTTGGCCGCTCTTGCCTCCTGAGCTGCAGGTGTCTAATGAAAGATTTTCAAGTCAGGTTATTTCTGAGCCCTGGTCTACACTAGGACTTCAGGTTGAACTTAGCAGCGTTAAATCAATGTAAACCTGCACCCGTCCACACGATGAAGCCTTTTTATTTCGACTTAAAGGGCTCTTAAAATCGATTTCCTTACTCCACCCCTGACAAGTGGATTAGCGCTTAAATCGGCCTTGCCGGGTCGAATTTGAGGTATTGTGGACACAATTCAACGGTATTGGCCTCCGGGAGCTATCCCAGAGTGCTCCATTGTGACTGCTCTGGACAGCACTCTCAACTCAGATGCACTGGCCAGGTAGACAGGAAAAGAACCGCGAACTTTTGAATCTCATTTCTTGTTTGGCCAGCGTGGCAAGCTGCAGGTGACTATGCAGAGCTCATCAACAGAGGTAACCATGATGGAGTCCCAGAATCGCAAGAGCTCCAGCATGGACTGAACGGGAGGTACAGGACCTGATCGCTGTATGGGGAGAGGAATCCGTGCTGTCAGAATTCCGTTCCAGTTTTCGAAATGCCAAAACCTTTGTCAAAATCTCCTAGGGCATGAAGGACAGAGGCTATAACAGGGACCCGAAGCAGTGCCACGTGAAACTTAAGGAGCTGAGGCAAGCCTACCAGAAAACCAGAGAGGCGAACGGCCGCTCCGGGTCAGAGCCCCAAACATGCCGCTTCTATGATGAGCTGCATGCCATTTGAGGGGGTTCAGCCACCACTACCCCAGCTGTGTTGTTTGACTCCTTCAATGGAGATGGAGGCAACACGGAAGCAGGTTTTGGGGACGAAGAAGATGATGATGAGGTTGTAGATAGCTCACAGCAAGCAAGCGGAGAAACCGGTTTTCCCGTCAGCCAGGAACTGTTTCTCACCCTGGACCTGGAGCCAGTACCCCCCGAACCCACCCATGGCTGCTTCCTGGACCTGGCAGGCGGAGAAGGGACCTCCGGTGAGTGTACCTTTTAAAATACTATACATGGTTTAAAAGTAAACATGTGAAAGGATTACTTTGCCCTGGCATTCGCGGTTCTCCTGGATGTACTCCCAAAGCCTTTGCAAAAGGTTTCTGGGGAGGGCAGCCTTATTGCGTCCTTCATGGTAGGACACTTTACCACTCCAGGCCAGTAACACGTACTCGGGAATCATTGTACAACAAAGCATTGCAGTGTATGTTTGCTGGCGTTCAAACAACATCCGTTCTTTATCTCTCTGTGTTATCCTCAGGAGACAGGTTTCAGAGGAACAGCCGTGTTAGTCTGTTAGTCAGGAGAGTGAGATATCATTCATGGTCACCTGGTTGAAATAGGGTGCTTTTCTTCAGGGGACACTCAGAGGAGCCCGTTCCTCCTGGGCTGTTTGCCTGTGGCTGAACAGAAATGTTGCCCGCTGTTAGCCACAGGGAGGGGGGAGGGTTGAGGGGGTAGCCACGCGGTGGGGGGAGGCAAAATGCGACCTTGTAACGAAAGCACATGTGCTATGTATGTAATGTTAACAGCAAGGTTTACCGTGAAAGAGTGTAGCCACTGTTTTATAAAATGTGTCTTTTTAAATACCGTTGTCCCTTTTTTTTTCTCCACCAGCTGCATGTGTTTCAATGATCACAGGATCTTCTCCTTCCCAGAGGCTAGTGAAGATTAGAAAGAAAAAAAAACGCACTGGTGATGAAATGTTCTCTGAGCTCATGCTGTCCTCCCACACTGACAGAGCACAGACAAATGCATGGAGGCAAATAATGTCAGAGTGCAGGAAAGCACAAAATGACCGGGAGGAGACGTGGTGGGCTGAAGAGAGTAAATGGCGGGCTGAAGACAGGGCTGAAGCTCAAATGTGGCGGCAGCGTGATGAGAGGAGGCAGGATTCAATGCTGAGGCTGCTGGAGGACCAAACCAGTATGCTCCAGTGTATGGTTGAGCTGCAGCAAAGGCAGCTGGAGCACAGACTGCCACTACAGCCCTTGTGTAACCAACCGCCATCCTCCCCAAGTTCCATAGCCTCCACACACAGACGCCCAAGAACGCGGTGGGGGGGCCACCGGCCAACCAGCCACTCCGCCACAGAGGATTGCCCCAAAAAAAGAAGGCTGGCATTCAATAAATTTTAAAGTTGTAAACTTTTAAAGTGCTGTGTGGCATTTTCCTTCCTTCCTCCACCACCCCTCCTGGGCTACCTTGGTAGTCATCCCCCTATTTGTGTGATGAATGAATAAAGAATACATGAATGTGAAGCAACAATGACTTTATTGCCTCTGCAAGCAATGATTGAAGGGAGGAGGGGCGGGTGGTTAGCTTACAGGGAAGTAGAGTGAACCAAGGGGCGGGGGGTTTCATCAAGGAGAAACAAACAGAACTTTCACACCGTAGCCTGGCCAGTCGTGAAACTGGTTTTCAAAGCTTCTCTGATGCGGACCGTGCCCTCCTGTGCTCTTCTAACCGCCCTGGTGTCTGGCTGCGCGTAACCAGCAGCCAGGCGATTTGCCTCAACCTCCCACCCCACCATAAACGTCTCCTCCTTACTCTCACAGATATTGTGGAGCACACAGCAAGCAGTAATAACAGTGGGAATATTGGTTTCGCTGAGGTCTAAGCGAGTCAGTAAACTGCTCCAGCGCGTCTTTAAACGTTCAAATGCACATTCTACCACCATTCTGCACTTGCTCAGCCTGTAGTTGAACAGCTCCTGACTACTGTCCAGGCTGCCTGTGTATGGCTTCATGAACCATGGCATTAAGGGGTAGGCTGGGTCCCCAAGGATACATATAGGCGTTTCAACGTCCCCAACAGTTATTTCCTGGTCTGGGAATAAAGTCCCTTCCTGCAGCTTTTGAAACAGACCAGAGTTCCTGAAGATGCGAGCGTCATGTACCTTTCCCGGCTATCCCACGTTGATGTTGGTGAAATGTCCCTTGTGATCCACCAGAGCTTGCAGCACTATTGAAAAGTACCCCTTGCGGTTTATGTACTCACCGGCTTGGTGCTCCGGTGCCAAGATAGGGATATGGGTTTCGTCTATGGCCCCACCACAGTTAGGGAATCCCATTGCAGCAAAGCCATCCACTATGACCTGCACATTTCCCAGGGTCACTACCCTTGATATCAGCAGATATTTGATTGCGTGGGCTACTTGCATCACAGCAGCCCCAACAGTAGATTTGCCCACTCCAAATTGATTCCCAACTGACCGGTAGCTGTCTGGTGTTGCAAGCTTCCACAGGGCTATCGCCATTCGCTTCTCAGCTGTGAGGGCTGCTCTCATCTTGGTATTCATGCGCTTCAGGGCAGGGGAAAGCAAGTCACAAAGTTCCATGAAAGTGCCCTTACGCATGCGAAAGTTTCGCAGCCACTGGGAATCGTCCCAGACCTGCAATGCTATGCGGTCCCACCAGTCTGTGCTTGTTTCCCGAGCCCAGAATCGGCATTCCACAGCATGAACCTGACCCATTAGCACCATAATGCATGCATTGGCAGGGCCCATGCTTTCAGAGAAATCTGTGTCCATGTCCTGATCACTCACGTGACCGCGCTGACGTCGCCTCCTCGCCCGGTATCACTCTGCCAGGTTCCGGTGCTGCATATACTGCTGGATAATGCGTGTGGTGTTTAATGTGCTCCTAATAGCCAAAGTGAACTGAGCGGCCTCCATGCTTGCCTTGGTATGGCGTCTGCACAGAAAAAAGGCATGGAACGATTGTCTGCCGTTGCTCTGACGGAGGGAGGGGCAACTGATGACACGGCTTACAGGGTTGGTTTCAGGGAGCTAAAATCAACAAAGGGGATGGCTTTAGATCAAGGAGTATTTCAGGCAGGACTTCACGGAGGGTTCCAATAAGAAATGGTGCACCTAAGTTATTGTTCTTATTGGAACAAGGAGGTTAGTCTGGCCTCTGATTGATACATGGCTAGATTTACCTCGCTGCACCTTCTCTGTGAGTGACTGCAGTGTGACCTAAAGGAATGAGTCCCCTAGACAGGGGAGGGGGGGAAGCAAATGAGTACAAAACAAATCTGGTCTATTTCTTGTTTTGATCCACTCCATCTATCTTTTACATCTTTGGCTGGCAGCAGATGGTGCAGAAGGACTGCATGCCATCCACATCTCATGGCTGCTCGGCAGAAGATGGTACAGTACGACTGCTAGCCATCCTCATCTCTTGCCTGCCCGGCAGAAGATGGTACAATACAACTGCTAGCCATCCTCCTCTCTTGCCTGCCCAGCAGAAGGTGGTACAGTACGACTGCTAGCAATCCGTATCGCCTGCCTGCTCACCATAAGATGGTTCAATAGGACTGACTGCAGGACTAAAGAGAATGACCTGGTCAAGTCACTCCAAATTTAGTCCCTGCGCCCATGTCTGCCCAGGCGCTCCCGGCCGACGTGGCCAGGAGCACCTCTGACATGACGATGACGGCTACCAGTCGTATTGCACCATCTGCTGCCAGAAGACAATGGGTTGCTGCTACTGTCTAGCAATGCAGTACCGCATCTGCCAGCACCCAGGAGACATACGGTGACAGTTACCTGAGCGGGCTCCATGCTTGCCGTGGTATGGTGTCTGCACAGGTAACTCAGGAAAAAAGGCGCGAAACGATTGTCTGCCCTTGCTTTCATGGAGGGAGGGAGGGAGGGAACGGGGGCCTGACGATATGTACCCAGAACCACCCGCGACAATGTTTTAGCCCCATCGGGCATTGGGATCTCAACCCAGAATTCCAATGGGCAGCGGAGACTGCGGGAACTGTGGGATAGCTCCCCACAGTGCAACGCTCCGGAAGTCGACGCTTGCCTTGGTACTGTGGAAGCACTCCGCCGAGTTAATGCACTTAATGCACTTAGAGCATTTTCTGTGGGGACACACACACTCGAATATATAAAACCGATTTCTAAAAAAACGACTTCTATAAATTCAACCTAATTCCGTAGTGTAGACATACCCTGAGTTTTGGGATAAACGGGATTTCCTTGAGACAAAACATGTTTTCATTGGCATGTTGTGTTGACCATCTGATTTCACTCCTGTGATCCCCACGGACATTTTAAGAACCAGTGTATAAAAGTGTAAAATAACATTTTAAGTTTGTTTTCCTGGTTTTGTTGTTATAAAAGTTCATTACAGACACTTTTACTAGAAAATCATACAAATTCTGGGTTTGCAATTGTAGGTTTTCAGTTACATCGTTGCAACTATAATAAATTATTGAAATAGCTGCCTAAATATATACCTCTTCTACTCTTTCCATTTTAATTCCAATTTAAATATTTCATATAGTTTTCCTATAGATTCTTGATTGCTGACTAATAATTGCACCATCAGAACAAATATAGCTTTGCTTTGAAAGGTGCTTTGGGAAACTACCAGTTATGTTAATAATTTAAGGTAAAAGAACAAGTTAGGATTGTCTGTCTTGAACACTTCAACAGGATGAAAGGGAAATGGTTCCTGCACCAGCACAGTATATTGTGCCTTATTGTAGATTTGATTTTAGTCCCATTACTACAGAGGACTAAGCTAGTATTGGGCCTGAAACAGAAGTTTGAGTATGAACATCCAGACTTATTTTTTTCTGAAATCTGGATCTTAACTTTTTTTTAAAAGAGCCTGTTTTCTTAAGTGGCTGAACCAAACTCTGAATCAGAATAGAAGTTGAACTGTAATTGCTATCCATGCTTCCAGAAACAGAAAACAAAAACTTCTTATCACAGCAGATTACTTCAGTACTTTGTCTCTCCTTGTCCTTTGCTTAAGTTTTTTTTGACCGTCCTTTCACACTTGCTTTCAAACCTCTCTTTTTCATCTTTTTACTATCCTCCTTTGTCAACAACTTTATATGTCTTGTATAGTGAATTTAGAGCTCATGAAAGGTTCCAGATTAGTAGCCATGGAGATTTGAAATCCTGTTTATCCACAGAACAGCTATAGAATGTGTGTAATTATATCCTTAAGGGTGGGCAGGTAGTTCAGTCTCCTTGCTGATTCAATCTTTGGCCTTGTTGCTGAAACTGTCAACAAAGATGCCAATTCATGCCAGTTTTTGTGATGTGGATGCTGTGCTAGACATTGTACAAGCACTATAATAGACAGATGGAAAGGGGGAAGAAGGATGAGGGTGGAATGATTAGATCCATAAAATATGGAATGTATTAACTTTACTGTGTATATCAATGATAGTGATATGCCAGAAACTTATAGGAAGCAAAGAGAAGCTGTTTTCTATGTTTCACAGAAGATGGGGTTTTGGAAACAGAATCAGCTAGCCTACTATCAACAAACTCCTAGAGAATTTGTGATTGAGGAACATACATTTTCCTTTTTGTGGGTTGGTTTAAATTGAAATACAGAATAAAGACTTACTGTTATATCAAATACAGAACTGACAATCTATTTGATGGGAAATCAAACTTATGTAAAGAAATTGGATTGCTAATGTATAAAGAAGCTGTAATGTATAAAGAAAGAAATTCTGGATAGAACACCTTGAATGACAAGAGTCACCTTGAGGAAGTTCTGGTGCTATAAGATCTTTTCAACAAAGGGGTTTCATAATAATATGCCTTTCCATTTTAAATAGTAAGTGATTAGAGCACGAATGAATGTTGATTTTTCAACAAAGGTATTAAAAGATCTGCTTATATGAAAAACCAGGTAAAACATTTAACTATATATTAGACTGTGCTATGCATGTGTGCAGGCATGCATGCAGTTGGCTATGCATGATCATTATCTGAGAACCGAATTGCTATTTTAATAATTAAATAATTGTTTAATTTCATAAATAGAATTGCTTTTGTTGAACTGTCAAGTGACAGTTTAGTAACTTTTGACTGTTACAAAGCTTAGCTGGTAAATTGGTAAGAGACTTGTATTAAGGACCCATAGTTCAATATTGGTATAAAAACCCAGTATCCAGGATGGTAAAGAGTTTGATAAGTTTATCACTATGTGATAACACTTTAATTAAAAAAAAAGATTTATTACGTCTTAATAAGTTTTAACCATTAGATTATATATTGATTAATAAAACTCATAATTGAAATTCAACACATTCATGAGAGATATTCTATGGGTCATTATTTGTTAATTAAAATTACTTAACTAATAATTACTGTTACTGTATGTACCTTAATGTTCTCACAAAGAGCTTGACATAGGTTTCTTTTTTCTCACTGAAATAATGGTAAAATATGCATTTCTGGCTTGTTAGAGAAAACAAAATCCCAATAAACTTGCACATAGTCACTTTATGTTGACTCAACTTCCCTTCCCTTTAAATCAGGCTTTAACTATGTCCTGCATTCTTTGGTATTTGTAGGTTCAGCTCCGAAGCTAGATGGTGCATTTCTGTGAGGGTTTGTATAGCTGATAAATCATTAAGCTGACCTGAACCATTGAAGGTATTTACAGACAAACTTGTTAAGATATAACAACACTTAACTATAAAAGCAAAACTGCAGCAAATGCAACAAATAAAATAAAGATCCAGTGATTAACATGACACTGATGAAAGGGTTTGATGATGTAAGCAAAGGAAAAGAAGTATTTTTGATTCATTTGGGTAGACATGTTTGTCCTAATGAAATGCAAATAATGATAAGAAGGAAGCACTGTAGTTTTTGTTTTTAAATTGTGTTATTTGTAGTGTACTGTCTAATGCTGAGAAATAGCTCTTTTATTTTGACAAGGGATGATAGCTAATCTAGACAGCTGTTGCTCTTTCTCTACATGCTGTACGGATTCTAATTCAGAGGACACTGTGGAGGGTTTCTTGAAAAATAGATAATCAGCAATTCAACCTGGAAGGAGTCTAATGCCAAAAGAAATGTAAAAAGAAAAGGAGTACTTGTGGCACCTTAGAGACTAACCAATTTATTTGAGCATAAGCTTTCGTGAGCTACAGCTCACTTCATCGGATGCATACTGTGGAAACTGCAGAAGACATTATATACACAGAGACCATGAAACAATACCTCCTCCCACCCCACTCTCCTGCTGGTAATAGCTTATCTAAAGTGATCACTCTCCTTACAATGTGTATGATAATCAAGTTGGGCCATTTCCAGCACAAATCCAGGTTTTCTCACCCTCCCCCCCCCAACTCACTCTCCTGCTGGTAATAGCCCATCCAAAGTGACCACTCTCTTTACAATGTGTATGATAATCAAGGTGGGCCATTTCCAGCACAAATCCAGGTTTTCTCACCCCCCCCTTTTTTTTTTTCCAAAAAACACACACACAAACTCACTCTCCTGCTGGTAATAGCTTATCCAAAGTGACCACTTTCCCTACAATGTGCATGATAATCAAGGTGGGCCATTTCCAGCACAAATCCAGGTTTTCTCACCCTCCACCCCCATACACACACAAACTCACTCTCCTGCTGGTAATAGTTCATCCAAAGTGACCACTCTCCCTACAATGTGCATTAAAATCAAGGTGGGCCATTTCCAGCACAAATCCAGGTTTTCTCCCCCCCTCCCCCCCACCACACACACACAAACTCACTCTCCAGCTGGCAATAGCTCATCGAAACTGACCACTCTCCTTACAATGTGTATGATAATCAAGGTGGGCCATTTCCAGCATAAATCCAAGTTTAACCAGAACGTCGGGGGGGTGGGGTGGGGAGGAGGGTAGGAAAAAACAAGGGGAAATAGGCTAACTTGCATAATGACTTAGCCACTCCCAGTCTCTATTTAAGCCTAAATTAATAGTATCCAATTTGCAAATGAATTCCAATTCAGCAGTTTCTCGCTGGAGTCTGGATTTGAAGTTTTTTTGTTTTAAGATAGTGACCTTCATGTCTGTAATTGCATGACCAGAGAGATTGAAGTGTTCTCCGACTGGTTTATGAATGTTATAATTCTTGACATCTGATTTGTGTCCATTTATTCTTTTACATAGAGACTGTCCAGTTTGACCAATGTACATGGCAGGAGAGTGAGTTTGTGTGTGTGTGTGTTTTGGGGGGGGGGTTGAGAAAACCTGGATTTGTGCTGGAAATGGCCCACCTTGATTTTCATACACATTGTAAGGAAAGTGGTCACTTTGGATGGGCTATTACCAGCCAGGAGAGTGAGTTTGTGGGGGCGGGGGTGGAGGGTGAGAAAACCTGGATTTGTGCTGGAAATGGCCCAACTTGATTATCATACACATGGTAAGGAGAGTGATCACTTTAGATAAGCTATTACCAGCAGGAGAGTGGGGTGGGAGGAGGTATTGTTTCATGGTCTCTGTGTATATAATGTCTTCTGCAGTTTCCACAGTATGCATCCGATGAAGTGAGCTATAGCTCACGAAAGCTTCTGCTCAAATAAACTGGTTAGTCTCTAAGGTGCCACAAGTCCTCCTTTTCTTTTTGCGAATACAGACTAACACGGCTGTTACTCTGAAAAAAGAAATGTAACACTCTCCTCGTCTGTCTTCTTCCCTTTCCCCTTAATTTTTTTCTAGAAAATATCAGACATACACAGGAGAGCTCCTGTGCTTACACCTTATATTATACAGAGATACCACATGCTATTTTAAAAAGCACTTGCACAGTGGGGTAACCTTTTAAAAAAGGGCATTTCCTCAAATAGCAATTTACTTTCAGCTTTACCATGACTCCACTGCAGGTCAAGAGAAGCTAGGGTTGCAAGGGAGTAAACACTTGTTTAAACATGAAAAGATCAAGTGAATGTTTAACCCTTGTTTAAACATAATAAGAGCAAGTGAACAATTTAATCAGGTTTACATTTCAGTGTGCTATATCTTCAAGGTTTTCCTAGTGTGATGACCCCTGTTTAAGTAACAGTAATACTTACAATTGTTTACATCTTTTAAGCGCATTAAATAAATAGCCCCTTTCCCTATGTAGTGGACATGATATTAAGTATCAAATGAAAGAACAAATCAGCCAAGCTCCTCTCAACATTTCCCATGACACTAGCTTCCTTACTTACCTCTGACCTAAAAAGCATCCAGCCATCCCCATCAACCTCCTCCATCAAGCTAAAAGACAGTTGAATCAAAGCATATGCAGACAGCTCAGTTGACCATTAGTTGGTGCCCCGTAACCACTTGGGTGAGAGTTCTTTATAGATTTCTAATTGGAATCTGATAGTTTCTTGACTTTCCTCACGTTCCCAGCACCTCCAATTAATGATGGTGCTGAACAGCAAAAAACTACAGCTAAGAGTATCATCACCAAATGAAAAAAAGGAGAACTTTTTTTCCTGTATTTCAAACACCTTCATTGTTTAGTCTTAGATTCATAGATTATATGGCCATAAAGGACAATTATGATCATCTTGTCTCTTCTGTGAGCACTCTCAAATTTTTCAACTTCCTTCTTGAATTGTGGATGCCAGAACTGGAGACAGTATACAGTTTATAGGAAACATGTGCATTTTGCATTATAGTTTACAGTTCTGTGTTCATTCAGCTAATCAGCTTTCTACTTCATTTTCCAGAGTGAGTCTCTGCGTCCCTGTCCTGGCATCTGGTCCAGTCTCTGTATGTTCAGGCTCAGTTTAGGCACCAAGGGGGCAACTCAGATGCCTAAGAAACTTTAACAATCCTGGGCCAGGATCTAGATTAAAGAAAATCTGCTAAACTTTGTGTAGACGTTTGTTTTTCCATTAACTTGAAAAGATCTTGGGTTTTCTGATGACATTCTTCCCCTCCTCTTCTCTTTCCCCCTCTCCCGACCCCATTCTTCTTTGTGGTTTTTCTCTTCTCCACTGTCAATCTCAAAAATGAAACTTGTGTTCAAGTGACAGAGCTTTCCAGCGACTGGTCTAGAAATCTGGAACTTGCTCCAGGATGATCATGAGTTTTGGGGTCTTCAGAGCAAAAAACCAGCTTCTCCTCCCTAACCTTTCCTGCTGATTCAGGGAGAGACTGAGAGAGACCTTTATGTGTATAGTTAATAATTTTTTGGAAGCACTCAAATATCACAGTCATGGCCACCATATAAAACAGATAGACAGACAGGCATCTTCTGGGAGATTTGGCAAGTCTGAGGCTGGTGGCTGACGGGAAAAAATATAGAAGTGGAAGTTAATTGTCCCTATTCTCCAAATCCAATTTATAGTCATGGCTCAAGGTGACTTGCTAAGAAGGAAATCTTAGCTAGTGATAATGTAGTACTACGTTTTATTCCCCAAGACAACCTCAGCTATGTACTGGGCAGACACAAGTTTACGAGTCAATCATTGAAATCGGCTCTATTCCTTACAAACTGCTTGGAAGATCAGGGCAGGTCTACACTTAAAACGCTGAAGTGGCGCAGCTGTGCTGCTGCTGTAGTGCTTCAGTGAAGATGCTACGATGCTGATGGGACAGCTTATCCTGTTGACATGGTTAATCCACCTCCGCAAGAAGTGGGAGCTGTGTTGATGGGAGAAACCCTCCTGTCAGCATAGTTGTATCTACACTGGGGGTTAGGTCGATATAATTGCGTCACTCAGGTGTGTGGATGTTTCACACCCAGAGCGACATAGTTACACTGATGTAAGTTTATAGTGTAGACCTGGCCTCAGACTGGGAGGTCTGCTGAGAGAGAGGGAGAGAGAATAGCATACAGAAACTTGATGGATTCACCCTTGGTTGCTCTGCAACAAAAGTCTTCCACCCACAGAAATCAAATGCTGCAAGCCACAGGCTGTCCTCATAGTTTAGCTAGTTTGCAGTACAGGTCACATAGTTGTTTCAGAAATTCTCAGAGACCAGGTTGTTTTCTCTCGCACTTTAAACACATGGCACTGTGTTTTGATTATGGTCAACCAACATTATCAGCTATTGACATGCCATAGTCCACTTCCAAGCACTGACATGTCAGGAACGTCCAGCAAGAAGGAGTTTGGGAAATAGGGGGTGTGAAGAGAGGGAGGGAGGGGAGAATCTCGCAAAGTAGCCAGTTTGTAATGTAAGCAAACCATTTTTTTTCAAGTACCTGTTCGTTTCAATTCTTGTCAAATTCTGGGATTTGGTTTTTTTTTTTTTCTGCATGGGCTGACAGGCTCCTTTTTTATGGGACCAAAAGTTTTAGTTTTACCTGTTCTCTCTATATATAAATTAATTGTTATTACAGCAGTTTGTCAATGTCCAGGAATTTTCTTTCTAAGGGCCATATTCACACTTAGTAGTATTTGACTCCACAAATAATTCCATTGCTTTCAGCTGAATACCCATGTTTAGGGTACTAGTCAACATGAAGAAAGACTCCCAATCTGGCCTCTGGGTAGCAGAGTCTCTCACTTCAAGCTTGTCTTGAAAATAATTTATCTGCTGTTGATTACTAACTTTTCTCGTCTTGGTTCTTCCTGTTTCTTTCCCACTGTTGCCTTTCATTTTTATTTTCTACACATTTTCTCTATCTTCCTTCTTTCTCGCTTTTATACTATTCCCAGATTTTCTTTCTTTCCTTACCTTTCTGTTCTTCCCTTGCCAGAAATAGTTTGATACCATTCTGATCTATCTTAGTGATACTAGAATGGGGAGGTAGGATTCCCAGATATTTCTTAAACCTGTATTTTGCATCTAGCAGACCAAGATTGCTACTTCTGTTGGTACTATACCACTGAGTAATCCAGAACAATATTCTGTACAAAGCCTGGATGAATTACCATTAACAGGTAGTGTCAGAATAAACTTCACCAAGACAGATTGGTGCCAGCAATAACAATAGCTTTATTAGAACATACTAGGGGAACATAAACATATTAATGAGAGCTCTGTGAATAAATTTGATAAATGATTTACCTAGGAATTTAGTTTTTTTCTTTTTGTTTACAGAATATTCCTGAGTATACTATAATTTATTTATTGGTTACTTGTGATTTGTCAGAGAAATCACATAATATTTTTTCTGTTTCTTGAGAGGGTGAGTTCGCAAAAATTTTCAGAGTGACTATTCAAGACTGTGAATCTAGAGTTCTGTTTCCTACACACCCATCTTTGAAATTTGCTTTTATGAATATCTGGGTCAGTAGTATGAATGGTCCCTGAAAGTGAACACAAGTAGTATGAAAGCTTGGCTGAGGCAAATTCTTTAACCAAGGGATGCTTTATTGTTTGATATGTGCTTCAAGAGTTATAGATTCTCTTTGTCATCCTCTTAAGGAAATGTGTGTGTGCTGTCTTTGCAGGAAAGCTATAAAGCTTGAACAGGCTAGTGGTATTGATTGACTGGTGCGCGATATACACATCCACAAATTATTTAGTAAGAGGTCAGTGTCTGTCTAGAGTCATGACTACCAGACTGAATCTATTAATTTATTGTGGGGATGTTATCAAGTGGTAAGCATACATAACTGGGAGTCAGGCTACCTAGTGTCTTTATTTCTAGCTAGGTCATTGACTTGCTGGTTGACCTCTAGCAAATTCCTTAACCTTTTTTTGCCTCACTTTCAGACTAGAAAAAATAATAATTGTCTATCTCACAGGGATCTTGAGGCATAATTTATTAGCTTTTGAAAGAACTTGCTGATCTTGAGAATAAAGTCACTTGACAAATGAAGAGTATCTTTGCTATTTAGAAAAAAATGGAGATAAAACAGAATACTGCAGAATGTTTTCCTGAAAAAATATATTGGTTCTGCCCCCGCAAATGACTTAAATATGGTGAGTCTGCTCCTAAAAAGAATGAGAAACAGCAATAAATAGAGGGAGAAATAGGTATATTTCTATCACTGTTTCCAGTAACCATGTTGAAAAAATCAGTGAATATCACGAGGGGAACTAGGGATACTTTTTCAAGTACTTCCATATATTAGCACAGAAGTAAATACATTAAAGTTAGCTAGTGCATACATTATGATGGGAACCAAAATGAGTGTAACTAGGTGAATACCCTATTTTATTCTATTCTGTACTATATAGGTTCTTAGACTGCACTCATCACCATAGTATCTGATTAAAATCTTCAGGCAACATTGCCATCTGGGCAGTTATTTATTGAGATGAGAACTTTTGGGTAATAGGTGTACTTTCTACTACATCGCAATATATGTGTATTTTATTTCCTGCGTTGTTAAGGTCACTGTGACTTAAAACATCCCTGTATTCACACCCTACACATTTTTGTGATAATCTTTATGCAAAATATGCTTGTGAAGTACCGTTTAAAAACTAATAACACACCATCTTCAGTATTCTTGGGTTCTGTAGTACAAAATGTGTATTAAGAGTTATGAACATAAGCTGAAATTATGACTATAATGTGTTTACCAGACAAGTGTGGAGGGGGGTAAACTGGTTTCTCAAAGATGAAGGAGAAGCCGATGCCTCTAGCGAGGTGTCTTCTAAGCTGATTGGCAATCATTTGTCAAGTAGCCATTCTTTAGTAGTGAAGAGAGACAGGGACAGATCAATAGGCATTTTAGTAGACAACAACATGGAACCTCTTTCACCGCAAGACTCCATGTCTCCTTCCTCACAGCTGGAAGGAACTTTATCTAGGGTAACCCTCAGGAAAATAAATTTCAAAGGGTGATTGGACTATAAAAGTGAGCAGCAAAAACACACCAGGTTATCTCTCTCCCTCCTTCTCTCTCTCTTTTACCCACCTAAGAAGACAAAGGAACCAGCCCTTTGACTTTGGGGGGGAGATCCTGACCTGAGAATTTGGTCAGCGCTGTTGCTGGGAACATGTGGTAAGGATTTTACCTTGAACCACATCTAGTTAGTTAAGTTTTATCTACTAGGAACCGTTTTATCTTTATTCTCCTTCTAACCATTTCTGACTTTAATACTGTGACATTCTGTACCTCAGAGCAACATTCAGCACCCCCACGTTCATTCTTATAATATGAGTGTGTGGGGTCTAATGCAAAGTTTGTCATGTCAGGTGTCTTCGGAATGCTCATGATGTACTGAGCATTGTTGTTATGGTAATGTTATAGTGATCATTGTTATAGTAATGTTTTAGGTTGTAATTTCATGTATATAGTTATGAAGCTGAACATGTGTCCTCATGGCTTAAAGCAAGCCCAGGCAAAAACTCTTCAAAAGCAGAGAGCTAGTTCACACCTCATCAGGGCATGAATGGGACAAACCCAGCCCAGCCTCAGGAAAAAAGGATCTGTTGCACTCTCGAGTGAGTCACCCCCCTTCCTTTGGTCAGTTTGGGACTGTGATGAGGTAATGCTCACGTGACTCTGAAGTTGTGGGGGGGCAAAGCCAAGAGGGAAGAAAGGACATGATAAAAGGGAGAGATATTTGCCTTGGTCTTCCTCTCTCTTCCATCTACATCTACAGACACCACACCAAGTGACTGAAGCACTGATCAAAGGGGAGAGCCTGGCTGAAGAGCAACCAGCCAGCCTGTGGTGAGAAGCATCTAAGTTTGTAAGGGCATTTAAAGTGTTAAGATTAGCTTAGAATGCGTTTTGCTTTTATTTCATTTGACCAAATTGGACTTGTTATGCTTTGACTTATAATCATTTAAAATCTATCTTTCATAGTTAATAAATGTGTTTGTTTATTCTACCTGAAGCAGTGCATTTCGTTTGAACCATGTCAGAGACTCCCCTTGGGACAACAAGTCTGGTACATATCAATTTCTTTGTGAAATTAATGAACTCATATAAGCTTGCAGCATCCAGTGGACATAACTGGACACTGCAAGACGGAGGTTCTTAGGGTTGTGTCTTAGACTGGGGATATTGGCTAGTGTCATTCGGTTGCAAGTAGGTGGGAGCAGCTTACATGCCAGAGGCTGTGCGTGAACAGCCCAGGCGTGGGGGTTCTCACAGCAGAGCAGGGTAAGGCTGGCTCCCAGAGTCAAGGACTGGAGTGACCTAGCAGATCACTGGTCCAGATGACACCAGAGGGGAACATCACAAATACCTTATACTTATATTCAACTTAAAATCTATCTCTTTGTATTTAAATAAACTTGTTTTATTTTTAATCTAAATTAATCTAATGTTGTGTTTAAACTGAACTGTTTGGTAACTCCAGTTTAAATAGCAAACTGTTGAATATTGACCCTGTAGAGGGGCTCTAATATCTGAACTGTCCAGGAAAGGGCTGGACAGCACAGAACACCTGTTTTTCTGGGAAAATTCAGGACTGGGAGCATGTTGGGGTCACCTTGCAGGTAGTAACCAAGGTAGGTGGAAGTCAGAGTGTGACTGGAGTGTTGTTGGCAGACTGCTGGGGTCAGAGTTGCTAGACCAGGGCTGTGGCTGTATACAGACACTCAGGGTGTTAGGGTTTTTTTGTGAGCGGCCGTGGTTGGAGCTACAACAGCAAAGCATTGTGAGACACCCAACCCCTCACTGGTCTGGACTGCACCCCAGAATGTGACAGTCACCCAGGTTGTTTAAGCATCTTTTCAAACTGTAGTTAATAACACACTTGGATAGGGACTACATAAGCATTGTAGAAGCATCATATTGTGAGCCAGGGAGATCTTTAGATCTTGCCCCACCCCCAACCACATTAAAGTTCTTCAAGAACTGTGTTTGAGCTGTCACTCAGAGTTGGTGTACCTCAGTCACTTGGGCACCAATGAAGCTGGATTTGTCTGAGGGTAGAGTAGTTGTGTCTCCCACTTTTCTTATCTTCATCTACAGCCATTGTGCAACGGACAAAGAATGGAATATAATGATCTTCACTCTCAAACATGATGTCTTCTGTTATCAGCTCATTAAGTTTAAAATAATCTATTGCCCTCTCCATTTAACCCAATTCACTACTGAGACAGTAGCATGTAACAAAAAATGTATATTTAATTTCCTTCCTGCTTTTAATACAATATCCTCCTTGAGGACCAATGAAAATTTGACCATGCTTTTCTTACTGGAACTTGTAAAGAACCACAAGGGCTGCACAAAACAGTTGCATCTTCAGTTAAAATGAACGGTACATAATGGATTGTCTCACTAGAACATCAAAAAGACTAAGTAAGATACCTGCTATTGCTAGTGTTTGAATTATTGAGGAGCTGGACAGGAGGCTATAAAATACTACTGATTAGTGACGGAGAGACTTACAAGTGATTAGACTCAGGTGATTTTAGTTCCTACCTTTTGTTTCTGATCCATGGAATTAACAGCTGAAAGATTAATATATCAGCACTCCAACTGTTCTCTAAGCCAGTCAGCTCAGGGCGAAGTTTGTTCTTGGATTCAGAGTTGAGCTGGGATGGCAGGTAAGCAGATAACCTACATGTAATCTACCATGGTGTAACTGATTAGAGATATTGTGGGGAAAGAGGGGGAATATAATACCTCTGAGAAGGGCTAGAAGCCTTATTTTATATCAGCTGGAAGTGTACAAAGGTGTAAGCTTGATTTCAATTTTCTTGCAGTAAAACATATAGGTACATGTTCATCCATTAGGAAGACTCATCTGTCTGCCAAGTAACATCAGTATCCAATTTGAGCCTGTCATTGTAACACTATTAAAAGAAGTTTGCAAAGTCAGTATAGAAATGAGACCTTTGTAAACATGCTGCCTTCATATCTGTGCCTTTCCAGTCTGAGTTTTTCCTGTTGCATTTATATTCATATGTCTGCTATATTGCTAATGAGTTTTCTTCTATAAAACGACCCTGACTGCTGCTGTAAAAATCTAGTTTAAATGAAGTGTAGCTTTCAGACTGGGCATACTATTAAAATATTAAAATATATACTGAATCATATTAAGCTGAATCTCTTTGGTCTTTCATGGCTACATTTTTTATAAGATTGCCTTTTAAGAATACATTTATGGCCCAAGCTAGCAGCCCTTCCTCACATAGAATTCCCATTGGACCTTATTCCCCCCTGTTTGGCACCTTGTAGTTGTGTCCACATGTGCAAAGTGACTGTAAAATGGTACCATTATAATCTGGGAGCATCTGATACTCAGTTTGCACAGGTGTAAAAGACAACACAAGGTGCAAGAGAGACAAGGTGGTCAAATACTTTCTATTATTGGACCAATTTCTGTTGGTGAAAGAAACAAGCTTTTGAGCTACACAGAGCTCTGCTGCTGCTTCTTTCTTTCTTTCTTTCTTTCTTTTTTTCTTTCTTTCTTTCTTTCTTTCTTTCCAGTAGAGAATTAGGCCCATTGATTGCAGTGTGAGTTATAAAATGGGAGAGCTGCAGAAATAAATCACCATTCCATTTATGACTATGTGCACAAATAATTGGAAATAATTTTATAAGAGGAAAGCAGGCTACTGGTCTAACTGAAAATAGGACATATTTTTACATGCACTTATGTGATCAAAAGCACAAACATATGCAAATATTATTGGATTGTCTTTGTGTGACCAACTGTTGCTGATCAGTGCTGTCATTATGTTCATACATAAGGCTACAATAATGTCACGGAGGTCATGGAAGTCACGGAATCCGTAACTTCTATGACCTCCGTGACATTTTCTGCCCCGGGGCTGGAGCTCCAAGCTGCCCCTGCCCTTCATCTCCCGGCCCTGCCCTGGTGGGAGGACCCTGCAGCTGTCCAGCCATAGTGGGCAGTCGGGGAGCCCTCCTGCAGCTGCCCAGGCACGGGGTGCAGCAGGGGCCCCCTGCAGCTTCCCTGTTGTGGTGGGTGCACTCTGCAGCTGTCCAGCCATGGTGGAAGGCAGGGGGACCCCCGGAGCTTCCACTCACTGCAGGTGGTGGGGAACACCCCAAAGCTCCCTGCTGCCACAGGTAGATGGCCCTCCCAGAACTGCTCAGCCACCATGCGGGAAGGGAGGGGCAGAGCTCTCACTCACCGCAGTGGTCAGAGCTCCAGCAGCAGTGGGTGCTGAGCTGAACCTACCTCCCCATTTTGTCAGGGATATTGTTAGTGAAAGTCAGGGACAGGTCACGGACTTCATTAATTTTTTTTTATTGCCTGTGACCTGTCCACGAATTTTACAAAAAATATCAGTGACCAAATCTTAGCCTTAATCATATACAAGTCATTGTATTTACATGCTGATTTACACCACTGTAGGGAACCTATACTGGAGTGCAGTTATCCTATAGGTTAACACACCATAGTATTTAAATTGTATATTGATAGATATCCTTTTTCCTTCTACTTAAACACTAGTCTGTGTAACTAAAATGAATATCAGCATAGCTGATAGCCTGCTTTTACTGATGTTGAGAAAAAACGGTTCATCATATTTAAATATGTACACTTAGTTTCTACAAATCCCTGTAAACTACTCATAGATACTAAGTACCATACAAGGTGTTTGAGGAACTGTGACCAGATGGCTCAGGGGAATAGTAATGGATTATGGAGCTTTCCACCTCCAGTTTGCCAATTTAAATTTAGGCTTTTGATGGCTGTTTAGTGGCTTATGTAAAATGAGTTGGAGGTCTCATCATAGTTCCTAGAGAATAGGTTAATATAACGAAATTGTCATTAGCTAATTGTCTGTTTCAATAGCGGGGTCAGTTCAAGACTTACTGTAGTCAATGGAAAAACTCCCATTGAGTGTTCAATGCGCATTGGACTGGATCTTAATAATTATGGAGAATGAACCCTTCTCACTCTCAGAAGTAGTTCTTTAGAGCAAGGATGAAGCACATTGGGGAGATGTACATGGGAAACTTATACTGTCACTACCTATAACGAACTGGTTCTAGGGACAGCCAGATGACTCAGCCATGCTTATCCTTTGCTATGTGACTGTACCACTATCTACAAGATGGCTCAGCGTTTGGATAAGATCAGTGCATGGATGAAAAGCAACTGCATGAAGCTGACACTGAGGTAGCCTTGGTGCAGTCTCCTTTGATGAGGCTGCACACCCACAATTGGTCAAATCAGTCAGTAGCTCTAGAGTTCTCCTGGATTCACCACTGACACTAAGCTGTCATGTAACAGCACGTGTGAGTAATGCTTGCTCTGTTTAGATAGTACACTCCATCCTATCCTGGGATAGGATGACCTGGCTTCAGCTATACACACTTTGTCACCTTTCAGCTGGACTATAACAATGCAGAGGCGATTGAGAGGTGACTTGATTACAGTGTATAAGTACCTTCATAGGGAAAAATACCAGGTATTGTAGGGCTCTTTAATTTAGCAGAGAAAGGCATAACAAGAACCAATGGCCAGAAAATAAAGTCAGTCAAATTCAAGTTAGAAATAAGGCACACCATTTTAATAGTGAGAGCGATTAAAAAATTGAAAAAACTGCCAAGGAAAGTGGAGGATTTTCCATCTCTTGATGTCTTCAGATCAAGATTGGACCACCTGTCTGGAAGGTACGTTTAGTCAAATACAAGTTATTGGGCTCAACTCAGGGTAACTGGGTGAGATTCTATGGGCTGTGTTATACAGAAGGTCAGACTAGATGATGTAATGATCCTTTCTGATCTCAAAATCTATGATTCCATGAATGCAAGATGGCTGATTATGAAACAGTCAGCCCTCAGGAAACTCCAGCTAGTACAGAACACAGCAGCATGTCTCCTCAGCAACACAGACTACATTAGTTTTCCATAGAATATTCAGTCAAGTTCAATGATCTTGATCCTTCTCTTCAAGGCACTCAATGATCTGTGCCAGGAGACCCAAAAGATCACTTGATGTGCCAGTATGAGGATCATGGTTGATAACTCATCTCCTCAAACAAAATAGAGCTGTCCACTGCATGGGTAAATCTTGTCTCTGGAGGAGATGGAGCCTTCCCAAAGACCAGTCCAAGACTGTGAAACAAACTCCCAAAGAAATCCAGAACCAGCCCAGTCTTCACTGCCTTCTGCTCCAAGTGCAAGTACACTTCTTTGACTTGCTTTCTACAATATAACTGCATAGCACAGTGTACATAACATTTATAAAAAACAGAATTAAATAAAAGAAACCCAACAAAACACTACACTGCACACACAGTTTTCCCCCTGGGAGAAAGGAATGAGCCACACATGACAGATGTTAGTCATGTAACTTAATGAATTACTGGAAGGCATTCAGATCCTATGATGGTGTGGGCAGTATAAGAAGCTGAATTGAATAGATGTTTGGTCGCCAGAGCTGTCAATATGGATATCTGTATTATTTCAATCCTGCAGTTATATACATCTTTATCTGTTCCTCAGAAAGAGTTAAAAGGGGCTCTCTGGGGACAGATTTTCAAAAGCACATATGCTTAAGTGTGCATAGATGACGTGCATGCCTCTGACTGCCATATGCACAAACACTGATGTGCAGCCTTAAACCCTGATTGGCATATGCACATACATCATTCCTGAGCAAATAAGGATTTGCAAGTACAACAGCTGAGGGTTTACAAGTGTTTGAGCACGTTTGAAAATCTAGACCTTGGCTGTGTACCCAGTAGCGGATTAAAACATGGTTTGTCTTCTCTCTCTCTCTCTCTTTTGTCCCTCCATCAAAATGAAAGCTGTGCACTTTTGTGCTTAGCTGTAATGCATAGTTCTTTAATTTACTGCATTGTGAAAATACAGGTCAAATATGCATTCAAGTGAGTTTGAACATTGGTCCTGCTTTTGAGCAGGGGGTTGGACTAGATGACCTCCTGAGGTCCCTTCCAACCCTGATATTCTATGATTCTATGATTCTATGATTAACTTTGGGAATTCTAGACCTAATGTCATAGTTCAGGTTTGTATCAACATCATTTTAAATGTGCTTCTCTCTGTTTGTTTATTTGTATTTATTTAGTGGTAGATTGAAAAATAAAAACATTCTCAGAAGGATGATGTGTATAAATTACCTGAAACAGACTAGAACAGCTCTGGTCTCTTGGGTTAAACATGGCTTCTTGTATATATGAAGGCACATTTTAAGATCACCTAGCTAAAATATATATGTAGACATTTTCAAAATCATACTGCGGAACTATTTACCTCATTAACCATAGTGCTGTCAGTTAAAAAGTTTTGGCTCCTGCAGCATGTTTTATGGGAATCTGTGGTGGCTGTGTGGATTTATAGCTACAAAGACACATGGTATTGAGTAGTCAGTGAAATGAATTTCTGATATTTGCATTTGTTGATCATGTTCTTTAGTAGATAATACTGAATATTGTAGCATGTTTACAGCATAAAGTGGTTTTCTTTAGGAAGGTAGATTACATCTCCTTTTAGACACAATTTAGAATAGTTTTACATACAGGAATAATTTAAGTCTACCATTGTTTTCTTAAATAAATACCATTAAGATGAACCTTCTCCCTTGCATGCATTACTTTTTCCAAGTAATCACAGTCCAAGTTCAAGTTCAAGTTTTTCAGTAACTCCAGAGTGGTATATTAAAATACATCTGGACTCGCAGCAGATAAAAAATTAAAGTCAATCTACTTTTTAGAAACAAAAAAATCCATGTTGGTTTGGCACTTCTAAGCTTAACTCTTTACTATTTGACTCAGTTAGCTGACTGGTGCACAAATGATCCCCCAAGAGCACTAAATCTCTCTGGAACAATCACATGTCCTGGCTACTTCACTGGAATGCATCCCCTTTCATGCTCTTACCATACTTATCCTGTTTAGGGTTATATACTTAAGAGTTACCAAGGTTTCTAAAATATCTTCAAGATAAATTCTAAGAGCTTTTTCAGAGCCATTAAGGCTTCTTGGAGACTGCATATCAAATATGTACAATTGGTCTGATGAAAAAAGTCTGTCTGTGTAGAGCTAGGCAACATTTTTTTGACAAAAAAAGCAGATTCAGGTTCACCAAAACATTTCGATTTTTTTTATTTGAAATTATTTTTTGTTTCAAATTTTACTTCAATTTTATTAACAAAAGGCTAAAAAACCTTGAAAACAACACTTTTTTATTTTGTTTTTGTTTTCCAGTTCAGCCAATGAACCCCAAAATCAGATATTCACAGATCTCTGACCAGGGAAGAGGCAAGGTAGGAGACAGTATGAATTCCACTCGGGGCATTGTTGTGCAAATCTAATATCATGGGAAACTCTCAAATGTATGATGCTAGGTGCTATACAAAATCATAAAATAGTTTATATCCGTTCAGAAAGCTACTGGATAAGGATAACTTAAAAACAATAGTTGTTCTTGCCCACACCCTGGAAAAGAAAGCTTAATGTGTTCGTTTTAAAATTGGCTTAATTAATTAAAATGAACACATTAGCCTTTGTTTCCCATGATGTGGGCAAGGACATCTATTGCTTTTTAAATGATCTATCTATATATACGGATATATATGCTCTATGCATTTTTAATTGCTGAAACTGCACAATCTGAAAAACCATGCTGATCCTGCGGTCCCGATTCACCTGAGTATTTCCATTGCTTTCCGTGGGACTACTCAGGTGAGTAAGGGCTGCATGATTTGGACCTATGTTAAATATTTGGAAACATGAATGACTTAAAGTGGGAAGTTTGCCTTAATGGAGGAATAATCTGCCTCAGTTGCATGTTTTAACTGTATATTCACATACACCAAGAGAGACAATCAAGATCAGATCATAAATTAACCTACTTCCAGGAGAGTCAATAAATAATGCATCTTTGAGCATCACTGAATTCTGCTAAGCAAAGTGTGGGGAGAATCAGAGATGTTCAGCACCTGTTTAATGTACCGTCATTTCTTTGGGAACCAATGGAGTGAGTGAGCATGCCTCATTTCTTTTAATAGTGGCCAGTTCTCTCTAGAAAACTGAATATATAACAGAAGATGAGCAGCATGGAGTTCACTTTTTCTTCATAGTTGAGCATATTGGAAATTGACGCCTCATGGGCATCTCCATGAAAAAGGACCAACACTTGTATTATTTGCAGTATCAGTCCCTCCAACCTTCAAAGAGTTTTATGGAACTGTATACCTGAGTTTGAGCTTTCTGCTTAAGCTTCAGACACCGATGTGTACTACAGCTAAGTTGTACTTCGGATAGTGGTTTTATTCAGACGGAATTTGTCAGGTCTGCAGGGAAAAATCCCCTGCTATCTTTATAACTTGTATTAGCATTCCTGTCAAAGACAGTCCAGATGCACTGAAAATTCAATATGCCCAAAATTAGGACAGAAGAAATTTCATAATAAGAAAACAGTCAAGATATTAAATTGTAACATTTCATGAAATTGTAGCTAAACTCACTCATTCTATGGTGTGGCCTGTGAGAGATATGTTTTTATAGCTAACATATGGGTCTGATCCTGCAAGCCCTTACTTACTTGAGTCATCCTACTGAAATAGATGGGTCTGGCTGTGTGCAAAATAATTTGCCAGGTCAGGCCCCACATTAGTAATTTAAGAATTCAAATAGAATAACTTGAATAGTGAAAAAAGAGATTTGTGTATGAAGCAGCCAGTTTAGGTCCGCTGCTATCTGTAGGATCATATAAAAATATCTCCCCTTGGGGGAAAAACGGAAACCCCACATGACCGATGTTAGTCACTTTGTTTATTTTTTTTAATTCCAGAAGGGACTCAGATATTATGAGGTAAGAACCTGAATAGAATGGAACATAGTATTTTTGTTCATCTTCAGAGATCCCCTGGTTATTTGGAACAGTTTCACAAACTTTAGTATGAACAATTATTAATCTGAATATGAACACTGGAAGTGTGTCACTTTCTCTGTTGTTTGTCATTCTCCTGTTTAAAAAAGTATCATCCAGCAAGTGAGTGGAAACAATCCCATGTGACCAACCATACATCACAAATAGTAAATAGTAAAGAGATTAAATGACCAGTTCACAAACAACCCAGAGGCTGAAACTTCCCTCAATCTATTTGTTGAATACTTGATAGTCACAGAAATCTGGACTGATTTGCATATGGAAAAAAGAGTTAATTTCAACAAGCTCTACATTGAAATATCTGTGAAGTGGAGGGAGGAGAGTGAGAAAGAGAGAAAATGAGAATATATGCACTGTATGCACATGACAATCTTTTTCTGTGAACCATAAGGAAGTGTCACAGCCTAAAATATTATGGGAGCTCATCTTTAAAAGCTCCCTTTCTTTAAAAAAACAATCCCAATATTCTAGAGTAATAGTTTTCAAACACTTTGGAGGGACACTATTACAAGATGTAGCAATTGGTCTTCAATATATTGTGTTTTTTTCCATAAGACCGGGGACACAGTCGACCTTTTAAATCATGTTTTCAGTCTCATTTTTACTTAGTGTTTTTTTCCCAATAAGTTTTTTTGAAAATGTCTCTCCTTGACCATCTTCTGAAATCCCCTACTCCAGTTAAGACTCTTCCTTCAAAATGCCTCAGTCCAACCCCTCTTGTATATGTTCCTGTCTTTGGAGCAAAGACAATGTCCACTTGCTCTTCGTTCTAAACAAGGCTCTTCTGATGAAGTGAGTAGGTGCAAGAGGCATTAGGTTGATCTGTTTTGAAGTAAGTGCCATTTGTTCAATTGGGCATGTATTCGCCTACATCTGAGAGGTGTTGGTTTGTGGCAACTTGAAGTAAGGGGCATTTGTGTCCCACAGGCTTTGTCTTCAGCATTAGCCTGGGACTTGAGAAACCTAAGTTCAGGCCCCAGCTTTACCAGAGACTTCCTATGTGACTGTAGACAGATCACTTAGTTTTTCTGAGCGTCGGTTCCCCATCTGTAAAATGAGGATAATAGTACTGCCGTAACTCTCATCATGTGAGGAGAAATACATTAAAGATTGTGAGGTGCTACTGTAGTGGGAGGGACATATAAGTATACAAGGCAATATGTGTTTTTAGCAGTGTCTACCTTGACCTGCTACATGCTAAAACTTATCACTGCCTTCTCCACACTAGGATTTTACCATGAGCTGGCTAACGGTTAAAAACCCATGTTTACCCCAGTGTGGACACATTCAAAGAGGTATTTGTGAGACTATGCAAGTGGTCACATACACACATAAAACCTCTGTATGTTTTACAAACCACATTGGGTGAGTTGGGTTGATTACGAAGATTGACATTTTTAAATTGATACTGTGAAAAAAAAAACGTTTACAATATTGTATTCAAGAGCGGATATTAGAAAGATTCAGGGAAATAGGGTAGGAACATTGTGGGGCTCACTGAGCTCCATTGTTTTCCTTTAAGTACGACATGTATAATTACTTGTTCTCATTTAATTCTTTCAGGAGGCTGTTGTTGACATGCAAGGGATTTATGTGCATAACTAATACGAGCATTGAGGAAAAAAATAGACCCCTTTACTCCCTTCCTGTCTGTGTAAATCTTCAGATGTTCTGAGCTGGCTTTTGATATTTTCCAGAAGTGTAGATGGAGCATGCTTGAGGATTTAAGTGTGATAATCCCATGTTGCTAGTAATATTATAAATAATATTAAATGTCAGAAGGTAACAAATGAAAGGCTGCCTTATTTTTCTCTTCCAGCTAGAGAATTAGAAGAGCTATTCACATTATTTAGAGTAATAGTATATTTCCCAGACTGTAGTGCAAATCTAACATTAGTGCTTTACTGTTAAAATACAGTCAGATTTACAATTAAGTGCTAACCAGTCTCATGACATGTACTGTGATAGAAGATATTACAGGTCATGGAATCCAGAGTTACTGACCACCTGCTATGTTGCTCGGATTATATTGAAAACTCATAGGAACACTGTCACTCTCGCCAACACATTGCAGAGAGACTTAGTAGTAGCTGTCACTCTAGGTGCAGTTGGGTTGTACTATAATTAACAAAAAATACAAATAAGAAATAAGCTTCTAAATGGCCTGATGCTAGATCTGTATTCTAAAAGACTCTTATCTATACAGACGTTGAGTTCAGTGTTCTGTAATATAACCAAACTTTTTGAGCTACATGTTTCTTTGCAAATGCTGTCTGTTTATAGCTGAAAGTGGGTAGCGCAGTAGTATAGTGACAGTTAGCTCATCTTACTAGATGGCCAGCTGCAGAAAGGATGAGCAGGGATGTATGAAGAGTTAAGGTTGAGTTAAGTTTTTCATTTCAAGCAAGGAATTAACCTCTTTGTTCTGTAGGAAATATATATAGTAGTAGGGAGTGGCATGAAGATGGGTAAGGAGTGAAAAGTATTCAGGAGCTGGATGGGAGGGGGAGCTGACAAAGCACAGATCAGATCTGTTTCCTAAATTTACCATTGCCAGATATGCTGGTGCAATACACTGTGTATTGTAACTGACTCCACTGCAAGGTGTCACTGCAAGTGTTGTGGTGCTCCAGCGGCTCTAGATATTTGGTAGTGTGCTCTGTATAGCACTAGCTTGGATGCAAATGCTGAAGGCGCTCCAGGCACTATGCTCTACACTGTGCTCTAGCCCTTGGTGGGTTCCCATAAACACTTTCACACCTCAGCAACTCATGACTGCTTTTGTAACCTGCTCAGTGTGGTACTCTGTCCCTTTCTACTTCTGGCTGCGCTGCAGACAGAGGTTGATGAGCTTGCAGTCGCCTTAATTAACAAAGCCAAATCTCTTAGCTCAGGTAGTAGAAGCTTATGTCTTAAGATTCAGAGGTTCCCACAGTCAATCTCTACTGCTGATGGCCCACCCAGATGTGTAACATTACTTTTTACTAGGAGTGATTTACAAAATAAAGGATGCAAATACACCAAGAACAATTTTTAAGTTACAGTAATGATCCTAACTCAGCCCCTAGAGTATTTTGGTACAGAAGTATCATGATAAGTCTTGTTGGGATCCCTCCACACTGTTAGGCCTGCAGGGCTGGGCACTGTGGTTGCTGCTGCCTCCCTGGGTGTCTCTGACCAGCTCTCAGCCTTTCAGTCCTAGCTCCTAAGTTGTTTGCTGCTCAGCTTTCCTCCCACAGGCTACTATCTCTGGCTTGCTGCTGCAAGCAGCCTCTGTCTCCCCCCTGAGCCTGGTCCCCTCTAAATGCAGCGTACTACTTTCTTACCTGTACTGGCTGGATGCTGAACTGGGTATCACAGTAATGAGTCAGTAGCAGGTTCACAATGCTGTCTCAATGCTCTTCTTTCTCCAGTATTCCAGGCTGCCAACTGCCACGTCCACTCATGCAGCCATGTCATGCAGCCTACAGTTCAGGCTGAATGCCATGTATCCAGCTGAACTGTGGATAGGAGCTGCAGGTTTGCGTAAAGTACCTCATCTAAATACTCACTGCAAAACCCAGTGAGACAGGCTCACCTTAGCTTAGTTACAGAGAAAAGGAAAGAAAATCTGACATCTCTAGAATTTAAGTTTCTCTCTGGCCATGCTGGAAGGTTCTCCCTCTCTGTCTCTCACCTTCCCTGCTTATTATGTCCCAGTTGTTAGAGTTCATGGTCATATCCTGGGGAGTTTACAGCAACATTTCCACAGAGAAGTGTTTGATCATTGTGGCGGTTCAGTGATGAGACAGAACACAGCTTTTTGCAAGCAAGCAGGCTGGTCAGCTGAGATGGGCGTTCTCTGCCCCCCCGCCTTCCACCTTCTCCTTTTATTATATTTCTCCCCCCTAAGCATTACACACTGCTACCGCAAAAAGATACACAAAGGAATGTATGACGTTGATTAATATACTTAGTTGCATCTTTTATATACTACAATCCTGGTTCTCAGGCCTTGAGCCCAGGCTAAGAAAGCCTCCCACAATTGCTGTCCAAACAATCAAGTTCTCATGGTTCATATCTAGCCCTTGTCCTTGGATAGAGCAATGTGTGCATTGCTTCTACGAAACAGTCAGGGTGTGCCCCGCCTGCTTCTAGGTGGACTAGCTAAACATTAACCCTTCATCTCCCCGTTTTTTATTTATTAATATTTGGCCATCTCATGGTAGCCGTCAATTTGTTTTGTCATGCTATTTAACTCCCAGACAGACAAGGACATAACCTGGGGAGCTTTCCAGGGCAAAATTTTACAAAATCTTAACAAGGAAAGAATACATTGTACACAGCAGCAGCAAAAAGTAAGCCCAATGATTACAAACACAAAATAACCAAAAGCTCAACATTTGCAATATAATCATCTAAAAGGGGTACACTTCTTTTAGGAAATAGCAGGCACAAAAGGCACACAATCATCACAGAATTAGCAGTGATTTGGGCGAGAATAGCCACAAACAAAGTCTCAGGAGTCTCTGGCTGTTGATCTGCTGCCAGTCTTCGTTGAGCCGCGGCGACCAATGCTTTTACTGCTCCCCATGTCACGGGCTGGCTTGGGACGCTACGCCTCCTCTGTTTCCGTCCCGTCGTTGTCGACTCGGGGGGCAACGCGGTCTCCTCCAAGGTCAGCTGAAACTCCGGTATGGGATTCGACAGTCCCTGGTGCCATGCCATGTTGTTTAAGTGCCGGTCGCACACACCGAGCTGGAACCCACAACGGTCCTGCAGGGAGAGACACAGCAGCATATCCCCGACCCCAAGTGATTAGAGGGACTGGGCCCAGCCACTGTGGATCGGGCAGCTGACAGTAATAGACACGTGGTCTTTCCAGTACCTCAGATTTGTGAAAATGCCGATCCGCGGGGGTCTGCTGATCTGCATTCAGTGTTAAATTATTTAAAGTAAACAAGAGGATATGCATTTGTTGTTAAATGTCTCCTAAGGTTCGGAGACGCAGCTCCCCTTGTTTTAATTGTTTATCTAGCAAGGTTTTGAGTGTGCGATTGGCACGTTCAACAATGGCTTGGCCCGTGAAATTATAAGGGATTCCGTGTGTAAGACGGACGTCCCAGCAGGCACAAAAGGTGGAGAGGGCTGCAGAGCAGTAGGCTGGGGCATATCTGTTTTAATTTGGCAGGGGTGACCCATAACAAAAAGGCAGGCCAGCAAATGGTGAATAACTTTGTTAGTGGCTTCCCCACGTTGTGGGGAAGCCCAAAAAAAACTTAAATAAATATCAACGGAAACATGTAAAAACAAATAGGGGCGGAATTGTGGCACATGAGTAACATCCATCTGCCACAGCTGATTTGCTGCGGTACCTCGGGGGTTAATGGCATAAGAAAAAGTAGGAGCAGCAGCGGCACAGTGGGGGCAGGAACGAACAATGGAACGTGCATGATCAGCAGGAATGTGAAACTGCCGGGCCAAAACAGAGGCAGACTGATGAAAAAAGGCATGGCTTTCAATGGGGTCAGAAAAAAGGGAATTTACCTGACCACGCAACGCGCGACCGGCGCATGCATTGCCCTCGGTGAGTGGCCCAGGCAGAGGGGTATGACTGCAAATATGAGCAACAAAATAAGGGAAATGACAAGTGGCAAAAAGGTGCTGCAAAAACAAAAACAGGCGAAGGAGGTCTGCATCAACCTGAGGGGTAATGAGGGCAAGGGGTAAATGATCAATTACCTAATAAACATAATAGGTATCCACAATTAAATTAAAGGGACAATCAGCAAAAGGTTGAAAGGCCAAAATAACAGCAGCTAATTCTGAGGGCAAAGGGGGATGGTAAAAAAAACAATCTTTTAAATCTAACACACAAAGTTGATCGGTTTGAGGAATTAAATTTGGATTTGGCAAGCCAAATTGCAAGGGGCCCATAGGTTGGATGCGTTTATTTATTTCCCTTAAGTCATGTAACAGCCGCCAAGCACCCGATTTTTTCTTAATAACAAACACCGGGGTGTTCCAGGGACTAGTGGAGCTCTCCAGTCGCTGTGCTTGCAAATGCTGCTGCACAAGCGAATGAAGTGCTTTTAGCTTTTTTAGAGGGAGGGGCCACTGATCAATCCATACGGGCTCTAAGGATTGCCATACCAAGGGTAAGGCGGAGGGCACGGTGGGTGAGGGAGGGTTTTGGGCCATCAGATGTTAATATCGAGGGTGGTGTCTAACTTTGTAAGTAAATCACGGCCCCAAATATTGAGGTGGACAGGGAGCACAAAAGGGCGGATAGTAGCAAGGGTACGGCCTCCCGGTTTAGAGACCGTGACCCAAGACAAACTTTGGCGCCCGGGTTTACTACCCCCGATCCCCCACAATTCTTTAGAAGGAACCGTAGGCCAATTAACCGGCCACTCCAGATCACGAATCACCGTAACGTCAGCTCCAGTGTCCACCAGCCCTGTAAAAGGAACATCATCTAAGAGAAGTGTTAGCTGAGGCTTCGAGGGGCGGACTGACATTGTCAGAGCAACAAGTGGAGAAGACGCGCTGTGAGACGGCGAGTGAGACAACGTCAATCCAAAGCCGCCTCCGCCCCGAGTTTGATCCTCGGCAGCTGGCACCTGATAGGGGACTAAAATCAATTGTGCAATTGACCGTCCACGCGGGAGCGACTATGGAAGATGAGTCCACACCTGAACCTTAATAATGCCAGTGTAATCAGCATCAATGACCCCTGGAATGACAAAAAAGCCCTGTTTCCCAGCATGTGAGCGAGGGAGAACAAGACCTACAAAGCCGGCAGGGAGAGGTCCCGTCACCTGTGTAGGTATGGCACAGACCTCCCCTGGCAGCCGAAAGTCAGTGTCCTCCTGCATGATCAAATCAAGCCCTGCACTTCCAGCAGTCGCCGCCCTCATAGAGTCTACGGATTCCAAGGCAGAGGAGCGATTGCCTGAGTAGGAATCACCCCCGTTTGGCCCTGGGTTCGGGGGGGACCCGTCGCGCGGTTTCCCGACCCGCTACGACACTGATTAGCCCAGTGATAACCTTTCCCACACTTGGGGCACTTCTTTGAGGGTCGGGCTGGTGCCTTAGATGAGCGACACTCCCGCTGAAAATGACCCTCCTTACCACAGCGGTAACAACGCTTCCCCTCCTTCCCAGTTTTTCTCAGGGCGGCAGCCAGAACTCCAGCCTTGTGGGCTTGTGTGCCAATGTTCTGGCACGCCCGCAGCATGTCTGAGAGCTCTAAAATACCAGAGGCTTGTGCTGCCTGGAGAGCACGGCGGCAATCCTCGTTTGCATTTTCAACTGCCAATTTTAACAGGAGCTCGTGAGCTGCCTCAGTGTTATCCACCTGCCGGAGGATAGCCTCATGCAATCTGTTGGTAAAATCCAAAAAGGACTCTGAGGCACCCTGACGGATACTGACAAAGCTTTTGGTAGGCTTGCCTGAATCCGGGACCTTCTTGAAAGCATGCTGGGCACAGGTGGAAATAATGGGGAAGACGGCCTGAGGGAGTTGAGACTGCATCTGAATAGTAGCAAACGGGCCCTCCCCTGCCAATTGCTCATAAATGATACCGTGCGCTGCATGTACCTGAGCTTGGCGTTCTGCCATCTGCCGATACTCACTAAGCCAAATAACATACTGACTAGGTGACAACATCATGCGCAGCAGCGTTTTCCAATCCTCAGGGATTAGGGAGTACCCAGTACCTATCCCTTCAACGAGACCACGCACAAAGGTGCTAGTCAGGCCAAACTCACGAATTGCTTTCCTCACCTCTCTAACCACCGAGTATGACAAAGTGGTCCAGGTGCCCACGGGGTTGCCCTGGTCATCATTCTGCCAGGTCACCGGGCAAACTGAGACCAGATCAGCCAGCTCCTCCGCTGTAAGATCTGATCGAGCTTTCGCTGCGTGAACCATTTGTTGCACCAGCGAAAGCTTCTGAGCAGATGCAGATGACCCTCCGGGGGGCCCCACGGGGGGAGGGTGATCACCCACCGGCTCCGGTGGGGAAGGCCAGGGAGGCAGTGGTAATAGAGGCACTGGGGGCGAAGCAGGGGGAGGGATGGCTGCAGGAGCGGACGGGGGCGGCGGGATCGGCAGCCCCTCTGTTGGTGCTGGAGAGGGCCTTTCCGAGGCGACACGCTGTGTCGCATCGCCAGGAGGGGGGATGGCTGCAGGAGCAGACGGGGGCGGCGGGATCGGCAGCCCCTCTGTTGGTGCTGGAGAGGGCCTTTCCGAGGCGACACTCTGTGTCGCATCGCCAGGAGGGGGGATGGCTGCAGGAGCAGACGGGCGTGGTGAGATCACCAGCCTCGCGAGGGAGGGCCTGTCGGAGGCGACACGCTGTACCACATCGCGGCAGAGGTGCCAGGCATGTAAAGCCTGCACGGGCGCCCGAGGCTCTTTGTGCAATGTCTGGCCCAATCGCTCCCAGTCTGCTAGCTTAAGGCTTCCGGCTTCAGGATACCACGGGCACTTGGCACACACCTCCTGTAGCAGGAGAGTAAGTGCTCGAGCCGGGCAGTCATGCTGAGCCTTACGCAGCAAATACTGCAGCTCATTGCGGTGTTGCACTTGCAAAGCAGAGAGGGAGCTTCCCATACTTACCACAATGAAAAATACTCACCGGGATCCGCGAAGCGGATGAGTGACGCGTCTGAAACCCTTGCCGGGCGAGGTGAGTGCTGAGGGCCCCACGTTTGGGCGCCAGTTGTGGCGGTTCAGTGATGAGACAGAACACAGCTTTTTGCAAGCAAGCAGGCTGGTCAGCTGAGATGGGCGTTCTCTGCCCCCCCGCCTTCCACCTTCTCCTTTTATTATATTTCTCCCCCCTAAGCATTACACACTGCTACCACAAAAAGATACACAAAGGAATGTATGACGTTGATTAATATACTTAGTTGCATCTTTTATATACTACAATCCTGGTTCTCAGGCCTTGAGCCCAAGCTAAGAAAGCCTCCCACAATTGCTGTCCAAACAATCAAGTTCTCATGGTTCATATCTAGCCCTTGTCCTTGGATAGAGCAATGTGTGCATTGCTTCTACGAAACAGTCAGGGTGTGCCCCGCCTGCTTCTAGGTGGACTAGCTAAACATTAACCCTTCAGATCATGCATACTGTTTTTGCCCCTCATACAAGGATTATTGTTCTCACACTACTTCTGGGATGATCTTCTCCTTTCTGTCTCTAAACCTAGTGCTCATTTACACTTCTGCTTGGGATTGCTTGTGCATGGCACCATTCACAGCACTAGCTATGTTGAGTATGGCCATCTAGAGGTGAGGGAAATTCTCAGTTACATGAAACTATGAGTATAAGGCATGGCACTGAATACTGGCACCATCTTCCATTGGTGGTGGTCATTTTAGCTTATATCACACTCCTGAGGGTAACAAAGGCTCAGGGAGCACAGCTGCTGCTGGCATCCCAAAGCTGCCTGAGCTCCTATGCTAGTAGCCTATTTAGTGCAATGATGTCTGGTGAAGTTATCACAGAGTGGTGTATTAGAAAATGTCTTACCACCGAGGAAGGAATAAGGCTGCCATCCCAAGAAACCCTCTGGAGAGGACTGCAGAGTACTTCTGTGACGCATGGCTAGAAAGGATTAAATATCCTGCAAAATAAACATAAGAACATAAGAATGGCCATACTGGGTCAGACTAAAGGTCCATCCAGCCCAGCATCCTGTCTACCGACAGTGGCCAATGCCAGGTGCCCCAGAAGGAGTGAACCTAACAGGTAATAATCAAGTTATCTCTCTCCTGCCATCCATCTTCACCCTCTGACAAAGAGAGACTAGGGACACCATTCCTTACCCATCCTGGATAATAGCCATTAATGGATAAGAACATAACAACCTTCAAAAGACACCTGGGGAGATAATGTTTGTGTTTTTGTGCATTTACATATGTATGAATAGGCTCAACACTGTAATCAACAGTCCCTGTCTATGCTGTATACTGATAATTCAGAGCTCAAAAGAACATCCTAGCATTTAAATGAATTGTAAACATGGGATATCTCTGTATTCATCTTTCTTTGAAATGTATAGCAAATAATCTGTGAATGGTGGAGGAAAAAGTAAATTGCCTTATGTTAATTCAATAGCTAAGTACCAGTGATGGACCTCCTTCAAAGTCATCCTAATTACCTTTTGTTCTCGGAGGAATTCCAACTTGTCAAAGAGGACATGAAATTGTATAAAAGATCCTTGGGTCCTGATTCTGTCACCTCATATCTGCTTAGGCTTCATCAGGGGAAGTTTGAGTCTCAGGACTGAAGTTCCAGTTATGATGGTACACCCTGAATGTGATATTTGGACATTGGACTATGACTTACGAACTGAATGCTAAAGGAACACTTTGCAACTACAAAGCTCACTATCTCTGCTATGAATCTGAACCTTAATAGATTGAACTCATGTCTGTATGTATATTGATATTTTAACCATACTCTTGTTCCATTGTTTTTAAAATTTTTTAGTTTAGTTAATAAGAATTGGCTGTAGCGTGTATTTGGGTAAGATCTGAAACATTAATTAACCTGGGAGGTAATGTATCCAATCCTTTGGCATTGGTAGAACCTGTTCTTTTATATGATGAAATAAGATTTTCAGATGCCATCATATTTGACTTAGGTACCTTCATTGAGCCCTGAGGCTGGATCACTTTAAGGGAACTGTGTTGTTTGGACTTCTGATTAACCAGTAAGGTAATAAAGGGGCTGTTTTATGCTGGCTTGGTAAATCTAAGTATTGGAATATCCACCATCTTTTTGGGGATTGTCTGGCTCATTCTTTGCAGTTCACCCTAATTGAGTGACCACAGCTGGCCCCCTCAAGGACCCCGGTCAAAACCTCTGTGGAAGTTTCATTTAGATCTTTCAGGAAAATTCTAGAGACATTCCTGTGTACATAAACAAACTGCTCCATGTGGCATCCTCTGCTTAACTGTACAGGGGAATGAAAAGCAGATAACAACTCTACCTCTCTTTGTTGGACTTCACTCTTCTAATATAAGTTAATTAATGAAAAGCTGTTAGCTATGTCATATTAAGTTGGGGGCAGTATCAGTATATCATTATAATGGGAAATACAATTACACACTAACTTGTAGTTCCTTCCCTTGCATTGGGCTCATCTGTGCTCAATGGCTGGGACTGACTGGCCTGTGATGGAGTCTCAAATAGGTCCTGGATTACAGCATAGCTGGACTCCTGGTCACATGTCCCCCATCCTCCTCTTGCTCCTCAATGCTCATGACCAGAGTCTGTGGTTCAGGTTTCTCAGAGGTATCCATGGTGGTCTGTGGTATGGTGGTGGGGTCTCTGAGGAGCATGGCATGCAGCTTTTTGTAAAAGAAGCAGGTCTGTGGGTTGGCACCAGATCAATGGTTGGCTTCCCTGGCCTTCTGGTATCCCTCTTGCAGTTCCTCGTCTTTCATGCGGCACTGCTGCTGGTCCCTGTCATGCCCCTTCTCCTACATCCCTAATGCAATCTGCTCATAGATGCCCATGTTTCTATGACTGGTCCATAGCTGTGCTTGTACAGTCTCTTCTCTCCACAGGCCCAGGAGATCCAATATCTCCTGTCTACTACAAGCCGGAGCACATTTGGACCATGTAGCCGGCATGCTTAGCTGGGCAGTTGCACACAAGATTGGAGAGCTGCTAGGTGTGCTTGCCAAGCTGGACAATCAGGAAAAAGCATTTCAAACATCTGTGGGCCTTTAAAGGGGAGGGGTGAATTCCAGTCTCTGTTAGACCTGAGCAGTGGAGTTAACAATTGTGACCAGATTGGTCTGTGTCGGGCATTGTGGGACCACTTCTGAGGACTGTTAGGGTTAACGAAAGTAATGCAGTGTCTACATTTACATTGCGTCATCCTCAATACATCGACCATGGCTCAGTGCTGCTCAAGGAAGTGTTACTTCTTTGCAGTAAAGGGGCACTTACATTGGTGGGAGACAAATATAAGTGTAGACAAATGTGCAACTAAGTCAAAGCAAGATGGCAGACATTGACCTAACTTTGTAATGTAGACCAGGCCTTAGGCACCCCTCCATAGTCAATATGACTGACTCTTGATTTGCATGTTCAACCTTCTTGGCTCTTGGAATTAGACCATGACCTCATGCCCCTTATAAAATCTGCTATCAGTTTTCTCTTGCCATGAAATATAAATTGACAGATCCCAAGCCCTCTGTCATGCCAAGTATTTAAAGTTATGTTTTTTTTTAAACAGTGGAAGTAGACATTACATTTGTTATTCTATTCTGCAAAATAAGTGTGTTAGATTTATTGCTGTTAGTTCAGAGCCCAGAGTAAGGTAGGTGTTTTTTGTTTTTTGTGTTTGTTTTATTATTATTAGTTTAGGTTTACAAATACAGAGACGTGTCCATAAATCACTTCACAGTTTGACTTGAGGATATAAGCCCTCATGTTCCCTTCTATACATTTGTGCAGAGGGGAGCCTGCTATTTTGGATCCCAGTTTGGGGACACAGAAGAGGGAGGCTGGGGTGGGAAGGAGAATTCCACCCTCCACCTCTCCCTCCCAACCCCCCAAACCTGCACAGTGGAAATCACTTTGGGAAGTCTACCTTTGAATTTCCATCACGTTCTACCATGATTGTAAATGATAGTGGGGATACTACAGAGATGTTTGGTGCAGCCTAGTGTTAAACACAACAGGCAACAAAAGTTTGTGTCCCATCCACATTAGAATTTACAAATAAGAATGAATAAACATTCAAATGCAGGCATACCCTTCAGGAAGGTGCTGCTGGGATTTAGCTCCATGGATCTGGAAAGGCGAGTGGGAGGGGATGACAGCTGGAGGGCATTGGCAGTCAGACCTGGCAGTCAGATATGCTGTGTATCCCTTTGCATTGTGGTAACCTCTCTGGATGGGGATTCCAGGAGCAGCGGCAGGCAAGAGAGCATCTGAAAGTGGAACTCGTAAAACTGAGCGTCTGCCTCCTGGTTTATTAAATCTCTGTGGCACTTTTTGCAAAAGGGAGGGTTAGCTATGGATTCCAGGCCAACCCCAGTTACATGATGCTTACCCAGCAGTTTCACTGGCATATGATATTCCTTATTTCCTGACCAAAAATGCTATGTCATGTTGCTATATGCTCTTAAGCAGCTGCCAGGTTCTACCAGGGAGGTAGCTGCATTGTTATTGGGTACAAAGGTACCTATACCTCATTCGTAAAGCACATTGGGATCTTTCAAATTGTCATTGATATTCTCTACAGGGAATGGTCTTGACGTCTTTTTACTCTGTGGCCTCTTCATTAATCAGGTGACACAAAGATATTACTGATTCTGGGTAACCACTTTGTAATGAGGAAAGCTCTGGTTTTCATAACTGGACAGGTTGTCAGTCAATTCTTCCGCCATGAGTGACAGATCAGCTCTCCTCTAACAGGGTTCTTCATCATTGGCTTGACAGCCTGCCATTTAAAATCAAGCAGCAGCTGGAGTTACCATACAGAATTATTTTGGAAGACCTATGGCTATTTTTCTTACAATCCAGAAAGCCCTCAAATTCTTTTTACATAATAAAGACTTAGGGAGGTTCTGTACTCAGAAGAAAAATGAGCGGGAGACTGATGACTCCATAATGCAATACAGTATTCTTGGACTGCTGTGTAACAGCATTGTGCTCTGTGTTCTTCTATAGCTGGAAAGAGAGAAGTTATCAAATCATCATAATCCGTGGACAAATCATGCATTTTCAGTTAAGAATTCTAATTTCATAGATAACATGTTTATACACACTTTGTTTGATATGATGTATTCTAAAGTATTAATAGGCAGATTTTAACGTTAATATTTTAACATTACTATTTTAACACTCTAGCTGAAAGAAACTATTCCTGAATTTTAGGACAAAACTTTGCTTGATATCTTTTTGTATCAATAACAATAATAATATGTACTTTGTTTATGAAATGTCTTTAATCTGAAGTTCTCAAAACCCTTACAAACCATTTAAACCTCACAACTACTCTATTAGGTAAGTAAATACATATGGAGAAACTGAGGCATATATAGGTTAAGTGATCACAAAGGTTGAGATCACAAGGTGAGTTGGTGACAGAGCTAGGAACAGAGCTGAGGAGTTCTGACTCCCAGTTGTAGTAGAAAGAGAGAGCTTGAGACATGAGGCCTGGTATCAGGGGCTTGGTGTAGGGCCTTAGGCCTGAGCTAAAGTCAAGCCCTGCTGAGATAAAACAGAGTTAGCAAGAGTCAGGCCAGCTCAGCCCCTGCCCTGTTATAAAGCAGATACCTGCTTGCACGTTCACTGTCTAATACACGAACTTGGCAAGAACAGGGATGGTGTTTCAAAAATAAAAGCTAAAGGGTGGTAACTAATCATGTCAGAGGGGCAAGACGTAACTTATTTGTATAAGTGTATAAAAGAGGGGTCTCAGAGGGAGTGTCCTTGTCCAGCTGAGAGGGGAATAGAAAGTCCTGCCAGTCACTGAGCCGGGTCCATTGTCAGGGGCATACATATGCTAGTGTAACTGTAGGCATTGATCCAGGGAGCTAGGCCTGTGCTTCATTGACAATAAACCTTCGCTACGGAAACAGGTCTGTGGTCTTTTGGGCAGTTTGATCGAGGTTTGCTGTGTCAGCTATCTGCACAGAACTGGGACAGTGCACAGAAAAAACACCCACACAGCCAATGACTAACAACACCAGTCTCTTGTTCTACATATCAGAGTAACAGCCGTGTTAGTCTGTATTCGCAAAAAGAAAAGGAGTACTTGTGGCACCTTAGAGACAAATAAATTGGTTAGTCTCTAAGGTGCCACAAGTACTCCTTTTCTTTTTGTTCTACGTAGTAGTTCCTCTTTATAATCAGTCCTGCTTCCCTTTGGCATGTGTTTCACATTCTCAGCAATGCATAATGCATTTGGGTTAAGAGGTTAGATCAATTTTTTATATTTATGTAGGAACCATTGTCAATTTAACTGGTAAGAAAACAGAACAAACGCTCATTGTCCTATATAACACAAAGACCCTGGACCAAACTCTTATCTCAGTTACTTCAGACTTCATAAAATCCCATTGACTTCTGTGGATTTACACTTGTAATTAAGAGCAGAATTTGGCCGACTCTCTGAACTCGAAACTTCTATGAGGTGTGTACATTTGTAGACCTCTTTTTTTTTTTTTTTTGGACTAAATGGAGTCTTGATTTCCATGATGCCTTTTGTCTCTCTGAACAAATAATGTTCTCTGTAGTTCTCCCACCTGATTTTTTCTGTCCTGAACAGCTGTGAAAGCCAGATATACAACATTAGATTCAGCCGTGCTCTCATTTGCAGTGCACTCACCTAGCGTTCCTTTGTTGCCTTTGAAGCATAATCTTCATTTGGCTCATCTTCATTTTTTTGGCTTCCTTTGTTGAAGTCCTTTTTTCAACTACAATAACTTGTGCTTGTTATCCTTCATAGGACAACATTGTTGGTGAATGCAGTAGCTCAAGCACTCCACATTTATAGTAAATTCATAGCTTTCGCAGTTGAGTGCCTGAGAGACATGCTCAGTGCAAATCCGGCAGCTGGCACGATACTATTTTTTATTTGCAAGTTCCAGTTTCCTTAGTGGAGACCCCACTTTCACGCAATTGTAATTCCATTGACATCAGAGGAGTAACTCTTAAATTATACTGGTGTGAGAACAGAAATCGACCCAATGTGGAGACTGCTAAGGTTGTTCCTTTCAGTGTTCCCTCTAATTTTTCCCATCCGTGTGCGGAATGAATTTTGTTATGTGCACCAATATGGAGGTGACGTATGACACATCCCCTTCATATCGGTGCACATAACAAAATTCATGTGGTGGGGGTGGGGCCGAGGGGTTCGGAGTGTGGGAGGGGACTCAGGGCTGGGGCAGAGGGTTGGGGTGCAGGGGCGTGAGGGCTCCGGCTAGGGGTGATGGCTCTGGGGTGAGGCCAGGGATGAGGGACTTGGGGTGCAGGGGGGGCTATGGCAGGGAGAGAGGACTTCCCCTGGCTCTCTCTCCCCGCAGCAGCACCTAGGCTGGGCGGGAGAGGCGCCTCTCCCCACTATGGCAGCTCCGGGACTGGGGCTGCAGGATAGGTGCCCCTTCCCCAGCTCTAGTAAGTCTGGGTCAGGGCTGGGTTTGGGCCAGAGGAGGGGCGCCCTGGTTGTGCCTGGATCCGGGCCGGGCCATCCCAACAACAGCAGGTCTGGGCTGGCGGAGGGGCACCCTGGCTGTGGCAGGTCTGGGCCGCTCCGGCCGCTGCGGGTTGGGGGCCAGTCGAGGTTGGGACTGGGGGAGGAGCGCTCCTCCCCCGGCCGGCCACTGGCCATGGCAGGTCCCCACCCAGGTAGATTCCTTGAGCGCTTACGCGGTGCTAAATAGGCTGATGTGCAACCATGCGGCTCCAAGGTGAGCAAATCCGCCAATAAGTGCAAGACTCACCAAGGAAGAGGAGGAACTTTGTCACAACTGGTGTCGGAAGTGGGATCTGGTGTCCACAGCGTGGCGGAAGAAGGAGGGTGTTTGGGAAAAAAAAAAAAAGGGAAGAGTGTCTAATTTTATTTTTTTTCACCACAATGGAGGAGGTAGTGCGGGCACTGATACAAGACATGGCTGCCCAGCAGGAGGCTACTTGTGTCCAGGCAGCCGCCCAACAGGAGGCAGTGCGGCTGCAGCAAGAGACTAATCGCCTGCTGATGGACCAGGCTACTCAAGACTGGGCTATGTTGCCGGAATTGGTAAACCAGGTAAAGGCCCTTACAGAGCTGAACCGCAGCCATGATGGAACGCAGATCATGTGGGAAAATGACTTGGGAGGTTGATGTAGAGGCATACCTCCTGGCCTTTGAGAGGACAGCCCTGCAGGAGGCTTGGCCCTGAGAACTGTGGTCTGGCAACCTCGCTCCATTCCTGTGTGGGGAGGCCCAGAAGAGGCTGTGGCAGACTACCCTCAGCTGAAAGCAGAGATCCTGGCCAGATCTGGGGTAACGACCGCAGTGATATCATGACTGGAGGTTCCAGGAAAACAAAACCCCGCAGACCCAATTATATGACCTCATCCATCTCACACGAAAGTGGTTACGAACTGAGTCCCAGAGTCCGGAGGAGATACTAGAAGTTCTTGTCATCGACCGGTACATGAAAAGACTACCACCAGACCTTCACGCCGAGGTAAGCCAGAATGAACCCTCCACCTATGACAAGGTTGTCGCGCTGGTAGAAAGCTGAAGGACGGCGAGGGAACTGACCTGACCAGTTAAGGAAGAAGCACCCTGAGGTAAACTAGCAGCACCAAGCCCTAGAGCTCGGGTGACTGGGCCACCAGGAGAGCCCAGGTGGAAAAAGAGAGGGGCTGAAGGCCCACCAGAAGCCACAAAGAGTCGGAGCACTGAGGGGAAAGAGTATCGTGATGTTAGACTGCCCAAACTAAGAGACCAGGGAACGCCTAGGGCTCCATACAGATGTTATGCCTGCGGGAAGTGGGGACGCATAGCTGCACAGTGTCCCAATGCCGAGGAGCCTATGCAGTGTAACCTGGGGAACTGGGCAGACCCATGCTCCCTAATCCACCTTGTGGGGGTCTCACTAACCCCACATATGTACACCAGACCAGCGAAGCTAAATGGGGTAGAGACCACAGCACTGGTTGATTCGGGGAGTGCTGTCACGCTTGTCTCAGGGAAGCTCGTGAAGCGTAGTCAGCTGCTGTGAGCTAAGCATACGGGGATAACATGCGTCCATGGGACAGTTAGTTATTACCCCACCATCCCAGTAAAAATCGAGATTCAGGGGAACACTACTGAGGTAGCAGCAGGTGTAGTCCCTAAACTCCCATACCCGGTGCTCATAGGGAGGGACTTCCCAGGGTTTGGAGACTTACTCCCGGTAGGAGAATTGGAGAAAGAGGGAAGCCCTGAAAGTAGTGAGGCATCCACAGTAGACTGTCAACCCCCAATCTTCTCTGAAATATCCCCAGATTTGTTCTCCACTCCCAGACAGCGTAGAAAGATGAAAAGGGAAAGAAGGGCAGCTAAGGCCTTGGGAACCCGAATACTGGCCCAAAGACAGAGGGTTGCTTTCGTAGGTAGGCAGACCTGAGCAACTGAAAAGGAGGCCACCCAGGAGGGAGAAGCACCCGAGTATGACCCATACCCTAACGCCTCTGAACTAGTAGAGACAACAGAGTCTGGCCCCCTACATCTCGGGCAGATTCGCCCCGGGAGAGGAAATTTTGGATAGGACCAGGCTGGAGACCCAAGGTACGACAACATTAGGAAGGAGGTGACCAAAATAGACGGGGTCCCCGTGGAAGGGAAAACCCAAAGATCAGGACCCTGCTTCATAATGAAGAAGAATTTCTTATATTGGGTTGCAGTACAGGGGCAGAAGGTACAGCAGATCCTAGTACCTCAAAAACACCAGAATGCTGTATTAAGTCTGGCCCATAGTCATCTTTTTGGGGGGCATTTGGGGGTGGAGAAGACCCTGGCACGGGTTCTGCGATGATTCTTCTGGCCCGGAGTACATGAAGAAGTGCAGAGGTACTGTGCGTCCTGCCCGGAATGTCAACTGCACAGTCCCCATCCCCACTTGAGGGCACCTTTAGTACCCCTTCCCATCATAGAGGTCCCCTTTGAGCGTATAGCCATGGACCTAGTGGGACCCCTGGAGAAGACAGCCCGGGGCTACCATATACTTGTCATTCTGTATTATGCTACTCGCTACCCAGAAGCCGTCCCCCCTGTGGAATATGGCCTCTAAAAAGATAGCTAAAGAGTTGCTGGGAATCTTTGCCTGAGTGGGGTTACCAAAGGAAATATTAACAGACCAAGGTACCCCATTTATGTCAAAGCTAATGAAGGACCTCTGTACGCTGCTTCATATACATATCCTGAGAACTTCAGTCTATCATCCGCAGACCGATGGGCTGGTAGAAAGGTTTAACCGAACCCTGAAGGCAATAAGGAAAGTGGTAAGTCGGGACGGGTTGGATTGGGACACCCTGCTACCTTACCTTATGTTTGCAATCCGGGAGGTACCTCAGGCCTCAACTGGGTTTTCCCCCTTTGAATTATTATACGGACGCCACCCCGTGGCATACTAGATATTGCAAAAGAAATCTGGGAAGAGGAACCCAATGAGGAGAGAAATATAATTGACCATGTGTTGCAGATGCAAGAACGGATAGTCCGGCTCACCCCTATTGTACGGGAACATTTGGAAAAGGCACAGGAGGCCCAGCGAACCCATTACAATCGCCAGGCAAAAGTCTGACAGTTCCAGCCATTGGGTGATGGTGTTGGTACCCATGGCAGAAAGCAAGCTTTTGGCCCAATGGCAGGGGCCCTATGAGGTGGTTGAACCCATGGGGGGAAGTAACCTACAAGGTGCGGCAGCCAGGACGCCGAAAACAAGAACTAATTTATCACATTAACCTCTTAAAGCCTTGGCACCAACGAGAGGCATGTGTAGTGGCCCAAGAGACCCCGATCCAGGGAAATAACATGCAGGAGCAGATCAGGATATCCACTGATCTGACACCAAACCAGAAGAAGGAGGTAGCTGAGATGATCAACCGATACCAGGACGTGTTTTCAACCAAACCAGGCCGGACCACCAAAGCATATCACCACATTATCACAGACCCTGGGGCAAAGGTAACTTTAAGGCCCTATCGGGTCCCAGCAGCAAAAAGGGAGGAGATCAAGGCAGAGGTAAAAAGGATGTTGGAGCTGGGAGTCATCAAAGAGTCCTACAGTCAGTGGTCAAGCCCGATTGTGTTGGTGCTCAAACCCGATGGCACCACTATGTTTTGTAATGACTTTTGCCAGCTGAATGAGATATCCAAAATTGATGCATACCCCATACCCCATATCGATGAGTTAGTTGACCGCCTGGGCAATGCCCGATTTTTGACCACCCTTGATTTAACAAAGGGATACTGGCAGATTGCCCTTGCCAAAGATGTGAAAGAAAAGATGGCATTCTCTACACCAGAGGGTCTGTTTCAATATACTGTTCTTCCTTTTGGACTGCATGGGGCACCTGCCGCCTTCCAGCGTCTTCTGGACAAGCTCCTATGGCCCCATACCAAGTTATGCAGCGGCATACCTGGATGATGTGATTATTCACACCCCCGACTGGGAAACCCACTTAAGAAAGGTGGAAGCAGTTCTGGACACACTAAGACAGGCTGGCCTCACAGCCAACCCAGCCAAGTGTTCTATAGGGCTAGCTGAGGCTAAATACCTTAGCTACATTTTAGGAAGGGGCATGGTCAAGCCCCAACTAAACAAACTAAAGGCTATCCAAAATTGGTGCTGGCCGAATTGGAAAAAGCAAGTCTGGGCATTCCTGGATGTGGTGGGGTACCACCGATGATTTATTCCCCATTTTGCTACCAGAGCGAGTCCCCTGACAGACCTGATAAAAGCCCGGGGTCCAGACATGGTGAAGTGGACAGATGCCGCAAAGAAAGCATTCATGGATCTATGGACAGCCTTCTGCAGTAACCCCATGCTTATAGCCCCAGACTTCAACAAAGAATTCATTTTACAAACAGATGCATCTGAAGTAGGATTGGGAGCTGTCCTATCGCAGATGGTCAGAGATGAAGAACACCCAATCCCGTACCTCAGCAGGAAACTCCTCCCGAGAGAGCAGAAGTATGCCGTGGTTGAAAGAGAGTGCCTAGTTGTGAAATGGGCCACGGAAACACTACATTATTACCTTCTGGGACGATGGTTTATCCTTGTGACCGACCATGCACCCCTCCAGTGGATGCAGCGAAATAAAGAGAAGAATGCAAGGGTGACCAGATGGTTCTTGTCCCTACAACCTTCCCAATTCACCATACAACACTGGGCTGGAAGCCATCATGGCAATGCAGATGGCTTGTCACGAGTACACTGCCTGACATCCCAAGTTGCCCAACCCTATAATGTTGAGTGGAGGCGGGGGGGGGGGGGGGGAGAGATATGTGACAGGGTCGGGCCAGATGGCTACAGGAGAGTAATAGAAGGCACATATATTAGCCCCAGTCTAAGTAGGTCCCTTTTCCCTGGGTAAGGTAATAGGGAAGGTTCCAGAACAATCAGGAACCTTCTGGAGACCATTAAGACAGGCTGATTAGAACACCTGCAGCCAATCAAGAAGCTGCTAGAATCAATTAAGGCAGGCTAATCAGGGCACCTGGGTTTTAAAAAGAGCTCACTTTGTCACACTACATGAGGAACAAATTTTTAATAATTGTCTCTTCAATCTAACAAAGAAATATATAACATTATCCAATGTCTTGAAGGTGAAGCTAGACAAATTCAGACTGGAAATAGGCATAATCCTCTTATTGATGAGGGGTTTCAGAGTAGCAGCCGTGTTAATCTATATCTGCAAAAAGAAAAGGAGGACTTGTGGCACCTTAGAGACTAACAAATTTATTTGAGCGTAAGCTTTTGTGAGCTACAGCTCACTTCATCAGATGCATTAAGTGAGCTGTAGCTCACAAAAGCTTATGCTCAAATAAATTTGTTGGTCTCTAAGGTGCCACAAGTCCTCCTTTTCTTTTTACTGATGAGAGTAATTAACTGTTGGAACTATTTACTAAAGGTTGTGGTGGATTCTCCATCACTGACCATTTTAAAATCAAGATTAGATGTTTTTCTAAAGATCTGCTCTAGGAATTATTTTGGGGAAGTTCTATGGTCTATGTTATACAGAAGGTCAGACTAGATGATCACAGTGGTTCTTTCTGGCCTTGGAATCTATGAACCAATAAAAAGGGTCTACAAACAATAAACAAGGAATCACTTAACCCAGTGCAAAGCAGCTGTCATCTGTAGACTGAAAAGCAGCAGTGACTTAGTGACAACCAGCAATGCAATATATGTTTTGGATAGAAAGTTAAAAGGGACGCCACATCCAATTGAACTGTAAGGAGAATTTAAGTTTGCAGAATGTAAATACCCAATTGGAATTTGGCCAGGCCAATAGAATTAGCATTCTTGCTACTGAAAAAAGTACCAGGGGTCTTTAATGTTCAGGATCTCAGTTATATTATCTCACCCAAAAGACTGCATTTTCAGAAGGATTGCATTTGTTCACCACTGACTCAGAGAGAAGAGTGCCACCGATTGACTTACTCGTGTCCTGCACCATCCTGGGATTTCATTGTAAGTCTTCAGTCCATACACAGTGACCAGACTCAACCCATCTAGGTTCTGAGATCTGATGAGATCATAGCCTGAGGTGCTCTAGGTAGAGGCAAGGCTGACCCTGTGATTTGTCAGACTGCCTTTCAAAGTCAGACCTGCAGCTCTTCATCCATCTCCTTCTTCACCTGTGACCAGCCCACCTCTCCCCTCAGTGTAGGACATTCAAAACATTCCCTGTCTTCCCATGACCCGCTGCCTGTACCATTTTCTGTGGTGCTTTGCAGGTTGGGAGAGAACACAAAAAGGATCAGAGAAGACTGACCACCTTGGCAGAGAGAAGGGATAGAGACAAGGGCTAAACAGCAAAGTATTTATTTAGAAAAAAAATAAAATGAATAATACTTCCACCCTGATTGTGAGGAAGTAAAGGGGAAAATGGGGATGGGACAAAAGTAGCAGTGGAGATGAAGCAGCCAGACTCTGACTTGTCTGCTCTGAATTCTTCACATTAAATCAGGTGGTCTGGAATTTTCCACCACTGGGAAACAACTTATCAACTTATTCTAAAGTGTGGTCTTACTATCATTACATCATCTTTTGCTTCACTAGCTCCTGGTGTGCTGGCTTTTCCACACCAACAGTCTTTTTGCTTGCAATTGTCAATCCCAGGTGTCACATAAATGCTGCTGGTGTATACAAACTGGCCAGCTGGTTTGAAAGCCAGGAAGCACAGATGAAGTGAAATTTATCAAGCAGAGAAGGACACTAGTATGAGTTGTGAATTTAATCTGGGCCATAGACTGCTGCCACTGGAGTTAGGTTGGATGCCCAGACAGATAATCAGAGATTGTGCTTTGTGAACCAAGAGATCAATGGTAGCGAAATGGTAGTCCAGGGTCTTCATGCAGCATTGTGACCCTGGAAATGGAGGGCTCTATGCAGATAGGCTGCATAGGCACTGATTGCAGGTGTAATTCATTTGTATTTTTCCTTTGCAGAGTTTTCTTAAATTTTTTAATACCAAACCCTTTTCAATTAGCCTAAAACCTCTCTCGCTGACAAGGAATATTAAACTCAGTGGATAATTACACTAATTTATTTTCAATAATTTTCAAATTAAAATGATCTACTGTGGAGAAACCTGATTGGAAAATCTTGCTGTTCTGTTGCTTGGTTGAAAACTTGTGTTGCAATTAGTCAAGCTGTTCAGAGACCCAGGGAAATACATATATACATATATATTTAGGCAGCAGAAATAAGGCTATTTCTATAGTTCAGTGTGGATTCCTCTGGGTACCTTTTTCATGAAGAATAATAGGCTTTTAAATACAGAAGTTATATGCCAGTATGCTGTACCTCTTATTTTTGCCCTACAGTTTGTTGCTCTGTCTCATTCCAGCAGTATTTATGCTAACCCCACTCCCTTTTTACTGGGCTTCTATGTTACCTTATAAAGCTGGTCCATAAAGAATCCTAAGTAAAGTTTAAGGCAGAGATTTTCCCAGGCATAAGTGTTAGTTGGATGTCTAACTCTATTGAAAGTCTATCGGAGTTGGGTGCATAACTGCCAATTGCATCTTTGAAAATCTCCCCCTACATTATTTATATGGGGATAACATCTCGAGGTCTCAACTAGAACAGGCCTCCTGTGTACAAACATATAGTCAATGACAGTGCCTACCCCAAAAATCTTTTCATCTGTAAACAAGAAGAAAACAGGAAGCTGAGAAAAACACACAGTTACGAGGGATGGAGGATATATAATTAATAATGATAGGATGTATTGGCATAGACTAGCTGGGTACAAAATTCATATAAGTAACAAGACAATCAATAGTAGCTAGCATAATAATCATAATTTGCCACCATTTAACCATTAGATACAATGTCAAGATAGCACTCATATTTATTTTAAATGTCCATGTGACAATATGTGACCACTTATACATTATATTTTAGAAGCTGGATGAATGCACACTTGTAGCCTTAATGCTAGAAATTGTTATCTTATGGCATACCAAATAAAAGGGGGAGGATGGATATGTTCTCTGACAAACAAACTTGACTGTGGGAGGACAGACCTTCCCAGACCACAGAATGAACTCATCCAGGTAAATGAATACAACTATTAAGACACAATGGTTCCGTCACGCAGGCAATAGTCCCAGCTGTCACCAGGGCTGTTCGCTTTCATCTGGTCTACACTACAGATCTATACTGGTATAACTACATGGCTCAGGGGTGTGAAAAATCCATACTCTGGAGTGATGTAGTTATAGCGACCTAACCCCCCCATGTAGACAGCACTATCTCCCACCGACGTTGTTACTGCATCTCGGGGAGAAGGATTAACTGAGCCGATGAAAAAGCTCTTTTTCCGATGCAGCGTTTTAAGTGTAGACTTGCCCTTTGATGGCTTAGTCCAGAACTACTCAGATTTAGACAGACTGCCTTTGAGCTGGTGAGATGAGCTAGCAGGATCTCTCCGGAGACAAAGAAAGTGTAGGAGGAAATATGTCAACAGATTCCCACCTGGAGTAGCAGGAAGCTTGTTCTGCTTAAGGGACATTGGGTACATCTACACTTAAACCACTACAGTGCATAGCTGCTGTGCTGCAGTTATAATACAGTAGCGCTTCGGTGTAGACACTATATGCCACAACAGGAGGGATTCTCCCATCAGCAGAGGTAATTCACTTCCCTGAGAGGCGGTAGCTAGATCGATGGAAGAATTCTTCCATCAATCGAGTGCTGTCCACACTGGGGGTTGGGTCAGCACAGCTACATCTCTCAGCGGTAGATCGAGGCGCTCTCTTCACACTGCAGCGCTTCAACATAGATACTCAGTACAGCAATGCGAGGGGTTCTCTCATCGCTGTAATTAATCCATCTCCTCAGCAGGTGGTAGCTAGGTCAATGGAAGAATTCTTCCATCAAACCTAGCCCTGTCTATACTGGGCATGAAGTTGGCTTAACTATGTCGTTCAGGGATGTGGATTTTTTGCACTTCTGAGGAATGTAGCTGGTTGGTCTGATTCAGAGCTGGAACTTGAACCTGGGTCTTCCTCATCCTAAGCAAATGCTCTAAGCACTGGTCTATAGAATCAGGGTAGGGCTACCCTAGAAATGCTATAGTGGCATAGCTGCAAAGCTGCAATTGTGCCACTGTAGTACACGTGCTACGGCCATGGAAGGGGTTCTTCCATCACTGTCATCAATCCACCTGTCCAAGAGGCAGTAGCTTGATAGCTGGAAGACTGGGGCTTAGGTCGGCTTAACTATGTCTCTCGGGGGTGTGAATATTTCGCACCTCTGAGCCATGTAGCTAGGTCGACCTAACTTTCTAGTGTAGACCATCCCTCAGTTGCCCTCCCTTTAGCCCAAATGTAGTTCATTATTTGTATAAAAAGGAATGGTTCCAAGAAAAGAGATTGTGAAAAACTGACTGTATATCCCTGTGGTTAGGGCACCTCCACATCCAAGTGAGTGTGGTAACCACTGGGCTATTGGCTATTCTGGGATGGATCTCTCTCTCTTTCTCTCTCATTTTTTCATGAAAAAATTCAAAGTCTAATTTTCATTCTGCATCAGAATGGAAACAAAGGGGGTAATTGCCCAGGGGCGAGGGAAATTTAAATTTAAACTAAATTTAAATTGCCCAGGAGGGCTGCAGGGCTCCTAGCGTGCGTAGGGTGGTGATTGCTCTGGGCCCTGTGCTTTGTGGGGCCCCATGGGCTGGCACATTTGGTCAGCACAGTCGGTCCTGGAAGTGACAGATTTGTCACTTCTGCCCCGGGCCCCGCATCCCCCTAGGGATGGCCCTGGGGCCCAGATTTGCTGTTGGCAGGCCTGGTTGTGAAAGTGGGTAACTGACGAAGGGAGATGCTGAGAAACTAATGTGGGGCGAGAGGTACAGGTGGCCTAAAGTTCACAGTCCATATTTGGGCTGCTAATAACACCCTAGGTTACTAACACTGAGAATAGTCAGAACTCAGTAGTGTTTGTGTTATTCAGTTGGATGTTGGAACCAGACTGGCCTGTGTAGTCAGTGTCACTTTCTGTTTTAAATTCATGAGCGATAATGTCTGCTCTTTGGTTTTTTCAGCATTACTGGGCAGTGTTTAAATAAATACCTAATAGTACTCTTAGGTCTGTTGTAATACTCAAACCTACAGATTTGCCTTAATTGTGAGCTCACTTGTAAAAAGTGAGTGGAAGTTTGTGAAGTGTCACAATAACTTATAGTAATAAATGTTGATAGGAAAAAGTGCAAAAGCAAGACAGACTGAATTAGTCCAAATGAAAAGGCCTCCGGATGTAATTCCAGGACTGTGTTAAGATCATGCCTGGTAAGCAAGAAAATGTGGGACCTGAAATTAATGAACCAAAATTGGTGTGTCAGAAACTAGTCCTAATTGGTGGACAAAATAATGAGGGGATAGACTATTCCATTCATCACTCCCTTTTGGGGTCCTTAAAAAGGAGACTTTGTGGAGGAAAGCTGGCAACTGCAATGTTGTCTGACTAAAAGATGAGAAAAGTATAAGAAGTGAGCTTCACCATCATGGTTTCCACCCCCACCATCTCCTGGGATCCTGGATGTTCTTCATCCTAATACTGAAAGAAGTCCTGACCAGACCAGAGAGATGAAACCTGAGGACATCGCCACCTCCATAAGCTTCAGCTAAATCCTGAATGCCATATAGGATGTGAGACTTTGTCTCCCCACCTTTTCGCCCTGCACACCTTTGTGTGTTCTTTTCTTACCCAGTGTTATTTCTTTTCTTTCCTATCCATCTCTTTTTTCTTTCTGTCTACAAAGAGTTTGGTTAGCTGGCCATGGCTGCATATTTGCAACATTGCTATAAGCCTGTGACCAGAAAGAGGCAGTGTCATAAAGGGAAGGGTAACCACCTTTCTGTATACAGTGCTATAAAATCCCTCCTGGCCAGAGGCAACATCCTGTTACCTATAAAGGGTTAAGAAGCTCAGCTAACCTGGCTGGCACCTGACCCAAAGGACCAATAAGGGGACAAGATACTTTCAAACCTTGGGGGACGGGGGGTGAGGCTTTTGTTTGTGCTCTTTGTTTACATGGTTGTTCTCTCTTGGGACTGAGAGAGGCCAGACAGAAATCCATCTTCTCCAACCCATCCTAATCCAAGTCTCCAATATTGCAACCAGTATAGGTAAGCCAGGGAAGGCGGATTAGTTTATCTTTTGTTTTATGTGAATTTTCCCTGTGTTAAGAGGGAGGGTTATTCCTGTTTTCTGTAACTTTAAGATTTTGCCCAGAGGGGGATCCTCTGTGTTTTGAATCTGAATACCCTGTAAAATATTTTCCATCCTGATTTTACAAAGATGATTTTTACCTTTCCTTTTTTTTTTAATAAAATCCTTCTTTTAAGAACCTGACTGATTTTTTCATTGTTCCAAGATCCAGGGGTTTGGGTCTTTGATGATTTTGTAACCAATTGGTTAGGATATTATTATCAAGCCTTCCCCAGGAAAGGGGGTGTGTAGGGCTTGGGGGGATATTTTGGGGGGAAGACGTCTCCAAGTGGTCTCTTTCCCTGTTCTTTGTTTAAAACGCTTGGTGGTGGCAGCATACTGTTCAAGGCCAAGGCAAAGTTTGTACCTTGAGGAAGTTTTTAACCTAAGCTGGTAAGAATAAACTTAGGGGGTCTTTCATGCAGGTCTCCACATCTGTACCCTAGAGTTCAGAGTGGAGAAGGAATCCTGACAGGCAAATAAAAGCAATGCCCTAAGCAGCCCAATGCTGGTACAAGTTTGCCAGGTTTCAGAGTGGCTAATAAGACCATTTGCTGAGCCTGAGTTTTTCAGCAATGAGGCTACCAGTGAAATTTGGCATCAAAGACAGAAGCTGCATTTTCTATTCTTGCTGTTCTTTTCTCTCCCCTTTTGTACTTGTCTTTTTTTGTCTTCCTAGGAAACAGGACCAGACTTTAACGACAACAGAAATAACAACGGCTCCAGCCCATCTCAACTAACTTCTCTTTTCCCCAAAAAGGACAGTTATTACCATCTTTGATACCATCTAAAAGGCTGTCAGACAAGGGTGTTTTTTTTCCCTTCTAAAAACTCTGTCCTGCTAAAGGGAAAGGGAACAAAGGATGAAGTTAAAATGAAAGCCTTACCTAATACTTCACTTTACAAATGCTTTAACTGTTTTTCCTTCTTTTCTGTATCTTTTGTAAAAGGTTAAAAGGGTTATTAATGGCATATTTGCCATGGTACTAAGCTGGCTGAGGTCTCTGCGTACCAAACCCCACACCTTGTTTAAAACTGTTTGATGTAGGACAGTGACTGAGTTGTGTTAACACCTTTGGCCTATGCATTCCATCTACATTAATACAACAGATCTCAACTGTACATGGCAGTATCCACTTCAATAGATGAGCATATTTAGGTCCCACAGTGCTGCACAAGAGGATCTCAGGGGAAAGAGACTGATTGAGCAGATTATAAAGAGCCAATACCCTACTTACCAAATCCACTAGAAGACAGACATTCATCCCTGGAAACTGGGACACACCAAGGGTCATAATTTTTCCACTGTCCTTCTATGGTCCCCAGTCTGTCCTCTCATTTCATTGCATTATGCCTACCAGATTGTTTAGTGAATGGGATAGCAAATAGGTAGAGCAGTGGCAGGACAACATGGTGGCAGTGGGGACTGGTGTATAGCACCCATACCAGGATGGAAGCATTAGAAAGGAGCTTGAAGGATTGAGTTGGAACTGTTGAATCAGGTTCTAAGGAGATGTAACAGTCAGTGATAAAAGCTGGCAGGCCCTGGTTGAAGCAGTATGGACAGGGATCAGGAGGGCAGAGCTGATAATAGTGGAGGATTTGAGGGACATGCAGGAATTGCAGATTTTAAGGGGATAAGGAGTAATATAGTAGAGTCCTGGGGGGAACAGAACAGCTGGACGGCAGGTAGCTCATGGAGTTAGATCTTGAGAAAATGCTTATAATCATTTGTGGTGCATTTCTCTTTAGCTGCTGAGTATATTACCAGTAAAGTCAGTTCCACCCAAATCTCTTGCAGAATCCCTTTTTTAGGGCAGAGTGACTATTTACAGGTTATATTCATCCAAGAGGACAAACATTTCATGGTGTCAAAACATTATGAGCTGAATTTTGATAAGTATTTGTGATAAAATCGTGTGTAATTAATGACAATTGTAGCACTGGGTATGCTATCAATTGCAAGGACACCTTCCACGTGCTTTGATATTTGTTGGCTGTAAGTATATGCCCATTCCAAATTTTAAACACATGTATGCAACTTTTCAGTGTCTGAGGTCCATCCACCTATTTGTTTTAAAGCCCATGTGTATCTTTTCATGATTTGCTAACCAAGCCACTACAGCTAAACCCAGAGGTTTACCTCTTAGGATATTTTTCCTTGTTATATGGCTCTTCTGATTGTGAATTTCCCCAGCTCCTCCCAGGAAGGAAATATGAGTTATCATTCTACAATTTGTGGTTTCCTCACTCATTTCAGGCCTAATTCTGTCACACTGACTCACTTTGAACATTACTTTATTCCACCAGGAGTCCCATTGGTTTTAGTGAATAAGGTATGATATGAGTAAGGGTGGCAGAATCAGGCCATTTGTTTGCTTAATATTTTCTATCATATTAATGTAAAGTTCTTCCAGTAGGAAAAAAACACACAGCTAATCTATACTTGTGATTGCAAATCAATATTTGAGCATCAGATCAGAGTTTGGGTGCTTGCCCCAATAAGAAAATAAATGGTTAATTATTATAATTAAGTAAAAGCCAAATGCCTTAAAAGAGTTTGGAATTTTGTTATCTCACTTTACAAAATGGTTAGAGAAATCAAGCAATCTCATTGGCTCCCAGCAGAGTGATTATCATATCACATTGGCCAGAACTTGTTTGCCTAGCCACTTTATAGATATTAATATACACATACAAATTACAAGTTTGACAATCTGTTTAATGGAAAAAATAACATTTTAAATGTCTTGGAAAATGGTCTCTATTTTTTCTGGTTGAACTGTCTGTAAACACACACCTTTCGTAAAGCATTTCAGTCATCAGTTTCAAATGAAAGATATCAGACCCACTTAAAGACTGTGGCCCTTCCACTTCCACTAATATGGTTCAAGTGTCTAGACTGAACTGACTGACCTACTAAGGCCCTGATCCTTCCATTGTTTTTGCAATGAGCTGCATTTAAGTAAATAGGGCTTTGTGCAGTTTCAGTGTCGCACCCGGGCTCAACCAATTGAGAGATCAGTGTCTTAGTCCAGTTTCGCAACTTATTCAGGTTGGCAACCAGTTTTTCAAAGTTAACATTTTCATGCCCCCCATTCCATCCCTGATCTTGACCATCAAAATCAGAGTAAAAAGTATAGTAATCATCATAATTATAAGCCTATATAATTTATTTGTGTATGTGTGTTTCGAGAGGTTGATAGAGAATATCAACCTTGAAGAATAAGCACATGCAGGGAGTGGGACAGCAAGAGTATAATTAGAGTATAAGAAATTTTTCAAAGCCTTGAAACACCCCGATTACCCCCATGAGGTTGCAACCTATCAGCTGAGAAATATTGACTTAGTTGTTAAACTCCTTGGGATAGATATCATATTATCTTGTTTGGTACAGTGGCATGCATACAGATGATAAAAATAAACAAGTAACATTACAATGAATAAAAAATGAGAAGTATTGAACTAGGAGAGAGTCTGGAGAAGAGAATATGAGGATTGGCTCCACAAACTTTTTAGTGTTCCTACTGTGGTGAACATAACTTCACTCTGTATTTGTGGTTTTTTAAAATGTCCATTTTAGATATGAAAGTAAATTTGATTTTAGCCAGTAAATGAAAACTGTCTGAGCCCCAATTTTTAAGTTAAACAGAAAAAAGTTAGAAACCATTTTTGTAATTTCTGTACACTGTAATCTTTTCATCACGCAGTTTGTCCATTCTTTAGGTTTGCTAAGAAGTGGATAGATGACTTCTCATGTGATGCACAGTTACAAATTTCACTCTAAAGGAGAGGGGGAGCTGAAGGGTAAGTAGCACATTGCACCTGCTACAAAAAGCCTCCTGATCTCATTCTCACCAACTTGCAAATGCTGTGCAGCATTTGCAAAAGAAATAAGGAAGATGTTTGGGTATCAAGAGGAAAAATTTAGAAAAAATACAATTAACTATTAATAAATTTGTTTATACTCTGGCTTCTGTGTCTGCTGTTCTATTTTGCCAAAGCAATTTTAGAAGTATTTTCTTTGTTTAGATGAGGCCAAAGGAGAGAAACTTTGGGGCATTTTGACATTTCATATTTCAGAGAGAAAATTCAATCGAAACAAGTAATGGAAAACTGCAGATTAAAGATGCTCACCATAGGACTAATTCAATCCAATTATTATTTATTTTATAAGACCAACAGTGAAGTAGATGTTTTAACAGATATGTAGACAAGGTTGCTCCCAAGAACTCAAAATCTAAGTAATTGGAAGGAAAGACGGGAGAATTATCATCCATTTTTACAAACTGTAGGCTTTTTTCTGTTAAGAAGCAGCAGCATAGGGAAAAGTAAAGCCAGTGCAACAGAGAAAAAAATAGCACAAGTACTGGAGTGCTGACAGGAGTAACTGTACAGGCAGGAATTTGACAGAAGCAGGTTATGCCCGCTATCCCCTGATTTGACTCTACCGCAGAGCAGAAGCACCTGAATGTCTATGGGAACTCTCCCTTGCATCAGGCCCTACGGTTGTTTCCAGTGATAATATGTTCTGAGCTTTTCCTCTAATTTTTTAAACAATAAGTTAGAGAGGGCATAAAAAGGCAAGCAGCTCATATACTGGGGATGAAGTTGCTGATTCAAGGTTAGAAAGACATGATCCTGACAAAGTACTAAATTCTATCTTCAGTTATACCCATTCAATCCTCAATAAAGTCAATGGGGAATGGTGTAAATAAAATAACTGGAACAGAGATAATTGTGGCCAGAATTTTTCCCTCAGTGCAAAAATCCAGGGCTCACCCAATGGAAATTGATAGGCAGCAGATTTAATGCAAACAAGATGTACTTTTTTACACAATGCACAATTAACCTGTGGAACTCATTGCCATGGGATGATGGCTAAAAGTATAACTGGATTCAAAAAAGAACTAGATAATGACTATTAGCCATGATGGTCAGGGATGCAACCCCATTCTCTGGGTGTCCCTAAATCTCTGACTACCAGAAGCCAGGAGAGGAAGGCTGAGGTAGATCATTCCAAAATTGTTCTGTATACTCTCCCTGAAACTCTGGAACTGGCCACTGTTTGAAGACTTGACTAGATGGACCATTGGTCTGACCCAGTATGGCCGTTCTTATGTTCTTAATAATACTTGAGAGTTTTAACACTGAAAATGATTGTGCCAGTAAAGCAGGCCAACCAGATGATTTCTGTGTAGCTCACCAGACCACTTGAGAAGCTGATTAATTGTGTGGCACCTTAGGCTTGTTAATAAGGCTAAAATTATTTTACATTACATACACATTGCTTTCCTTCTAGTTAGGAAAGAACTAACAAGCCTCAAGGAATCTTGGAGTCTGTGATCATTATTGGAGAGAATTACAGTGACACAGGAATTGTGCAAGTAGAAAAACTACTGTGTGTGTGTCTGTGTACATGACAGCAGCAGGATCACAGCACACTGTTCCATGACACTATGGGTGAAACAGAAGGAAGCTAACAGACCAGTTTTTGAGGGAGTAGCTGCAGATACTGTGCTTTCAGGTAGCGGGACTTGGTGAGTGGTGTGTTTGCTTCATCTGTGGGTTGTTTGTTTGACTATTTGTTTGTTCAGTCTCTGTGTACAGGATGTATAGCTGGGCCATGGGCCCCTGAGTAAGCCCTTGGAGCTTTGATCATTGCCTTGCTAAAGCTTGTGAAGCTCTAGCCCTTACAGCTTTGATCAGTCTAGCTGTTTGAAGTCTTTGGGTGGTGAGGGGTGGAGCTGAGCTGAACAGGGAAGACTTGGTATAAAAAGTCACTTGCTAGGTGAACTCAAGAGCCATGAACAGAAGAAGCTAACAGGAGAGTTTCAGAAGGAGATGAAAGGGGGAGAGTGAGAGGTTTTCCTTTCAGGTTCAGCACTTAGTGTGGGATCATGGTGGCCAGTGATTGAACAGTGGTAGTGACTTGCAAAAGATGTTCCATGTTCTCTTTCCTGCCTGAAGACAGAAGGGATTTCCTGTGCATGAAGTGCAAGTTGGTGGCTGTGCTGAAGGAAAAGATTCTTGGATTGGTGGGGCCACTTGAGATGCTACTAAGAATCAGAATTCCTAGACAACCAGATTCGGCAAACACCATTATTCCGGGTTCAAGGAAGAATAGAGCTGGCCACAAAGGAATTGGTGATAGAGGAAGTCAGAGAGGAGGCCTGGCAGTTCATAACCACCAGAGGCCAGGGGACACATCAGCATTCTACAAAGTTGGAGACAGATAAGAATAGGCAGACTTGGGCCACCAGAGAGAAGAGAAGCAGGAGGAATTTCACACAGCTAGAAATTTCAAATCTATACCATGTCCTCAATGTGAAAAATATGGAAGATACCTCTCAATATCAATCACATCCAAAGGAATGAAGGGATGAATGGGACTCATCTGTGAATTGCAGCTCAGCCCTATCTAAAAGAAAATAAAAAATCTTACCTGCAAAGAGTTCACCAAACTGTCCCTGGAAGACAGACAATGCTTGTTGGAGAGTCAATAATCAGAAGAATCAAAAGAACATTCTGCAATGGACAGGTGGACAACAGGACAGTGTGCCACCTTCCTGGAGACAAGATGTAGGATTAGATAGGCTTCTCAAGTCTGTAGGCAAGGATCAATCAGTGATGGTTCATATTGGTGCTAATGACACAACATCGTGGGATATCTTCAAGGTAGTAGTTGTCTTCAGGGAACTTGGAAGTGTGTTGAAGAAGAAGAATGTCCAAGCAATCTTCTCTGAGATCCTTCATCTCCATTGAGCAAATAAGAAGAAAGAAGGCAGAAGATTCTGGAATTTCTGGCTAGATAAGTGGTGTAGAGAGGAGGGTTTTGGTTTTATGGAACATTGGTCCACCTTCTATGGGGAGAGGGATAGTTTGGATAGCCTCCAACTCAGTAGAAGGAGGAATCAATGTTCTTGGAGACAGGGGGAATCAATGTTCTTGGAGACAGGCTGGCCAGAGTCATCAGGAGGGGTTAACACTCAGTTAACACAAAATCAAGATGTTGAGGAAAAAATTAATCAAGGCACCAAAGGAAATTCTTGAATTGCCTATACACTAATGCTAGGAGTCTGGGAATCAAACAAGAGGAATTGGAATTGCTCATTTATGAGGATATATTTTATCTAGTTGGTATTACTGAAAGCTGGTGGGATGATTTACACAATTGGAATCTTAAAATCAATGCTTATAACCTATTTAGGAAGGATCGAGTGGACAAAAGGGTAGGGGGAGTGACACTCAGTCAAAATGGCATTACCTGTTTCTGAGTCACAGATAACCCAGGAGAAAATGATCTTGAGTGCCTATGGATCAATTTCCTAACAGATAAAGTACAAGATGGGCTATTATTTGGGATGCCTACTACAGACCACCAAAGCACACTAGGGAACAGGATGACTGCCTCCTTACATACCTATCTATAATGCGTAGGGAAAAACTGTGCTAATAGGGGACTTCAATCTTCGTGACGTATGCTGAAAGTCTCATCCTGTCAGTACTGAAACAGTCTTGGAATTTCTAAATATTATTGATGACACCTTCCTAACTCAAAGAGGAAGTCAACATGGGAGAATTTTGTATTAGACCTTGTTCTAGCAGATAAAGAACAACTGTTAATGGTAGCCTCCTTCCAAGTGATCATGACTTGATCACATTTATAATGTACAAGCAGAATAAGGTCCAGACCAGTAATATATATATATATATATATATATATATATATATATATACTTGGTGCTTTAATGGGGCAATTTCTCAGAGCTGGAAACAATTATGAGCCAAATTAGCTGGGAGGAAGAATTTAATTTAAAAAGTGACTGATAATGGGGAGTCACTTAAGAACACTTTACTAGATTCCCCAAAAGCCACAACAGAAGAAGAAGACTGTGTGGGTTAAAATAAATCAACTTGGTTTAGAGGGGAAGTGAAGGCAGTTGTAATATATATATGGAAGAAAGGGGAAGTTGACAGTAATGAATATTAAAAAAATGTAGGAACTGTAGAAAATTGATAAGGGAAACCACGGGACTCAAGGAGAAATCTATGGCCAGCAGATTTAAGGACAATCTTGTCAATGATATTGGTCCGTTATGAAATGGAAATGGCAGAAGTATCAATACTAATGCAGAAAAGGCAAAAGAGTTCAATAAACATTTCTGTTCTATACCTGGGGAAAAACAAATGACTCAGTCTCATCATATAGTGACAACACTTTTTCTGTTCCACTAATATCTGGAGGATGTTAAACAGAAGCTACTAAAGTTAGGCATTCTTAAATCAGCAGGTCCAGATAACTTGCCTCTAGGAGTTTCAAAAGAGCTAGCTGAGGTGCTGGCTAGACCATTAATTTTGATTTTCAATAAGTTTTGGAGCATTGGGGACGTTACAGAAGACTAGATGAAAGCTAATGTACCAATTTTTGAAAAAGGTAAAAGGGACGACCCGGGTAATTATAGATCTGTCGGTCTGACATTTTTCTGGGCATGATAATGGAGCAAGCAATATGGGACTTGATTTATGAAGAACTAAAGGAGGGTAATGTCATCAATGCAAATCAACATGGGTTTATGGAAAATAGATCTTGTCAAACTCACTTGATATCTTTTTTCATGAAATTACAGGTTTGATTGATAAAGGTAATAGTGTTGATGTAATATACTTTGACTTCTGTAAGGTTTTGACTTGGTACTGAACAACATTGTAGTTAACAAACTGAAATGATATAAAGTTAATATGGCATGCAATGAGTGGATTAAAAACTAGCTAACTGGTAGGTCTAAAATGTAACTGAAAATTTTACCTCTGTATTTGGCAATGGTGTGATCACTGCTAGAATACTGTGTCCAGTTCTGGTGCCCATAATTCAAGAAGGATGTTGATAAATTGGAGAGGGTTCCGAGGAGAGCTATGAGAAAGACTAAAGGATTAGAAAACATGACTTATAGTGGTAGACTCAAAGAGCTCCATCTATTCAGCTTAACAAAGAGAAGTTGAAGGGGTGACTTGATTACAGTCTCGAAGTACCTACATGGGGAACAAATAGTTAATGATGAGCTCTTCAGTCTAGCAGAGAAAGATATAACACAATCCAATGGCTGGAAGTGGAAGTTAGACAAATTCAGACTGGAAATAAGGCATACATTTTTTTACTGGTGAGAGTAATTAACTGTTGAAACAATTTACCAAAGTTGTGGTGGATTCTCTATCACTGACAATGTTTTAATTGTCTGAGGATGTTAGGGAGATTCCCAAACCTGAGCCGTCCTTTGTAGGTGACAAATCTGAGGAATTGTCACAGACTGAAGTGTCATTAAAGGAGGTTTTGGAATTCACTGATAAACTTAACAGTAACAAGTTACCGGGACCAGATGGCATTCACCCAAGAGTTCTGAAAAAACTCAAATGTGAAATTGCAGAACTACTACCTGTGGTTTGTAACCTATCATTTAAATCAGCTTCCATATCAAGTGACTGGAGGATAGCTAATGTGACACCAATTTTTAAAAAGAGCTCCAGAGGCAATCCTGGCAATTACAGGCCAGGAAGCCTGACTTTAGTACCAGGCAAACTCGTTGAAACTATACTAAAGAACAGAATTGTCAGGCACATAGAGGAACATAATTTGTTGGGGAAGAGTCAACATAGTTTTTGTAAAGGGAAATCATGCCTCACCAATCTACTAGAATTCTTTGAGGGGGTCAACAAGCATGTGGACAAGGGGGATTCAGTGGATAGAGTGTACTTAAATTTTCAGAAAGTCTTTGGTAAGGTCCCCCACAAAAGACTCTTAAGCAAAGTAAAATAGATTCATGGGATAAAAATTCCCATGGGATAAAAGGGAAGGTCCTCTCATGGATCAGTAACTGGTTAAAAGATAGGAAAAATTGCCTCTCCATTTGTGGGTTCTTGGACTAGCTGCTCCAAGGAGCAGTTGTTAATGGTGTCTAGGAATTTTCTCTGCATCCCATCCTGAGGTGACATGTTCTCAGTTAATATGGGGATAGTTGAAATCCCGTATTATTATTGTGTTTTCTGTTTTAGTAGCCTCCATAATTTCCCTGAGCATTTCACAATCACCATCACCATCCTGGTCAGGTGGTCAGTAGTATATTCCTACTGCCATACTTCTATTATTGAAGCATGGAATTTCTATCCATACAGAACTGTTTGATATATTTAAGATTTTTACTATATTTGTCTCCATAATTTCTTTCACAGATAGTGCCACTCATCCTCCAGTGTGACCAACTCTGTCATTCCTATCTACAAAACTGATCAATCTTCAAAACTGTAAAGTAACTTCTTAGTCTTAAAATAAGGGCCTTTGCTTTGTGTACACAATTAAGTGAATGAGAGATTGTTTTCTCTGATGTCACTTCCTACTTTTTACTATTTTTATGTGGTATTTATTTATTTATTTATTGTGGGTTTTTGATTGGAATCTTTGTAGGATGGCTGATAGAGCTCATGAGCAAGAGAAGCTGATGTTGTCTTTCCCAAATTTATGGACTCTGGTTGTCCAAAACTCTTAACATACTTTGCTGACTTTCCAGGCTGAAAGGAGAGGATCTTCGTTTGTGTCAGATGACTTAATCAAACCCCACTGCTGCTGCCACTGACTTCAGAAGGGAAGTATCCATATTTTGAAAAAAACAAAATTGAAGATTAGGGTTAGGGTTAATTTTCAAAAACTATTCTCAGTAAGAAGTTTGGTTTTGGTTAAAAAAATCAGTTTTTGAAAAGCAAAGTTAAAAATATTTTACCAAAAATGGAATGTCAAAGTGAAAAAAAAAGTAATAGAATCCCCCCCCAAAATGGCAATTTTAGCCAAAATGAAAATGTTCCAAAAAATTTGTACTATAAGCAAAAAGAAATTTGTTCTGATGAAACAATTTCAACTAGTTCTGCTATTAAGTTAGTCAACACATAGCCTCATTGAAAGAGATTGCTTGTGGTAAAAGGTCCTATTTGAGATAAAAATATCATAGCTTGGCTGTGTTACTGTGTTAGGCAGTATTCACAAAACTCTATGCATGATTTTGCAATGAATTTTTAACAAGGATTTTATTTCTTCTGTAAATATAGTGGGTGCAATACTTATTTACATACCCCTCTACATGTACATTGGCCAAACAGGACAGTCTCTATGGAAAAGAATAAATGGACACAAATCTGACATCAGGAATTATAATATTCAAAAACCAGTAGGAGAACACTTCAATCTCCCTGGACATTCAATAACAGATTTAAAAGTGGCAATTCTTCCACAAAAAAACTTCAAAAACAGATTCCAAGGAGAAACTGCAGAACTGGAATTAATTTGTAAACTGGACACCATCAAATTAAAGACTGGGAGAGGATGGGTTACTACCTTGTTTACATTGGGCTCATTAGCACTACAAAAATGATTTCCACTGCTTCTTGTCAACTGTTGAGAATAGGCCACTTCCACCTTAATTGAATTGGCTTATTAGCACTGACCTCCCCACTTGGTAAGGCAACTCTCATCTTTTCATATGCTATGTATTTATACCTCCCTATTGTATTTTCCACTCCATGCATCTGATGAAGTGGGTTTTAGCCCATGAAAGCTTATGCCCAAATTAATTTGTTAGTCTCTAAGGTGCCACAAGGACTCCTCATTGTTTTAACCACAAGAAGGGCTGCTGTTATACATGATGTTTGTGTATATATGCGTGGTTTTGTTAACACACATGAAAATGGGTAAAACTGGTTCAAAGTTAGAACAAATTATATACAGCAAGGAGACATTATACCTCTTTGTCCTTAATCTCTGCCCTTTTGACTGATATTCCATTAATGCATCAGGACTCGAATGATGGTGCATATTATGCTATAAGAACATCATTTTGCATAGTTTAAATGACAGGGCAACATTACATTTCTCTTTCTCTATCATTTATTTAAATTTAGAGGATCCTGTTTGCTCTCTGGGGACATTAAGGGCCTCTAGGACTATGCTGTACAACAAGGATTTTGGTCCTTGGCCAAAATTTCACCTCCCAACTACTGTGTAATGGGCTGTATGCTGATCTGTTGTTGCTCTCTGTTCCAGAGATAACTGCATTACAGTGGTGCTGTATGTACAACATATAATATGTAAAGCACTTTGGGATCCCTTGGAAATAAAGGTGGTTATATAACAGTAAAATATTTCTTCATATAAGAAAGAAACAATTATGATGTGGAGGCTCCACCAGATATATGCTCTCTCTCTCTCTCTCTCTCTCTCTAGTATTTCACATTGCTCATTTATCCAGATGGTTTAACAACACCCCAGGGAGTTCATAGCTCCACCCTAAGATGGAGAGAATTGGAATGAGATTTAGTATTCTCTTTTGGTTCCTTGAAATTATTATCTTGTTCTTATTTTCTTAAATACAGTTTGATTTTTTCAGTAGCACTTGGTACAGAAATGCACTATCTATATTGCCAATTCAGTGCCAGAGGATTCCCCTTTGGCATAACTACACTTTTAAAATAATTGGAAATCCTTTCCTTAATACAGAAAACAAAAATCAGCAGCAGAGGTGCTGATTAACAAATCTCTAAAACCAACAGAATAATAATGTAGACAAAAGAATGTGGACAAACAGAAATATAATTACAAAACTTGGCATTTATGTAAGGTACGGCTCCAGAACTTTGGTTTCAAACATTCTGGCCAACACAGACATCACCAATAATTTTAATGCTTCTAAATTATTTTTCCAACCTAAGCTCATGGGGGTATAGAATTTAGGATTCTCAGAGAAGACAATGTATTATGCAATGCAAACAACAGTGTAAAACAGACTTTTCTTTGTGTGTTGCAAACTATGGACCCAAAATAACCTTAACACCTAGTCTTCAGGAGTTCTCTAAACTTCTGGGGACTGGCAGCCATGTAGGCTGCTCCCTACTTTGTGGTTTGTCTTCACAGCCCTAATTTCCTTGAGAGTGAGAGAATGATATTAGGACAATGAGCAGTTTAGCCCCTTGGAATCCCAAACAGAAGCTGGGAGTGGAGATATCTCCCTAACAGACTGTAATTTAGTTAGGTAGGATAGTATATTAAAGATGTTGAGAATGTTGCTGAATGTCAGCTTGGTTCTGGTACTCAATCAGTAACAAGGAATTGGGTCAAAGATCTGCACTCACCAGCAAATCTCCCAAAACCATACCAACTAAGTTTGAGGGAAGTACTTTGGTAACCAGGAGGAAATCCCACGCATCACATTTGGGAGCTGAAGCATCCCACAACCAGAAGAATTTTACCCCACCTCTTTCCCCCAGATGTTCATTTTTCTTTTACTATTCCCTACTGGCCATGTGGGACTCAGCTAATCTTTCCCTGGGGACAAGCCAAGAGGCAGTTGCAGGGGACAGGAATCATGGAAACAGCTTTCTCTTTATTCTCACAGCTCAGACACTAGCACTGATCTTATTGTAAGCCTTTGGAGTTCCATGACATACCTGACTCAGAAAGCATGGCTGTTTCCCACTGGATTGGGTGCACTGAATTTAAGAATGAAATTCCTCCACAACTTTGACTGCAAAACATGCAAGAGAGGACTTTTGGTGTCTACAGAAGCATGTCTCAAAGCTTTCACTTTATTCTCACAGCTCAGACACTAGCACTGATGCTTAATGCAAGTCCAATTCATTATGGCGATTGCTGGTCCTCAGTCTAATTAAACATGGCAAACTCCTTACAAGATCAATAATGCTAGGTATATAATAGCAATGTATGTCATATGGCTCTATGTAATAATCCTGAGAGACAAGGTGAGTGAGGATCTTCTTCAGATCTGTATAAGCTTGAAAGCTTGTCTCTCTCACCAACAGAAGTTGGTCCAATAAAAGATATCACCTCACCCACCTTGTCTCTCTAATATCCTGGGATCAACACAGGTACAACAACACTGGATATAATTATCCTCTCATTAGTTACACCAGTAGCACTGTATGTCAGAAAAAAAGTGATGATGATGATGATGATGATGTTTCCTTGTAGTATAGAGTAATGGAATAATAAAACAGGTCTGAGTGGGAATTTTGGATTTAACTTGCCCTGTTGGTAGCAAGTGGCTGATGTGACCAATATTCTCATAGCAGTTGGTGTTTCCCTTGCAAAGTTTGTAGCTATCTCTTGCAATTTCATATCACAGGCAGATGGATTAAAGAGCTAATTTAGCAATCGTGGTTTTAGGGAACCTACAATTAGCCCCTCTCCAGCAGTTCACAACTAGCTATAAGACCCTGCACAGATGTAATGAGATTTTTAAAGAAAGGGTAATCCCAGTAATAACAATAGGATGAATGATGATAATTTTCTGTGATATTAATCTCTCTCTGTATATATTTTGCTTTCCGTAATCATAATAGAATAATAAGTGTGTGCAATAGATGCAATAGTGCAGAAGACTTAGGGAAATTTTGGGACTGTTGTGTTTTTTAAGGGATCTTTTTTATGCTACTCTGTTCTGCAGCTTGCATTTTAAGGAGCCTGCCTGAATATTCGTGCATGATCCACAATCCCTGCAGGATAAGTAGGTGACTATCGATAGACTGGTGAAAATGCTGTGCGAGATGGCAGGATGGCACTCTGCCCTCAAGTTTATGACTACCTGTCACTTCTAATGACTTCTTTTTTAGCTACTTTCTGTGTATGAACAGAATGGCCTGCAGGGGGCCTAGTAGCTAGCAGTCTTTGAAACTGCTGGGTTGCTGCTTGTGTGACCTGAATAACAACTCTTCATCTGTAGACCTTATGCTTTACATGCAGTGCATGTAAGCAAAAGGCACAGAGCAGCACTGCTGATATGGCTGTTGTATAGCAGTTATTGCTTCAACACATTTAGACACTGCACCTCTGTAATTTGTCTCGACGTGATATCATCTTTTGTCTCAGCAAACTGACCCTTTTATCTGTCTCAGTTCTGCTTTCTTTAGCTCTTCCAGTTTCATGCCTGCAGTGACAAGGGACAATGGCACAGGAGGGAAAATAAAATATTCAGATGGTGATATCAGAAAAAATAATTGTCTTCAAAATTATTTACTGTTTTGGGGTGAGGTTTTTTATTTTGTTTTTAACTGAAGCATGTGTGTGCGAGAAAGAGAGATTTTGTGTGTGCATGTGTGTCTATATATATTATATAATTGTTCACATTTGCTTATTTTAAATCTGTTTTGGACCATGCTTGTAGAATGAGATGAAAAACATAACACTATGTTTACTAATTTGTAAAGTATAATTTTACACAGAAATCTGACGTTAAAGTATTTTTATGTATCATTGTGATGATCAGCTGTTTTTCAAGTCAAATTAGGTGTCTGTAGTCCTGGGAGGAATTAGTTTCTTTTTAACTGAATTTCCTTAATGTAACATTTTTGTGTTTTCGTTAGTTTGATATGTGGATTGGGGTTAGAGCTATTTTTGCCCTTCCCTAATGGGAGAGTGATCTGAGAACAGCACAGACAAAGCCTGTGATACGAGTGACTCTCACATAGAGGAATTACACTCTCACAGAATGGAGGGTTTGTTGATGCCATGACACAGTGTGAAAATGATGCAAAAACAAGACAAGCTCAAGTAATCTCTGCTCTCCCAAATAAGTAATGTATGGGGGAGAAGGACTTGGAGGAACTGAATAATAATAACAATCGTATAGTGAATCTTCACTAGGTTTTTTTTCCACCATAAATTGTAGATTGCAAATAGAATTTTAAAACAGGTAGTAGGAATTTACATGGCACATTCTTCCTCTTTTTTACTGAAGGCTTATGAGACATGGCAGAGTAGTTATCAGCAGGTTAACGGTAGTGTCTAGGGGATTGCTCTGAATATTTTCCCCTTGAAATTTTTTTTACACAAGCTTCCACCAAAATTGAAACTGAAACTAATATTGAAAATGATTCACAATAAAGAATTTGCAAACACATGGAGGGTTACTGATATAGGAAAGTGGACTAAATACTCCATCATGTAGGAAACAGTGAAGGGGAGCATCTTTCAAGGAAGTGTGGGTTTTATTTTCTCTGTTTGCTTCCATTATGTCAGTCATTTGTTTTTCCATAGTTAGGGCTATATAGCCTTTAATGCCATAGTTTGCAATCAGGGAATTAATTTCCAGTTATAAAGATTTTGTCTGAATTGCAGCAATCATGTGGGACTTTCAGAGTCTGAGGGTGAAGTGTTGCACAAAACTTGAACAAAATCATGTTAGTTGCCTTATAGGAATGCAGCTTTCTGTCCCTGGAAGCTACATATTCACAGAAAAGGCACTGCCAGTTATAAGTTTTTAATCTGACTTAATTGCATGCATGATCACTTGGATAGGTCAAGGTAAATGAGGCTGGAGAAGGAAAAATAACAAAGGTATTTTGGGATCAGAGAACTGCAAAAGCAAATGAGCTGCTGATGGTCAGATTCAAAAACAAAAGCATATGTGCCCAACAACCTCTCTCTTGCCCTTCTGTCAAGCTACTGTGTTCCATTGCTTAGTGCAGGGAGTCAGTACTCCTGACCTGCATTCAGAGTCCAAAACTGCTGATGTTCTGAAACTGAAGGTGTCACCGCACTGGTAATTCCAGAAGGAGAAGGGGGCTGAAGGGACAAGGTGCCACCAAAGTCCCGGCTGTGCAAGAGGGTGCTGCAGGAGCTAAGCTAGACCCTCTCTCATTCCCTGGTTGTACAGGCAGCTGCTGTTCCTGGCATTCTCCTTTCTGAAGGATTCCCAAGAATTCCTACACAGCCATTCTTCTTGGGAAATTCCAGCCCATACACAGATCTGGAGGGGAAGGGGCTTCTAGGGCCAAAGGTCCTCAAGCTTGTGGCTCATTGTGAGGAGTCTGTGCTGTATATACAGAATATATAATGGCATGATGTGGTATGAAGGTTTTATCAGCACTCACTGGGGATAATCTGCATAACTATATATTTTGGGGAAGTTCTCTGGCCTTTATTATCCAGGAGGTCAGACTAGATGATCATAATGGTCCCTTCTGGCCTTGGAATCTATGAATAACAGCTGCACAAGAGCCAGCAAACAGAGCTGTAAACAGGGGAGTTTGAGTGGGAGTTTGCAATGGGAGTTTGGGGGGAAGACTAAGAGAGCCAGGCAAAGGAACAGACAGGCTAGTGAAGGGAGTGTGTGGTGGTCTGGCAGTGTTTTGGTGCTCGTTGGGGGTTTGTTTTGCTGTGGGTGGTCGTGTTTTGGTTTGGTTTGTGTTTTCCAGACTAAAAGGACTTAGGTGAGAAGGCTATAACAGATACAGAGGCAGCAGAGGTAGTGACCCAAGCAGTGGAAGACACAGTGAAGATGACTGGATGTGGAAGCTGCGGCATGTACATGGTCCTGGAGGGGATATCTGAAAAGAGTTTTGTCTGCATGAAGTGCTGTCTGATAGAGCCGATGGAGGAAAAGATCTGAGGATTGGAGATGCAGGAGGAAACGCCGGTCAAGTTTAGAAGGGGGTTTGAGCAGATGATGGAGCAAAGACACGAGGAGGCTGAAGGGAAAAGCTCAGACTTGCAGATGGAAGCAGAACCAAAGAACTCTGAGGGGAGACTGCTGGGTGAGGAAAGTGGACAGTGGAAGCATGTGACTAAGAGAACCAGATAGAGGAAAAGACGGGCTAGTGAAGGAGAAATAGAGCTCAGGAACAGGTTTGCAGAGTTGGAAAATGAATAAGGGGCACAGCAGGTGGTCACTGAAGGTAAGAGGGCAAGGAAGAAGAGAAGAGCAGCTAGTCCTATAGGAAGAGGGCAAGAGTCAATGGAGATAACAACACCAAATACGAACCTCAGGAGAATACAGGATGGGTTGCAGAGGATTGCAAGGGACAATAGGAATTGAGAGGACTTGCAGCCAGAGGATAGACTGGAGAATTGCACCATCGCCAGGAAAAGGCAGGTCTACGTGATTGGGGACTCCTTACTGAGAAGAATAGACAGGTCTGTAACAAGAGCTGATCCAGAGAACAGAAGGGTGGGCTGTCTGCCGGGTGCTAAGATATGGGATGTGGACCTGAGGCTGAAGAGGATCCTAACAAGAGCGGGAAAGAATCCCCTGATTGTACTTCATGTGGGAACAAATGATACAGCTAGATTCTTACTGGAATGTATCAAGGGAGTCTATGCCAGGCTGGGGAAGACACTTAAGGAAATCGAGGCTCAGGTGATCTTCAGTGGAATTCTGCCTGTTCCTAGAGAAGGGCAACAAAGGTGTGACAAGATTATGATGCTCAACAGATGGCTCAGGCACTGGTGCTATAAGGAGAGCTTTGGGATGTATGGCCACTGGGAAGCATTCATGGACAGAGGACTGTTCTCTTTGGATGGACTTCACCTGAGTAAGGAGGGAAATAGACTTCTAGGATGGAGGATGGCACAACTGATCAAGAGAGCTTTAACTAGGAATCTGGGGGAGATGGTTGGGAGATGTCCAGGTAATCTCCACACTGGATTTTAACATTGAGAGGGAAGTAAACGAAGTAAGAGAGGATACAGCTGTGGGTAGGAGAATGGACATAAGGAGGAAGGGTAGTGTACATACCAGTCTAATAAGTGATACTAGCGGTAAAATGTTTGTGCCTAATTGGGTAAAGAATGTGAGCAAGGCCAAACAGCAAACATTAAGATATTTGTACACTAATGCGAGGAGCCTAGGTAACAAAATGGAGGAACTAGAGCTACTGGTGCAGGAAGTGAAACCAGATATTATAGGGATAACAGAAACATGATGGAATCGTAGTCATGACTAGAGTACAGGTATTGAAGGGTATGTGCTGTTTAGGAAAGACAGAAATAAAGGCAAAGGTGGTGGCGTAGCATTGTATATCAATGATGAGGTAGACTGTAAAGAAATAAGAAGTAATGGAATGGATAAGACAGAGTTTGTCTGGGCAAAAATCACATTGGGGAAGAAAGCTACTACAGCCTCCCCTGGGATAGTGCTTGGGGTGTGCTATAGACTGCTGGGATCTGATCTGGATATGGATAGAGACCTCTTTAATGTTTTTAATGAAGTAAATACTAATGGGAATTGTGTGATCATGGGAGACTTCAACTTCCCAGATATAGACTGGAGGACAAGTGCTAGTAATAATAATAGGGCTCAGATTTTCCTTGATGCGATAGCTGATGGATTACTTCACCAACTGGTTGCTGAACCAACAAGAGGGGATGCCATTTTAGATTTGGTTTTGGTGAGTAGTGAGGACCTTATACAAGAAATGGTTGTAGGGTACAACCTTGGTTCGAGCGATCATGAGCTAATTCAGTTCGAACTAAATGGAGGGATAAACAAAAATAGATCTGTTACTAGGGTTTTTGATTTCAAAAGGGCTAGCTTTAAAAAATTAAGGAAATTAGTTAGGGAAGTGGATTGGACTGAAGAACTTGTGGATCTAAAGGCGGAAGAGGCCTGGAATTACTTCAAGTCAAAGTTGCAGAAACTATCAGAAGCCTGCATCCCAAGAAAGGGGGGGAAATTCATAGGCAGGAGTTGTAGACCAAACTGGATGAGCAAGCATCTCAGAGAGGTAATTAAGAAAAAGCAGAAAGCCTACAAGGAGTAGAAGATGGGAGGGATTAGCAAGGAAAGCTACCTTTTGAGGTCAGAACATGTAGAGATAAACTGAGAGAGGCCAAAACCCATGTAGAGTTGGACCTTGCAAAGGGAATTAAAACCAATAGTAAAAGGCTCTATAGCCATATAAATAAGAAGAAAACAAAGAAAGAAGTGGGACCGCTAAACACTGAGGATGGAGTGGAGGTTAAGGATAATCTAGGCACGGCCCAATATCTAAACAAATACTTTGCCTCAGTCTTTAATGAGGCTAATGAGGAGCTTAGGGACAATGGTAGGATGACAGATGGGAAGGAGGATATGGAGGTAGATATTACCACATCCGAGGTAGAAGCCAAACTTGAACACCTTAATGGGACTAAATTGGGGGGGGGGATAATCTTCATCCAAGAATATTAAAGGAATTAGCACATGAAATTGCAAGCCCATTAGCAAGAATTTTTAATGAATCTGTAAACTCAGGGGTTGTACCGTATGACTGGAGAATTGCTAACATAGTTCCTATTTTTAATAAAGGGAAAAAAAGTGATCCAGGTAACTGCAGGGCTGTTAGTTTGACATCTGTAGTATGCAAGGTCTTGGAAAAAAATTTGAAGGAGAAAGTAGTTAAGAACATTGAGGTCATTGGTAATTGGGACAAAATACAACATGGTTTTACAAAAGGTTGATCGTGTCAAACCAACCTGATCTCCTTCTTTGAGAAGGTAATAGATTTTTTAGAAAAAGGAAACGCAGTGTATCTAATTTACCGCAATTTCAGTAAGACATTTGATACAGTTCCACATGGGGAATTATAAGCTAAATTGGAAAAGATGGGGATCAATATGAAAATTGAAATGTGGATAAGGAACTACAATGGGTCACACTGAAAGGTGAGTCAGGCTGGAAGGAGGTTACTAAAGGAGTTCCTCAGGGATCACTTTTGGGACCAATCTTATTTAATCTTTTTATTACTGACCTTGGCATAAAAAGCGGGAATATGCTAATAAAGTTTGCGGATGACACGAAGCTGGGAGGTATTGCCAATACAGAGAAGGACTGGGATATCAAACAGGAAGATCTGGATGACCTTGTAAACTGGAGTAATAGTAATAGATTGAAATTTAATAGTGAAAAGTTCAAGGTCATGCATTTAGGGGTTAATAACAAGAATTTTTGTTATAAACTGGGGACCTCGGAGTATTGGTTGATCACAGGATGACTATGAGCTGCCAATGTGATATGGCCGTGAAAAAACCTAATGTGGTCTTGGGATGCATCAGGCGAGGTATTTCCAGTAGACATAAGGAGGTGTTAGTACCGATATACAAGGCACCGGTGAGACCTCATCTGGAATATTGTGTGCAGTTCTGGTATCCCATGTTTAAGAAGGATGAATTCAAACTGGAACAGGTACAGAGAAGGGCTACTAGGATGATCTGAAGAATGGAAAATCTGTCTTATGAAAGGAGACTCAAAGAGCTTGGCTTGTTTAGCCTAACCAAAAGAAGGCTGAGAGGAGATATGATTGCTCTCTGTAAATATATCAGAGGGATAAGTACCACGGAGGGAGAAGAATTATTTAAGCTCAGTACCAATGTGGACACAAGCACAAATGGATATAAACTGGCCATGAGGAAGTTTAGACTTGAAATTAGGCAAAGCTTTCTAACCATCAGAGGAGTGAAGTTCTGGAACAGCCTTCCAAGGGAAGCAGTGGGGGCAAAAGACATATCCATCTTCAAGACTAAACTTGATAAGTTTATGGAAGGGATGATATGATGGGATAGCCTAATCTTGGCAATTAATTGATCTTCAACCATTAGCGGTAGATATGCCCAGTGGCCTGTGATGGGATGTTAGCTGGGGTGGGATCTGAGTTACTGCAGAGAATTCTTTCCTGGGTGTCTGGCTGGTGAATCTTGCCCACAGGCTCAGGGTTTAGCTGATCACCATATTTGGGGTTGGGAAGGAATTTTCCTCCAGGCAGATTGGCAGAGGCCCTGGGAGTTTTTTGCCTTCCTCTGCAGTGTGAGGAACGGGTCACTTGCTGGAGGATTCTCTGCACCTCGAAGTCTTTAAACTGTGATTTGAGGACTTCAATAGCTCAGACATAGGTTAGAGGTTTGTTACAGGAGTGTGTGGGTGAGATTCTGTGGCCTGAGTTGTGCAGGAGGTCCGATTAGACAATCATAATGGTCCCTTCTGACCTTAAAGTCTATGATTCTATGATTAATAACTGACTTGTGGCTTTGCCACCTGTCAATAATGCAAAGTATCTGCAATTCATGCCACCGAAACCTTTATGCCTAATGTGAAAAACCACACTGTGCCATCATGTAGTCTACATATTAGATGGATTTGTAATGGTACAAATAGTCCTGGTGCTGATGGCTTAATGAATACAGTGCTTCTGAGGTAATCAAAAGGGCATAATAAATGGAATGCATCATATAGCTCTGCAATTTTTCATAAGAATATCACCAGTACATATGTGTGCATGCATGTGTATGTATAATGTTAAACTGGTGCAAACTCCTGCACAGACATACTTAAATCTGTTTATAAATTGCTTATATTATTTTTTAAATGCAAATATTTATTGATTAATAGATTTTTAAGGCCAGAAGGGACCATTAGGTCATCTAGTGCATAATGCAGGCAACAGAATTTCATCCAGTAATTCTTACATCAAGTCTACAACTTCTGGTGGAACTAGAGCATACTAGACAACTTGTAAAAATCATCGGTTACCTTCATGGTTAAATAATTGAACTTATTTCCATTCTGATTTTGTCTACATTCAGCTTTCAGCCATTGGATCTCATTATGCTGTCTGGTATATTAAAGATCCCTACTCTCTCTTGACGTAAACGAAATCCATTTAAGCCTGTTGTAAATCAGTTTAAGTGTGTCCACTCTGGTGTTTTCACCAGTGTAATTTAGGCTTGTCTTCAAGGGGAAAAGGTGTGGTTTTAACGTGTATTACAATTCTTGTGGAGACAAAGCGAGTTGCAGTTTTAACCTGTAGCTGGTTGAGGTAGACCCTGGACTCCCTGTTAGAAATTACTCCAACCAGTTAACACATATTAAAACTACAATTGCCTTTTCTACACTAGGATTTTAACACATAATTAAAATAAATTCTTTCCCTGTTGTAGACATGGCTTAAATTGATTTAATAAACAATTGTTATTTAAACTAGTGTATCTTTTGTGTGTTGACAAGACTTCTGTAGAACTGAAATTATTTTTTCCAGTTGAAAAGGTTCTTGCCAATATAAACTGATGCATATTTATTGTCAAGTCTGCAGACAGACAAACTGGAAAAATAACACAAAAAAGAGGTGTCCTTAAATTCTTTTGGTTCTTTGATCTTTAGAAGAGGCCTGAAAAGATTTTTCTTTTAAATAAATATATATATCCAATGCTGCTCATCCGTGTGGGCACTAATGATACCACAAGGTATGACCTTGAGCAGATGAAAAGAGACTATAGGCCCCTGGAAGTGAGGGTGAAGGAGTTGGAAGGTGCAGATGGTGTTCTCATCGATCCTTCCAGTAAGGGGTAGGGGCCCAGGCAGAGAGAGAGACATCCTGGAGGTATGCTTGGCTGCGCAGATGTTGTCACCAGGAGGGCTTTGGCTTCCTCATCCATGGGATGCTGTTCTGAGAAGGACTGTTGAGCAGAGATGGAGTCCCCCTGTCAAGGAAAGGGAAGAGCATCTTTGAATACAGACTGGATAACCTACTGATGTGGACTTTTAAACTAGGATCAATGGGGTCAGGAGACAAAAGCCCACAGGTAAGTCCAAAACATGGAACCTGGGTGAAAGGCTGGAATCTGGGGAAAACATGGGCAATTACAGCAGGGACAAGGAGAGACAAGAGGGAATGCAGATGGGAAATCTAATGAATATCTTAGATTTCTGTGTACTAATGTGAGAAATATGGGGATTAAACAGGAAGAAATAGAAATACCATTGAATAATCACAATTATAATGTAACTGGCATCACAGAATCTTGATGGGATAATGCACATGACTGGAATATTGATATAGTAGCTCAGGAACAACAAGTGGGGGTAAAAGAGACGAGGCGTTGTCTTGTATATCAGGGCACTTGTACTGAGGTTGAGATACAAGTGGAAGGCAGACCTGTTGAAAGTCTCTGGGTAAAGATAAATGTACTAAAAACAAGGATGGTGTCATGGTAGGTATCTACTATAGACCACCTCACCAGGAAGAAGAGGTGGATGAGGCTTTTTTAAAATGACTAACACAATCCTCCAAAACACAGGATTTGGTGGTGATGAGGTACTTCAATTACTCAGGCATCTGTTGGGGAAAAAAATAACACAGCAGGGCACAGATTATCCAACAAATTCTTGGAATGCATTGGAAACAGCTTTTTGTTCCAGAAGGTGGAGAAATCAAATAGGGGAGAGGCTAGTTGAGATTTAATTCTAACAAACAGGAAGGAACTGGTTTTGAATGTGAAGGTGGAAGGCAGCTTGAGTGAAAGTGATCACGAAATGATAAAGTTTATGATTCTAAGGAATAGTGGGAAAGAAAACAGCAGAATAAAGACAATGGACTTTAAGAAGGCAGACTTTAGGAAACTCAGAGAATTGGTAAGTAAGATCCTATGGGAAGCAAATCTAAGGAAAAAAGGTTCAGGGCAGTTGGCAGTTTTTAAAAGAGACATTATTAAGGACACAAGAGCAAAAAACTATCCGAATGCCTAGGAAACACAGGCAATGTGGTAAGAGATTACACTGACTTAACCAATAGATCTTCAATGACCTAAAACTCAAAAAAGAGTCATACAAAAGGTGGAAACTAGGTCAAATTATGAAGGATGAATATAAATAAAACAACACAAGCATGTAGGGACAAAATTAGAAAGGCCAAGCTAAAAAATGAGATTAAAATAGCTAGGGACATAAAGGGCAACAAGAAAACATTTTACAAATACATGAGAAGCAAGAGATCAAGGACAGGATTGGACCATTATTCAATGAAGAGGAAAAGACAAGAAATGTTAAATGTGTGTTTGTTTCAGTTTTTACCAAAAAAGTTAGCAGTGATTGGATGACTAACATAGCGAATATCAATGTAAATGGAGTAGAGTCTGAGGTTAAAATAGGAAAAGAAAAAGTTAAGAATTACTTATGGCAGGTCTACCCTTAAAACACTGCATTGGTGCAGGTGTACGGATGCAGCTGTGCTGCTGTACAGCTTTAATGAAGATACTCTATGCCAGTGGCCGCAGGTTGCCCCCCACTGCTCTATGCTGATGGGAGAGCGCTCTCCTGTTGGCATAGTTAATTCACCTCTGTGAGGGGTGGTAACTATGTTGGTGAGAGAAGCTCTCTGTCTACACTGGCGCATAAGTCAGTATAACTATGTTGCTCAAGAGTGTGGATTTTTGACACCTCTGAGTGACATAGTTATACCGAGGTAATTGTATAGTGTAGACCTGCCTTAGACAAGTTAGATGTCTTCAAGTCAGCAGGGCCTGATGAAATAAATCCTAGAATACTTAAGGAATTTGCTTAAGAGAACTCTGAGCCATAAGCAATTATCTTTGAGAACTCATGCGGACAGGTGAGATCCCAGAGGACTGGAAAAGAGCAAATATAATATCTATCTATAAAAAGGTGAATAAGGATAACCCAGGAAATTATAGATTAGTCATCTTAATTTCAGTACCCAGAAAGATAATGGAGCAAATAATCAGTTTGTAACCACTGCTGTACCAGATTCCCTCCCAACTTTTGCTGAATCTTGCTCTACTTCCACAGATGTGAAAAGAGGAAGATTTAACAAGACAAAGTTTTTAATTCCTACTTCTGTACTGCCCCAGCCAGTGTCAGCTATAGTTTGCTGATAGACTGTGGAGCAGCCAGATGCCTGATAGCCCTTCTGCGCTGCTACTGTCAGACCCTTACAAATGTGTGAATATAGCATGAGATCACAAAAATATGCATGCTACATTTGTCTGTGCTAAACTGAATCTTGTGTCTCCATAAAGAGAGACCTGAATTCTAGACCTTGTGATTGTGGGCTAAGGACACGTGTGTAGCATCCCAAAATCACTGATAGAATTAGCAATGACTTGCTATGGATTTGCAAAGGGTATTTCAGCATCTCCTCTCATATGTTGCTTTAAGAAGCAGGCTATCACAGTGGGGCAATTTATACAGTGCTGCACAGTAAAGATGAAATGTTGTAGTAGGTGGGGTTTTTTTTTTTTTTTTTTTTGGTACTTAAAAAGGGTAACTCAACAATGGAAGACAGAAATCCTCTTTGCAACAGCTTTCCACAGCTGGGAGACTGAAGGAAATTGAATTTAAACCTTCTATGAATGACTTTCCTGGTGAATGCATTGCATACAAATACAATTCCCTGCCATATTTATTCTCTTGGAATGTTTAATAAACTGTAGCCTGATCTACATAATGGGAACCAACCCTTCCTATTGGTATAAAAGGAAAAGGTGACTTTTGTTCCTTTATGATTTTTTCAGAGAGAATTTCAACAGCAAGGAGATTCCAGTGCTTAGTTTGGCACTAGCTATTGGTGTAAAAATTTCAGGAAATAACTGTTGAGCTGTTAGTTATTTGTCATATATGGAAGAAAGAAGTACAGAGACAGATAACACTGCCTTTATCACAACTATCACTCAGGTGCTTGTCCATCTAAATGTCTTGGGAATAATTCTGCCATTCCATTTGAGAGATCACAACCTGTCTATTAAGGTAAATTAAAGTTTTTGACAAGAGTTGGTTGAAATTTTTCTGCGGAACAGTATTCCATCAGAAAATGCTGATTCAACTTGTTTTGTAGGCATATATCTATTTAGCTGAAAATTTTGTGGGAAATTATTCAAATGTTTTAATAGGTTGAAACATTTTGTTTGGACTCTATTCATTTCATTTCGACATTATCATTTTGATTTTTATTGTAATTTATGACATAATATGAAAGTCAAAATCATAAAGGCAAGCAAAACATTTCAAATTTATCCAAAAACAAACAAACAAACCATTACTGAATATCTGTTTTTTGTAAAAAATCTGAGATTTCTACTTTTCAATCTGATTTAGGCAGAAATCAAATTCAAAATCTAAGCATTTCCTGCAATACAGAAATTGCGTTTTTTTCAGCTTGTTCTGTTTGTGGCACTTCTGTCCAAAGACGGAGGTCTTGGTTCTTTCTGAGAATGAGTGAGAAGTGGTGACGTAATAACTAATGTCTATGTGTGCCAGTGCCCTCTACCAGATGGTATGTCAGACCCACTGAAATATGTACCCTAAACCCTAATACTCCTTATCAAAGGTTTGGCATAACTGCATGTGACATATGAAGGTACAATCCGGACTAATGCATTAAATACAATAGTCTCAAGCTAGGCCTGTATTTGTCTGGTCTGTCACTCTGCTGTGACTACATTAGTTCAAATGCTAAGGGCCATGCCTTCTGTCATGCTGCCTCTGAGGCCTGAAAATCTTTTCATGACTCTAACCACCAGATTTCCTCACCTCATTCTTTAAACTCTTCAGACATTAAATGCAAATATACAATAAATAACACTAATGCAGCTTTAAGGTTGCAAAATTAAATTCTGATATTCAAAAAGTTGAGGTTTCTTCTACATCAATAATTTGGCCAGAAGTCTTTAAAATTTGTAAGATTGAGTGAATATAGAAAATGCAGAAGTTATACCATTTTATCCTAAAAAGAAAAGGAGGACTTGTGGCACCTTAGAGACTAACCAATTTATTTGAGCATAAGCTTTTGTGAGCTACAGCTCACTTCATCGGATGCATATTGTGGAAAGTGTAGAAGATCACACTTTCCACAGTATGCATCCGATGAAGTGAGCTGTAGCTCACGAAAGCTTATGCTCAAATAAATTGGTTAGTCTTCTACACTTTCCACAGTATGCATCCGATGAAGTGAGCTGTAGCTCACGAAAGCTTATGCTCAAATAAATTGGTTAGTCTCTAAGGTGCCACAAGTACTCCTTTTCTTTTTGCGAATACAGACTAACACGGCTGTTACTCTGAATTTTATCCTAACGAGATTATATTGTATCTTACCAAAAATAGCCCTGTAAACACACAGTTTAGAGAAAATGAAGGAAATTATGTTAATCACATTCCACAAAAGCACTCAGACAAATGGCATTTATTGAAAATGTTGACATTAAGTGAAATAAAAAGGAACTTTTAGGATGATAATTTCTTTAATGCTTTCTTTGAAGTCTCTCATAGAATACAGTGACACTTTCAGGTATACATTTGTGATATGGCTTCGTTCAACTCTATTATTACTATTATTTTGAAATGGGGTTTATTTTAAAAAAATCCGTACCATTCTGTGTACCAAGTAACCTTATGTCGATTCATAGATTTTTAAGGCCAAAAGGGACCATCGATCATCTACTCCTGGTTCCTGCATTACTCAGGTCATGGGAGGTCACTAAATTAATTTCTGCATCTGATGCATAACTTCTGTTTGAGCTATAGCATATCTTTTAGAAAGACACCCAGTCCTGATTTAAAGGCAGAGTTATATGGCAGAGGAAATTTGGATTCCACAAAGTACAGCTTCACTAAGACACAGAGGCAAATTTTCAAAAGTGGGTGACCACCTATATATGGAGTGAAGGAGTGCGCAAAACAGAAGAAGAGAGTGACTGGCTTTCCAAATAGGCATTTAAGTGCATACCATAGGTTTTGTGCATCTAGGCATCCAGTTGATGGTCTAAATTCAAGATTTGGTCACCCAGTTCTTGCCACCAGTTACAAAACCTTTCCCTGCAAGGGAAACTGATCATCATCAGCAATAAGCCAAAATAGTTCAGCTGCCACAAAAATTGGTGGCATATTCCATCTTATATTTCTTGTTTCCTTTTAACAGAAGGAATTATTTCCCCCTCTTTCCTCTCCTTGTCTCCACTTCAGAAAAGCATCCCCTGTTCAGCAAAACACTTGTGAATGTGCCTAAATCCCATTAAATTCAATGGGTTTAAGCACATGCTTAAAATTAGGCACATGCTAAGGGCTTTGATGAGTAGGGGTACACTTAAGTACTTGTACAAATACTTTCCTGAATGGGAGGCCTATATTTTTTAAACAGACACATTCATTGATTTTGACTAACAAATTCAATTTAACAAGGTCATTTACACCCCCCCCCATCACTCTTCCAATTTGAGCCCCATATTTAAGCACAAAATGCCATCCCCAAATAGAGCAATATTTGTCTCTATTCACTGCATTGTCCTGATGTTACTGCAGGCAAAGTTGTATATATATTTTAACTCTTTTAAATTGTGACTTTATAATAATATGATGACAGAGACTCTCATCACAAATAACATTCTATTTTTGGGGGTCAGTGTGCTACAGTTTTTATCTGAAACAGCACAAGAGGTACAGCTAAAGGCATGAACGTGAAAAATGATGGGATGTTTTACAATCAACATCAGGATCCTCTGTAAAGGAACAATGGCAGTCAGAGCAAACTCAGACAGCTGTGAACTCTGTAGGATCACACTGAACTTTGCTTGCATGTGCCTCTAAATAAATACTCACTCTTCTGCTTTCAGTGATACCATCAGTCTACGTGTCCCAATGATAAAAGTGCTCTTAGGCATTGCCATGCTCGGTCAGAGTCAAGGTCTATCCAGTCCTGTACTATGTGTCTGATAGAAGCTGGTACAGATGTTTCAGAGGAAGGTGCAAGATACAAGTATGGAATAACCTACACTGACGGTAGCATTTCCCAGTTTTTGAAAGTAGAGCCACCTTTCAAAGGAAAATGAAGGGCGGTTACAAATTGTGCCCCCCTTCAAACCTGCTCTAAGTAGATCTTTATAATACAGGAGTAACTTTCCTTTCTTACATGCTTTGATCAGTGAAGATACTTTAAATGTCAACATTGTTAACTATCTTCACTAGCATCTGTTACCATTTAGTGAAATAAATGTGGTAGTTACGTCTCAGAGCTATTGTTTCAGGCTGTCTGCACGCTCGGGCAGAAATATCTGCACTTTTCACACTCAGGTCACTTTCTGAAGTGTTTTTTTTTTTTAAGGGCAGTACCTTCTTAACCCCAGATAGTTAGTTCATGTGCTGAATCAAGACAGTTTACATCCCTTACAATATTTTTGTTTAACCCTATATAATGTAATTGTGGATATTCTTATTAGCCTGATAAACTTCTTATTTGAGGCAGGCACAATATTTTCATATGTGTTTGTATGGTACATAGCACAAAGCAGGGGCGGGCAAACGTTCTGGCCCAAGGGCCACATCGGTGTGTGAAACTGTATGGAGGGCTGGGAAGGGAAGGCTGTGCCGCCCCAAACAGCCTGGCCCCCGCCCTCTATCTGCTCCCTGACTGCCCCCCTCAGAACCCTAGACCCATCCAACCCCCCCTGCTCCTTTTCCCTGACCGCCCCCTCCCGGGACCCCCCCACCCCTAATCATCCCCTGGGACCCCACCCCCTATCAAGCCCCCTGTTCCCCCCCGCCACCCCCAGAACTTCTGCCCTATCCAACCACCCCCTGCTCCCCATCCCCTGACTGCCCCCACACAACCTCTGCCCCATCCAACTGCCCCTGGGACCCCCTGCCCCATATCCAACCCCTCCAGCCCCTTTACCATGCCGCTCAGAGCAGCATGTCTGGCAGCTGTGCTGCCCGACCGGAGCCAGGCACGCTGCCATGTTGCCCTGCAGGAGCGTGCAGCCCCGCAGTCCAGAGTGCTGCCTGCATAGCGGCGTGGCTGCGAGGAAGGGGAAACAGAGGGGGAGGGGTCGGGGGCTAGCCTCCTGGGCCAGGAGCTCAGGGGCTGGGCAGGATGGTCCCGCGGGCCGGATGTGGCCTGCGGGCCATAGTTAGCCCACTCTGGCATAGAGGGATCCCAGTCTTGATGAAACAGAGCCACCAGTCCTTACTGAGGCCTCTGTGCCTTCTCTGTGATATAAATGTCAAATAACAAGAGTAATTGTATTCTGAATGTTACTAAAGAGCTCTTGAACAAAATGATTGCCTGTGGTAATGAGTTCCGCAGGTGAAAAAACATTGTGTAAAAGTATTTATTTTAAACTATTTAAAACTGTTTGCCTTTCAGTGTGTTAGTTGTCTTACTATCATTGCTTGATCCTTTTTAATGGTTAATAATAATTATATTGATTGTCGAGTGACACTGATAAATGAGCGGGGGGTAATAGGGTTCTTGTCCCAGAATCAGGCTCCACATAACTAAAACTGACAAGTTCAATATCTTGTCGGGAACCTCGGGGTGAATGGAAAGGACACTCATACTGAGAGCAAAGTAAAGCCTTGGTATTTTTTATTAGAGCAAGTAGTAAAGAGACAAAAGCTCCAAACCACATAAACAGATAGGAATAATGTAGTATTGGGGATATCTGTGGTATCAGTCTTGCATATGCTCTGTGAATTGTATACTCACACCCTGCCTTGAGGATCTGGTAGTCAGAGACAAAGAATCAGTCTGGCATGTTGAATGAGTCTGATGGTCCAGGTTCCCTGATGCCCAGAGATTGGTGGTAGATAACAATAGAGCTGAAGGGTCAAATGATGGAAAGCTATCCCCCTCCATATGGTGGTTTGGCCTAGTATAGTGGTCAGGCCCTATTGTGAATATACATTTTGATGCCAAGCCTTCCCTGTCCAAATCTAACTTCCTCATAGTACTGAGGCATACTTATCCTATAGGTTAACATATTCTTGCCATTTAACTCATTATCCTATATGTCATCTATTGCTCAAGCAAATTTGTGGTTAGACATCTGCCAATGATTCTGTCCTAAAACATCCAAGCCCAGTATCACTTCAGCATTCCCGCGATTGCCCGGTACCATTATGTTCCAATTCCTGCTATTGAGCAAGCTATTCTTAGTTCCCCAAAGTCTAAAGGTAACTATCCAGCCATTTATCTATGCCAAGGGTCTCAGGCCTACTCTGCTTAGCTATACTTATATTAACTTGCTTAAGCTAAGGTCTTACAGGCCTATAGCATCCTTGTGTTACAGCTGAGTATAATAAAAGGCTAAACTAGCTCTCTGGGCTACAGTACGGTGCTTTTGGGCACCTCTATTGTTAACCTTTTGCCCTGGTGAAAATTAGTCATTTGTTCCTATTCTTTGTTTTCTGTGTTTCAGGATATGGATAGACAAGAGATATTTGATCCTGTTTTCGCTTTAGTTAAATGATTGCCAGTTACCTTGAGTTTGTTGACGCCTTTATAAAAGCTGATCTAGACACTTCTCAAACAGTTGTCCCAGGACACAAACATTTATAGTTTACCCTTGGCTGAGCAGGATAAAGAATTTTAGACTTCTTGTATGTCTTAATTCTTCATTAGGCGAGATCATAATGAACATTGGCAAATATAATCCCAACTATGCTTACAAAATGATGGGGTCTAAATTAGCTGTTACCACTCAAGAAGGAGATCTCAGAGTCATTGTGAGTTGTTCTCAGAAAACATCCACTCACTGTGCAGCGGCAGTCAAAAAAGCTAACAGAATGTTAGGAACCATTAGGAAAGGGATAGATAATAAGACAGAAAATATCAGAGGGCCAATCATAGGGGGAGCCAGGAGGGCCATTTGGCCAGGGCCTCAAATTTAGACACTTATTAATTTTTTTGCATTTGATAAGTTTCACAACTTGTTTTTATGCACATTCCTATCAGACCAAAATGTGATACACTCTCTCAGCTTAGAGCTGCAAATTTAAGCAATGAAGAGATGTGATTTGGTACAAGACATAATTTTTTTGTTAACTGATACAGATTTTGTTATATTAAAGAATTAAAAATGTTCATAAATATTAATAAAAATATATTGGTTCTGATGGCACAAGATTGGACCATGATGAATGTGTCCTCTCAGATCAACTGATTAAAAAACAAACCACCACTAGTGGCTGGTGCTGGATCAAGTGAATGTTGAAAGGTAGAGAATTGTTACATTTTAGTGTCTTTATAGTTTTACATCTATTTGACTAAGGAATTATTTATGTGTGAGAATTCCTCATTATTGTCTTCATATGGTAGTTAAAAGAGTGACTGGTTGGTTGGTTGAGCCCTAGCTTGGTAGCTTGGCCATCGTCATAAGCTTTCATAGTCTATAGGCCCAGATTCACGGTGAAAATTTGTGAGGACAATCTTGTACAGTGAGTTTTGTGAGGACACACGTTTGAAAGTTTTGGACACTATCCCTTTGTCTGTATCTGTGTCTGTGTTTACTATATATATGTCATGCCTTTGTTTTCAGCTCAGCCTATTATATTATATCTTGCGTGCTTGAGTTTTGATTCAGTAATAAGGATAATAAGCTGTCTGACTGTTTCGTTTTGTGATCTTAATTAGTATTCCTTCATTTTGATTCTTTTCAGCATCTGTGTACCATTCAGCATTTGTGTACATGTTTACAGTAGAAGATTTCAAGTGTAGATAAGCTACTTATTTACAGCAGAATATTTCAAGTGTGGATAGGCTACATATTTAGAACATTTGAGGTGTAAATAGGCTACTATTTACAGTAGAGCATTTCAAGTGTGGATATGCTACTTATTTATAGCAGAACATTTCAAATATGGTTGGCTACATGTTGCGTATTTTTGTCAGTTTGCCTGCATCAGTGGATTCAGATGAATGCACCTTCAATGTGTTAAAGCAGGTAAAAAACTATCACCGTTCACCTATGGGACAAGAGAGTTTGAATGGGCTCGCCATGCTTAATATCAATTGTGACATTGCACAAAAGCTAGATTTTTCCTCAATAATTAGTGCATTTTGCACAGAAAAAGGCTAGAAAAGCATTTGTTAAATAAAAAAATATTCAAATTATGTCTCACTCTTTTTTTGGTGCCTTCTTTTGTTTCCATGTGTCGTTATTTTTTATTTTGATTATGGCTGGGGCCTCAAAAGCTGTAAGTGGCCTGGGCCTCTCTAGACCTCTGAGAGGACCTGAAATATCATAATGCCTCTATATAAATCCATGCTATGCGCACATTTGGAATACTGCGTGAAGATCTGGTTGCCCCATCTCAAAAAAGATATATTGGAATTGGAAAAGGTACGAAGAATGGCAACAAAAATGATTAGGGGTATGGAAAAGCTTCCATATGAGGAGAGATTAAAAAGACTGAGACGGTTTAACTTGGAAAAGAGATGAGTAAAGGGAGATATAATAGAGGTCTATAAAACCTTGACTGGTGTGGAGAATGTGAATAAGGAAATGTTATTTATTACTTCACATAATGCAAAAACTAGGGGTCACCCAATGAAGTTAAAAAGCAGCAGGTTTAAAACAAACAAAAGGAAGTACTTCTTCAGACAACGCACAGTCAACCCATTGAGCTCATTGCCATGGGATGTTGTGAAGGCCAAAACTATAACAGGGGTGAAAAATAACTAGATAAATTCATGGAGGATAGTTCAATCACTGTCTAGTAGCCAGGATGGGCAGGCTGCAACCTCATGCACTGAGTGTCCCTAGCCTCCATTTGTCAGAAGCTGGGAGTGGATGACAAGGGATGATTACCTATTCTGTTCATTCCCTCTGAAGCACCTGGCTTTGGCCGCTGATGGAAGACAGGTGCTGGGCTAAAGGGACCATTTGTCTGAGCTAGTATGGCTGTTTTTACGTTCTTATGATGGGTGGACACAAACCCAAGATAATTTCTCCTGGTCTATTTATTTAGAATATGCTTGTAGTTCATAGTAACAGCCGTGTTAGTCTGTATTCGCAAAAAGAAAAGGAGTACTTGTGGCACCTTAGAGACTAACCAATTTATTTGAGCATGAGCTTTCATGAGCTACAGCTCACTTCATCGGATGCATACCGTGGAAACTGCAGCAGACTTTATATACACACAGAGATCATGAAACAATACCTCCTCTCACCCCAGTGTCCTGCTGGTAATAGCTTATCTAAAGTGATCATCAAGTTGGGCCATTTCCAGCACAAATCCAGGTTTTCTCACCCTCCACCCCCCCACACACAAACTCACTCTCCTGCTGGTAATAGCCCATCCAAAGTGACAACTCTCTACACAATGTGCATGGTAATCAAGGTGGGCCATTTTACTGCACAAATCCAGGTTCTCTCACCCCCTCACCCCCCTCCAAAAAACACACACACAAACTCACTATCCTGCTGGTAATAGCTCATCCAAAGTGACCACTCTCCCTACAATGTGCATGATAATCAAGGTGGGCCATTTCCAGCACATGCCTACATGCCTCCAGCTTTCACCCTGACCACACCACACGATCCATCGTCTACAGCCAAGCTCTGCGATACAAGCGCATTTGCTCCAACCCCTCAGACAGAGACAAACACCTACAAGATCTCTGTCAAGCTTTCTTACAACTACAATACCCACCTGCGGAAGTGAAGAAACAGATTGATAGAGCCAGAAGAATTCCCAGAAGTTACCTACTACAGGACAGGCCTAACAAAGAAAACAACAGAACGCCATTAGCCGTCACCTTCAGCCCCCAACTAAAACCCCGCCAACGCATTATTAAGGATCTACAACCTATCCTAAAGGATGACCCAACACTCTCACAAATCTTGGGAGACAGGCCAGTCCTTGCCTACAGACAGCCCCGCAACCTGAAGCAAATACTCACCAACAACCACATACCACACAACAGAACCACTAACCCAGGAACTTATCCTTGCAACAAAGCCCGTTGCCAGCTGTGCCCACATATCTATTCAGGGGACACCATCACAGGGCCTAACTATCAGAGGCTCGTTCACCTGCACATCCACCAATGTGATATATGCCATCATGTGCCAGCAATGCCCCTCTGCCATTTACATTGGTCAAACTGGACAGTCTCTATGTAAAAGAATAAATGGACACAAATCAGATGTCAAGAATTATAACATTCATAAACCAGTCGGAGAACACTTCAATCTCTCTGGTCACGCAATCACAGACATGAAGGTCGCTATCTTAAAACAAAAAAATTTCAAATCCAGACTCCAGCAAGAAACTGCTGAATTGGAATTCATTTGCAAATTGGATACTATTAATTTAGGCTTAAATAGAGACTGGGAGTGGCTAAGTCATTATGCAAGGTAGCCTATTTCCCCTTGTTTTTTCCTAGGCCCCCCCCAGACATTCTGGTTAAACTTGGATTTAAACTTGGAGAGTGGTCAGTTTGGATGAGCTATTGCCAGCAGGAGAGTGAGTTTGTGTGTGTGTGTGTGTGTGTGTCCCCGGGAAAAGGGGGGGGGGTGAGAAAGCCTGGATTTGTGCTGGACATGGCCCACCTTGATTACCAGGCACATTGTAGGGAGAGTGGTCACTTTGGATGAGCTATTACCAGCAGGATAGTGAGTTTGTGTGTGTGTGTTTTTTGGAGGGGGGTGAGGGGGTGAGAGAACCTGGATTTGTGCAGGAAATGGCCCAACTTGATTGTCATGCACATTGTGTAGAGAGTTAGAATCATAGAATCATAGAATATAAGGGTTGGAAGGGACCCCAGAAGGTCATCTAGTCCAACCCCCTGCTCGAAGCAGGACCAATTCCCAGTTAAATCATCCCAGCCAGGGCTTTGTCAAGCCTCACCTTAAAAACCTCTAAGGAAGGAGATTCTACCACCTCCCTAGGTAACGCATTCCAGTGTTTCACCACCCTCTTAGTGAAAAAGTTTTTCCTAATATCCAATCTAAACCTCCCCCACTGCAGCTTGAGACCATTACTCCTCGTTCTGTCATCTGCTACCATTGAGAACAGTCTAGAGCCATCCTCTTTGGAACCCCCTTTCAGGTAGTTGAAAGCAGCTATCAAATCCCCCCTCATTCTTCTCTTCTGCAGGCTAAACAATCCCAGCTCCCTCAGCCTCTCCTCATAACTCATGTGTTCCAGACCCCTAATCATTTTTGTTGCCCTAGACCCCTAATCATTTTTGTTGTCACTTTGGATGGGCTATTACCAGCAGGAGAGTGAGTTTGTGTGTGGGGGGGTGGAGGGTGAGAAAACCTGGATTTGTGCTGGAAATGGCCCAACTTGATGATCACTTTAGATAAGCTATTACCAGCAGGACACTGGGGTGGGAGGAGGTATTGTTTCATGATCTCTGTGTGTATATAAAGTCTGCTGCAGTTTCCACGGTATGCATCCGATGAAGTGAGCTGTAGCTCACGAAAGCTCATGCTCAAATAAATTGGTTAGTCTCTAAGGTGCCACAAGTACTCCTTTTCTTCTTGTAGTTCATGTTACTGTTCCTACCTTGTTCAAAGATAGATGAACAGCTGTGTTTGTCCCCTTTAAGTCAGCACCAGTGGTCTTCTGGTCCAAACAACTACTCTGAATCCAAGACACCGCTCTCAAAAATTGCTTTTCTTCTCAGTGTTAACTTCATCATTAACACATTATTATCCTATTCCATGAACATCCGTTTTATGTTGCAATTGGCTATCAGTCAGTCTGCTTTCATAACGTAGCCAATCAGATGACATCCAGATGAAGTTGTCTCCTATTGGTTTCTCCGCAGGATAAAGAAATCACCTTATTGGGTAACATGAAAGAACCTGATAAGTCTTTTTTTTATTTGTAACTTTTATAAGTATTTTAAGTATCTGAACCTCAGCAATTCCAGAATTCAAGGGGTATAAGGAGGCCCCTTCGAATAACATTTTTAACTACATTTTAAACCTTATGTATTTAAGTTTTAGTGTCTTTCTGTCTCTTGTTAGTTTTCTTTTCTCTTGTCATTTTCTTTTTGATAAATCAGACCACTGAGTAAATAGTGGAGTTTTTCGTAGGAATGACTACAGCCCCAATAGAGAAACTGAATCCATGCGTCTGAGCCAATAAGGCTGCAAGATGACATAATATTTGTGAAGAATGTGGGAGATATTTCCAATATTTTTATGGCTATTGGTTTGTGCGCTTATTGTGTTGCTTGCTAAAAAATAAATAGGGATTAAGTCAGCTTTAGGGGTTGGCTACATGGGAAAACAGATCAAAATAGCTATTCCACACTAGCTTTTCAAGTGGACGCTCTTCTGCACCAAGGTCTGCTTTACATTAGCAAATCAAATTGGCTTAACTATTTCACTAGGGGTATGAAAAATCCACATTTCTAAGTGGCGTAGTTAAATCGACCTAACCCCCAGTGTAGACAGCACTAGATTAACAGAAGAATTCTTCCATCAAACTAGCTACTGCCTCTCACTGAGGTGGATTACCTAGGCCAGTGGGAGTACCCTCCACGTTTTTGTAGGTAGTGTCCACACTGAAGTGACAGAGTGGCCCACCTGCAGTGATGCAGTTGTGCCACCATAGCATTTCAAGCGTAGACAAGCTTTAAGAGTGTCTTTGTACAGTTTAACTTAATCTACTTTGCAAGTGGATTTAGGTGGCTTTCAAGTATGCAGGAACCAATGTCAATGGCTTCAGATAACCCAGTCACTAGTACTTAACAAACGATACAGAGGCCGATTCCTTTGAAGTTTTACCCCAGCATGCTCTGATCAACAAGCTGGCTGATAACTCTAGAAGGGAGAATCTAAATGGACAGAATGAAACAATGAATTTTTGGAGCTTCAGTGCTGAAGCTGAGAGAGAAACAGAAGGCGGAAGTGACTTCTGGGGAGCAGACTATCCCTCCTTTCATTGTGTCTGGGACAAGCTATACCTACCCAACCTTTCGGTAAAACAAATGTGTGTAAGCTGTTGTTTTAGTCCTTTTCTGTGAATTCTATCTTTTTTACTGATGCAAATAAATAATACTTAGTTTTGAAGAAGTTGCTCTGAGTTGCTATATCACCTACTGGTCACAGCTCCTGAAGGGAAGTCTCTTGCAGGTGCCAAACCCAGCTGGACTTGCTGAGGAAACACATTGGTAAACAAGGGTGTTGTAGCCCAGGGACCCAGTCTGTGGGAGGGAGTATTGTGCATTCCACACTGAGAAGAGTGATGATACAGGCATTGTAACTTGAAAGGGTACACTTGAGAGAGACTGAAGTGAAGCAGATAAAAGGTATAGCTAACCTTGTAACTGTGACAATACTGAGAGAGAAAAACTGATAGTTAATAATACTCAACAAGGATACAAAGGTATCAGGGTTATAGCAGTCTTCATATAAATGAAAAGATATGTCTCTTCTATATTGTCTTATTGTCTATAGTCTCTTCTTATTGTCTATATATAATACTGGTTGTATTATAATATGTGCTTATGACTTAATGACCAATTATATAGAATACTGCATATGTAAGCATCTTTCAAAATGCCTCTTCTTAATCCTGGTTTGAACATGCACATTTCCTTGATTTCGTTTATTATTATTTAACATTTATATTATGATAGCGCCTCCAGGCCTCAACAAGGTCATAGCTCCATTGTGCTAGCACTGTACAAAACTGTAATATCGACATATAGTATCAGTCCCTTCTCCAAATATGTATCTTATTAAATATATTACATATATTTATTTCAATGGGGGGTAATGCTGCTTTTTATCCTGTAATATTGTGTCCCAGGTGAGATTTATTGGGGACCAACAATTTGCAGCATCTTTTATCTTTTTTTATTAAAAGCTTACATTAACTTCTATGTTGCAATTGAAAACTTTCTTCAAATGAATTCAGAAATCCTTCAGAAAGGATTCTTCCTATTTTCCCACCACTACACAGCAGAAGTTGTAAAGGAAATACCTTAAAAATACAGTAATCATTCGGCTTCCAAAAAAATCTCGCTGAAGAAGATAGCTTTGCAATATTAACAATCTTTTACCACTTAAAACTAACCTAACAGTGAAGTTAAAGGAAAGGTTGTTTGTCTTACTTCAATGAGACAAAATAATGGCACAAAACCAAACGGAAAACACCTTTGTCAGCTGTAAAGCATCACATTTGCAACAAATGTTAGATAGAATCCTTGGGACTAATCATTTCCGCATTATCTCCTAGAATCAGAATATCAAAAAGATCTGACTCATTCTGTACCTATTTGTCAGAGCTACAGTATCAATACATTCTAGTTTGCAGGTGGCACTTTTAATTCAAGATCCTTCTTTGCAATCTGCCCTTAGCACCAAGGATAGTGACATAAATAATTTAGAGTGGGTGTCAAGGTTATAGGAGGAATAAGGTACATTTTTTTGAAATGATTTTATTCATTTTCCTCTGTTAGACCAGGCTTCCTAAGAAACTCTTGTTTTCTGAGTCATTTGGAAGCACATTTTAAAAATTAATTTAGATCAGATTTACATGATCCTCCTTTAGTTATTAGTTAATTTTTATCATCAAATAAGCTCTGATATTCAAATAATGGAATGCTTTTGATTGGTTAGAGGTTTTTAAAAATTCCAGCCATTCCTCCATCGCTCAGTGGATTAATGATTACAATGTTGGACCAAGAATGTGGGCAATGGCATAATAAAATATGAATCTTTTCTTATCAGGTCATCTCTCATTTTAAGTATCATGAACCTGAGGGTTCCAGAGCTTAGATTTCTTAGTATAAATCCAAATCTCTGAAGGCTTGAGTACAGTACCAGTACTTCAATTGATGCTGCAGAAATAGGTTTTATATAGTACAAAAGAAAAAGAGTTTAGCATCATCGGACTTATGGACACAGTTAAGTCCATTTTATATGCACTCCTCAACTCCCTTCTCATTTACAGTAATTTACGTTGTAGTTTTATGTTCCTGAAAAATGCTACTTTAAGCGAAACGATGTTAAGCGAATCCAATTTCCCCATAAGAATTAATGTAAATAGTGGGGGTTAGGGTTTCAGGGAAATTTTTTTCACCAGACAAAAGACTATATTTTCTATATATACACACATATACACAGTATAAGTTTTAAACAGTTTAATGCTGTACACAGCAATGATGATTGTGAAGCTTGGTTGAGGTGGTGAAGGCAGAGGGTGGAAGAGGGTGGGATTTTCCCAGGGAATGCCTCACTGCTAAATGATGAACTAGCGCTCGGCTGAGCCCTCAAGGGTTAGCACATTGCTGTTCATGTAGCCTCACACTCTACAAAGCAGCACGACTGGAGGGAGGGGAGACAGCATGGCAAAGAGAGAGACAGAGACACACACAGTGTGTGTGTGTGTGAGAGAGAGAGAGAGATGTGTATTGCTCCTTTAAGTACGCTGCCCCCACTCTAAGTACACTGCCTTTTTAAGTAGATCAGCAAGTTGAGACAGCAGCTGCTGCCAGCAAGCTCCCTCCGTCCTGAGCCCTGTTGTATGCCCCCACTGCTCTGTGGAGATGGCCCAATGGGGTAAAGGAGGGATGGGGGACACCCTGACATTAACACTCCCCCCCCAGCAACCAGGAGGCTCCTGGGAGCAGCTCCAAGGCAGAGGACAGAAGCAGCACAGGGCAGAGTGGGGAGGGACAGTTGAACTGCCTGGCAATTGGTAACCTGCTGCATAATAACTTAGGGGAGCTGGGGCGGGGGGGGGGGGTGGCTGCCGGTCCACTCTGGTTCCAAGCCCCCACTAGCTAGCTTTAGCGGGCTGCTCTTTCTGCAAGCAGTGGACAAAGCAGGCGGCTGCCAAACTACATTATAAGGGATCATTGCACAACTTTAAATGAACATGTTCTCTAATTGATCAGCGACGTAACAATGTTAACCGGGACGACTTTAAGTGAGGAGTTACTGTATATTAAGAGGTTCACAATGGTAATGGTCTAAATTTGATGCCACATATATCAAAAATGCAAAATGCTGCAAATGCTAAATGCCCTGTACATTCCCCAAAAAACACAAAGAACAAAAACCAGCTATAGATCCCCAGGGAATGGGGAAAGAGCAAAACACTATTTAATTGATTCTATGTGCTTAGATACCAAGGTGCTTATAAATACCTAAGTCAGAGATAAAATAGTCACTGTAAGGAATATTTTTATATCAGTACTGGTATAGTGAACCTATCAAAGTTGGAGACTATTCACTTGACTATTTGCAGAGATGTTCTTTTTCTTCAGATGTACTAGGAAACCCTTGGAAGTACCTCTTTGGTACTTGGATATTTGGAGCAAAGCCAGCCCCATGCCTTAGAAGACCCAGTGTTTCCATTCATCTTCTTGATCATATACAGAGCTGGCCAGAGAATGACAATTCCATTTTGCAACAACTTCAAAGTTTCAAATGTTGCCTTTGTTCCACACTGGATGTGTTTTCAAAATAGAATTGTGTTGGAAATGTCCATATTTTGATAAAAAATGTAAGGTTTTTGACTCAGTCACACACTCTCCCACCCACCTCTTCTAGCAGTGACTGGAGAGTCCACCCTTCCCATTGAAAACTCTGTTGAAATAGACAAATCTCTGCAAAATATTTAGGCTTTGATGAGACAGGATCTTTTTGTGAAGAAACATTTTGTAGCAAATATGCTGACTGCCTTTAGTCACACACGTTGTTTTTACCAGAGGTTTTTTTACCTAGAGTTGATTTCCAATTATCTCGAGGTAGTTAACTCCTTTTTAAAGGCCAGTCTGGATACCCCCCAAACAACTGTTCCAGGATACAAACATTTACAGTTTACCCTATCCTTATCCCTTGGGAAAACCACAAATGTTTGTAATCTGGAACAAATGTTTGGGGAGCATCTAGACTAGCCAGATGTTAACTACCTCTAGTTAGCTGACACTCAATTAACTCTAGGCAACCCCCCGCCGTGGGTATGTCAGTGTTACAGAATTTTTTCTAGTGATTCAGCCTCAAGTGAATTCCCTTGAGTCAGACTGGCATAATAGAGTGCAACCACATGACAAAATAACAATAGAGTTCCATGTGGTTGCGGATATGGCTTGTACCCACACTGGCACTGTACTCAATTTGTGCGTGACACAAAGGAGTGGTCTATGCTACAATCTTAGGTCAGTTTTACTACATTGCTCAGGACTGTGACAAATTTCACACCCTGTGAGACGTAGTCAAGCTGATTTAAACCCCGGTTTAGAAAGCTCTAGATCAATGGAAGAATTCTTTCGTTAACCTAGCTGCCACCTTTTGGTGGATTCACTACAGCAATGGAAGAACCCCTTCCATTGCTGTAGCCAGTGTCTACACAACAGCACTACACTGCTGTAGCATTTTTAGTGTAGAAATAATTGAAGACTTCTGGGGCATGTCCCAAGGTTTGTAGCATCAGCACACCATATCATTCAACAAATGTTTTCATAGGGTATTGTGGGAGAATTTGTCTGTCCCTTCTGGGGACTGTGGGCAGAAATAGTATGATCCTGACAACTCACAAAATTAAACTAGTTCCAGGTAGCCACACTGCTCATTTTTGTCCACAGCCTACAACTTAACTGCTCAAGGTACAGATCCTGCCCAGAGCAATGACCTATACTGATTATTAACACTAGCACAACTGTCATTTTGGTAGGAGGATGCAGAAGCATGTGCCACAAGGAGGGGCGATCATTTCAGCTGTGTCTTGCTGAAATACCTCATGATGAAAAGCTTATGAACTAATTGTCTGTAATATCTTTCCAAGTGTCCTTTAATAATGAGTAAATTTATCCCTTCCACAAGGAACATGCTGAATTTCTTTCTGAGTAAGCTTATTGAATTTTATTATATTGGAAAAACTTTAGAGGAGGAGGTTTAATTTTTATTTCTGTAAGACCAAGGTTTATTCTCTTGTTACTATTTAAATAGGATGGGTGTATCCATTTGAATGCTTCAGAGAACAAAACCCAAGCTTGATACATTTATCTATCAGTATTAGTTCATTATCTTTACCAAAACCAGAGAAACTGTTATTGTGAAAATAGATACTCCATCCTTGCTTGATTTTGTAAGGAGAAGAGTGCCTCCTGTGAGATCAGCACCTTGTGGGACTGTGCCGTTACAGAGCTGAAAAAGCTGAGTAACTCACATATGCTACCTGCTTATAAAACGTTCAATGGGTTTAAGTTCTGGAAAAGTTTTACTTAGTAGCAATGTTCTTTACATGGTATGCTTTATTTAGAAGGTAATTAATAAAATATACAGTATATTACATACAAGAATGCTATGCTAAAAGGACATTAGTAATGTCGGAAAGTCAAGCTTTCAAAAGTCAAGAAATGCCAGAATTAGGGTTGCCTGTACACCTTTAATTTGCCCCTTCCCCCTTATACACATGTATCATGTTAAGGTTTGGTAAGATTAGGGGTTTTTTTGGTGAATGTTGGTAAATGTCAATTTCACCATCCATACAAATTGATGAAAAAACATTTCCATTGATAATCAAAATTTACAGTTGGACAAAGAAAGCAAAATGCAACTTCAGAATTTATTAGAGTTTGGTTTCAAGATATTTACTTTGTATATTTTGACGTGTGGTGTTGACAATTTGTGTTTTAGTGGTTATAAAGCTTTCACTTCTTTAATGTCAACATCTTCTGTCATTAAATAAACGTTGGCTGATCTCCTCCCTAATTTCTTACAATTGTGAAAATTTAAATAGATTAAAAATGAAAAAAAAATACTTAAAACAAACATTATCAATTGAAATTATTAAAAAATATTGAATTCTGCCAAGCCTAATCATGATACAACCTGTAAATACATTACCACAAGAGCTGGCCAGGAATTTTTCAATAACAGGTGTTTTTCACTGGAAAATGATGTTTCGTCAACACCAAAAACATCTGCATGAAAGAAAATTTGATAAATTGCCTGTTTTGACATTTTTTTTTTTAGGAACTGTTGAAACAGGATATCTTGACATATTTTGAAACAAAAAAGATCCAATGTTGGGGTTCAAATGACTTTTTATTTAGAAATTTAAGTTAATTTATAGTAGAAAAAAAGTCAAAATCAAAACATAACGTTTTGATCCAATCTGAATTTTGGGGGGCGGGGGTGGGTGGGTGGGTGAGAAGGAGGATTTTTGATTTGAAATTTTTTTTGAGATTTTGACTTTTCAAGATGGGAAAATGTTCTGAAATCTTAAATTCTTACAGGATGGGAAGTCTGTTTCATGCCTCTAATGATCATGCACCGGGGTGGACAATCGCTCGGGCCCAGAGGGATTTAAAACAGCCCTGAGAGAGGGCTGTTGCAGAAGAAAGGCAGGGGGGCAGATTGGGGAAGCAGCCTCAGTTGGGGGCCATGCCCCAGTTAGGGTCCAGCTGGCTCTATAAAGGCTGTGAGATAGAAGCCCAGAGAGAGTCTCTCTCTGCCTTGAGAGAGAGAAGGGCCTGGCTGCAGGGGCTTAACTAAGTATCTGGAGGGGAGCAGGGCTGGGGACAGGCCAAGGGAGCCGGGGAGCTCTGGCCTAGGAAAGTACCAGACTGCAGGCCTGTTAAGGCCTATTAGACACTGGAGTTGCAGGGGGCAGCCCATGGGTAGCCAGAGACAGCAGGTCGAAACCCAACCTTGCCTGTGATGAGTGGCTCATACTGCAGTCTGCCCCAGGGTGCGGGGCCTAGCTGGTGACTGGCAGGAGCCTACGACTGAGGCGAGGTAGGGATAGGAGGTGGGGGTTCCCCTGGGAGGGGGAGACCCAGAACTGTGGGGTACTGCCTTCCTGTGTTGGATGGGGTTCAGTCACTTGAACTGTCTTGCTAGATGGTTCTCCTTGATCTGGGGGAGTAGTATCAGGAGGTTCAGCTTGGCCAGCATCTAGAGAGGTGTTGAGGCTCCATGGAGCGGGTTGGATTTCCAAGGAGGTGCTATTCCTTTCAGTGGTGGTACTTTCCTGGATGGCATTTCGAATAGGCGGAGCACCTCCAGCATCAGGATCACCTTGGCAGTGGAAGAGGTGACAAAAGTTCTCCTTGTGACATCCTTCTGTTGAAAGGTGTGCAAAGCAATGTTTATCCTGGCTGTGATGTCCCCTGCAGCAGTCCTAGAGACCCCCCTCCCCCCGTAACAGTATCTTGGTGGGTGTTCTTTGAGGATGTGCTGCTTTTCCACACAATGAAACTCATCTGCAGTGTTCTGGAAGCTCTGAGGGTCGTCTTATAAGCCATTTCCCAACAGGGATTCCTTGGAGCAGGAACTGTCCATGCAGTACTTGAAATATTCTGTGGAATCCGCAATGGAGTGATCATCTTCTTGGTCTGTGCTTCAGTCTCTGAAGCAGAAGATGAAGGTCTTCAGAAAAAATAACTTCTTTTGAAGCAGCAGCTATAGACTCCATCTTCTTATCAGAAGTCATCTTCAGGATCATAATTTGAGCTTTCTAGTTGGTGTAGTTTCTGCATCACTAATTTAACTGATAAGAACAAATTTAAATATTTTATTAAAGCTTATGTTAAAATTATCTAAACACAGCTTAATTAAAAATTTTCTATTCACCTGGGTAGAATACTTAAATTATCCAAAAGAAGTCATAAAATGCATTAGTTGATCGTCTGAAATATCCCAAATTAGGGTTAATAAATGTAACAATACAATTTAAATATCAGTATCCAAATACGCTGGTACATCAATCATGGAAAGTTATACTAGTAGTAGGCTGTAGAAAAATTCAGTAATGAGTGGAGGTTGTCCCCCAGTAATTGAGAATTTAGGGTAGGTTGTCCCTGAATAAATACAGTCCATTAGCAGTGGCAGTCATTTGCTTTTTGGCCTTTTGGTTAAGATCAAGTGTAGTGGCTCCTTGGAAGATGAATTTGGAAGAGATGTGGGAGACTTTGCTTCACTTTGGACTGATGCCTGAGACATGACTTGACAGCTGGAGAAGCATATTGCTTCCTACTGGATAGTGTGAGGAACGTCAGGAGCTGGGAGTCCTGGTGCCACAGGTAAAGAACATGGAGTACACAATTATCGCTCTAAGAGTGAGGACCATACTTGAGAGGATCCTGAAGGATGCCATCCATTTGTCCAGTTCAATTGCATGCCTGTGATGGGGCATCTGCTCCACACTGGCCCATAAGGGGTTAGTAGAGCCCTAGGGAGTCTGCGCAGGAGGCGGTCAATTAGAGAGGCGCTACAAGGAGCAGCCAATCAGAGCTGGGCTGGCCTATATAAGAAGGGCTGCAGCTTCAGTTGCTCCCTGGAGCTCGAGGAGGGAATTCTGGCTGCCTTGCAGGAAGAGGAAAGCTAGCACCTTTGACAGAGCAGTGCTGGGTAGGATCAGGGGAGTAAGAGTGAGCTCCTGGCTGACTGCTAAGACTGGCTTGCTGAGGCCCTGAGATAAGGGCGGAGAAGATGCCAGGGCTACAGGAAAGCAGCCCAGGGAAGTAAACTGAGAGGTTGGAGGGGATGCAGCACATGGCTGCTATTTACAGGGTCCCTGGCCAGGACCCGGAGTAGTGGGTGGGCCCAGGTTGCCCCCTCACCCCACTTGCCACTGAGGAATTAGCTGGACCACTGGACTGCGGTACACTCCCCTGGAAGTGGGGAGCACGAAGTGTGGTATAGCCGAATGGCATCCTCTTCAGGACACAGCCTTTGTCTTTCCACTATGCCAAATCTCAATAGGTGGAGAAATACACACGCTCTCCAGCTGATGCCTTGAGAGCTAGGAGTTGTGAGGTTCAAATACACATGCTGATCACCAGAGTGCATGGGATCCCAGTAATGAGCGAATGTTATGGGAATACAGAATAAGTCCGTGCTATGCCTGGCGGATGCAGCGACTCATGATGTCAGACACTATCAGGTGTTCAAGGGACATTTATTTAGAACATATTGTTGGACATTAGGAGAAGTGAGCTACAGTGCCAATGAGAAGTGAAGACAGGAAAGTAGCCGAAATACTTCTCTAATGGACCATATGTATTCAGGGAAAACCTACCCTATATTCTCAATTACTGAGGGACAATTTACACTCATTACTATATTTATTTTCCATAAGCAACTCTTAGTATAACTTTATATGTGTGATGTATCTGAATAGCTGAATACTGATATTTAAACTGTACTGTTAAATTTATTAACCCTAATTTGGGATATTGTGGATTATCAACTAATACATTTTATGTCTTTTTAAACCAAACTTGCTGCTTTTGGATAATTTAAGCATTATACCCAGATGAATAGAAACTTTTTAATTAAGCCATGTCTTAGATAATCTTAACATAAGTTTTAATAAAATTTTTAAATCTCTTGGTACAGCTTGGGAGCTGGTTGAGGAAAGAAGGCTGGGCAGTTTAGGAATTGGGACTGAAAGGCTGAGAGCTGGTCTCGGACGGGGTAGTTGTGACAGGACCAAAGGACTGAACTCTGGTTGGGGGATCTGCAGGTTTAGGGTTGCCTCTAGGAGAGGGGGTGGCTGGAGTGAATATCCCCTTGGGTTGCTGAGTTAACTGTTAGTTCATCTATTTTGTAATTTCATAGAATCATAGACTTATAAGACTGGAAGGGAGCTTGAGAGGTCATCTAATACAGTCCCCTGCACTCATGGCAGGACTATGTATTATCGAGACCATCCCTGACAGGTGTTTGCCTAACCTGCTCTTAAACATCTCCAATGATGGAGATTCCACAACCTCCCTAGGCAATTTATTCCAGTGCTTAACCACTCTGACAGTTAGGAAGTTTTTCCTAATGTCCAACCTAAACCTCCCTTGCTGCAATTTAAGCCTATTGCTTCTTGTCCTATTCTCAGAAGTTAAGAAGAACAATCTTTCTCCCTCCTCCTTGTAAAAACCTTTTATGTCCTTGAAAACCATTATGTCTCCCCCGCCCCACCGGGAGCCTTCTCTTTTCCAGACTAAACAAACCCAATTTTTTCAGTCTTCCTGCAGAAGTCATGTTTTCTAGACCTTTCGTCATTTTTGTTGCTCTTCTCTGGACTTTCTCCAATTTGTCTACATCTTTCCTGAAATGTGGCATCCAGAACTGGACACAATACTCCAGATGAGCCCTAATCAGCATGGAGTAGAGTGGAAGAATTACTTCTTGTGTCTTGCTTACAACACTGCTGCTAATACATCCCAGAATGATGTTTGCTTTTTTTGCAACAGTATTACACTGTTGACTCATATTTAGCTTGTGATCCACTATGACCCTCAGATCCCTTTCCGCAGTACTCCTTCCTAGGCAGTCATTTCCCTTTTTGTACATGTACAACTCATTGTTCCTTCCTAAGTGGAGTATTTTGCATTTGTCCTTACTGAATTTCATTGTATTTACTTCAGCCTATTTCTCCAGTTAGTCGATATCATTTTGAATTATCCTATCCTCCAAAGCAATTGAACCCTCCCAGCTTGGTATCGTCTTGCAAACTTGATAAGTGTACTCTCTATGCCATTATCTAAATCATTTTTGAAGATATTGAACAGAACCGGACCCTGAACTGATCCCTGTGGGACCCCTTTCATTATGCCCTTCTAGCATGACTGTCAACCACTGATAACTACTCTCTGGAAAAGTTTTCCAGCCAGTTATGCACTCACCTTATAGTAGCTCCATCTAGGTTGCATTTCCCTAGTTTGTTTATGAGAAGGTCATGCGAGACAGTATCAAAAGCTTTACTGAAGTCAAGATATACCACATCTACCGCTTACCCCTATCCACAAGGCTTGTTACTCTGTCAAAGAGAGTTATCAGGTTGGTTTGACAACATTTGTTCTTGACAAGTCCATGCTGATTGTTACTTATCACCTTATTATCTTCTAGATGTTTGCAGATTGATTGCTTAATTAGTTGCTCCATTATCTTTCTGGGTACAGAAGTTAAACTGACCGATCTGTAATTGCCCGGGTTGTCCTTATTTCCCTTTTTATAGATTGGCATTATATTTACCCCTTTCCAGTCTTCTGGAATCTCTCCTGTCTTCTATGACTTTAAAGCAATTGTGCCCAAGGTAATTTCACTTTTTATCTCTGTCAGTCCTCTAGTAAAGCATCTTTTGTTATGCCTCAGACTGTGATTATTTATGAGGACTAGAGCCTGAAGGACCTAGTGCTTAGAACAGGGGTGGACAACCTGTGGCTCCGGAGCCAAATGCGGCTCTTCAGAAGTTAATATGCGGCTCCAACTCAGGGGCTGGAGCTACAGTCGCCAACTTTCCAATGTGCCAGGGGGTGCTCACTGCTCAACCCCTGGCTCTGCGAAAGGCCCTGCCCCCACTCCACCCCTTCCTGCCTCCTCCCCAAAGCCTGCAGTGCCCTTGCTCCTCTCCCCTCCCCCAGGGCCTCCTGCATGCCACAAAACAGCTGATTGGGAGGTGTGGGTAGGGAAGGGGAGGCACTGAGCAGTGGGGCTGCCAGTGGGTGGGAGGCGCTGTGAGCAGGGTGGGGAAGCTGATGTGCGGGTGGGGGGCTGCTGACATATTACTGTGCAATGTACATTGGTAAATTCTGTCTCCTTCTCAGGCTCAGGTTGGCCACCTCTGGCTTAGAGCTTTACCCATGCTTCTTCTGAACCTGCAGTACACCCAGCATGCTACCATACCTTCAGGGGATTGGTGCACCACAGCATTCACAGCACCAGCCTGCAGCAGAATTGTGCTTGATGCTGTAGAAGACACAAATAAACATGATTCCTATGCAGGAAAGATTATACTGGGGAAGAGGGAAAGATGGCAATCAGGACAGCTGTTGCCTAGAATGTGCTGGCTTTTATGCTAATGCTGTACTTTTTCAGTGAAGTCCATGCAATTCTAGGATCTCAATTTTTTGATATTTAAAAAAAAATCTGATCCTTTCACTTTGCCAACAGACATCACTTGGTTGTCTTTGTCCGCTGCAGTGTATTTGATAGTAATGTCACCCTTCCTGTACTCATACGCTCCCACCATCTCCTCCAGCACCAAATGGAGAACACATCAAACTTTGGACTGTGGTTTAATTCTGATGTGGTAATCAAAGAGGCTGCTGGCAGGAGTTCCACTGTGTAAGTTACTGGATCATCTTTGCATACTGCTGCTATATCCAACATGAATAATTATACACACTGTTCCTTGTGAGAACCTTGTTACTGATCATTCTTGCTATGAAAGGAGAAATGGAGACATAATTGCCTTATCTGTGTCTAAGTTAGCTCCACAGAAGAAAAACTATATTTGTAACTTTGCCTGTGGAGGTATACAATTCTATTTTCTTTCCCCGCTCTTCCATATGAAAATAACAATTGCAAAAATGTCAAAGGAAGAGAAGGTCCAGAAGGTCCAGGGAAGTGGCCTGGGAATCATAGAAGATTAGGGTTGGAAGAGACCTCAGGAGGTCATCAAGTCTAACCACCTGCTCAAAGCAGGACCAACTCCAACTAAATCATCCCACCCAGGGCTTTGCCAAGCCAAGCCTTAAAAACCTCTAAGGATGGAGATTCCACCACCTCCCTAGGTAAGCCATTCCAGTACTTCACCACCCTCCTAGTGAAATAGTTTTTTTCTAATATCCAACCTAGACCTCCCCCACTGCAACTTGAGACCATTGCTCCTTGTTCTGTCGTCTGCCACCACTAAGACCAGCCTAGATCCATCCTCTTTGGAACCCCCCCTTCAGATAGTTGAAGGCTGCTATTAAATCCCCTCCTTCTCTTCTGCAGACTAAATAATCCCAGTTCCCTGAGCCTTTCCTCATAAATCATGTGCCCCAGACCCTTAATCATTTTTGTTGCATTCCGTTGGACTCTCTCCAATTTGTCCACGTCATCTCTGTAGCGGGGGCCCCAAAACTGGATGCAGTACTCCGGATGTGGCCTCACCAGTGCTGAATAGAGGGGAATAATCACTTCCCTCCATCTGCTGGCAATGCTCATACTAATGCGGCCCAATATGCCGTTAACCTTCTTGGCAATAAAGGCACACTGTTGACTCATATCCAGCTTCTCGTCCACTGTAATCCCCAGGTCCTTTTCTGGAGAAATGATGCTTAGCCAATTGGTCCCCAGCCTGTAGCAGTGCATGGGATTCTTCCATCCTAAGTGCAGGACTCTGCACTCATCCTTTTTGAACCTTATCAGATTTCTTTTGGTCCAATACTCCAATTGTCTGACACTCTGGACCCAGCATATCTACCTCTTCCCCCTCATTTTAGAGTCATCCATGAACTTGCTGAGGGTGCAATCTAGCTCATCATCCAGGTAATTAATGAAGGTGTTGAACAAAACTGGCCCAGCACTTTGCTTGATACCGGCTGCCAACTAGACATGGAGCCATTGATCACTACCCATTGAGCCAGACGATCAAGCCAGCTTTCTATCCACCTTATTGTCCATTCATCCAATCCTTACTTTTTAAACTTGCTGGCAAGAATACTGTGGGAGACCATATCAAAAGCTTTGCTAAAGTCAAGATACATCATGTCCATCGCTTTCCCCATAATCACAGAGCCAGTTATCTCATCATAGAAGGCAATCAGGTTGGTCAGGCATGACTTGCCTTTGGTGAATCCATATTGACTGTTCCTGATCACATTTCCTCTCCTCCAAGTGCTTCAAAATAGATTCCTTGAAGACCTGCTCCATGATTTTTCTAGGGACAGAGGTGAGGGTGACCAGTCTGTAGTTCCCCTGATTCTTCTTCTTCCCTTTTTAAAAGATGGGCACCATATTTGCCCTTTCCAGTTGTCCAGGATCTCCACTGATCGCCACAAGTTTTCAAAGACAATGGCCAATGCTCTGCAATCACATCAGCCAACTTGGATGCATTGCATCTGGCCTGATGGACTTGTGCATGTCCAGCTTTTATAAATAGTCCTTAACCTGTTTTTTCACCACTGAGGGCTGCTCACCTCCTCCCCATATGTGCTGCTCAGTGCAGGAATCTGGGGGCTGACCTTGTCTATGAAGACCAAGGCAAAAAAAGCATTGAGTACTTCAGCTTTTTCCACATAATCTGTCACTAGGTTGCCTCCCCCATTCAGTAAGGGTCCCACACTTTCCCTCACCACCTTCTTGTTGCTAACACACCTGTAGAAACCCTTCTTGTTACCCTTCACATCCCTTACTAGCTGCAACTCCAATTGTGCTTTGGCCTTCCTGATTACACCCCTGCATGCTCGAGCAATATTTTTATACTCCTCCCTAGTCATCTGTCCAAGTTTTCACTTCTTGTAAGCTTTCTTTTTGTGTTTAAGATCACCAAAGAGTTCTCTGTTAAGCCAAGCTGGTCTCTTTCATATTTTCTGTTCTTTCTGCACATCGGGGATGATTTGTTCCTGTGCCCTCAATAAGGCTTCTTTAAAATACAGTCAGCTCTCCTGGACTGCTTTCTCCCTCATATTAGCCTCCCATGGGATCTTGCCCATCAGTTCCCTGAGGGAGTCAACCTCTGCTTTTCTGAAGTGCAGGGTCTATATTCTGCTGCTCTCCTTTCTTCCTTTTGTCAGGATTCTGAACTCGACCATCTCATTTTCTCTATTGCCCAGGTTGCCACCCACTTCTACTTTCCCTGCCAATTCTTCCCTGTTTGTGAGCAGCGGGTCAAGAGGGAATTGGGACACCCACATTCAATTTTTGCTCCACCATAAACTTACTTTGTATCTTTGGGCAAGTAACTTAATCTCACTTCCCCATCTGTAAAATTTGGATAATAGTGTTGTCCCTTTTGAACTGAGCAGCTAATCAAAGTTTGGGGCCAAAGGGAATGTTCCAGTTTGGAGTAGAAATTGGTAATAGGCATTTATTTGATGCAGTTTTGTTTATTTACAAAGAATGTACAAAGTCCTGTGTCTCTGAACACAGAAGGAACCAAGAACAGAAGGAGCAGTTTCTTTGGTTACAGTCCCCAAGCCTCTTTAGCTAACACCAGACCCAAAAGCTCTCTCTCTCTTGCTCTTTCCAGAGTCACAGTTAGGGTGACCAGACAGCAAGTGTGAAAAATCAGGATCGGGGTGGGGGGTAATAGGAGCCTATATAAGAAAAAGACCCCAAAATCGGGACACTCCGTATAAAATCGAGACATCTGGTCCCCCTAGTCACACTTTGCTTTCAGGCTCCCACTTGGCTTTTTCCTGCTTCTTTTCCTCTCTTTCTTTGTTCTTGACTTCTCTGTGACATCACACACACCCCTGCACAAAACAATACTTAGATCCTAGTGGGTTCACAAACAACTTTTGTCTTAGGTGGGGCTTAGGTTTACAGTTATGGTAACTGAAGGGTGAGTTCATGCCTATCAATCTCAATGGGGTTTTAATCCAACCCATAACAAGTTTTCACCCAGCTCTTAACAATAGCACTTCCTGTCCTCTGAGGATAGCTAAATTAAAGATTGTGAGACACTCAGACATTATGATAATGGGGGCTATCTGAGCAACTAAAAGAGAATTAACCATAAATCAAGCCAATAGTAACCTTTATGAATCTTTTCACTTAGGAAGAGGATGAGGATGGTACCCTCTTAGGAAGAGGAAGAGGATGGTACCCCTGCAGTACCTAGCCCTTACACTTTTTGTTTAATAGACAATACTGTGGTCACAGCTGGTATATGAGACACTGTCTAGCATACCTGGCAGGTTATGCAACAGCAAAGCAGTTAGTAGAAAGAGTTGTGGCAAACCTATTTTACTTAAAACAACTGAACTGTGTTATTATTAGAGGGGGTTTATCAGCAGAATGGGACAAAGCTGAAAGTTATGCAGATCACCAGAACTAGAGAATATAATGACTAACTCACACTGGAAATTATTTGATTTGCACTGTATTGTTAGTTGGGAAATATGTTCATCTACTTATATTGGCCATATTGCAGTGAACTTGGATATAGCAAAACTATACTTCTAATTAACAGGAATGAAAATCCTGAATAGTTTCAATGCATTTCACTATTTATTTATAGTAAAGGTTCATGCAGTTTATAAGAAATCAGATTCCAATAATCAGGTTCCACTAAGCTAATCCATTTGGAACACATACATTATCACCACTCTGGTAGATGTTACATGGTGGAAGCCAAAGGTATTAATATTAAGGCTGGGTATATGTCACAGCAAGAAAAAAAGTCAGGAAAGGGAAAAGAGGACCTGTTGCAACTCTCAGGGTCAAGAAGAAGACAGTTTTTACCAACAGATTCTCACCTGTTAAAGTAAAACTCCATTTAGAATGAAGGTTTGGTTGCCCATGTGGATAAGCCCATGTATTACATGATCCTTTGTGTGTCTGACATGGCTGGTGTCAAACAGGTCACTGCACCCCCAAAATTCTGCCAGTCTTTCCAACAGAAATTTTGCATGTTATAACTGCCTGGACAGGCGATGGAAATGCATGGGACAAGAAAACAACCTACTGACAGTCTTTGTATGTGGAATATGTGTATGAATGGGTGTATTGTGCATAGTTTTATTCTGTTTTCCTTCTACTGTAGTTGGTTAACAGACTTTTCCTTTCTTTAGAGTGAACTGAAGCATGTAATTCTTACTTTGAGAAAGGGAATTTGATTGAAGAGAATTGTTAAAAAGTCTATCCCTTTAAAGGAAATATTGGAGAGGAGGGAAAGAAAAGGTGTTATTTTCTGTGAAAAAGTAAGTACTTAAAAATTCAGTTATACACTATATTTGTGCAAACCGGAGTGGGCTGATGAATTATCCAATGATTGTTTAAAATACCTAATTTATTTGCATGTACAGTATGTTGATAATATGACCAGTGAGAGCTGGAACATTATTTGCTCTCCCTTGGAGTTAGAAGCCGCTTATTACGGAGGCATAGTAGAAGTCAAGCCTCATTTTTTAAAACTGGGAAGGAGGTGTGAACCTTTTGTTACCCTGGGAAATGTAGTTCAGTGAGTGAGGTTATGTCTACACTGGCAACTGAGTGACAAAACTTTTTTTTTGTAGGTTTGGTTGCCCATATGGATAAGCCTATGGGCAACCCTCTCCTCCCCATGAAAGACAAAAGTTTTGCCATGGCAAGCGTCAATGTAAACAGCGCGTTGTCAGCAGAAGCAGTCTCCTGTCAACAATGCGAACGCCACTCGTTGGGGGTGGAAGTATTTTGTTGGGAAAAGTGCCAACAAACAGCGGCTGCACTGCCCGACTTTTAGCAACACAGCTGGGTCAACGTGGCTGTGTCACTAAAAGCTGTGTTGTGTAGACAAAGCCTGAGTGACAATCTTGCTGCAGGCATGTTTATTTGCTTATGTTTGGGTCAGTTTAAATATATAAAGTAAAGCACAGTGGTGAGTTGTCTAGATGCTTCAGTTGCGAGTAATTTCTCTTTTGAATGAAAAGGAAGGTTTTGATTCTTTTTGGGTGGGAGACTCTGGATAATCCCCTTTAATAAAGATCTGAATAGCGAGGGTAGTGTCTTAGATTAGGTCCCAGGCAATGTTGGAGGTAGTCAGAGAGTCCAAAATTCAGGAAGACCTTTTGCAACAATGTACCTATTTTTCATTGACAAATTTCAACATTGAATTATTTTTGACCAGTTCTATATAAAAATACTACAGCTAGGTAATAGCATGCCTCCAATAATAAGCTTCAGAGTGTAAGTATTTCTGTTTGTGATGCAACTTAGAGAATAGCTCATTACATTGAGTAACGGTAGGGTTGAGTTTTTTTAAGTAAAGGGACGTTTGTATATACATCTTCCATGTTTCTGAAAGAGCTATCCTGACCTACAGTAAAATATAAAAATCTAGATAAAGCAAATTCTCATGGAATAAGGAAATAAAGCAAATTCTCAAATACGAATACATTTGGCAAGCGTGGGGTCTTATCCTGCAAGCACCTATGCATATGAGCATCTTTACTCAATGTGTTTTTTTCACAATCAGACACTTGGTTTGTTTGCTGTGCACCACATCCTGTTGTATAAAGGTTGAGAGCCTGCCCTGACTGTATTGCAATATTATTTGAAACCGTTTCCTGCAAACTGTAACTTGGGTACGTTTCCTGGTGTTTTTTGACATAGAGTTGAATATGGACTGAATAGCAAGTCTATTCACAAAAAATTACACTCAGAAAATAAATCTTTTAAAACTGCTTGTGAGATCGCTTGTGCTATGGCAATAGCTACTCAAAGCACAGAAGAATTGTCCCGTAAATAAAAGGTAGTTATAAACAGCTAATAAAGTTTACAGATCCACTAGGTGACAAATTTCCAAACAGCAATCTTTTGATAAAAATGAAACTATTTTAGCATAAGTAAGAAAATTATCCCAAAGGTGGAAGATGAAAGGTTCAGAAAATCTAGCTGCTTATATAGTTGCAAACACAGACCCATTCCCTGTAGGTTTCAATAAAAAATGCTATATAAGGAGAGAGTTCTTGAACAAATGGCAGAGTTGGTTGAAAGGACTGTAGGATCTAAAGATCTTGGAACGAGAAAAAGGTTGACCTGAACATACTATAGGTATTGCCAGAAGTAGGGGAAAATGGCAATAATATACCTCTCAAGAACTGCACGTAGACAATTAAGTCCTTGCATCCTTTGTGTTAGAGCCATCAAAAGTGTTCAGTAAATTTATCATTAGCAGACACTAAGGTTCAGCACAATTAAACTCTTACACTGGTATGGCTGGTCAGATTAGAGCTTTTGAAAGGTGTGGAAAAAAAGCTAGGCAGGCTTATTTAAAAAGAAGACTGGCAGTCTGGCCAGCATTTCTAGGAGATAACATATCTGTTACCAAGAATTTTCTTAAATTGGACAAACATTTTTGCCACGGGTAACAAGGTATATTTTCTGAACACTGATGTCAAGAAACTCATAATTGCACGCAAACCTATGTTATGTGAAATTTTTTAACACTTAATGAGTTGATATCAGACCATAAAGAATAGGATGTTAGCTAGACTGAACTCCTATGGAAGAACTGATAGATGCATACATTGTGGAGAATCAGGACTGTATATGTTGTGGAGAGTAAAAGTTCTCTTTAAAGTAGGATATGATGGATAAATCTTATCCTCTTCTAAATACAGCGCACTAGTGTACAATTTAGGAGGAAGGATTGCTTTATGTTAGTGTTTTACATATAATGGGCAGAAATAAAGCATCATCTAAAACGGGGTTCTCAACCTTTTTCTTTCTGAGCCCCCCTGCCCCCCTCACCCCAACATGCTATAAAAACTCCACGGCCCACCTGTGCACAATAACTGGTTTTCTGCATATAAAAGCCAGGGCCAGGGTTAGGGGGTAGCAAACAGGGCAATTCCCACGTCACAGGGCCCCCCACAAAGCTACATTGGTCAGGCTTCGGCTTCAGCCCCAGGTGTCAGGGCTCAGGGCCTCAGGCTTCAGCCCCATGCAGTGGGGCTTTGGCTTTCTGCCCTGAGCCTCAAGCGAGCCTAATGCTGGTCCTGCTTAGCGGCCCCCCAAAACCTGTTTGTGGACCCGGGGTTGACTACCACTGATCTGAAACTACAGTATACATATTTCAGAGTAGCAGCTGTGTTAGTCTGTATCCGCAAAAAGAAAAGGAGTACTTGTGGCACCTTAGTTTCTAAGATGCCACAAGTACTCCTTTTCTTTTTGAGTATACATATGTTGCAACAATGAAGCTGTTTATTGTTGTACAAATGACTGAATATGGATTTACCACAAGTTACTGAGAGGCACATAACAAAATGAAAATGTCACATGTCTACCAAGCACAGGCTATCCCAATGGGCTCTTAGAGCAGCTTTTCCATCTATAACAAACACTGATGCAGCAAGATGGGATGGCGAACATGTGATTTTGGCTCTTTGAAGATTGTTTGGTTAGTATGAAGTCAGAGTCAAAAAAGAAAACAGTCATGAGAAGAAATCCTACCTTGTTTAGAATTATGCATATTATAGGGTCAGATGCCAGTATGCCAACTCCCAAAGCATATTTACTATGTATTTTTTGCTGCTGTTGATTAATAAAGGCTTTGTCACAAGTCACAATGCTTTGCTGCCCAGGAGCAGATGGGGAACCAGAGTATGACTCACTGTTTCAATCTGACTTTTGGTTTCTCCCTGCTCTAGAGGAAGTGTCCTATACCAGGTATATACGTGGCATAGAGTACTTCCCCGGGTGTCCTGGTGCAGCTGTGCTTGCTAGTGCATTGGGGGATGTACAAATTCTTGAAAAGAAAAATTACCAAGCGCCAATACAGGTTTCAGAGGAGCAGCCGTGTTAGTCTGTATTCGCAAAAAGAAAAGGAGTACTTGTGGCACCTTCGAGACTAACCAATTTATTGGAGCATGAGCTTTCGTGAGCTACAGCTCACTGCAAGCACCAATCCCAGCCATCTGTCCACAACCTATTCAACAACCTCCATCAATCTAGGAGAAAACTGGGAAATTTTCCTTTCTTGGTGATCTCTGACATGCTGCATTTACAAAGGGAAAAGTGCCACCTATTGTGAATGCAGTGAAGATTATTAATGTTTCTAAGCTTCAACTGCTTTTCAGTCTTTTAAATGATTATGGATGTTTCCTATCAAAACTGTCCAAGACACTGCAACCTTTGCATGGGCCTTTCTAAAAAGATAAACCCTGGAAGCTACTGAAGTGTAAAATAGCAGTACAGTATGACACTGGCAAGCCTTTAAAAGATAAATCTTGGTAGCCACTGGTCTGTAAAATATTAGTACGCTATGACACCAGTGGATCTTTAAGTCTTACCTCTGAGACTTTGCTAGAGGATATTGGAGCAGTACTTTTTCATGTCACAGAATGGGGAAGAATGACTTCTAGCCTTAAACTCCATGTAGTCTTGTATTAATTTACTGTATAACTATCTTAATACATATATAATCTTTAGAGATTTCTTCATGGAAAGGCAATAATGGCAGTTGTTTCATTGTATTACATATTTTTACTTTTATTATGTAGGGGCTGCTCACAATCCATTCTTGCCCAGTCTTGATGACACACAGACAGCTATAGTTACAATAATCTTAAGAATGTTGTGAAAGTCCTGATTCTGACCTCACTTACACTGGTGCAGTTTTGCCATCCCAAACCTTCAAAATTCTAATGCCAGGCCCCCAGAATCAGACTCAGAATAAGACTGACTTAAACATCATGAGATTTTTTTTTTAAATCAGACTACATTTTGCCTTCTTTTGTTCATTCCCTGTAGGGAGACCCCTCCCCCCTTGTGTGTGCGATCATCTCAGGGTCAAAATTCATCCTTAAATACATGCACAAAAAATCTGCCTCTCTGTTCATTGATCAGAGGAAACTTCCTTTACCATCTTATATCCCCCATGGTGTGAGTTACTGCCTCTCTGTCTGCCTTCCTAGTTAGATAGGATAGGCATTCACATTCTTTTTATATGTCCTTGCACAGTCTCATGTCCACCCCTGTTCCCTACATCCACTTGGCCTCCATATTTCCCTCCCTTTCTTCTCACAATCTATTATCCATCACATTCTTCCTCTGTCATGCTACATTCCCCTACATGCCCCCCTTCAATCTGCCTCCTGCTCCTCATTTTCCCCTGCACCACCCCTACTTGCCTCCTGTTCTTCATATACCCCTCACCTATCCTTTCCTGTCCAGTTCCCTAATACAGATCCCCTTCCTGTTACTCCCACATTCTCTTGTCTGCTTACTGGCTCTCACATAATAACTAAGAGTACAACTACACTGAAAACAAAAACCTACAGCACCTAGTCTCAGAGCCTGCATCAGTTGACTTGGGCTCACGGGGCTCAGGCTGTGGACGGGTTAAAAATAACAATGTAGACATTCTGGCTCAGGCTGGAGACCAAGCTCTGAGACCTACCACATCACCAGGTCTTAGAGTCTAGGGTCCAGCACAAGTCAAAATCCTTACTCTGCTGCTTTTAGCCCTGCAGTCCAAGCCCTGCAAGCCTAAGTCAATTGACCAAATCTCTGAGAATCGAGGTTGTGGATCTTTTTTTTTTCTCCTTTTTTTTGCAGTGTAGACATACCTTAAGGGGCCTCTATCTTCCCTGACAGCACCCTGTTTTTGCTGGTGCAGCCTCACTTTCACCTGCAAAGTTTAACTGGACCTGGCAGTTATGTTGAGGATAGTAATGGGAGATGGTAGCTGTTTTGAAGAAGGACAAAACTTCACAGGATTAAAGGTAGATATCAGAAATTTATGAGAATCATTAAAAATAAAAGCAAATAAAAATAAAAAAAACACAGACAACTATTTCGTGACTCATGATAAAATATTGGAGCGGGCAACACTGCTGATTTGAGTCCGGGGTAACTCTGAAGTCAGTGGTTTCACACTGGCATAAAACCCTGTGGGAGATCATAAGAACAGCCATAGTGGGTTAGACCAAAGGTCCATCTAGCCCAGTATCCTGTCTTCTGACAGTCAATGCCAGGTGCCCCTGAGGGAATGAGCAGAACGGTAATCATCAAGTGATTCATCCCCTGTTGCCCATTCCCAGCTTCTGGCAAACAGAGGCTAGGGACACCATCCCTGCCCATCTTGGCTAATAGCCATTGATGGACCTATCATCCATGAACTTATCTAATTCTTTTTTGAACCCCGTTATAATCTGTTATAGATCAGAGTGAGATTTTAAGAATGTTACTATGTATTTTGCTGGGTTTTGTGTTTTCATGACTTTGTGTGACTGAAATCCATTCAAAACTTTATCTATTCTTTATTTAGCAGAAATGTTAAATGAACCTCACCTGCCTCACTGGTTTTACCTTTCAAGAGAAATTCACCCATTCTTTGGAACATTTCCTAGCCATTTCTATGACAGCCTTCTGTAGAAAGCCAAAAGCAATGGCAATTGCATTATGAAATCGCTTGCTACCCATTCCAGAAAACTAATCATGATTCACTGGACCTAAAAACTCATTGTCCATGACTTCTAAAGCTATATTTTATTATCTCTGAAGTTAATCTACCTTTCAGTGGGGGTAACAATAACATATCCCCTCTGGACAGGTTTGGAATCTCAGGACAGACTGTGGTTTTGACAATCTGAATAGCAATCCGTCACTTAGCACACAAATAGAATGTATAGTCTTCTGGCTCCCTGTGCTCATTTCCAACTGTTGGGATGAATCTGTGCCCTCTGAAAAGGTATGCAGTATGTCATTCTCAGAACGGGATAGGTTTCAAACACAGCTGGGCTTGACTGTGTTGTCTGCATGTTACTTCACGTGCTATTTCCTCTTCAAGAAGCTCTTTTCCAATATCGATGCCCAGCTGCTTTAAAAAAAATGATCAAAAGCGCCACAATAGAATACTTGAACAGTGGAGAACAGACCAGTGGGATCACAGCCTCATGTGGCTGCCAAAAACAAGAGGTTGAATTTGCACTTGCAGAACTGCCATAGCATAAACAGGAGTGGGTTGCATAAGGATATTGTCCAAAGGATATTGTCTCTTTGAAGGTAGGTTTGGGAATGGGGCATACGCTCCCTCTTCACAAGCTAATCTTTGTGAAGTGTCATCTAAGGCAAATGTCTAGCTGAATTCTGAAAGTGAAGTCCAAAGAAGGGGAAGTGAAATCAGGCTGGCAGCAGGCAGACAGTACAACAAAAATTGTTCTGACTTGTTTATACAAGTGGATGTTAAGAACTACTGTTACGTCCACCACAGTTCTCCAAAGCAGCAAGGAGAAGAGTCATGCTCTACAATGAGATTTTATTCTAAAATACATTTATACACAATAGATACTTACATAGGAATTTGAAAGCATGAGTGCAGTAGGTGATTTGCGACCTTGTGGTAAATGTTATTTTTTTCAAATTTATTTTCATCTATGTTGCCCACACTAACTCCTCCCTTGCCAAGATTGTCTTATTGGACAGCTGGGACATTGACAGTGAGGTTTCAGAACATCTGATTTTAGAAAGGAGTTAATCACTAAACACCCTTACTCATGATATACTATCTTACATTTAGGTAGCATCGTAGGGCTTTATCATAATGCACCTGTGCAAGGAAGCAGTTAAAGCTACACATCCAACTTGGAAATGCCTATCAGTGCAACTCTAGCAAACAAGGATGTCTTTTTTTCTCTTTATTTTGCATTTAGTGGCAAACCCGGTCCATGCCTGCATGGTTTAAAGACTCTTCTGAAGCAAAACAGTTCAGCTCAGCTGCACAAGAGTCAGGGGGCTGCTCATGTTCTTTCTGGTGTGAAGCTCAGCTCTACAGGGGCCCCAATGCAGGCCATTGTACACACAGTACATGCAGTTGAGCTGTAGCTGTTGTGTGGGTACTTGTGTACTCCACCTCCCACCCAGAGGTGGACATACTGGGGCCACAGAGCTATTCCAATCTGAGTTGCTCCACAGTAATGGCTTCTGGAGAGGGAGCGGTGTCTTTCTTGCATTCTGCACTTACTGCTCTCCCCTCCCTCTTTGGAGGCCATGACTGTGGAGCTTAGCATAGGATTTGGGCATTACTAGTAGATACTTCATAAAAAAACAGCTACACAGAGGTTAGGATTAGAGAGAATAAACCTGGAACACTGAAAACTGGGGAGGGATGGGGGGAAAATTCCATGGGCTTGGATCTGTGTCACTGGATCTGAACTCCCCCTATAGTTTTGGTTTCAAGTCACATCCAAATCTGGAAGGGGCCTACTTTCCAATATGGCTGAAATTTTTCAAAACTTTTCTCATGAACTTTCCACTCAAGATAGTGGAAATTTTATGAGAATCCCTGACTTAGTAAGAGATCTACCATTCAAGATTTGACTTATTATTTCTGTTGGCTCAAAGATGTACATAGTGTTTACAGACAAATAAATAAGACATTGTTCCTTCCCCAGATTTCACCTCTTGGGGCCAAAATAGCATGAGAACAATGAGCAAAATTTTGGTACTGTTGACTCCAATTTTAAACCAGCACTTAAACCTTATCCAAATGGGAACAATGCCCTTATGGTGTATTGACTCAGTCTGAGAAATGTCATTGAAGCTTATCAGGAGAAGGAGCATTCAAAATCAGTCTGATTTTCTTAAAATCACTGCCACCCAGATGTAGTGTGGTGTGTGATTCTGTCCCTTGCTTTTCATTTTTAATTGTCTTTTCTTTCTCCCAGGGCATCTGCTGCTTCAACATCTTGATGGCACATGGTGAGAAGGTTTGAGGGAAATGATGCGTCATGGGCAGTGGAAGAGCCACGGGTGAAATATCACTGTTTTAACCTATATTACATGTTTTTCAAACTCTCCTCCCAACTTTATTAGAAAGTAGATTTTTATTAAAGCTTTCCACATAATAAAATAAATACAATAACCTTTTAAACATCAAATAGATGTTGCCCTTCTATACAATATATACTGTAATAAATTGAAAGCATTAAAATATGTATATGAATTAATGCAAGAAGGTTTGACATCTCAAATCAACAAAGGTCAAAACTTCAGAGTTAAAAGTCCTGATTCTGATCTCAGACCAATTTTACCCCTGAATAACTTCATTGAAGCCAGTGAAGACACTCCTGATTTACACAGTTTTAAATGAAATCAGAATGTGGCCTTAACTTTCTTCCCTTCCATTTAAATATTCTAAGAAAGCCTTTTTATTACTCTGTCAAATTACAATGGACAATATGACACACAATTTAGCAAATATGTGTGGTTTATCTATTTTGTATAGGGACATACAGGAATCAGATGTACCTTGGGTGAAGGTAAAGTGGTTCTGATTTTTTTATGAAGTGATATCAACTGAATATAAGTATTAACATTTAAACACTGGTCTTTCTAGTAAAAAATAATGCCATTAATTGTAAACTATATAACATTAGGAAAGTGTATAATCACAATAATCAAACTTGTCTTTTTCTAGTCAGCCGTTCTTTTATGCTATATTTGTGATGTTATGTCAATATAGAAAAAGTATCAGTTGTATCACTGTTTCTTAATGATAAATAAAATTATATAGCTCTGTCAATGATTCACTCTGTGGCCTTGTGAAAGAAATTGAGCAGTTTCCTACAGCTCATAGATCCATCGAGTTTAAGGCCAGAAGATGCCATTAGTTCATCTGGTTTCACCTCCTGTATATCACAGGCCATAGAATTTCATCTAGTTACTCCTGTATTGAGCCTAATAACTTGTCTTTGACTAAAGCATATCTTTCCATCTTTCAGTTTACCTATCCATAAAAAGGGGGATATTACTACTTACCTAATGTGAGGACACATTAATGTTTTTAAGTGCTTTAAGATCCTAAGATGTAATGTGCATTAGAAGTACAAACTATTAATATTCATTATGATATACATGGGATTGTTGATCAATGTGATAAATGGGAGACTGGCACAAATTCCTCAGTGGTGTCCCCAGCAGAGAGGCATTTGGACATTAAGTCTAAGATATTTTTGTTATAAAAGCTGATGTTACTCTATAGAAAAATAACACAAAATTGTTAGATATGTTTTTAAAACATTGAAAATAAAATTTTGTATAGAATTTAATAAGAAATATTTAATGTTGTAATTAAATCTAATATAATATTCTTTAAATTTCAGATTTAAAATTCATAATGATTCTCATACTTTTTATCTTCATTAGACCATGTATCATTACTGTTTGATACATGTCTTATTCTGTTCATTCTCTCTGAAGCTTCTAGCACTGAGCACCGTTGGAAGACAGGATACTGGGCTAGATGGACCATTGGTCTGATTCAGTATGGCTGTTCTTATGTTCCCTTTAGTTGTAATGTCTCTGGGTCTAGGACTATGCAGGGATGCACAGGTCTGCCTCTTATTTATACATAGAAGAAAGTAACTTTCAAAGCATTAAGTTATGTGGTGGCTACTGCTCATGCTGTACTGGTTTGCAGAGTCCCTCATACACTCCAGTGCATACCCTCTCTGCTTCTATCTTTGGAGCAGGAAAAGAATTGCTGTGCACAAGAAAACATTTTGCCAACCCTCTTTTGCAGTCTTTGTAGTGAAAGGGGCCTGTAGTAGGTTGTCTAAGAGGTGTTTTCCATCTCTGACATCTATGATTTTAATATGATTTAACAAGGCTTTCTGTATAGTTGGTTTTTGGATAATGTGGGGGCAAAGACCTTTCAATTCCTAATTTTAGTGATTTGTGTCTTCCACTCTCTTCTCTTTAGTGATACCCACCACACCAGTGTCACACTATAGACAATATCATCATTGTTGCAGTGATTCCCCTCTGAATGCCATTGTTTGTTTCAGAAGCTTGGCTTGGAATAGATTTTTGTGAAATTTCTTGCTGGCTTGATGGTGTAAATTTCAGTGTATAGTAAACATCCTTCAAAGACGAAGGCCATTCTAGTCTATCCATATTTACGATTTGAAAAATGCATGCTCTTGTATTTACTGACTACACAATAACAGCTATCACATAAACTTAGCTGTAAAGTGTGCATTGTAAATATTGTATGGATAGTAGTAACTACATACAGTAAACTATATGGGAAGTAGATTCATATCAAAATACTAAAACTTATTAGAGTGTTATGGAATAGGTGTCTGACAAATTCAATTTTATATTAAAAAGAAGAATTAAGCCACTTTTGTTTAAAGGCCTATTAAACATTTAAACCTATTTTTTACCTCTATGAAGCTGATACGGCAAAACCTACAATTTTTGACAATTTGTTATGATGAAGCAAAGATTGACACAGTCCCGTACTGAGTTGCAGAGGCCTTAGTTTCAACTTTGGGTGCTAGCAACATTGACAGTTTTTTTTAAACAAAAAACAGTTTGGAGGATTTTCCAGGGCTTTTTATAATTTTGTGTGTGGGTCTGTGTGTGTGTGTGTGTGTGTATAAATAAATGGGATCACAGTTATTACAATGTTTAAAAAATGGGATAGACAGGACATCAGGTTATTAAATTAAAGGAGCGAGTGATGCTAGCCACACTAATAATGGCTCCTGTGGAGTCCTGCCTCATTCATTGCTCATCTCACAAGATATGCACATTCCCTAGGTAGCTAAGTTAGCCACGCATGCATGCACAGCACAGCCTGTCTTCATTCCAAATGTTGGTAGAAAGTGCTAAAAAGTCATAGCAAATTAAGTGTCAGACCCAATGGCAGCACAGTCAGCAAATGCTTAACAGACCTCCTGTCAACCTTTCTGTAGACAGAGGGCTAGTGCACTTCTGCAGTGGTCCAACCCTTTGACCTGTGAGACCATGTCTACACTGAGGAAGTGTACTAAAAATTCCCAAAGGTTTTATCGCCAATTCACTTTACAATTGTTAAATGGATTTAAGAGTGTCCAGATAGGTGTTTGCCTGACCCCTTAACCAAGATAGTGCAGTGGAAATTCTGACCCAGTCCTCTGCATGTGGATCTTGGGACGACAATCTTTCCACTGATAGGGAAGTCTGTCTGATATTGAGCTTACATTTTCCTTTTCTTCTTTTTATCACACTATTCCTAGTTATGGCTCCCTTTAATAGGCTGAATAATTTTTCTTCCTTCTTAATGTTAGCACCCTTCAAATATTCATAAACTTAACATATGCACCCTTAGCCATTGCTTAGTAAGGAGATGTGTGTTCAAAATCAACTGCTGGGGACAGTATAGTGAGTTTTGGCATTATAATGACAGAACTGTTCCATTCACAGTCCTTTCAGGACACTCGGTGGTTTTGGCATCTTAACCACATCAGTGTACTGTCCCATTCAGTTTGCAACATCCATTGTGGCTTTGGTATGGCTCTGCTTTCTTTATTAAGGTATCCTGGACTGATGGAAATAACAGCATTTTTGAAGAACATTTAGAACAAAATCTACTCTCAAAGCAGCATGGAAGATTTCTGTTTTCCATACATCTGCAAGTCATATGCAGGGAGACATTCTGTTCTCCCTACATATGAAAGTCTCTTGTTGCCATCATGGGAGATCCATACACAGAGACAGATCAGATTATCAGAGGTGACATCCCATGTGCAGAACTGAAAAGAGACTTTGTGTCATTTTACAATGTTACTTAATAATGTATTTTCCCATGGACACAATGCCAGATTTTTCATTGCACTTAAATAGCATTTTGCAATATATATATTCTTACATCATGCTTTTTCTCTTCATAAAGTCAGCAGTAGATTCTTTCTAATGACAGCAAATTGGCGTACACATTTCTCCCACAAACCTGATGGTAAAAATTCTTCAGGAGTAAAAACCTAGTCCTGACCATTAGTTTCTTCGGAGTCCCAGTAAGGGAGTCTGCAATTCTGATAAAACAAGGACTCACAAATCCTTAGCCTGATTACATATTCATGTTCTGTATTTTCATAGTTTAATCCCTGTAGGGAACCTGTAAGAAACATGATATGAAAAAAAATCCCTAAAAATAAATTATTTAATCCTGAAAACTGGCACATATTTACCACTGACGTATTGAGAAGAGCAAAAATAACAGTAAAGTGCATTCCTATGTTAATATTTATATATATATTTTTCTTTTAAGTGAATATACAACTATAATATCCTCATGGAAACATTTTTTAAAAAAATCTTCAAAAACGGAAAAGCAGAAAAACAAGCACAGGAGCAATAAGGTTTTCTGAGGACAGGAACCAAAAGACTTGCCATATTCCTGAGAGTGCTACAGCCTGAACAACAACAAACTTTTATGACTCTGTTCTCTTGTAAACAGGAAGGTGTCCTAAATCCAACATATTATTTGTTCTTGGGTTGAGACACATGAGAATATCTGATGTGCTATGAATTCTACTCCATGTTTTGCCTTTCAAGAAATTACTTCTGTCCCTTACCCACTGACAATTGTCTGTAAGAACAGTGGGCTGGAGCCTGATCTCATTTATAGCAATGGTAATAATAACGAGAAGTCCTTGTGGCACCTTAGAGACTAACAAATTTATTTGGGCATAAGCTTTCGTGGGCTAGAACCCACTTCATCAGATGAATGGAGTGAAAATACAGGAGCAGGTATAAATACATGAAAGGATGGGGGTTGCTTTACCAAGTGTGAGGTCAGTCTATGAGATAAATCAATTAACATCAGGATACCAAGGGGGAAAAATAACTTTTGAAGTGGTAAGAGAGTGGCCCATTACAGACAGGTGACAAGAAGGTGTGGGTAACAGTAGGGAGAAATTAGTTTTGGGGAAATTTAAGTTTAGGTTTTGTAATGACCCAACCACTGCCAGTCTCTATTCAGGCCTAATCTGATGGTATCCAGTTTGCAAATTTATTACAGTTCTGCAGTTTCACGTTGGAGTCTGTTTTTGAAGTTTTTTTGTTGAAGAATTCTCACTTTTAGGTCTGTCATTGAGTGACCAGAGACATTGAAGTGTTCTTCTACTGGTTTTTGAATGTTATGATTCCTAATGTCAGATTTGTGTCCATTTATTCTTTTGCATAGAGACTGTCTGGTTTGGCCAATGTACATGGCAGAGGGGCATTGCTGGCACATGATGACATATATCACATTGGTAGATGTGCAGGTGAACAAGCCTCTGATAATGTGGCTGATGTGATTAGGCCCTGTGATGGTGTCTCCTGAATAGATATGTGGACAGAGTTGGCACTGGGGTTTGTAGCAGGGTTTGGTTCCTGGGTTGGAGTTTTTGTTGTGTAGTGTGTGGTTGCTGGAGAGTATTTGCTTCAGACAGGGGGGCTGTCTGTAAGCGAGGACTGGCCTGTCTCCCAAGATTTGTGAGAGTGATGGGTCGTCCTTCAGGATAGGTTATAGATCCTTGATGATGCGCTGGAGAGGTTTTAGTTGGGGGCTGTAGGTGATGGCTAGTGGCTTTCTGTTACTTTCTTTGTGGGGCCTGTCTTGTAGTAGGTGACTTCTCGGTACCCTTCTGGCTCTGTCAATCTGTTTCTTCACTTCAGCAGATGGGTATTGTAGTTGTAAGAATGCTTGATAGAGATTCTAATAGGTGTTTGTCTCTGTCTGAGGGACTGGAGCAAATGCAGTTGTATCTTACAGCTTGGCTGTAGACAATGGATCGTGTGGTGTTGTCTGGATGAAAGCTGGAGGTATAGCAGTCAGTAGGTTTCCGGTATTGGGTGGTGTTTCTGGGACCATCGCTTATTAGCACTGCAGTGTCTAGGAAGTGGACATCTTGTGTGGACTGGTCCAGGATGAGGTTGATGGTAGGGTGGAAATTGTTGAAATCTTGGTGGAATTCCTCAAGGGCCTCCTTCCCATGGGTCCAGATGATGAAGATGTCATCAATGTAGTGCAAGTAGAGTAGGGGTGTAAGGGGACGAGAGCTGAGGAAGCGTTGTGCTAAGTTAGCCGTAAAAATGTTGGCATACTGAGGGGCCTTGCAGGTACCCATAGCAGTCCTGCTGACTTGAAGGTATAAATTGTCCCCAAATGTGAAATAGTTGTGGGTGAGGACAAAGTCACAAATTTCAGCCACCAGGTTTGCCATGATGGTATCAGGGATACTATTCCTGATGGCTTGTAGTCCAACTTTGTGTGGAATGTTGGTATAGAGGGCTTCTACATCCATAGTGGCTAGGATGGTGTTTTCTGGAAGATCATCAAAGGATTGTAGTTTCCTCAGGAAGTCAGTGGTGTCTTGAAGTTAGCTGGGAGTGCTGGTAGCATAGGGCCTGAGGAAAGAGGCCAGATAATCCTGTTATCAGGTTGCCAATGCCTGAGATGATGTGGCATCCAGGATTCCCAGGTTTATGGATTTCTGAGTAGCAGGTAGAATACTCCTGGTCGGGGCTCTAGGGGTGTGTCAGTGAGGATTTGTTCCTGTGCTTCTTTAGGGAATTTCTTGAGCAGATGGTGTAGTTTCTTTTGGTAATCCTCAATAGGGTCAGAGGGTACTGGCCTGTAGAATGTGGTGTTAGAGAGTTGTCTAGCAGCCTCTTGTTCATATTCTGACCTAATGAATTTGCACCAATGTAAGTGAGAATCTAGGCTCTTATAACTATTCTATGCTGATGGCAACCAAGGTGAATGGACTGTAACTCCTGTCAGATTTTGCCATCCTGCCTTGTGTGAAGATAGGGATTACCAAAGTAGAGCAGATACAGCATCTGGAAATGTTCATGTGACCTTCCTAACCATTCTTTATGGGTGAAATTCACCCAGGACCATAGAGAGCCTTAGATGCATTCTCCATTATGTAGAATTAGGAGCTCAGAGAAATTTTGCATGCCCTGTACCTGACAGAGCTGGGCATGCTGCCAGTTCTGCATACGCCACTGTTGCAGAGGATTGGGAGCAGAGCAAGTGTAACCCCCACTAAACCTCTGGGGGCCTTTTCCCCTTCTACAGCTGTACCACATACAGGGGTGTATTAGTCAGCTACTGCCTCTCAGGTAATGAAGTTGGTCCTTTAAGTCAAGCAGGTGAGGCTTATGCTTTTCTAGCCAGAGATCCCCAGCTCAGTCTCCCCAGATGACACAGCCAAGGGTATTATTACATGAAAATGTGCCTTGAGTGTGACTATTAAGCTCACATTTACACCCAACCAGGTCCCCCAAACCTCTTCATGGTGGATGCAGGGGTCCACTCTAAGGGGCTGGAGCCATGGCCACAGAAAGACTGAGAAGCTGCCCTGTACAAAGCTTGTAGGTTGAGTTCCATCATTGCCAAGCATGGGATAGCTCCCTGCACAAAGCACATTTACTTGGGCAAATGCTAGGGAAAATAATTTTACCCTGTGGGCCCAATCCTGACACTCTTAGTCCTTATTCAAATGATACTTCTGTTTAGTCAATAGCAGTTTGACCTTAGTAACACTGAATAAGGACTTCATCTTTCGGACCTGTGAGTTTATCGTTAAACTACTATGAAGTTTTCAGGTTTCAGAGTAACAGCCGTGTTAGTCTGTATTCACAAAAAGAAAGGAATACTTGTGGCACCTTAGAGACTAACCAATTTATTTGAGCATGAGCTTTCATGAGCTACAGCTCATGCATCCGATGAAGTGAGCTGTAGCTCACGAAAGCTCATGCTCAAATAAATAGGTTAGTCTCTAAGGTGCCACAGGTACTCCTTTTCTTTTTATGAAGTTTTCAGTTTCCTGTAGTTCCTCTGGTATTTTCTGTTGTGTTTGCCTGCTTTTATTTTCTTTGGTTTTCTAAACACAGCTGTCACTAGTCTGTGGAATAGTTTCCTTAGGGATATGGGGGAAGTCACATTTGCTGCAGTCATTTAAGTCTTGACCGGACAAATGATTTGTCAATAAACTATAGGGAATAATTCTTCATTGGAAGAGAGATACACATGATGACCTATCAAGCGTTCATACAACTACAGTACCCACCTGCTGAAGTGAAGAAACAGACTGACAGACCCAGAAGAGTACCCAGAAATTACCTACTACAGGACAGGCCCAACAAAGAAAATAACAGAACGCCACTAGCCATCACCTTCAGCCCCCAACTAAAACCTCTCCAACGCATCATCAAGGATCTACAATCTATCCTGAAGGATGACCCATCACTCTCACAGATCTTGGGAGACAGGCCAGTCCTTGCTTACAGACAGCCCCCCAACCTGAAGCAAATAATTACCAGCAACCACACACCATACAACAGAACCACTAACCCAGGAACGTATCCTTGCAACAAAGCCCGTTGCCGACTGTCCACATATCTATTCAGGAGACACCATCATAGGGCCTAATCACATCAGCCACACTATCAGAGGCTCGTTCACCTGCACATCTACCAATGGGATATATGCCATCATGTGCCAGCAATGCCCCTCTGCCATGTACATTGGCCAAACTGGTCAGTCTCTACGTAAAAGAATAAATGGACACAAATCAGACGTCAAGAATTATAACATTCAAAAACCAGTCGGAGAACACTTTAATCTCTTTGGTCACTCGATTACAGATTTAAAAGTGGCAATTCTTCAATAAAAAAACTTCAAAAACAGACTCCAACGAGAAACTGCTGAATTAGAATTAATTTGCAAACTGGATACAATTAACTTAGGCTTGAATAGAGACTGGGAGTGGATGGGTCATTACACAAAGTAAAACTATTTCCCCATGTTTATTTCCTCTCCCCCCTCACCCCCTGCTGTTCCTCAGACATTCTTGTCAACTGCTGGAAATGGCCCACCTTGATTATCACTACAAAAGGTTCACCCTCCCCCCACCCCGCTCTCCTGCTGGTAATAGCTCACCTTACCTGATCACTCTCGTTACAGTATGTGTGGTAACACCCATTGTTTCATGTTCTCTGTGTATATAAATCTCCCCACTGTATTTTCCACTGTATGCATCCAATTAAGTGAGCTGTAGCTCATGAAAGCTTATGCTCAAATAAATTGGTTAGTCTCTAAGATGCCACAAGTCTTCCTTTTCTTTTTACATGATGACCTAGTGGGTCTTTTTCCTTCTCTAACTTCTTCGTGACTCTGAATGTCTCAAATCAGGTTTTCCAAGTACCAGTGAAACAGCTTCATGTGTGGGGGTTATTTTTATAACTCAGTGAGTCCGAACTTCATGAAAAATATGCAAATCATCTTCATTATAACCCATATCTAGTCGCAACATTCAGTATACATAGTGACAAAAATGAATGCATTCACGGCATCTTTGGGGTCCTAAGATCCAATTATGTCTTTTGTTGTTCTTTTTAGCCTTTCTGTGTCAGCTGCATGCTCTGTAAAGTTACTGATTACTGACCTGTTGGCAACTTTACAAATCAGCTTTGAAATGCAAGCTGTCAGTAGTTCTCGAGTACCCCAGTCCCACATTACCAAGGCCGTGAAACACTGCATTGAATTTTTAATCTGTTTTCCCTCTGCTTCTGCCTAGCTTTTCCCAGGTTAAGGTCAATACTGAAACCAGCTGAATTCTTTAATAATCACTGTCTTTACAGTCTTCATTGAGGGTTCAAAGGGAAGAACAATTTTAGTCGTATTAATATATATTCTTTTGCTGTGGGGCCTTATTAGGGTGGCATTTTTTCTATTTAAGTGTACATTGCTAGCTCACAAAGTGCACTACAGCCTAGCCGAAATATTGCCACCTGAAGATTTCTGTAAGCCTCTGCTGTCACAAAATCTCCCTAGCTGCCCACACTTTGCAATGCTGTCAGTATAGTCCATTCCACATTTTTTTCCTACAGCTTTTCCAGTGGGAGAAGAGAACTTGCCTTCTCAGATAAATATCTTTCCACCTTTCTAAATGTGACAACTCTGGTTTATTTAGTAGTTTTACCTTCAAGCTTTGATCTTCATTTAAAGAGTTGTGGCTTCATGCCTAAGTAGGCCAGAATGTGCCCCAATTAATACACCATAAACAAGGGTCTGAATGTAAAATATTGCAAACTCCTTTCTTCCTCTTCAAGTTTCTCCCAATGGCATTTTCCATTTAAAAATGTGCTTGGATTTAATGAGTAGCTGCTTATTTGATTTCAGTAGTGAATGAGCCAGCAGTGCTTTATTTTACGGAATGAGCCCTGGTCTACACTAGGACTTTAGGTCGAATTTAGCAGCATTAAATCGATGTAAACCTGCACCCATCCACACGATGACGCCCTTTATTTCGACTTAAAGGGCTCTTAAAATCGATTTCCTTACTCCACCCCGACAAGTGGATTAGCGCTTAAATCGGCCTTGCCGGCTCGAATTTGGGGTACTGTGGACACAATTCGATGGTATTGGCCTCCGGGAGCTATCCCAAAGTGCTCCATTGTGACCGCTCTGGACAGCACTCTCAACTCAGATGCACTGGCCAGGTAGACAGGAAAAGAACCGCGAACTTTTGAATCTCATTTCCTGTTTGGCCAGTGTGGCAAGCTGCAGGTGACCATGCAGAGCTCATCAGCTGAGGTGACCATGATGGAGTCCCAGAATCGCAAAAGAGCTCCAGCATGGACCGAATGGGAGGTACGGGATCTGATTGCTGTTTGGGGAGAGGAATCCATGCTATCAGAACGCCTTTCCAGTTTTTGAAATGCCAAAACCTTTGTCAAAATCTCTTAGGGCATGAAGGACAGAGGCCATAACAGGGACCCAAAGCAGTGCCGCGTGAAACTGAAGGAGCTGAGGCAAGCCTACCAGAAAACCAGAGAGGCGAACGGCCACTCTGGGTCAGAGCCCCAAACACGTCGCTTCTATAATGAGCTGCATGCCATTTTAGGGGGTTCAGCCACCACTACCCCAGCCATGTTGTTTGACTCCTTCAATGGAGATGGAGGCAATACCAAAGCAGGTTTTGGGGACAAGAAGATGATGATGATGATAAGGTTGTAGATAGCTCACAGCAAGCAAGCGGAGAAACCGGTTTTCCTGACAGCCAGGAACTGTTTCTCACCCTGGACCTGGAGCCAGTACCCCCCGAACCCACCCAAGGCTGCCTCCTGGACCCAGCAGGCAGAGAAGGGACCTCTGGTGAGTGTACCTTTTAAAATACTATACATGGTTTAAAAGCAAGCATGTGAAAGGATTACTTTGCCCTGGCATTCGCGGTTCTCCTGGATGTACTCCCAAAGCCTTTGCAAAAGGTTTCTGGGGAGGGCAGCCTTATTGCGTCCTTCATGGTAGGACACTTTACCACTCCAGGCCAGTAACATGTACTCGGGAATCATTGTACAACAAAGCATTGCAGTGTATGTTTGCTGGCGTTCAAACAACATCCGTTCTTTATCTCTCTGTGTTATCCTCAGGAGAGTGAGATATAATTCATGGTCACCTGGTTGAAATAGAGTGCTTTTCTTCAGGGGACACTCAGAGGAGCCCATTCCTGCTGGGCTGTTTGCCTGTGGCTGAACAGAAATGTTCCCCGCTGTTAGCCACAGGGAGGGGGGAAGGTTGAGGGGGTAGCCACGCGGTGGGGGGAGGCAAAATGCGACCTTGTAACGAAAGCACATGTGCTATGTATGTAATGTTAACAGCAAGGTTTACCCTGAAAGACCGTAGCCACTGTTTTATAAAATGTGTCTTTTTAAATACCGCTGTCCCTTTTTTTTCCTCCACCAGCTGCATGTGTTTCAATGATCACAGGATCTTCTCCTTCCCAGAGGCTAGTGAAGCTTAGAAAGAAAAAAAAACGCACTCGCGATGAAATGTTCTCCGAGCTCATGCTGTCCTCCCACACTGACAGAGCACAGACGAATGCGTGGAGGCAAATAATGTGAGTGCAGGAAAGCACAAAATGACTGGGAGGAGAGGTGGTGGGCTGAAGAGAGTAAGTGGTGGGCTGAAGACAGGGCTGAAGCTCAAATGTGGTGGCAGCGTGATGAGAGGAGGCAGGATTCAATGCTGAGGCTGCTGGAGGATCAAACCAGTATGCTCCAGTGTATGGCTGAGCTGCAGCAAAGGCAGCTGGAGCACAGGCTGCCACTACAGCCCCTGTGTAACCAACCGCCCTCCTCCCCAAGTTCCATAGCCTCCACACCCAGATGCCCAAGAACGCGGTGGGGGAGCCTCCGGCCAACCAGCCACTCCACCACAGAGGATTGCCCAAAAAAAAGAAGGCTGTCATTCAATAAATTTTAAAGTTGTAAACTTTTAAAGTGCTGTGTGGCATTTTCCTTCCCTCCTCCACCACCCCTCCTGGGCTACCTTGGTAGTCATCCCCCTATTTGTGTGATGAATGAATAAAGAATGCATGAATGTGAAGCAACAATGACTTTATTGCCTCTGAAAGCGGTGATTGAAGGGAGGAGGGGCGGGTGGTTAGCTTACAGGGAAGTAGAGTGAACCAAGGGGCAGGCGGTTTCATCAAGGAGAAACAAACAGAACTTTCACACCGTAGCCTGGCCAGTCATGAAACTGGTTTTCAAAGCTTCTCTGATGCGTACCGCGCCCTCCTGTGCTCTTCTAACAGCCCTGGTGTCTGGCTGCGCGTAACCAGCAGCCAGGCGATTTGCCTCAACCTCCCACCCCACCATAAACGTCTCCCCCTTACTCTCACAGATATTGTGGAGCACACAGCAAGCAGTAATAACAGTGGGAATATTGGTTTCGCTGAGGTCTAAGCGAGTCAGTAAACTGCGCCAGCGCGCCTTTAAACGTCCAAATGCACATTCTACCACCATTCTGCACTTGTCAGCCTGTATTTGAACAGCTCCTGACCACTGTCCAGGCTGCCTGTGTATGGCTTCATGAGCCATGGCATTAAGGGGTAGGCTGGGTCCCCAAGGATACATATAAGCATTTCAACATCCCCAACAGTTATTTTCTGGTCTGGGAATAAAGTCCCTTCCTGCAGCTTTTGAACCAGACCAGAGTTCCTGAAGATGCAAGTGTCATATACCTTTCCCGGCCATCCCACGTTGATGTTGGTGAAACGTCCCTTGTGATCCACCAGAGCTTGCAGCACTATTGAAAAGTACCCCTTGCGGTTTATGTACTCGGCGGCTTGGTGCTCCGGTACCAAGATAGGGATATGGGTTCCGTCTATGGCCCCACCACAGTTAGGGAATCCCATTGCAGCAAAGCCATCCACTATGACCTGCACATTTCCCAGGGTCACTACCCTTGATATCAGCAGATCTTTGATTGTGTGGGCTACTTGCATCACAGCAGCCCCAACAGTAGATTTGCCCACTCCAAATTGATTCCCAACTGACCGGTAGCTGTCTGGCATTGCAAGCTTCCACAGGGCTATCGCCACTCGCTTCTCAACTGTGAGGGCTGCTCTCATCTTGGTATTCATGCGCCTCAGGGCAGGGGAAAGCAAGTCACAAAGTTCCATGAAAGTGCCCTTATGCATGCGAAAGTTTCGCAGCCACTGGGAATCGTCCCAGACCTGCAACACTATGCGGTCCCACCAGTCTGTGCTTGTTTCCTGAGCCCAGAATCAGCGTTCCACAGCATGAACCTGCCCCATTAGCACCATGATGCATGCATTGGCAGGGCCCATGCTTTCAGAGAAATCTGTGTCCATGTCCTGATCACTCACGTGATCGCGCTGACGTCGCCTCCTCGCCCGGTATCGCTTTGCCAGGTTCTGGTGCTGCATATACTGCTGGATAATGCGTGTGGTGTTTAATGTGCTCCTAATTGCCAAAGTGAGCTGAGCGGCCTCCATGCTTGCCCTGGTGTGGTGTCCGCACAGAAAAAAGGCGCGGAATGATTGTCTGCCATTGCTCTGACGGACGGAGGGGTGACTAACGACACAGCTTACAGGGTTGGCTTCAGGGAGCTAAAATCAACAAAGGGGGTGGCTTTACATCAAGGAGTATTTCAGGCAGGACTTCATGGAGGGTTCCAATAAGACATGGTGCACCTAAGTTATTGTTCTTATTGGAACAAGGAGGTTAGCCTGGCCTCTGATTGATACATGGCTAGATTTACCTCGCTGCACCTTCTCTGTGAGTGACTGCAGTGCGATCTAGAGGAATGAGTCCCCTAGACAGGGGAGGAGGCAAATGAGTACAAAACAAATCTGGTCTATTTCTTGTTTTGATCCACTCCATCTATCTTTTACATCTTTGGCTGGCAGCAGATGGTGCAGAAGGACTGCATGCCATCCACATCTCATGGCTGCTCGGCAGAAGATGGTACAGTATGACTGCTAGCCATCCTCATCTCTTGCCTGCCTGGCAGAAGATGGTACAGTATGACTGCTAGCAATCCGTATCGCCTGCCTGCTCACCATAAGACGGTTCAATAGGACTGACTGCAGGACTAAAGAGAATGACCTGGTCAAGTCACTCCAAATTTAGTCCCTGCGCCCATGTCTGCCCAGGCGCTCCCAGCCGACGTGGCCAGGAGCACCTCGGACACGACGAGGACGGCTACCAGTCGTACTGTACCATCTGCTGCCACAAGGCAAGGGGTTGCTGCTACTGTGTAGCAATGCCATACCACGTCTGCTAGCACCCAGGAGACATAGGGTGACGGTTACCTGAGCGGGCTCCATGCTTGCCGTGGTATGGCGTCTGCACAGGTAACTCAGGAAAAAAGGCGCGAAACGATTGTCTGCCCTTGCTTTCATGGAGGGAGGGAGGGAACGGGGGCCCGACGATATGTACCCAGAACCACCCGCAACAATGTTTTAGCCCCATCAGGCATTGGAATCTCAACCCAGAATTCCAATGGGCTGCGGAGACTGCGGGAACTGTGGGATAGCTATCCACAGTGCAATGCTCCAGAAGTCGACTCTAGCCTTGGTACTGTGGAAGCACTCCGCCGAGTTAATGCACTTAATGCACTTAGAGCATTTTCTGTGGGGACACACACACTCGAATATATAAAACCGATTTCTAAAAAAACGACTTCTATAAATTCGACCTTATTCTGTAGTGTAGACATACCCGTAATGTTTTATTCCAGAAGTTCTCAACCTCTTTCTTTCTGAGGCTCCTCCAGCATGCTGTAAAAATGCTAGGGCCCACCTGTGCCACAAAACCTGTTTTTCTGCATATCCAGTAGGCGAAAAGCCAGGGATGGTGTTAGGGGGTAGCAAGCAGGGAAATTGCCCTGGGTCCCACACCACAGTGGGCCCCACAAAGCTAAGTTGCTTTGGCTTCAACTTCAGCCTCACAGCTTGGGCTTACTGCCCTGGGCCCCAGCAACTCGAACGCAGGCCCTGCTCTCTGGTTGATTTTGGCAGACCTCCTAAAACCTGCTCACGGCCTCCCAGGGGGCCTCAAACCCCCTGCTGAGAAACACTGCTTTATTCTACTAAATATCATGAAAGTTATTGTTCACTTACAAGTAACTCTGCTATAGTGACATACATTAATAGCACAGTTACCAGCTGTGGTATATGAGAATTAACTGCATAATCCCACAGAATCTCGTAATACTACCATTCCGCTCCATGAAATAAAGTCATTGTTATTATTGTGCCTTATTACTGAGGAATGCAGAGCACTCAGGTGATTGGGCAGATACTACTGTGGCATGCCCACAGTAATAAAAAGCAGTTTTTAATTCTAAGGTTTTGTGTTCGGTCTCCTTTCAAGTAGGTACATTCTTTTCCTGACCACAGGTGAGCTATCAGGATTCCCCAAGCATTGCATAAATGTTAGTATCTCTAAGAAGGTGTTTCAGACTGTTTTTCCCCCAGCCTCAGCATGGATCTTCATGTCATTGGCTCTAGAGGACTTTGTCTGGAAGACACTCCAGTGCATTTGGCTACTGAAACTGAATTTCCTTAAAGACGGAAGCAAGACTTGATAGTGAGTAAATAAGGATATGCCATAGCAAGGTGATGAGATAATTGTGCAATAACAAGTGCTGTAGATAGTAGGGACAGAAAAAAAGCACGTATTTTGTGATTTGTTGACTTATAGGGAGCCTTTTAATGCAGTAACTAAATGCTTACATACAAAATTTAAAAAACCTATGCACATTCTCAATGGGTAGTATTAAAGTAAAACCAGTATTACCAAAGTCCAGGAAAAGCCCAGGTCTATCGATAGATGTTGTATCATGTCCTGCTTCTTAGAGTCAAGCTCTGGTGGACCATCAAAGGGAACACATGCCAGAGCATGCACATCATCTGAGAAATCTCTACTTCTGACCCTGCAGAGCTCAGCTCCAGGTATTAACAAGGTTATCCTAGAGCAGGGATCGGCAACCTTTGGCACATGGCCCATCAGGGAAATCCTCTAGTGGGCTGGGGCGGTTTGTTTACCTGCAGTGTCCGCAGGTTCGGCCGATCGCAGCTCCCACTGGCCACGGTTCGCCGTTCCAGGCCAATGGGAGCTGCAGGAAGCAGTGTAGGCTGAGGGATTCTTAGAGAATCTTAACTGCTCCACAGGGGAAGAGTAGAGATCATCTCTCAGACAATCGGGTCCCATACCTCGCAGGGCTTTAAAGATCATTGTCCATTCCTTGAACTGCATTGGAATCTGACTCCTTTAAATTAGCAAGATTACCTCCTGTTTCATTCCCACTAAAGTGGGCTCTCCTATTTTGGAACATTAGAAACGACGAGCCCATTCTGGAATCGTGGAGTTTAAGGCCAGACAAGACCAACTACCAGCTCAGATATACTGTGTATCGGAAACCACTGAACACCCCCCCGCCACCCCCACACTAAGCCTGACAATCAGAATTAGACCAAAGTATCACAGCCCTTAGGAGCCTAAACTATCGTGTGCCATAAGCAGAGTACAGGAGAAACTGAGCTGCACTAACATCGGAAGCTGCTGCAATGGCAGGGAGGTCTTTTAGGTTTTCCATGATTAAATTTGTGTAGCAATGTAGTAATTGCACATTTCTGCAGATTGCTTGGGACTAATTTTATTTTGTAGCTAAACAAGGGAATCATCATGAAAGGTATATTTTGGTGCAGAAGACAGAACTAAATGCAATTTTCTATGTAATTTGTATGGCTATTATTAATCAATTTATATATTATTATCAATATTCATTTGCTTCTGGCAGCACCCATAAAGTGGTAAATTCTGAACAAGCATGGTTACTGCTCCACAGAGATTATAATCTCAAAGTGGCTCTGCACTAGAAAGTTAGGTTGACCCAGCTACATCATTCAGAGATGTAAAATTCCCCCCCGACCCGAGAGATGGAGTTAAATTGACCTAAGCCACAGTCTATACAGCACTAGGTTGAAGGAAGAATTTTTCCAGTGACCTGGATTCTGCCTCACAGAGAGATGGATTTAGTACAGTGACAGAAGCACCTCTTCCGTGGCTGTAGTAAGTATCTGCACTTTAGCACTGCAACATCAGCACTGCAGCTATGCCATTATAGCATTTCTAATGCAGATATAACCTAAGACAGAAGAATTCAAATTTGGGTGTGTAACATTCAGCACCTCGCACATTTCAGTGAGTGCTACAGATACTTTGTACCTCTGAAAATTAGGCCAGAGGTGCCTAACTTTAGACACCTCACTTCGCAAATTTCAGCTTAAATTTACCATGTGCTTTGGCGCAATACAATATTGATGTATTTGATGGACTGGCGAGCTGTATAGTGTACAGTGGATAATAACATTTAGGAGCATCTGTGTTTTCAAACACAGTCTAAAGCTCATGATTTCTTAGTTAGAAAGGAAGGAAGCTTTGGGATTGTTGCTAATTTTTAGAATGACATGCTTTTATGTGTGGTTAGCTGAAAGCAGGGATAGCCTTGAAGAGCTAAGAGAGTTTCTTCATTATTGAATGGGGTTGTAATGAGCTACAAAATAGTCACAGTGGGATGTACTGATATTGCAATGACTTGTTTTTGTCAAGAGTCGTGACATCTCATCAGCCGAGGATGATGTATTGACACATCACCTGGCCACAGACATTACAATGCAATCTCAGTCTGTCATGCCGTTTTGTGGCATCTCAGTTCAACAGGTGCAACGTGTCTCCTTTGTGCTGCACGGCTACTGCTAGTTCTTTGGTCACAAAGGCTGTCTAACTGGCACAGAGAGGATCAAGCTCGGGTAGAGCTGATCCTGTTGGCATGCAGCCCACGAGTGCTGAGATGCCATGCACTCTCCCAGCTGACAGCGTAGCAGGGCAGGGGATGTAGGAGGGAAAAAGGTCTGGTCAGGCTGACCCTGTGCTTTGCAAGTCCTGGGCTATGTTTTCAGTTTCTTGGGGCTGTTACAGGCTAGCAAAAGTTGGAGCAGCTGCTGCTCTAACACAGCTCAGAGAAGCAGCAGTGCACATAGCAGCCCCAGGATCAAAGAGTGAAAGGGAGAGGTGTAGGGCACTTTTGCACCCCCCCCCCCCCCGATTCTCTGCATGTTGGCCATAACCAGAGATCTCGGCCTAGTATCTCTTTCTCTTTCCCACCCTGCTTAAAGGAATGGAAAGGGATCGCAGAATAACCTATCCCTTTGCTCCTTAATCCTCCTATAGCTTGGTGTGCCTCAAGTAGTGTGGTTGCAGTTGTCATTGAGCCTGTGAGAGCTGCCACAGTTTGCCACATGTGGCTCTAGACACACAGACAGAGCATCACTTTTAGTCGTCTGCAGGGTTCTCCTGTTGCAATGACAGTAAATTATGTCACTGTTTTAGGCACAGCTCTCAAGAGAAGCTACCATTAAATGGTATATATGAGCTAATATTAATTTCCTCAACAACTTTGTACGGCCACAGGTTTTCATTTTGCAAAAGGGGAGCTATTCGTTTTTCTCATGTAAACAACATTCCTCTAAAGGGAATTTAACAGATGCAACAGAGCTGATGGCAGGTGTGGCTTAATGAAAGCAAGACACTTTGAACTGTCAGTGGCTCTCCAACTGCTCTTTGTATTACTCTGGCAGCAGTGTGTCTATTCCACTTCAAACCAGCTGCTCTCTCACAAGTACGCTCTTGGCTCCCACTCACAGTGCACCAAGGAAAAGTGGGGCTTTAGAAGGAAAAAAAAAAAACACCCACAGAAATAACTATATTGTGTGAAACATCTGTCTGCACATCAGCATAGATGGGAGAAGCAGGTTGAGCCTTTGCTAGTTTGTAGAATTTATATAGCCGTATTTTAAAAGGGTGAAAATTAAGAAAGTCAAGATTAATTAAAGTAATAAAAACAAATGATGGGAAAAACACCTGTTAGGTCACCCAGTATATCCCTATGCCAATGGAGGATTGGTCTCTTACAGTATATTCTCCAGTTCAGTTTTAAATGATGCAAGTGATAGGACTTCTGCCACTTGCCATGGGGAAACTGCCCTATAGTCTAATAAATCTTGCCATTAAGAAATGTTTCTCGATATTTAAACTACCTTTGTCCTTTTCCCCCATTCATTCAGTTAATCTTCATATTACCCATTGTAGCACTTTTAACAATCCCTATTGGCTTCTTCATCCAGGACTTTGGAGCGGAGCCCGGAGCTGGAGTGCGGAGCAGCTCCGGAGCAGTGGAGCTGCAGGTTTTTGCCTGGAGCTGGAGCAGAGCTGGAGCACAGCTCCAAAGCCCTGTCTTCATCCTTCAAGTAAGTGTAGACAGTTCTCCAGATGGTAGGTGTTTGGTTTTTTCCCATCTTTCCTTATGCATCAGAATCAGGCCCCACTGGGATTCACGAAACCCCAGCTCAGTTGCAGCCAAATCCTGTAGGTGCCTAATCAACTTTTTTGCTCTTTTCTGAATTCCTTCAATGCTGTGCATACCTTTCTGGCTGAGCTGCCCAGAACTGCCTACAGTATTAATAAATAAAGAATGCATGACGGTTCAGTAGAAAGGTTTCCTGGCATGAGCTTGGGGTGCCCTGCATAACTCTCAAGTAGCAAAGTCATAAGTAAATTATGCAGATTACCTGAAATTATTAAAACCTCTAGTCCACACCATGATGTATTTTATTTTACTTATGTCACATGTTGCACAGAAACACAATGAAAGGTTTCCAAGTATTTTTTAAAAATTTAAAGTGTTCTGTCTCCCAGCAGCGATCATGATCTTCTGACACCATATATAGGAGTCCTTCTTATGCCATGTGGCTCCTTACTTAAAAGAACACAGGATGAACTGGAGCTTCACTAGGGCTGCATACAGAGACCCTTGAGCATGCACCTACCCAGCAGGAACAGGAAATGACTGCATGTGGAAAGCATAGACACTGCACACGAAAGACCTAACATTGCCTGCTTCTTAAAAGTATATTGGAGTGTACCAAAAAAGCAGATATCAGAATATTTGTGAATATACTAAATATTTTATTGTGGGATATGCTTTTAATAAAAAATTAGAGTCCTTACTGAAGGATGTAGGTTCTGCTCCAACTCCCACTGAAGCCAATGACAATCTTCCCATTGATTTGAATGGGAGCAGAAACAGGACGATCATTTTTTAAATAAGTCTTTGGGCTAGAGGCACAGAAGGATTTAGGTACCCAAATGTCACTTTAGGTGCCTAAATCTCAGAATCAGGACCAACTGGGATTCACAAAACTCCTGCTCAGCTGGTGCCAAAACTGTAGGTGCCCAAGTGCCTACATTATTGCAGTAAAAGTTCCCTAGGTGCCTATGTTTCAGTTTGTGGGCATGTGCACTGGAGCCCCATGTCAGATGCCCAGACACCTAAACCCCAGATCCCAACTTGCCTGCGGGGCCCAATCTGGTGAGTGTGTTCAGAGCTAGCCTACTGCACTAGACCCCAATAGGCGAGCAGTCACAAAATAGAGAAGAAGGACCACCTCCCTCATAACTTTTAGCCCAGTGGTTAGGGCACAAACCTGGAATGTAGAAGATCCCTGATTCAATTCCCCCTTCTTCTTGAGGGGGAGAAGGAGTTGGACAGGGCTTGGCCACCTCTGAGGTGAGTGCCCTAACCTCATGTGAGGATCCCTGAAGCTGTTCCACTGTGGCTAAATAATAAAAGAATCATTCGGCCAGAGAGAAAGAGAAAAAACGGGAATGACTCCATAGAGTGGTGGTTAGAGCCCTCACCAGGGAGGTAGAACATCCAGGTTCTAGTCACCCTGTGCCAATGACTTTTTTAATAAGCCACAGTGGAACAACTTCCTCAGGAGAGACTGAGGGAGTCCCTCCCACATCAGAATATATCATAGCCCAGTGGCTAGGGCACTCACCTAAGAGGTAGCAGATCGCTGTTCAAAGGCCTGCTCTTCCTCAGGTGGATAGGGGACTTGAACCAGTGACTACACTGGACTAAAATTTATGAAGGAGGCCATTGTCATTGTCCTCCTCCTCCCTAAGATAGTGTAGGCACCTAATGCCAAGAGAGGGTTTGCATCTGAGAGTCCAGGCAGAGGGAGGCACTTCCCTGCAGCTTGGTCATAGGCACCTATCCCCCAGAGGGGCAGGGCTAGTCTAGTCGAAGAGCTGTCGAAGGTGCTGGCTTTTGTGACTCCCATTCTGAGGTGCCTATCTCCTTCCATTTGTTGTACTGAAAGGCCAGGCACCTAACTCAGGCTTTGTGAATACCAGTGATCTCCTAGAAGTTAGGCATGGTGATGCTGAGCATCACTGTTCCAAAGTTTCTCTGTGAATCTCGCACCCAATATATAGAAAAAGAATTGTATGAAAAGAACAAGTTATCACTACAGCTGCAAGTTTGTCACGGTGGAAGAAAAGTCATAGACAGGAACATCATGCTATTTGTCTGTGGTTTTTTTGTATGTGTGTGCCCGTGACTCACCAGCAGCAGTGACTACTGTCCTGTGGGGCTGGGGCTGGCTCCACACTTCAGGCAGTTTGGCCCAGCTGCCCCATTATCATGAGAAAGGAACGGGCCAAAGCTGAGCGGCACCGCAACTCAGCGCATCAAATTGCAATGGCCAGAGTGGGGAGCTGGGCCCAGCCCTGCGGAGCAGGAGTGCCACTGCAGGTGAGCCTGACAGGAGTGTGGGGCAGGCTCTCTCTCAATCCCAGATCCCCGCTCTGCAGGACACAGGAGCGGCCGCTGCCCAAGACGAGTGCAAGGTGGGTTCGCTCTCAAGTGCCCATCCCTGCCTCCCCTCCCCACATGGGCCAGGGTGAGGGTTACAGTGCTGGGGTGGAGGATGCTTCTGTGGGTGGCTGGTGTCCCCTCCTTTGTCAGGGTATTTTTGATCATAAATCACGGAGCAGTCTCTAAACCCATGACTTTCACTAAATTTAACATGACCACTCTGTGATTTCTGATTTAAAAAAAAAATGCCATGACTCACCTGTAGCCCGACTTGTCACTAATATATGAGAATGTATAGACAATCCAATAATATCAAATGCCAAAATTATATCGCATAATTGGAGAGACACCTTGTGAATATCTTCTGACCATTGGATTCTTTCTATTTTTATGACATATCAGTTGGAAAGGGCTTCTGACATCAAGCAGAACAGTTTAGAGTCTATTATTAATATGGAAATTCTGCAAAATAATTTCTTCCCATAAGCTTTAGGTATTGAATTATTTTTACCTGATAAAATTCTTTTATGCAGCCTGTTGGGCCACAGTCTGGGATAGATTTATGCATGTGCTTAAATTGATGCTTCGTGGCCCCAATTCAGCAAAGCACTTAAGTACATGCTTAACTTTAAACATGTGCTTAAGTCCTTCCCCAAAAGCATATGCATAAGCGCTTTGCTGAACAGGGATGGCCTTAAGCACATGCCTATGTGCCTTGCTGAACTGTGGTCTTTGAATACCCCTTTATGTATTGATATCAACAGGACCACCTGAAGTATACAAAATTAAGCATGTGCATAAGACTTTGCAGGATTGGGGCCTTATTTGTTATGTTTGGGCACTTATTCATGTGATGAGTTCTTACATAATTAAGGTGTTCAGAATTGGGCCTTGTGTTTGTGTTTGGTAGAATATGAAAATCTGAAATAAAAAAGTTTGAATTACAAGAAAATTAAACATAATTCAGTTTCCTAAGGCAATATTTTACATCCCAGTGTTCACATATGGTCAATAGTCTTCTGCAGAGAAATCCAGTGCAATACATGGATTGCAGAGAGAAGCATTTGGTGACAAAAATCCTTGCAGAGTATCATACTTGCCACTGAAGGTGGCAAATCTGTTGCTGGAACACTGTTAAAAATAAAATGTTCAGCCGGCTGGTTAATATTTCATTCTCTTTTGATATGTACATTTACATAAAAAATGTTTTCTTATGGCTTCCCTGAAGGAGAAAGCTGTCATTTGCATGCTGGCGATGCAAATGCTGGTACACATTTTTTTAATCTTTTCCAAAACATGGAGGGAAATGCAGGGAATCTAGTCTCAAACAACAGAACAGTTTAGGCAGAGCTGAATAGTCATACTCGGTGTCTAAGGTGTGAAAAGACTGACGGCACTAGAACTAACGTTCTGTATTGGCGGTCCCCAGAGCCTCGATCTTATGATGAGTTTCAGCCATGAGGAGCTTTTTGCAGGATTGGGGGCTTTGTGAGTTGTAGAATGCTATAACTGCCATAGCTTTTAACTCAGTAACCTGTTTTTATTTGCCTTTCTCCACCTCTCAGAACTCCTGTAACCTTATCTAAATGTGAAGAGCATATACTTACGTCCTTCATGCTTCATGCAAATTCACTACATCTAGTGGAGCTGAGAAATCCTGGATAACGCCCCATTTTGTCTGCTGACTGCTGAATGCTGGATATAGAAGACTTGCACACCAAACTGACGTGCTGAGGTAACCTGGTGTGCACCTTGACGTGTATCCATGAACCACCTTTGTCTTTTCCCAGTTATTTTCTGTGAAGAACAGTATATAAAGTGGAGTAGCAGAGGTGAAAAACTCTAGAAGCCATTATTCTAGCCAATAAGGTACTCAGCCAGGCTTTTAGAAACATCTACACAGATGAGGAAACTGCAGTGCAGACTTCAGACTTGAGGTCAAAGCTGTATCGTTAGAGACATCATTTCCTGATATTAAGGGCTCCAAATCATTAATCTTTTAACACATAATATCAATAACTGTAATGAAAAACTCTGGTAGGGTGTAAAAAGTCTTCTGAATCTTAATGTGCCACCTGCCATCTGAAGAATAATGCAGTATAGACAGCCGCTGAGTTGAAGAACAAAGGGTCAAATGAAGAAAATGAAGAGGTGGCTGAAAGCTGAAAACTTGATTTCTCTGTGTAGGTGACATTCACCCCTGTTCAGAAGGTCAGCACAAGACCATGCCCTATGTAAATCCCATTTAAAATAACAAAATAGGGTCTGAGTGGGATTAATGTGGTATACATGTAATGGAAGGGGAGCTGGGAAGTTTGTCCCCAAACATAAGTTGTATATCTATGTCTTTAAGAAAGGAAAATATTGTTTCTTTCTTAAAGAGTCCTTCCTGAAGGAACTAATTGCTGAGACTTCACAAAAATACCACTGCTCTACCCAGATTTTTGTGAGACTCCAAAGTGTGCTGACATATTTATGTTTTCTCACCTCTAGTTTCCAGCCAGGTGTCATCTGAGAAGTGTCACAATTCACTGGGAAGGTTCTTCTCTTGGTATTTTGAGCTGGGAGAGGCACTGTCAGTGATCACACAAGAAAGTCTGCTTTCATCTGATTTCCAGCCCAATTTGGTGGATTCAAGAGCTTTGGAGAGTTGTCCTGAAAGTTTGGTTGCTCATATGCACCAAACCACACCCTCAAAACATAAAAAATTCACCTATCCCTTGTAGAAGTTAGTACTAAATCCCCTGTGGTGCTAACAACCTACCACAGAAGGCAGTTATTTGGACTTGTATTCTGGTATTTGAATGTTGCTACTTAGAAGATTTTCAAAGGCACAGATAGAAGTGAGGCACCCAGCTTCCCTTGAAAGTTTCCATTTTGGGCCCTTTTGTACAGCTTGCATGAGACTATTTTCTAATGCAGTAGTGATGGTCAGGATTAGGTTAAAAGACCAATAATGGTAGTATTAAAACATGAGCATGAGTTATTTTACCTGCACAGTGGAGATGCGTTTCCTGAACTCTTATTATGGTGTCATGTGTTTTCTTACCCCAGCGGTGTAAGGTTGCATGTATTGTTAATTCTTGTTTCATAACTTTCATTTAGATTAGTGCTTGTGTGTCCCCAAAGTGGTATCACTTGCCTGAAATCTTGATTCTTCAGTGTTGTGTGGCTTGCATAAATGTCAGCTGATCCAAGGGAATGGTTTTAAAAGAAACAGCTAATCTGACAGTCTTCAAAGTGAAGCCTGGGAGAATCATCTCTGCACCTGGGTTTGTTATATACACTGAGCAACAGGAAGAACACTATGAATGCTGTCACTCGAGCAGTGAAAAGGGACAGGCAGCCATGTCAAAAATGACAATGCTTCTTTTGCTAGTCTTGCAAAAGATGTCTGCAGTGATGTGACTGCAGCTGACATCAAACAACATAAGTGGCTCGTTTCTGCAATAGATTGAAATTCATCCAGTTCCCTGTGTTCACTGTGATGACTTCCAATGCTAATTCTCAGTGAGTGAGGCATGAAATATATTCACAGGCTATACTCAGTTAGGACACTTTAAAGTTATTTGAGGTACCTGTGATGAAAACATCTGTGCCTCTTTCTTTTGTGCAATTTTTTTCTGGGTTTCAATTATGCAGTCAAAGAAACACTGGGAAAAGGAGAGGACAAGTTTGCTGATCTAGTTCTTTTTCTTTTTTGATAAGTATGAGTACTTGGTTGTGTGTGTGAGCAGAGGGAAACATAAGATAGAGGCATGCTTTCATCTCCTCCAACAAGGAAGAGATGAGCTGAATTGATGCAAATGAAGTGTTTTTGAAAGTGATCCCCAAAGCTCACCACTTTCACTGAGCAAAACAGGGAGTCATTTAAATTTTCATTTGGAATCTAAATAATGGGAATTTGTGTACAAGATTTTAAAAGTCTAAACAGACGTAATTAGATATGTGTGTGCACAACAACTCAGACTATATATAGTGTTAGGCACAACCCATGCCCTGCAATGATTGTATGCCTGTGCTTAATTGTATTTGGCATGATTTTTCATCTTTGCTCACCTTGATCTTTAGTCTATGTTGTTTCTAGAACGACTCAGAAGAAAGCAGTTGATCAAAAGTTTGGAGAAGCTCTGGGGTAGCATCTACGGATGCATGGAAGACCAGAGAAATCTTGTGAATGGATAGATCCTGAAGACTCCACTGAACAAATATGGGAGACACGACTAGCCTAATTCTCCACTCACTTGCAATGGCTTAAAGCAGGGGTAATTACATTGAGGTCAGAGCAGTTACGTTGAGGTAAATGAGTGAAGAATCAGTAGGCCATGATGGTAGACCATATCACTCCATAACAAAATATTTCCCTTATCTTTCGCTATCATAAATGTGATGTCCAGTATCTCCATTTTAAAATCTTACATTTCCCCATTTTTTGGTCTGTCCCATTCATCTTCTACAATGCTACAGCTACATACATCAACACCTGTCCCCCATTACACACATTTTTGTTAGAATTCCCAGACTTTTTGTCAGTGGCATTTCCACCGGCATTTTTAATTTTTTGGCTATCAAAAATTTCCATAATTAAACCTTGTAACGTTTCTTGCATTTGAGTTGTGAGAATATTCATAATTGCTGCAAAAAAAAATCACACTTTATGGTTTCTTATGGGGAAAGCAAACAGAATTGAAGACAAAATTGAACATTATTTCATTTAATAAATCCCATTGAACTTGATATTTTCTACCACTTTTGCTGGTTAAGAAACTTTTCCCCATATAGGTCTAGGGTAAAATATTCAAAAGAACGTAAGTGGCTTCTAATTGCCATTTTCAAAGGTGACTTAAGGTATGCCTACACAACAAAGAAAAACCCACAGCTGGCCTGCGTTAGCTGACTTGATCTCACGGGGCTGTTTCATTGCTGTGTAGACTTCCAGGCTTCGGCAGCAGCATACACTCTGGGACCCTCCATAGCAATGAAACAACCTGGAAGGCCAAGCAACACAAACCTGAGCTGTCTGGCATGGGTCAGCTGCAGGTGTCTAGCTGCTGTGTAGACATACCCTATGACACTTAAGAACCTAAGGGACAGATTTTTAAAGTTATTTAGGCACGCAAATATGCAGATTGGTGCATAGTGGGATTTTCAAAATCACTTTGGTGCCTAACTCCTTAAAAAGTTGGCTTTAAATCACCTTTGAAAATGGGGTTTACACTGCTAAGTAACTTAGGAGCACTTGAAAATTTTATCTCATCTTCTCTGCACAGGTATGTTTGCTGGTGATGCCTAATTATTGTTCATCTTTGATAAAGCAGCAATAGCTATCAGGTCTCTATTTCTTTACCCTACACTATTTTTTCTTAAATTTCTGCGGACACTGTATAGTATAATAACACTGAGAAACAAATCAAAGATTTAGGTTCTCTCTCTCTCCTTTGTGAAATGCCAGGAAGTAAGGAAGGAAGTAGAGATGAATTTAAATGAATATACTGAATTTATACATTTGTGACCCACTACTCTATCCGTTTGTCCAGTATACCTCTTCAGTGTTTAATAAAGCAGAATAAACACTTTTATTTTATTAATCATTAATTTGCCTTTTTACATTTTTAAGGATGGCTGTAGGAATGAAAGCAATGGCGGAAGATGACATCCAAAGGCATAGTTGTAAATGAAGCAAGATTTCCCTGATTTCCAGAGAAAGCTCTTTTGGCTTTATGCTACCACTTTATCTAATTATAGCTGTTTTTTTTTAAAATAATACAGTATAGAAGGAAGAACAAACAGCTTGGTTCCTTGAAAGAAATTTCTTTGTTGCTGAAAGCAGCAAGTAGGATTCCCCCCCCCCCTCGTCTTTGTTTACTAGGGAAGGTGAAGCAGTAACTCAACATGAGGGTACAGATGTGATAATTTACTTGTCAGTTATGTAGTAGAAAAATCACTCGTAATGATAATTGTTGTATTAGGGATTTAAAAAAAAACTTGAAGCTGGGTGACTATTCTTTTTCAACAATGCACTCTGCTGTGGTTTGTTCTTGGTTCCTCTTACCAGACATGCATTTGTGCACCCACCAGAATCAGAAGAGGATCTATTGTGTTTCATCTGTCAGTATAAAGGCTATTTGTGATCCTGTGTCTGGTTTTCTCTACCCACTTAGAAAAGTTGCTTGTTGTTATTATGAGAGGTGCAGATAGAACACGCATCTGTGGTTTGCAGTGACTCACTTGAAGACAGAAGTAACACCTATGTTTCAGTTGATGTCCAATCTTAGAACACAACCTTATTTGGTCGATTGATGTTAGGTTTTAACATTGTTTTAAAGTTCACATGCATTTAGCTGGAATAAAGGGTAGCTTTAGCTAATTAATTTTGAGATGAAAGGCAAAAGGAAGGGTTTATGTTGGTTTTTGTTGTTGGGGTGTTTGTTTGTTTGTTTGTTTGTTTTGTTTTGTTTTTTGGAGTGGTGGTTATTTTAATTTTAATGAATAAAAGGCATCGCGTTTTGTAAAGGCCAATTAAAAGAAAGATGCTTTCTGCTAAATAGCACTCAGAGGGTATGGCTATATAAGATTTAAATTAGTGGGAGTTGTGTGGCTAAGTCAGTTTTGAAAATCTCAAATTTAGATAGGAAGATGTTGCTCTAGTGAATGGGTCAGGCACTAAGTATCTGATCCAGTAGTAGCAGCTGGAAAGGGGAGGAGAAACATCTATAAACTTCTGCAAACAGGCAAAGACCTCAGTTACCATGGTTAATAATAGTCATATTTATTCTAATTCCATTTACTTAAGTAGAATTATACACAATTATCACAGGGATTAATTTTGCTCTATAGCTTTAGTTAAGCAAATAAATAGGGCCCTACCAAATTCACATCCATTTTGGTCAATTTCATGGTCATGGGAATTTAAAAATTGTAAATTTCATGATTTCAGCTATTTAAATCTGAAATTTCATGGTGTTGTAATTGTAGGGGCCCTGACCCAAAAAGGAGTTGTCGGGGGGTCGCAAGTCTATTGTAAGGGGGGTTGTGGTACTACTACCCTTACTATTGCGCTGCTGCTGGTGGTGATGCTGCCTTCAGAGCTGGGCAGCTGGAGAGCGGCGGCTGCTGGCTGGGAGCCCAGCTCTGAAGGCAGAGCTGCTGCCAGCAGCAGCGCAGAAGTCAGGAGGGCATGGTATGGTATTGCCACTCTCCAGCTGCCCAGCTCTGAAGGTAGCAGCGCAGGAGTAAGGGTGGAATGGTATGGTATTGCCAGCCTTACTTCTGCACTGGCAGGATGCAGCCTTCAGAGCTGGGTGCCCAGCCAACAGCCGCCATTCTCCAGCTGCCCAGCTCTGAAAGCAGCACAGAAGTAAGGATGGCAATACTGCGACCCCCCTGCAACTCCCTTTTGGTCAGGACGGCTAATTTGAGAAATGCTGGTCTCCCCTGTGAAATCTGTGTGGTATAGGGTAAAAGCACACAAAAGACTAGATTTCATGGGAGGAGACCAGATTTCATGGTCTGTGATGTGTTTCTCATGGCCGTGAATTTGATAGCAAATAAAGCAAAACATGGCTGTGATAATTTTGTCAAGTATCACTGCAAATAGGGTGAGCAGTGAGATGCAACTTTGGCTACCTTCTTTGGCTTTCTGGTACAATTTAAAGAAACACTGCACACATGCTCGCAGACTTTATGGCCCTAGCAAGCCCTCTCACTGTAATATGTGGCCTGGGAATGACTGGAGGATATGTGCAATGTTGGATCCTCCAACAAAAAGCCATACACAAAGAATCCCCACAGATCTAGGTTCTGTTGTGCATTGTGGGAGCATACTCACTGAGCATGCTCCTGGGATCTGTCTTCCCCTGAATGGTTGAACCAAAGTGGTTCTGATCTGTTGCAGGGCCTTTGCAATATGGTGGTGGGAACAAGATTTGCAACTAATGGAGGTGATTGTGGCAAGTTCCACCTGGATTGCTTTATGAAACTTTTGGGGGCCCAAAGCAATCCATTTAGAGATGCTGTCTAATATCACCCTGATTTAAAATTCTTTCCAAACTTCATAAACATTGGTAAATGACATTTTATCTGCTTATTTTGTAGTGCCCACATCCCACAGCATATCTGTGCCTTTATGTTTGTAATCCCTACCCAGGACCTCTATCTAGTGCTTTCCATTGTGAAGGGAAGGCACGCTGACCAATTATTTCACAGGTGTATGCTATTACAAAACACATGAGAAGTAACAACAATGCCAGGAGACATCAGCTCTGTCTCATTTTAGAATATGGTGCTCTTTGCTAATATCCTCAGAGAAGAAAATGCTAATTTTGCAGAACCTTTTTTGACTTCACCCTACCGAGGAACTAGCCTTTTGTGTGCTGAATTAATGAGGACAGCTAATTAGTGATGTGCTGAAAGTCTTGTTCTTATTCATATGTTGTTAATTTGTGGAATCCTTGATAACCCCAAGCTAGGGCGTGATCTTTCTGCCTTTATTTGTGTAACTCTTCTGTCATGTGGTTAATGGCAGCAATATAGGTCAGGTTCCAGTATGTAGGCCCCTATTGAAAAATAACTAAACTGCATGCACCTGCCCCCACACCCCCCAGAAGCCTGGGAAACTAAATGCATTCTTCCTGGGTGCTCTTACCAGACAGAATTTTCTCACTTGCAAGGACTCTGAGTCTGTGTACAAACAAGGAAATATTTTTTTTAGGGGAGGGAAAGGGAACAAAGTTGTAAATGTGGGAAATCACAACAACATAATATATATGCAGCAAAAGATTAAAATACCCCACCACTCAACACACTTACAGTAATTTGGTAGTAGTTCATCTAACTTCCTTCCCCCTCCCCAGGAGTGAGAATGTCCCACAGGTGATAGTCCTTTGGCTACACCACCTCACCCATGCACTAACCTCCACTCACAATTTGAATCCGTGAGTAGCAGTAGTAGTGCAAATGTCTCTTTGCTGCTCTGTCTCACATCCCAAAGAAGCAGCTTGCCTGGCTCTGGCTAAAGACACCACCACTTAACCCAACTACTAATTCAGCTTTATGAAGGTGCTGGGTAAGTAGGGCCTTACCGGAGGCCATTCAACTCTGCTGCTGTTCTCTCTGTCAACCTCTCACCACACAGTCCAGTCTGCATTGCTTTTCCCAGTCCTCATAGGAAGGGAGCCAAGATAATACTTAAGCAGAATCCTGGATGCTTTGAAATGAGCTCTTTACCACAAGCTAAAGCTATTTCCCCCTTTTCGTGTCTCTCTGGGAGCCCACTACCCCCCAAACATCCAAGTTTATGTACAGTTATTGCGACTTCTCAAGTGTCACTAGAGGATTTGTGGGTAGGTAGCTTATGTAAAGAAAGCTCTTTACAGCAGCACTTTCCCCTTTTGACCCATAGAGGGAGTAGAGAGCTCTTTCCCCTCTGCAGCTTCTGGCCACTGGGTTACATATTTGTGCAGATTAGATTGAAGTCAGTGTGGGTTTTGCATATGTTAGGACTGCAGGTGTAAATCTTCTGTTGACTCCAGTCAATATTTTAGGAAATACAGGGCTAGAGTAGGCAGGCTAGTACATGCGGTTAGTTCAGAATAGTTGATGTGTGGTGGGCTGTATGAATTTTGCACTGATTATGAAAGAGTAAGCCATTTGTATCCAGATTTTGTAATGCTCTGCATTCCCTCAAGTGATGAGATCTGTTAATTGCATTATATTATCTACTGGTAACTGGGACATTAATGCATGTCAGCATTATACCTGACAGGGCTGTCTTGAGGGGTTTTACTGCCGTGGGCAAATTGGAATGTGTGCACCACTCAAAGCCACTGTTACTTGCACAGTAAACAGTCTAAACAGTTGTATCTAGGACTCAATTTTAACTTATATTTCAGTAATTTATTTATGTAATTGGGGGCAATATCATCCACCCAATGGTGCATAAATTGATACAGAAGGGAACAATAGTAGCAGCATCTTTGCTTCCTTCCTGCTCCCATCTGGACCAGGAAGCTTCTCTTCAGTAACCCTGCAGTAGTGGAGACTTGACAGATGTAGAGGAATTAAGGGTGGGCAGGAAAAATGTTTGCAACCCAGGGACATGCACTTTCTGTTAGAGCTAATTGGGAATTTTTCCACAAAATATTTTCATTTTTGTTGGTGCCACATTTGTCAAATCTGACACATTACATGGGAAAAAAGTTGGTTTTAATTAAACTTCCATCTGGAAAGTTTCTAAAGTCCAAAATGGAATTTCTGGTCAGAACAAGAGAAACTCCAAAATAGCCAACAATCCTATGCTTAGGGCACTCACCTGGTTCAAATGGAACACGTACTTGAATGTGGGTCTCTCACCAGCCAAGTAAGTACTCAACCACAAGGCTATTTTGACGTGGGGGGAGGGTGTCTCTTGCTTTCTTTCTCCCCTATTCTGATCCAGAACAAAAACAAAATTCAAAACCAAAGAATTTTTCATGAATTGAAATCCCAGTTTCCTGGCCAGTCCTACTCTCTATGGCATCAAGCCCTGACTAACCCACAGGGAAATTCCTGAGTTAACATTGGTCCAGTCAGTGTTAGCTCTCTCAGGCTTTGTCTACACTACAAACTTACTTTTGGTATAACTACATTGCTCAGGAGTATGAAAAATCCATACCTGAGCAACCAACCTAGTTATACCGACCTATTTCCCCCCCCCCCCCCCCCGTGCAGACAGCGCTGTCAGCGGGATAATTTCTCCAACTGACATAGCTACTGCCTCTTGTGGAGGTGGAGTTATTAAGCCTACGGGAGAGCTCTCTCCCATCGGCTTAGAGCACCTTCACCAGACACACTACACTGGCACAGCTGCAAATTTGTAGTGTAGATCTGCCTTCAGATTCTTGTCTGTGTCATCACACTTGTCACAGGGATAAACCATTACCCCAGAATTACCCATAGACCTTAAAATGCGTGATCCCCTGTATTCTTTTCCCTTTAATCCTAAGGCACTACTAATGTTAATACATCAGGAACAACTCTCAGATCAAAGGTTTGCTGTGCAGCCATTGTGCTGCCACCCAGCTAGCATGTCTTTCCTTCACTATACACAGCCATCTCCTGATGCTGGCCAGAAGCCACACATACTGTGTTGCTAAATATATGTAGTTTGGCCATCCACTCATCAGACTTCCCCTCAGCACGATTCCTATTGTTTTTGCTGCTCCTTCACTCCCTTGGCTACCTCTACAAAACAGTGCCCCCAAAATTTGTACACACTAGACTGGACCTCAAGGTCCTATTGATTATTATGGACAGAGTAATGCAGAATTGCTGGGCCTCTGCATGTTAGTTCCACGATCTTCTAGATTTCCCCAGGGGTCTCAAGATATCCGGGACACTGGGTGGCCTTTCTGTGATTCTGCTAACCATACCCTTGACAGGCTGATTTAGGTGAAACTCATTTTTTATGCAAACCCTTTCCAGGTTTTTCCATGAAAGGGATAAATAATCTTAAAATATTTTAGGCTGTGCATTTCTGGTTGGTTACACTATATTTTTAATAACATGATAAAATCCAAGCCAAGGGCTGAACAATTTACGCACTGATGATATCACCTTGAAATACACTGGGTCAGGTGTTTGAGCATGATTGTAAAATGGAGCACATAAATTTAAAAAAAAAACCTGAGCAATTCATGAGCACTATTGATATGAATATAACATCACTGATTGCTACTGATTGTACACCTGTTCTCCTGCTATTAGAAAAATGTTTGCTAAATTAGGGGAAATGTCCCATGTTAGGTGGAAAAAAGTGCCAAAATTCACATAAATGCAGTGATAGCTTGTTCAGTGTGATCATATGTTGGGGCAGGAAGGTTCTGAGCAGAAATTTGACTATTTACCGGAGCTGAGAGCAAATCAGAATTTCTGTTCTGTGGGAAATTCTGATATTTTGAATTGGAACAAAAATCAAAATTTCAAAATTTTTCATGGAATGAAAAATCCTAAAAAATTCAAAATGTTTAGGTTTGAGTCAGTTTAACTTCATAGGTTTCGAGTGGTAGCTGTGTTAGTCTGTATCAGAAAAAACAACGAGGAGTCCTTGTGGCACCTTAGAGACTAACAAATTTATTTGGGCATAAGCTTTCGTGGGCTAGAACCCACTTCATCAGATGCATGGAGTGGAAAATACAGTTGCAAGTATAAATACACAGCACAGGAAAGGATGGGAGTTGCCTTACCAAGTGGGAGCTCAGTCTAATGAGACAATTCAATTAACAGTAGGCTACTAAGGGAGGAAAAATTACTTTTGTAATGGTAATGAGAGTGGCCCATTTCAAACAGTTGACAAGAAGGTGTGAGTAACAGTAGGGTGAAATTAGTATGGGGGAAATTTAAGTTTAGGTTTTGTAATGACCCAACCACTCCCAGTCTTTATTCAGGCCTAATTTGATGGTATCCAGTTTGCAAATTAATTCCAATTCAGCAGTCTCTCGTTGGAGTCTGTTTTTGAAGTTTTTTTTGTTGAAGAATTGCCACTTTTAGGTCTGTTATTGAGTGGCCAGGGAGATTGAAGGGTTCTCCTACTGGTTTTTGAATGTTATAATTCCTGATGTCAGATTTGTGTCCATTTATTCTTTTGCGAAGAGACTGTCAGGTTTGGTCAATGTACATGGCAGAGGGGCATTGCTGGCACATGATGGCATATATCACATTGGTAGATGTGCAAGTAAATGAGCCGCTGATGGTGTGGCTGATGTGGTTAGGTCCTATGATGGCGTCCCTTGAATAGATATGTGGACAGAGTTGGCACCAGGGTTTGTTCCTGGGTTGGTGTTCTTGTTGTGTGGTGTGTAGTAGCTAGTGAGTATTTGCTTCAGGTTTGGTGGCTGTCTGTAAGCGAAGACTGGCCTGTCTCCCAAGGTCTGTGAGAGTGAGGGATTGTACTGCATCTTCCTAAGGTGCCCCATATGAGCTGTCATTCAGGTGCCTCATGCTATCATTCTTCCTATGGACAGGACTCCTTGGCCAGTCCACATCTCTTATATTACATCACATGGATTAGTCAGAGGGGAGATCGCAGTGCATCATGGGAGATGGAGTCCAATCAAGGAGCTTATATGGGTGAATGGGGACACTAAGCACCCAAACTAGAACATGCATTAGCACTGTGGCACACTAGGCAGATGTAGTTTGATGTCAATCAGACTCCAGATGAAATGTTTTTGTTCATTTCAACAAGCCAGAATGTTTTGGTTTAAGTCAAACCAACTTGAAATGAAATATTTTGTTTAAATTTTCCTACAGAAAATGTTGGTTTTGTGGAAATATCATTTTGTATTGAAAAATAATTTCAATGGAAAATTCCTAATCAGATTTATTTACATTCTAAAACATGTCTTTTAACCCTGTGTCCCAACAGAGCTGATTTTGTAGTGTAGATAGGTCTACCCACTAACCTTTGAGTGTTAGGCATGTTTTTAAGTGGAATGGAAGAGTATGGCCCCAAACTTTTAAGACTAAACATATGAATTATTTTAGACAATATATACATTATAGTTTAGAACATTGATATATTTTGCTTTTTAAAAGTATGAGCATGGTACGTTGAAAACTAAGTTGGTTATATAAAAACTAAATCTGGTGCAAAATATGCATTACAAAATGCTTGGGGTAAGGGGCTGGGTGGCTCAGGTGATTTGTAATCTGATATGGAGCCTTTCACTAGTCTGAACCCAACCTAAGTGAGTAATAATGATAGAAACTTGTTCATTATGATGGCTATTTGGAGATCTAAATGAAATGAGCTGGTAGTATCAATCCAGTTCCTAGCAGGAAAATGTCCAGCTCATAATTAGCATGCTTTTTTAGAAGAAACTGCCATACTCCTCAGGCTCTGGAGAATCCAGGTTACACACATGCAACACACACATTATAGAGAGTGAGAAACCACCAGCTCACCTTGGTGAGCTCAGAGGAGGCTGTGACTGTTGATGTGTCTGTAACAAGGTGTACAAACTCCTCAACAGGCAAGAGCAGGTTTGGGCTCAGGCAGCCCCACCCTTCCACGTATGTCAGGCATGCCATTCTTGGAGGAGGAGCCTTATAGAAGGAGAAGTCCAGGTCGGAAGGACTGAGCCTGGGGAGATGGACAAACCTCTCACTCTGAGCTCCCAGGGAGGGAGTACCTCAAAGAACCAAGCTACTGTAGGTTGACTGTGGACAAAGAGTGATAGCTGGAGGATCTGGGTATGGCACGGAAGCTGGAGCTACTCCTTATTTATGTTAATTTACTTTCTGTTTCTTTGTTACTGTAACACACAGACCCCTCTTTCCTTCCCAGGTTAACTGAGAGCAGGCAATACTTACCTGTGTGCCCAGGCCCCTGATCTTGTCAACAGTAAAGGAGATTCTAATTTGGGGTCATTTCAAGCTCACATCCCCCCTGGAAATGTGGATTGTTATAACCAAGCATCAGATGTGGTGGTTACTCACACTACCTTCACTGCATGCCAACCTCAGTCAGTACTGGGCACAGCAACAGCCTCTGCCCTGGCCGCAATGAAGCCCAGCAATCGCCTCCATGTCTCCCTGCTTGGTCAAAGCCCCAGCAATTTCTCAGCAGCAGTTTGTGGTTTTCTAGCAGCAGTTTAGCAGCAGCTCCTGGCTTGGATAGTGCTCCATAAAGCAATCTCAGCTCCTCTGACCAGGATCACAGCTCCCCACCAACATGGAGCTCACCACATGCTTTCCTTGTGTCCCCTGGAAATGGAAGCCCCTCTGTTCTCACAGGCTGGATTGCAGAACTCAGGATCTTCCTTACTGGAACACTCCCAATTAAGTTCAGAGGCCCCTCTGGTAGAGGATGCCTACATAACCTCGAGGACTATGACTAAGGACAAGACCCTAGAGCAGATTCCTACTGAGAATATGAGTACCCTGTGGAAAAGGTGGATACACTGTAGAAAGTAGCCCAGGGAAGAAGCAATAGGTCCGCCCAGATGATAGCCACTTGCACAAGGCTTCCTGGGCTGGAACCCGGGATAAATGGAGGAACTAGGTTCCCCTACAGCCTCACTACGAACTAACCAGAAGACACCCAGACACAAGGGACCAGAAATACTATTGGGCCTGGCACTATTGTGTGAAAACCCTGATTTATCTGGAAAATGGTGAGACCAGGGAAACTCAGCTGGAGGGCCAAGTCACAAGGCCAAAGAATAGCACCAGTTGACTCGTCAGCTGGACTAGAGGATGAAACACTGCAATACCACTCTTAGTCACAAGGCAGTGCATCTGCTGGTGAGTCACTTTGCCTCTGTGCCCTGAAATATAGAAGCTTAATTGTTTTGTCAAAGCATCTCACAAAGTGGGGACATTTGCATGAAGGATATCAATACCGTTGAATAGTATTATCTAAGAAGTTTTTCAAAAAAGTATTCAAAGTACTGTTTCAAATATCTGTGTGTGTGTTAAATGTTTGTTCGCTAAGAAAATTGTATGGTACCATCTCTCTGAGGGTGATTGACAGCACTTATTACCACTCACAGTCAAGGTTTTGCATGTCATAGCTGTGAGATTTAACTCTGTTTAAGATTTTTTCTGAGGAAGTCATGAAAAGACAGAGCTCTGGCCTGTGCTTCAGCAGAGAGGTAAACTGAGGTTCAGGAAAAAGGGGAGCATAATAAAGTTATGCACAAGGCCCTATGTGACTTGTAGGATGATTGTCAAAAAATTCTGGCTGAGCTGCAGACAAGCCATGGAAAATTGTCAGAAAAGTAATTATTTGTAGTAATAAAGTCCCTTATTACTTTTCCGCGATTATCCACTGTCGGCTGCCTGGGGCTGAGGGCGGCGGCTCCCAGTGTCGGCTGCCTGGGGCTGAGAGCAGGAACTCCCACTGTCAGCTGCCTAGGGCTGAAAATTACAGTGGAAGCCAAATATTGTGGAATCCACTGTTTCTGCAATATCGCAAGTTAAGTAGGGCTTTAGTTAATCATATTATTATATCATCACCTCCCTAGCCCATTGCATACACATCAGATTTCTTTCTGGGATGACTCTCGTTAATAGCTATTTTAAAAGTTTCAAGGAAGAAGTCATTGATCTATGGTCTCAAACTGGGCCGGCGCACAACATTTTGGCACCTGAGGTGGGGAGCTCAACTGACGCCCCCATGGCCCCTCACTTGGGCCAAAACTTTGAAAGGTCTCAATTTTGTCTTCTTCCTGTTCTACTCCTCTCATGGTACTGCTCTGCTACCTAACAACTTAAAATGCCAATAAAGGAGAACTAACAACCTAAAATGCCTTGTTCAAAAATTTTAAGTAACACTTAACTTTCAGATGCCTGAACAGCAATTGTAACTTTTCTTGTCTCCATAGTAAACACTGGCATTTTTATCTGTTTGAATAAACAAAGTGGTGTTTTCCATGCCTTCTTGGTTGCAAAGATTTGAACTGCTTCCTGAAGGTCCACAGTCTGGGCCAGCTCATGCTCTATTGAGATTGTTGGAAGGCCGGCCAGCCTCTCCTGTGTCATTGTGGAGCGTAGATGTGTTTTTATTAACTTCAGCTTGGAGAAGCTGCATTCTCCACTGGCAACTGTTACACGAAGTGTTAGAAGTATGCGCAGAGCAACAAAAGCATTTGGAAAGAGGGTGGTCATCTTATTTCTGCACATATATTCCAGAACAGCCTTTGGAGTTGATCCTGCTTAAATGCATCATGAAAGGGCTTTCAGTTCATGACCTAAATCACTCGCATCAATATTGCGCATGTCATCATGTGTCAACACTGTCTCTAGTGCCCTGTATTGCTGGTGTAGGTCTTCTTCAGGTACAGTGAGGAGTTTTGGAATATCTTACAACATCCCAAATATACTGCTGTGTTTCGTGAGCTGTATGAAATGTTCTTCAATTGACTGTATTGCACAATTTAGCACCTGGTTAAAGAATTCAACTTTGAATTGTTTGGGGTCTCTTATGGGATTATCCCGTGCCTTGTCATCAAAATGTCTTCTTCTTCGGTGACGCTTGTATTCATGAATGGGTGGGAAAATAGTTTCAATGTGAAGTTCCTCTGTCAGCTTCTGTGTACTCTTCAGAATGTTTTGAAATCCCTTATCTGACCGGTAAGACTGTAGGTATGACTTTGCTTTATCCAGTTGTTCCATTGCTCCAGATATATCGAGGTCAACACCTTGGAGTCTCTTGATAACAGTATTTATTTCAAACAGTATGTCATGCCACAACAGTAAGCCACAAGAAAATCCTGAAAAATGATCCCTCACTCTCACAGATCTTGGGAGACAGACCAGTCCTCACTTACAGACAGCCCCCCAACCTGAAGCAAATACACTCCAGCAACCACACACCACACAACAAAAACACTAACCCAGGAACCTATCCTTGCAATAAAGCCCGATGACACCTTTGTCCACATATTTATTCAAGTGACACCATCATAGGACCTAATCGCATTAGCCACGCCATCAGGGGCTCATTCACCTGCACAACTACCATCATGTGCCATCATGTGCCAGCAATGCCCCTCTGCCAGGTACATTGGCCAACCCGGACAGTCTCTACGCAAAAGCATAAATGGACACAAACCTGACACCAGGAATCATAACATTCAAAAACTGGTAGGAGAACACTTCAACCTCTCTGGTCACTCAGTAACAGAATTAAACGTGGCAATTTTGCAAGAGGAAATCTTCAAAAACAGACTCCAATGAGAAACTGCTGAGCTAGAATTAATATGCAAACTAGATACCATTAACCTGGGTTTGAATAGAGACTGGGAGTGGCTGGGTCATTACACATACTGAATCTATTTCCCCCATGTTAAGTATCCTCACACCTTCTTGTCAACTGTCTAAATGGGCCATCTTGATTATCGCTAAAATAGTTTTTTTCTCCTGCTGATAGTAGCTCATCTTAATTAATTAGCCTCTTACAGTTGGTATGGCTACTTCCACCTTTTCATGTTCTCTGTATGTGTGTGTGTGTATATATATATATAGATAGATAGATAGATCTTCTTACTATATGTTCCATTCTATGCATCCAATGAAGTAGGCTGTAGCCCATGAAAGCTTATGCTCAAATAAATTTGTTAGTCTCTAAGGTGCCACAAATAATCCTGTTCTTTTTACAGAAATTTGAAGTTATGTATGTTTCTGGTGATTCCATTTCCCTCTGCCACTGTTCTCCCACGAACAGTTCCTGTCATAGTATTATCCTCCATAATGGCAACTATAGCATCATCTCTCTTTCCAATTTGGTGTTTGATAGGCTTTATCACCTCCACTTGACTTTCCCATTGTGTGGCACTCAGTGGTTTCAGTGTCAGAGAGGATGTTCTCAGATGTTGCTTCAAAATTTGCTATCGATGAGTTGATGCAGAGAAAAATACATAGATGCTTTGACTTACATTAAAAAATTCAGCAGCCTCACTAGAAGCTGATGCTGCATCACTGACCACCAAGTTCAAGGAATGAGAACTGCATGGGACAAAAAAACTCGATGGTTTAACTCTTGGATCCGTGTCTGCACTCCTCTGTTCTTTCCTCTTATGTTGGCACCATTATCGTAGCCCTGACCTCTCATGTCAGCTATCGCAATTCCCGTATCTTCCCACTTTTTAAGAAGCACATTTGTTGTACCAGCTTCTGTAGTATCATCAATGTCAATTAATTCTAGAAAATGCTCTCTGACAGTCACCATTGCAGGGACATTTTCGCTATGTTCTGTTGTTACAAAACGCACCATTAAAGTCATTTGTTCCATGTGGCTGATGTCAGGTGTGCAGTCCAGAATAACAGAGTAATATCTTGCTGACCTCAGATCTGCTACAATCTTCTGTTTGACTTTTGTTACCAGTAACTGTGTATGATCTCATTTTGAATTGTTTTTTCCAAGGTAGTGGTTGTGTACGTTTCTTGGGTGACGACTCTTCTTAGATGCTCCTGGAGTATAGCATCAAACTCAGCCATCAGCTCCACAATTTTAAGGAAGTTTCCATTGTTTGGCACATACAGCTGATCTGAAGTGCCACACAGTGCTAGGTTTTGGGTAGCAAGCATTCTCACAATGGCAATGAGCCTTTTCAGAACATTTTGCAAGTAAAGAGACTCTGATGCAATCTTCTCTTGATGCTGATCATCTATGGTGGCCTTTAACCTTAGTCTCATCTCAAGCTCTTTCCACCTATGGAATGCTCTCTGGTGATTTGCTGCCTTCTCATGGCATGCCAGATTTCTAGCCAGATTTTTCCAGTCCTTTGTTCCTGTGGAACCCAATGTGGCTGGAACATTAGACTGGAAGAGTTTGCAACAAAAACAGTATGCAGCATTCTGGGTTTTTGAGTACATAAGCCATGGCCTCTCCGCTTTGTCACCATTGGGGATTTCACGCCAGTAATGTGTTGGATGGACACTTCTATTTTCATTGTCTTTGGGGAACATGAAGTTTTTCATTTGCTGTGGCCCATGCAGTACAAGGAAGTCATAGAATCATAGAATCATAGAATATAAGGGTTGGAAGGGACCCCAGAAGGTCATCTAGTCCAACCCCCTGCTCAAAGCAGGACCAATTCCCAGTTAAATCATCCCAGCCAGGGCTTTGTCAAGCCTCACCTTAAAAACCTCTAAGGAAGGAGATTCTACCACCTCCCTAGGTAACGCATTCCAGTGTTTCACCACCCTCATAGTGAAAAAGTTTTTCCTAATATCCAATCTAAACCTCCCCCACTGCAGCTTGAGACCATTACTCCTCGTTCTGTCATCTGATACCATTGAGAACAGTCTAGAGCCATCCTCTTTGGAACCCCCTTTCAGGTAGTTGAAAACAGCTATCAAATCCCCCCTCATTCTTCTCTTCTGCAGGCTAAACAATCCCAGCTCCCTCAGCCTCTCCTCATAACTCATGTGTTCCAGACCCCTAATCATTTTTGTTGCCCTTCGCTGGACTCTCTCCAATTTATCCACATCCTTCTTGAAGTGTGGGGCCCAAAACTGGACACAGTACTCCAGATGAGGCCTCACCAATGTCGAATAGAGGGGAACGATCACGTCCCTCGATCTGCTCGCTATGCCCCTACTTATACATCCCAAAATGCCATTGGCCTTCTTGGCAACAAGGGCACACTGCTGACTCATATCCAGCTTCTCGTCCACTGTCACCCCTAGGTCCTTTTCCGCAGAACTGCTGCCTAGCCATTCGGTCCCTAGTCTGTAGCTGTGCATTGGGTTCTTCCGTCCTAAGTGCAGGACCCTGCACTTATCCTTATTGAACCTCATCAGATTTCTTTTGGCCCAATCCTCCAATTTGTCTAGGTCCTTCTGTATCCTATCCCTCCCAGCGTATCTACCACTCCTCCCAGTTTAGTATCATCCGCAAATTTGCTGAGAGTGCAATCAACACCATCCTCCAGATCATTTATGAAGATCCTCCAGATCATTTATGAAGTCCCTCAGGCTACTGCTCAAGTGGGTCCACAGTCCTGGATCATCTAGACTTAAGGAACTAAACTCAGCAGGAGCTGTTTCTTGTGCCTCCACCACACTCTTCTCTGATCTACACTTTTCTTCAGGAATGTGCATGGTTACATCCATTTGAGATGGAGATATGGATGCTGCAGTAGCTGCCAGGTTACCTCCACTCTGACTAACTGGAAGATCAGGCATCTCCTCACCACTCACATCCTCACTTGGGCCGGAAGGCTCATCATGAATATTTGTGTCTATGTATCTCAGAAAAGCTCCTTCCCGTTTAAATAGAAAAGCTTTCTTTGCTTTCTTCCTTTTTCTGAATGCTGCCCCAGAGGGGGGTTTTCTTCTTTCACTCATGACTGCTGTTCTGTGCCAGCTATAGTGGCTCTCAACACTCAGTTGAAGGGGACAAATAAGCAGGCTGGTAGCAGGGCCTGAGTGAGGGGAGATATCAGCATTTTAGGGGCCTAACTGGCTCCTACTACTTCAGTAGACTGCCTGCTCTCCTCAAGTAGGTTCAGGGAAACAGCAAGAAACAGGAAGCTCCCTGAGAAGCTAGTGTTAATCAGTCCAGGCTCCTGGGGGTGCTAGAGAGGTACATAAGAGGCTCCTCTCTCTCCCTGCAGCTCCTGCTGCTTTCTGTTATTCCCTCTCACCTCTTCTCCTCCCTGCCTGTTATGTCTCTTGTGACTTCCTTCCTCGAGCACAGCACTCCACCACCTCTGTGCATCTAGAGCAGAGAGAATACATATGCACCAGCAGCAGACACAATTTTCTACACTCTGGGTCCTAGTGGCGCCCCCCCGACAGTCTGGCACCTGAGGCAGCTGCCTCAGTTCACCTCATGGTAAGGCTAGCCCTGGCCTCAAACACTTTACTGCCTGTTTCCTGCAAGTATATCAGGTCTCTTGATTCTTGTTAAAATAAGCCTTCTCTTGCTTCTGGATGCATTAACTTTTTAGGGGATTAACTGTGTTTGCAAAAAGCACAATGAATATCCTTTCCCCCCCGCCACCTTCTGCTTGCCCTGGCCTCAGGTTTGAATGCAATTCAAGGCTGTGGAGCATGATTCAGTGTGATTAGGCTGTCAGAAGATAACATGGAGGCAGAGGCCTGGGAGGCGTAAATCAGACACAAACAAGATGGAGCAGTTGCAAGAATCAGAGGAGAAACTGTGGTAAAACAGGGAAGACCAAATGCCGCCCTCAAATTCACACTATTTATCTCAGATTTTAAAAAATAATTGACATGAATAAAAGCCTGTAATCAGGCGCCTCATGTATGTTTCACAAAGGATACATTTTGTCATCCTCTGAAATGCAACTCTGTTCAAGTCTACATGGTTGTATGAGCAGCTCTAAAAGAATGTGCTATGACTAAAAATGGCTGAGATTATAAATATGCAGAAATACCCAATATAGTACTGAGATGGCACTCAGGGGAGATTTGATTCAAGAAGTTGAATTTAGGAGAGTAAATGAAGAGAGAGCAGACACAGGATTGAAACATTACATATTTTACTTTTATTTACCTATCTCTAGTTCTTACTGATGTACATTTGAACAAAATTATCAACAGCAAAAGCAGGAGAGGAATAGCAAAGCACAGAGCTAGTCTAACAGAAGCACAGAGTTGAAACAAAAGTTTCTATCACATCAGTTCTCAGAGTTCCCAATGCACTGAAGAGCACATTGTTTCAGGAGCCAAGTGAAGCAACCCTTCACACAATACTTGCTGAACCTTGTCTTCTCTTTGTCTATGGTTATCTTACCCACAAACAGGGAACATGTAAGCACTTTTTGGTTTTAGGATTTTATACTGCTACCCATCACCAAGGTATCGGAGTGCATGCTTTGCTCCTAATATTGCACCTATTTTTCAGTGGAGTCATATCTTCAAGGACAGCGATGTATTTAGCGTCTCAAGTCTCAATCCAGTGGATGCTGAACTGAAGGCAAACATTTCTGTTGACTTTGGGCTTGTCTATACTGTACCAGCAGTGCTCACCAGGGGTGTGTGATTTGTAGAGTGTTCTAATGTGCTCTGCTCTGACTGCCCTGTGTAAGTTCTGCTGGCACATTCTAAGGGTACATCTACACTGCCATAAAAGAAAAAACAAAACCCACAGCGGCAAGTCTCAGAGCCCAGGTCAACTGACTTGGACTTGCAGGGCTGACACTACAGGGCTAAAAATTGCAGCGTTGACATTTCTGCGGGGCTGGAGCTCAGGCTCTGAAATCCAGCAATGGGGAGTGGGTCTCAGGGCCCCAGCTTCAGCTGGCTCAGGAACTACATAGCTATTTTAAGCCCTGTAGCTTGAGCCTGAGTCAGTTTTGAGACTTGCTGCTACAGGTTTTTGGGTTTTTTTGCAGCACAGCGTGACCTAGGCACCTTTTAGGGTATGTCTATCAAAGTCCCATTTCAAAGAGGAGTGTGTTAGCCACTAGGAAACTAGGTACCTTTTATAGCATTTACAACATGGGGAAGTTAGACAGACGCACATGAGCACGTTCTACAAATCACACCCCCTGATGTGCACTGCTGGCGCTGTGTAGACAAACTCTTTAATGGGACATGGCTTGCACCCTTAGGCCTAGATCCTGGCCCTCAGTATGGGCCCTTTGCACTACTCTTGCGGCTGCTGTAATCAGTTAGACTAGGATTCCTCTGGCGTGGGGGAATGCCTTGCTGTTAAAATAGTGGTATATACATTTTTATATCTCTGAACATATTACACGGCCCAATTAACTTCATAGCTCCATCTGTGAAATATCTAATTTTGAGTCCGGATTCTCCATTTCCCTTAACTTTTTAATAACACAATCTGTGAAAGAAGGCATCAGAATGGAAATTGCTTTTAGAAAATGTCATCATAAATACATGTCATGTGTATCATACAGCTAAGGCTTTGCCTATATTTGAGTCCAAAGAGACGGATTAGGATGTGAAACATTTAAATACACAGGGCCTGATTCTCACTTACGCGAAGGTCTTGTCTACCCTATGTTGCAGTGCAGCCTATTGGGGTTTGAATTGCGGAGTGCACTGAAGTGTTGCACTCTAAATTGCACTGTGTGGATGCTGCTGTGCCAACTAAAAGGTACATAGTTTGCATTAACATAATCCTGGCTGAGAGGACTACTTTAACACAAACTTAGGTACCTTTTAGTTTGTGCCAGCAGCGTCCACTTAGGACACTTAGATCGCAACGTTTCGGTGTGTTCTGCAATTCAAACTCCTGTGGTCCGCAAGTATAGACATAGCCTGGGGCTTCTTTACACTTCCCTGGCAAATTACTCTTACACCCACTTTAAGAACCCTTTATAAGGCCAGAACAGTGTAAAGCGGTTTTAGTATAAATGAAAATCAGGCCCACATAGCCCATTTTAAAAATGATTGCAGAAGAGGATCTCTTACTGCTGTTTCCTTGTAGTTTAAAAAATAGATTTTTTTAATGCTACTTAAAAAAAATCTATTGGAGCTTAGCTGTGATATTATTTACATCCAGCTGAAACTCCAAAAGCCCCAGCAGTTAAATTACACTCCTTGAAGGAGCACTATGGATAAAACCTGCTTGATATTTGCCCTATTTCGAGATTTGCACATTTTATTCTAAAAAAGTGCCTAGGGTTCTGTGACGAGCAGTGTTCTTTAGTATTACCAGTTGGTACTGTGGAATTCAAACATTTATTATTTGGCAGATAATATTTTTCACAGTTGGTAAGGTAACCCAGGTTTTTGCAAGCAAGGGAATTAAGAAGGATGTTCTGTACTGGAAAAGCAGAATAAGGTGCCCAGAATTAAAATATGTGGAAGAAGTAAAGACTCATAGAATAACAACAGTGAATGTGTGGATTTTAAAATGACCATGTTGGGTTTGAATACCAAGAAAGGCTGTGATTTAGATGTATCACCTGCAGCTGATCCTTTTAGCGTGGACCTTCCAGAAGCAAAGCCAGCATATCAAATATGGCAGAGTCCCCCTGTGATGCTAAAAATATCCTGCTATGTGAGCAAATCACTGGAAGGAAAGAACTTGTCACACAGGATTTGACCACTTATTGGGTCCTGCTTTGGCCCAACTATAGGTCTCATGCAGTATTCATAAAAATCAATGCAAAGATTACTGTTGACTTCAATGAAGGCTGGAGCAGGCTCTGGAGCCTTCTCTTAAATGCATATATGTACAAGCCTAGCACTATAATGTGAAATAATCTGTGCATTACCTGGGTGAGGCAGCTGACATATGAAATAGTTGCATAGCGGAATCTGGCTTTCTTAAAAACCAGGTGAAAGGAAAAAATATGCATGTCTTTTATATCTTCGGCCTTTGGGATCACAAATTAGAAATGGATTACACTCCTCCATGTAGGTAGGTTTCTTTTCACATAACACTTATAACACAGAGAGCATTTCTTTCATTTCTACAGTGATATAATGAGCAGTTGTGTTTGTCAATGCTATTTCCAGTTGTTGAAATGGATGAGGTTACCATAAAGGAAGAACCAGGAGTACAGTACATGGAAAACAAGTGAATGAGGGGATACCAAATAATGGCAACACAGCAAGAAGAAACCCGCCTATTGCCATGTCTGCATCAATTGAAAAGTCAACAATAAAATTGAGGTTCAGGTTTAAAACTTGACCCCCAAATAAAAAAGACAGAAGTATGTTGAACTATTTCTGTGTGAACCTTTTAATTCAAGAATTTGGAATCTGAGAGGCACACTGGGGGAATACTTAAGTGTATCTCTCAACATTTTATTGGAAAGTGTGCACTTACGAGGCCCAAATTTTGGGAAGTAATTCTGGAAACTCAGGTTTTAGGTACTCATATTTACCTCTAAGATGTTCATTTTCAGAGATGTTAAGCATCAGACAACAATTCCCATTGACATCAGACGGACTTCTGGGTTCTTTGCACTTCCAGTAACCAAGCCTTAGGGGTCTAAAGTTGGGCACCCAGGCATTGAAGTACTCAGAAATAAAGGCCACATATGAAAATCTGTGCTTAAACCTCTTTGCACCACACTTTACACTGCTATATAATAGCTATTACTGGGGATACTGATTGTTCACACTCACATTCTAACTGGCAGGTTGGACCTTTATGATGATGTCACAACCATGGACCTATTCCCATCATTGTGCATCACAGATCTCGTCCATGAAAAAACAAAATAATTTGTTATGCCCATTGTGAGTTGCGGAAAAGGATGAATAAAAGGGAATAAAGGCACATTTTTTAAATCTCTCCCTACCTTTTAAGGACTATTCCTTATTATTATTTATTTATTATTAGTTTAGTTTAGTTTAGCAGGCTATAGTTACAAAGGCTTCTGAGGTAAGGAAAGAAAAATTCTAAAGAGGTTTTGTTGCAACACCATTTTTAAACTAGGAAAAATCAGTGTGTCCAATGGCTTGCGCCTGAATATGTTCAGCTACATGGAAATGAATGCACATTTACAGTCTAATGCTTCGTGGTTGGAGGATGTCAGGTATGCTTTGGACTATGCAGCTTCCTTAATTAATTAATTAACAACTCCCATTGATTTCCATTGCAGCAATATTGAGGCATTCTGGTTTGTAAAAGGATTTTGAAGTCCTCGATTAAAGGTACTAGAGGACGGTAAAAGAATATTATCCTGCAATTTAAAGAATGTAGAAGTGGAATAATCCCTATCTACAGGCACTTTACGGGGGGGGGGGGGGGGGGAAATGACATATCCTTTAGTTTCTGTGACCACATAGTTAGACACTTAATTACCTGTTTACCAGTTAACAGCCTAGACATTTATCACTTCAATAAATGGTTGATTGCATTAACATCAGATTGAAGAGAATTATTACCACCTAAATAATTGTTACATTTATTGCAAATCTTAAATGACCCTTTTTAAAAATGATAAATCATGAAAAGTGCATCCTTTTTCCCGAAGGACACAAAAATTGCTTAAGCAACACTCTAGTTCAGCCTAAGAGGAGTCCTGATTAACAGCCTCTTCCTATATGGCAGGAGAGGTAGGAACTTGGGAGGGGTAGAAATCTAAGATTCTCTCTTCACATCTATTAAAAAAAAAATAATCCTCTTAATAGTTCATCTGTACCTGCTCTTGGATTCAGCAATTGTGTTCAGGCAGAGAATTGCTTGGCATTATCTTATGACTCACTTGACAGAGCTTACCCCTACCTTTCATTACCTGAGAGGAGATCATTACAAAACATACAAGTAGTATCATTTTATAGCAACCTATTTTGAACTAGCAAATTAAATGAGGAGGAGAAAGGAAATGGAATGCGCCAGGCATAATACTTTTAAAATGTTTTTAAATTAATAGAAACCGTAGGGTCTCCTGGCAGCCTAGAGGAAGGCCATATCTACAGTACAGACTTCTGCCAGCATAGGTATGAGTCAGAGATGTGAAGAGATCCCCGACCAACATAGCTGTGCTGGCAGACGTCCCTAGTGTAAACGCAGCTATGCTTTCACTGGTAGACCTTTTTTGCTCATGGGCCGTGGTTTTACTACACTGGTACAAAACACAGCTTCACCAGTGTAGCTGCATCCACACTAGGAATGCTTTGCTGGTATAGTATTGTCAGACTGGTAAAGCACCTCTAGTGTAGACATAATTGAAGTGGGATTGAGAGTCCTGGCAAGCAGTAGGAAGTTCTTTCAGTATCTTTTTAATATTATAGGCCTGACTGTACATTTATGCTGGCGAGCACTCATAGTACTAAATAAACTGATTTGGGGCAGTCTCCTACCTTCATCATACTGGAATGGAGGAAGTAAGACCATTGCTGGAAAGAACTAGGGATACCCTCTCTTCTCTCCCTCAATCATCATATCCCCTGCCTTCCCCTTGGCCCTCCTTACTTGGTACACGTGAGGGCTAGACACAACTGCACAGTCCCAAATGTGAAACACATCAAGTTTTAGGAGATTCTCCTGAAATATGTTAAGTAGCTGAAATGCAAAGAGCCACAAGTGGCTTCCCCAAGATAAAGAGCAACACAGTAGCTTATGGCTGATCACTACTATGAAGGCAGGTTAGCAGTAATAGTAAATTGTTCTAAAGCACAAAAGGCAAGACATTTATGGATCAGAAAATTAAACTTAAAACCAAGTTTTTGGATAATATCCTGTTCCCCCGCCCCATAAATCCATAGGTGCTAGGGGTGCTGCCACACCCCCTGTCTTGAAGTGGTTTCCATTATATACAGGGTTTACAGTTTGGTTCAATGGCTCTCAGCACCCCCATTATACAAATCATTCCAGCATCCCTGCATAAAGCCATCTGAGCCTGGGAAGGATGAGCTTTTGGCTTTATTATTGCACAGACTGAAGACAATTCCTCAGATTTGTCACCAACATAAGTGTTTGCAGGTTCGGGGTCTTAGTTTGCGCAAGTGTACATGACTATACAGGCTGTAAGTCAGTGGAGAATTGGGTCCTATATGTTTAAAGACGGTTGACCTCTGGTTAAACAATTAATCAAACTTCTAATACAAAAGGCAAAATTAGTACTTCTGTAGCTTTCACTTGTTACTTTGAAACCTGTATAGTGGATAAAGGCTCATATAGTTAAATATATTGCAAATGTAAAGAGATACTGTCCATTTAAAATCAAATTTTTATATAAAAATGATATACTAAAGTTTGTATAGTGCTGAGCACAATGGGACTCTAGTCCTGACTGTGACCTCTGGCACTATGAAATTGGTGCTTGTGGAGTCTGATGGAAGATTGGGGTCTCTGGTCCATAGTGTAACTTGGCAGAAGTATACAAACAGCAGTAGTTACTCATCCCCACAGAGGGGTATATATCATAGAAAATTAGTAATCACAAGCCTCTGAATTTTATGAAAAGTGAAATTATTAGAAGAGTTTAATGGTTATTAATCTGAGATATCTAGGGTTGAGTACCTTGGCTAGGAAAGGAGTCCTGAGATTAGATTTGAAGTTTTTCTAACAAAGATAACTTATCAAAGAAACCTATCACATATCGAATGTGGTTTAGTTTATCTATGTGCCAACAGTTATGAGCATGGAATGCTAAACTTCAACCCCAAAGCACAGCCATTCTATTAAGCTAAGAACTCCAGAGATTTAAGCCTGATGGGCTTTTATTGCCTAAAGCTATCCCATCAGGCCACCCTGTTAAAGGTATATCTCTTACTTAAGGGAAGCTACTGTGTGCTGTTCTAGTTTGTAGAAGTGCTTTCGTTTTAGTCTAGTGGTAGAAGTGCTTTTATTCCAAACAAACAAATAAATTCTTAGCTATATGGGAATAGATTTCCTAATGCCCTGTAGCACATCCACTTCTTTGAGCAATATAAGCTACTGCAATATGTAAACCTTTAAGTGCTAAGGAAAGAGTAGCAAAAATTGAAAAGAGCAACAGATATTTTCTGGCCAGCAGTAATTAGAGTGAAAAGCAAGATGTCATATTCACAGAGTAGGTAAACCTGGCTTCCCCCTTTTTCAATGCTTTAAACTGAAGAAAGAGTGGCAAAATACAGTCTCAAAGTGGAACTGAAAAGTAAGAGGGTCATTAACTGACCTGGCCTCAAGAAGGAGAAGAAATTGGAGAAGTGAAGCTTTTGAAATTTGTTTTTATATATATAGTCCTAGCTTGCAATGTAGGTTAGCAGAGATATATGGTGTAGTTCTAGGAAGAGCAGTTTAAGCTAACTGTAAATATGGCTGTACTTGTTCAGTAAGGGCAGTGTGAGTACAGGAACGGCACACGTTGACTACTAAGATACATTTCTTTCTTCATGGTCTAAATTTAGCAAATACAATATACAAAAATGTCACTGGAAAAATAATATTGCCTCATAATAAAACAGGAGTTATTTTGCAGTTATTTGTCCATTACCTACTTAACACCCTCTCCTCCACCTCCTTCCAGCTGACATAATTCTGATTAGCCATGTAAATTGGATCTGGAGACAGGTCGGGCCAGACCCTGAAACTGGATCCACATAGGCCTGCACGGAACCTCATTGACTGCTATGGGGCTCCATGTAGGCGAAAGGATTCATTCATGCAGACCCAGTTGCAGTATCAGGTCCTTAGTCTGAATCATAGAATTGTAGCACTGGAAGGGACTTAGAGAGGTCATCTAGTCCAGTCCCCTGCATTCAAGGCAGGACTAAGTATTATCTTGACCATCCCTGACAGGTGTTTCTAATGGGTTTAGAAACCATCTTTGCTGGCCTCTTGTTGAGTTTCCCTGCCAGGAGCAAACATATTTCATTCTGAATGAAGCAGGTAACATCCTGTTCTTTGGCAAGAGGAAGCCCCCTGCCACCATGCTCCAAAAAAATGCAAAACCTTCCATTAGCAGCTAAAAACAATACCAATAATCAATTTAAAAAATACTTGTCATTCTTCATCATGAAGGCAAGAAGATCTGAGTAGCAATGGAGCCTGCTGTGGGTTGGGTTAGACCCTGCTGCTGTGGGTCAGGCATGGCCGCTGCCTTACATTCAAGATAAATGTAAAGAAGCCAGTATAATTAGGTAGCTGAACCTCTAACAGTAGCACCCCAAAAGAGACACATGCTGGGAAGCTGAGTCATGTTTCTCAAGGGGTTTAAAATGCAGGGTTTAGGACTTTGCTTTCTGAGGAATTCCATAGTGGCATAGCAACTTACATAAAACTGTATCAAAGGCTTTTGGGAAGTCTATAAAATTCATCTAAAGTGATGACTGCCATTTGATCAACAGTTCTATGACGATATGTAGGATTACTATTTGAGCTATACATGTTTTCTCCTGTCTGAACCCTGCTTGCTCTTGTTGTAACTGTGAGTCTACCGCTTTCTTTCTTCTCTCTAGAATAAGACAGGTGAAAGATGGGTAAATACCTTACTTGGGATAGGCAACAATTGAACGTCTCTCCAGTTTTTACACTGAGACTGAGGTCACCTTTCTTTGGCAACTTCACTATATGACCCTTTTTTCCACATGTTTAGAAATGAGCAAACATCATTCAGAGCTTCTATGAAAATGACATACCAAGTAATACATAACAGTGAACTGACTATGCCATTGGAGGTTACTATGAGCCTCAAGATGGGTTATGTCACCCACGATCTTTCTACTGGTAGTGGATTGGTAATGAGAAGGACCACAAAACAATTCAGGGGTATACAATGGACTTTCACACAGAAGTTATGGAACCATGACTTAGCAGATAACATTAACTTGCTCTCCCATACCCAAAGAGACATCAAGCCAAAATGAATGATCTCCAGGCTTATGCACAATTAGTGGGGCTGCAAATAAACATCAAGAAAACTAGAACTATGAGAATCACCACAAACAAGAAACACCAATAACAGTTTTGGGGACTGATGTAGAAGAGGTCCACTATTTCACATATCTTGGCAGCTTTGCAAATAGAACAGGTGGAACAGATGAAGACACTAAACACAGAATAGTCAAAGCCAGACTTGCCTTTGTAACGCTATAGCTGATCTGCAGAAACAGAAATGTCTCCCTCCAAACTAAACTTTGAATATTTAACACCTTTGTAAGGTCACTCTCACTTTAAGGTGCTGTAACTTGGAGACTTATTAAGACTTTTCTATCTAAATTCCAAGTTTTTCTAAATAGCTGCCTCAGACAAACTCTCAGTATCAGATGGACAGATAAAAAAAATCACAGACAAAGATCTCTGGAGGAGAATGAAACAAAAACCGATAGGACAGGAAACTATCGAACAAAAATGGAAATGACTAGGACATACCTGGATGAAAGATCCAAATAAATAACAAAACAGGTGTTGGACTGGAACCCACAGGGCAAGAGATTGACTAGGGGTAACATGGAAATGCACAATAGAAGTAGCATTTAAAGCTACCAAAATGACATGGGAAGAAGCTAAGCTGCAGCAGGAGACTGGCAAAGGTGGAAGGCAGTGATGAAGGTCCTATATTTTGCATAGAATAGAAAGGCATAAGAAAAGAAGAGAGAGGGTCTTTGATTGGTGGGACCGTTTTGGTCTGTGTGTGTGCATGAGAGAGAAACATAGCACAAGCTGAAGACACAGAACAAGGAGAGAAACAGACTGAAGCACAGAGAGAAGCAGAAAGAAGGCCAAGCAGACCCAACCTGGAGGTATGGTGTGTGGCTCTGGAACAAGATGAGAGAAGTTTGGGTTCAGACTGCTGGCTGAAAGAGTTTGATGCTGTGAGTAAGGAAGCAAAGAGAAACAGGACTTCCTACATTCTTTGTAAATAAACCAGATTGCATCAGCAGTACCAGAGTTCATTGTCAATTTCTCTTCCAAATCTTCTCATTCCAATTTCCAACTTCCAAACAATCCACAGGTGTCTGAACTTTGACTTGCCGCTCAGGTCTTTTGCTTTAGTCTCAAGAAGCTTAATTGTACCTGACTGTGCAGAATTGCATCCCCCACACTCCTAGGGAGTGCCCTAGTGACATTGCACCTGAGAGAGCTCTGTGGTTCAATAGGGCAAAGTAAGTAACGCTACAGTCCTTTACAGGGTGCAACATGCTCCTCATTGCATGGCCTGCCAGCTCTGCTGTCCAGTACTTAGTGGGACACAGAGCCACGAGCACAGGGGCTGCCATTCTAGTCAGGCCTTAAAAAGACTGTTGGGAGAGGCTCTTTATTCTTTCCCCCAGCTCTCTAACAGTAAGAGCAAAAGCAGCCAAAGATGGGACTGCTGCGCTAGGGGACATACTGACCAATCTTTTCAAATTAATTTCAGTGAGCTTTGTAGTGGTACTTAATTTGCTACTAAAACCTATCTGTATTCCTCCTCCCCGTTCCTGATCCTCCTCTTCCTCTCTCAGTTCCCCACTTCAGACCCATCAACCCTTTCATCTACCCCCTTCCACATTGAGTGAGTGGTGTTGCAACCTGGCACTTGGGATCGCAGCATCACTCAGGTTTGGCTGAGCCAAAAAGTGGTCAGGCCAGGGTCTGGGTGGCCCCCACCTCCACAGCCTGTGATGATGCGCACGCACGGCTGACGCATATGATTCTGGGTAACGTAGTTTAATTTTTTTATTTGGCATAAATGAATGCTTTTTGTTCTTTTTATGCAGGAGACAACACTATTAAATTGGGAGTCGGGAGATTTTTGATTGTATACACAAGTCTCCCTGACATACTGGGAAACTTTGTCAGTATGCAAGGGGTAGGAGTAAATTGGGGCTGAGGCAGGGCCATCCCCCCGGAACACTTTGGACCCAGAGCTATCCTCCCCCAAACTACGGGCCCAGGTAATTCCACCCTACCATGAGAGGAGTCATCCATACACTCCAGATGATAGGAGGAGAATCAGCCAAAGCAGGGACCTTAGGACATTCAGAGAACTTTCTACGGTTTTGACTGGACTTTCTCTGCCCTGTGTTGATTGGCTGTTTGCGCCAAACTTTCCCCTCCCTCACAGTCTCTTCACCTTATCTTCACTCCACAACTCCCCCTCTTACCCTCTTCTCCCCTCCCCTATCCTTCTCACCCTCTTTCCCTTACCTTTTTTTTCCATTTAGCTTATCCCTTGCTAAGCAAACTCTCCCCCACCCCACTTGAAAAAAGAAGAAAAGTCATGGCACAATATGATGTTTGCTGCTGTCACACCGATTGTGCTGCTTTAGTGTTATACCTCTTGTTCATCCCGCCCACTCCACATGCCTGCCTTGTCTATTTAAATTGTAATTTGTTTGGGGCAGGAACATCTATTCTTCCATGCATGTACAATGCCCAGGCCAATGGGGCCCAACTCTTGGCTGGCCCTTAAGCACTGCTATAATAAACATGAATAATACTACTAATAAAGTTCTCACCTCCTCCAAAGCTACTACCAAATTGTGAAATTAGAATCCCTCCTCCTGACTTCACTTCTGTTGGGGTTAAGTGACTTCCTAAATTTCTGTGTTGGGTGGATGGATGGATTCTTGCCTCTGGTGTAACGGACTATCATATTCTGAAGACACACACTCAACGGACTAGGAATCAGGTTTAGAACCTACCTAATGATCGTAAGTTGTCCCCTTGCTCTTCTGTGTGAGCTACTCACACTACAGGACATAGCCCTGGAGGGACAGCAGTCTCTGTGGGGTGAGCAACCCCCCATGCAGGTGGCTGGTTAGGACAATATTGCCAACTCTTGTGATTTTTTTCAGAAGTGATGAACTTATTGCCAGGCTGGAGGCCAGTCTTGCGGTGACAGGAGAAGCTCCAGCCCTCTACTGAAAATGAGCCCTGCCTATGGGAAAGCCCTCTCTGATTGGCTACCTTGCCTGCCTCTTTGAGCAGAGACACCAATCAGAGGGGGAATTCTCTCCCTCTCTGCCTCCCCTCAGCAACCCAAAGCAATTCTCACAGGAGTGGAGGAAGGAGCAGAAAGACCCCAGCTGCTCAGGTTTGTCTTCTCCCTCTTCCCCTCACCCTCCCTGCAGCAGGGAAGTGGGGGTGGGGTGAAGAATCCCTGGAGCTGCTCCCGAGCCTGGAAGGGGAGGTGAAGGAGGATCAGAGGTGTGGCTGGGGGACTGAACTGACAGGGGCTGAGGAAGGCTGAAGTGATGGTGGGCAGAACTGATGTGGAAACAGGACTGATTTAGAGGTTGGGGGCAGAATTAATTTCTGGGCTAGGATCAGGGGGATGTGGGGGTGAGAGCTCCTGCAGTGGGGGCCACAATCACCTTTCCCAGTAAATGTGGGAGAATGGGCAACACTAATTGTCACACAAACACTGGGGATGGGTGAGGGGAGTTAACATTCAAAAGACAGACCCAAATACTATGTATATATATTACATAGGTCACTGCAGCTGAGCCAACATAGTGAAGGAAGTAACTTCCTGCTCCTATAGACCAGTAGCAGATTATTTCCTCTCTATAGCAAGCAGGGAGCTGGGAGGAAGTCACAATTCGTCATTTGTCTGCTCCTGGGACAGCAGCTACGCCCCTTGTTATGAGCTGGATGTAGCCTTTAGTTATTTATTTAAAAGCCCCCTAAATAAAAACAGCTTTTCCCAGTGGAAATATAAAATCCCTTGTGTCTTTTTAAAGAGATGAATCTGGAAAATTATCCAGACTACTGGAGTTGCCACTTTAACTTAAATATACCTCTTGAGTGTGATTAACTAATTTAACAAGGAGTGTAAACTACTTACTACTCTCTCTTCATATGAGTAAACAGTGGGTTATGGCTAAGGAGGGATGGTTAGTTATCAAAAGCTACTGATGAATTACCTGCATGTTAGCTTGTAGCCTGAACACCTGTTAACACTTGTCCTACTTCAAGGAAACTAATTGAGCATTAGAAAAAATTGTAACTATGGCTAGTCTGGTTATGTATTACCATGTTATTTCCTAGCACATGATATGTATGGCTACACTTGTATGAGCATAAATATGTCAATTGTTTTGGCAAAGGTTGGTCTGGACCCAGAACGTGAGAGTCCACATCACAGTTAATAAGCTTTTAGTCTTCATTTGATCTCCTTTTATCTCCTTTTTCATGTTTTTTGGTTTATTTTCTTTCATGCGATGGCAGTGGTTTTGAATACAGATGAAGCAAAACTGGATGAAACTCCAGGCAGTCTTTACCTACATTGTTTAGGTAACGTGTTGGATGTGATATTTAATTGCCATCCAATGTGTTGGTGTTGGCCATGCTAACCAGTGATTTTGTGCAATTCAGTACTTGCCCAATCAAATGGTTCATCATTAGAGCTAGTTGGGAATTCTTTTGTGACAAAACAGTTTTTCATCGGAAAATGCCAATTTGTCAAAACAGAAACTTTTCACGGGAACATATTGGTTTCTTTTGTTTTTTTTTTAAAAGGTTTCCCACATCCAGGATAGAATCTTTGCTCAAAATGAAAGAAAGAGAAAAATATCATCTCTGTTCAAAACAAGAAAGAGAGAGAGTGAGACACCTCCCCCAGCATATTCAATAGCCCATTCACCAGTCCTGAGATACAAAAGACCCCATTTCAAGTCCCTGCTCCACCTGATTTGCAGCAGCAACTTGAAGCTGGGTCTCCTGTCAATAGCTTGTTGCCCTAATCAGAACACTATTCTGGGATGGGTCTCTCTCACTCATTTTTCACTAAAAAATTCAAAAGTTCTTGGTTTTATCTCTGAATGGGAAAAAAATTAGAATTTTTGAAAAATTTCATGGGAAAACCCTTTTTCACTCACTTCTATCCATTGCTCAGTCTGTTTTTCCATTTGTATCGGGCAGAAGCAAAACTATAATTTTGGTTGTCCAAATAAAATTAGCAACAGCTCTCAGGACTTAAGGCCCTTAATACTTTAAAATAAAAATCCTACTTTGGAAAGACTTTGTGACCTCTGGCTTTTGTCTTTTCAGTATGAAGTCCCTGACTGGCTACTGCAGTTCCATTCTGTTTGTCTTTTGAACGCTTGCCAAAACTTAGATGTCTTTCACTACATCTCTCATCAACCCGCCTTTTCAGCTCCTATTAAAAACACTTTCTGGAAGGGATTTGCAGCACTTGTACTTTGTCAAAGGTGTGTTTTGCGGTTACACACAGATGTGTTCTATAATGAAAGGCTTTTGGACCAGCTTTGTGAATTTCTGAGATCTATAAATTCTGGGGAAAGCAGAAATGTATTCCCTGTTTCAAGGATAATGTAATTATTCACACAAGTCTAGCCGTTGTTATCCATCAACAAGTTCATCATTACTGAGGTTATCAAATTACACCCACAGTATGACAAATAAGGGGCAGATGGTGGGGAACGTATTTACTTAACTATTTATCCTGGTTCTTTGATCTGATAAACAATGGATATTTTAATTTAAAACTGCATTTCATTGGCACTCAGGATTCATCATAGAATTGGACAACTTCAGGAAGCATTTAGTTCAGTTGCTGGCAACAAGCTGGACATCTTGTAGTAGAATGTGTGTTTGGGGGACTTTGTTATTTTAGTTTGCGAGTTTTCTTTATACTGCATCTTTTGCTCTTTGTCAGTGCACTTACAGCAGTGCATAGATGATGGTGAAGATGTCTAGACAGGTGCTCAGACAATTGCACACTTGATTCGGCCATTGAAAGTTGATTTTTATTGAGTTCAGGAATGGCTTAATGTTAATCAACTTGTTTTATACAGAAAGGTGAAAGATGAAAAATTAAACTGGAGGTGCTGAAAATCTATTTAAAATGCAGTGCTGGGTAGTGGCCCTGGCTGGATGGTAGGTAAACATTTAAGGGGTTGCTATGAATAAGTGAGGTTGGAATGGAACACCAAGAAACTTTTCATTTCTATTAGTCAGTACATATTTAAAACATTACATCTTGGGGTAAGAATTGAGGCCTGTCTTGCACTCTTGACTCCCGTGGAAATCCCATTTTCATCAGTCAGGTGTGCAGGACTGGGTCTGAATTTTTCCATTTTTCTGTGTCAGATAAATACGTATTTATTATTTCTGGAATCTGAGCAATTTATTAGACTGTTTGGAATACTTATCTTTGCAGCATGCAGTGAATGGAACAGATATTGCTTCCTTGTGTACTCAAATGTCTCATTGACCTCAGCAGGAATTTTGGATGGGTCAGGCCATACATGTTCATTTTTCATATATTGTTGGCCAAGTGAAAAGAGGTCTTACACTCAGCTCCACAGCACTGTCTGATGGCAGTCATTAACACCTTCCAGTGTAACAATAACCCCCATCTCAGCTCTGCTGATCCTCCCAGTGCAGTTTAAAAGTGTTGACACACTGAATGACTTTTCTCCTAGGTTGAAAGAAAATAAATTAAAGTGGTGGGTCGGGGAGGGGGAGGGGGAGGAGAAGGGGAGGGGAGGAGATCAAGGTACACTGCCATGAGGGGAAGAGGGCAATGGGGACACATACACAGCCTGTGGCATGGAGGGGGGATGAATGGGGGACCCTGGCATGAAGAGAAAGAGATGGCATATAGAATCTCTGGCAAGGAAGAATAGGGAAAGGTGGGCATGAAGGACACACAGAGCCCCTGTCACGATGAGGAAGGAAGAAATGGGGGGAACACAGAACCCCTGGTATTGTGGGAGAATGGGGTACCCTTGTATGGGGGGAAGGGGCATGGATGGAAATGGAGAAATGGGGAGAACACACAGAGCCCCTGACATGGTCTAAAAAGGGGAACAATCGTATGGGGAAGGGGGGGCATGTGGGTAATACAGAGCCCCAGGCATGTAGTAGAGGGGGAAATGGGGACAAGGAGGAAATGAAGGGGCACACAGAGTCTCTGGCATGAGGCAGGGCGGGGGGAAAGAGAATGAAGAAGACTGGTATTGGGTAGGGTAACCAGACAGCAAGTGTGAAAAATCGGATCAGGGGGTGGAGGGTAATAGGAGCCTACATAAGAAAAAGCCCCAAATATCAGGACTGTCCCTATAAAATCGGGACATCTGGTCACCCTAAAAAGGGGACACACAGTGTCCCTGACACGAAGGAAGGGGTGGAGGATGGTACAGGGAGTCCCTGAAATAGAGAGGGATATTAAGGTGGTACACAGAGTTTGTATCTGTATATTGGGGGTTGGCAGGGAATGGCAGGATGCAACAAGTACCTGGTGTGTGCAGTGCACTCAGCCTACAATAGAAAGCAAGTGTGTGACCCTTTAATTGAATAGTAATACAGATCTATGCTAAAACACCTTTGCTTATTTAATGTTATGGTTGAGATTTTTAAATGAAATCTCAGGAAATTCAAAATTATGGCAACTCATTTGTTGTACATATATAGTATTTGTTCTGTTACTCTGCTTCAAATCTGGAGTACCTACAGCAAGCTACCAGTATTGCCAACGCTCATGATTTTATTATGAGTCTTGTGACTTTTTTTACCTGTCTCATGAAAACGTGTTGAAAAGCTGACAAATCACAAATCTTCCCTTAGTCAAAATGGCTGTCATCTCCCATTATTGTCAATGGGGCTGAAGTCAGCAAGATAGCCATTATTTCCCTGCTGTCTGTACATACATTCATAGAGTCCAATGCCAGAAGGGACTATTGTAATCATCTAGTCCAGGGGTCTCAAACACGTGGCCCGCAGGCGGCCCATGGAGTTATTTCCTATGGCCTGTCATAGCTCCACTCACCCCCTGCCCCCCCCCCCACGCACTGCATTATAGAATCATAGAATATTAGGGTTGGAAGGGACCTCAGGAGGTCATCTAGTCCAAACCCCTGCTCAAAGCAGGACCAATCCCCGATTTTTGCCCTAGATCCCTAAATGGCCCCCTCAAGGATTGAACTCATAAACCCTGGGTTTAGCAGACCAATACTCAAACCGCTGAGCTATCCCTCCCCCACTCCTCTGCCTACCTCCCAGTGCTTCCTGCCGCCAAACAGCTGTTTGGTGGTGCTTAGAACTTTCCAGGAGGGAGGGTGGAGGAGTGGGGATGCGGTGCACGCTGGGGAGGAGATGGAGAAGAAGCAGGGCTGGGGCGGGGACTTGGGGAAGGGATTGGAATAGGGGCAGGGAAGGGGTTGGAAGAGGTGGGGCAGGGGCAGGGCCTCATGGAAGGGGTGGAGTGGGGGTGGGGCTGGGGGCAGAGTGTGGGGCTTTTGTATCTTTGTATGAAAAGGTGTCAGTGATGTGGCCCTCGGGCCAATGTACTAGTCCTCATGTGGCCCTTGTGGTTTGAGTTTGAGATCCCTGATCTAGTCTGACCTCCTGTATAACACAGGCCATAGAATTTTCCCAAAATAATTCCTAGAGCAGATCTTTTAGAAAAACATCCCATCTTGGTTTAAAAATTTCCAGTGATAGAGAATCCACCACAACCTTAGTAAATTGTTAATTGCTTTCACTGTTAAAATTTTACACATGATTTCCAATCTGTAATCAAGTCACTCCTTAACCTTCTCCTTATTAAACTAAATAGATTGAGCTTCTTGAGTCTGTCACTATAAGACATTTTCTAATCCTTTAATCATTCCTGTGGCTCTTCTCTGAGCCCTCTCCAATTTATAAACTTCCTTCTTGAATTGTGGACACCTGAACGGGACACTGTGTTCTAGCTGTGGTCACATCAGTGCCAAATACAGAAGTTCCACTGTTTATGCATCCAAGGATCCTATTAGCCCTTTTGGCCACCGCATCACACTGGGAGCTCATGTTCTTTTTCAGAGTCACGCCTTGCCAGGATACAGTCCCCCATCCTGAAAGTATGGCTTTCATTCTTTGTTCCTAGATGTATACATTTAACCATATTACATAGGTAGTTTGCTTCCCCTCAGTTTATTGAGCAATCCAGATTGCTCTGTCTCATTGACCTGTCCTCTTCATTATGTACTATTCCCCCAAGTTGTGTGTCATCTGCAAATTTTATCAGTGATAATTTTATGTTTTCTTCCTGGTCATTGATAAACATGTTAATAAGTGTATATATAGGGACCCGCAGGGTCCCTATATATAAAGCCATGTCTATGAGTAATATGTCTGCCACTGTATGGTTATGGGGTGAGACAGGATATAGGGAGTGTGAGGAGCAGCAGAGACAACATCAAATGTGAATAGGGAGAGTAAAGGGAAGCAGGGCACTGGGGAGGTAGATTTAGGAGGATGGAAGTTAGAAGGGAGGCTGAGGTTGGAGCAGAGGATAGTCATGGGGTAGGAGATGCAGGGGATCAGACAGCAGTTCCATAAGCCTGATGATTGTGGCAACTAAGGGGAAGAGAAGCCAATTGTACATACTGCCAACTCTCACAAACTGATCATGAGTCATGGAATTTTGGTGTCTGTGGGAGGAGCTCTCACAATGGTCTGAAAAGATCCTCCATTCCTGTGATTTTCATGGCTGGGCATGTGGGCAGATCTCTGTGTGAGAGCCTTGGGGCTGAGGACACAGACCTGCCATGCCACTGAGCCCTGCATTCATGTATGGTCCTTGAGCAGAGAGTGTCCTGGGGCATCAGGGTCACAGTGGAGGGGGGAATCTATCTATCTATCTATCTATCTATCTATCTATCTAGAGTTTTATGTTGTTGTCTACCACCATAATATTGGATCGCCGTCCATGTAAAATCAATAGCAAAATCCCTAGTGGACTTCATGGAATCTCCAGCATAGCAGTTCCTCACTCCTGTTTTCCGTATCAAAACTATACTTTAAAAAGTAACAAATGAAAACATTTTCTATTTGGTATCATTTACAATTTGATAATTGCAAAATATTTTCTGTGTGCATGCTGTTTGGCATGTCAGAGATGGGTTGCTATAAGTAAAACACAATGTGACCACGCCTTTACTGATTACATACCTTTTCTTAAGTAGCAGAATTTCTAAGTGGGTGATATTTAAACCCTGATCAAATACAGCACAACTGCAGTTGACTACACACTTTCTTAAAGGAAAATATGTAGATGGATTCTGTTTTGGCTGAGTTAGTCCCCTTAAGAGTTGTATATCCCTGCCAAGGGCATACACAGCATGTAAGGTTTACTGATACAAGTCTCTTGAGTCATCTAGTTGGCTCTAGGGTAGAGAAGAGAAAATGCATCAGGCACAGTGTTTGGCTCACATTTAGCTTAGCTGCTGCCTCTGGAGGATAAGTCCACAGCAGACATAAACACAGTAGAGTATGCGCTAGGAGGATTCAGCCAACTTAAACCCACTCCATACCTATTTTGCTAAAACAGAAGAATGGGGGCTACACCAAAGAACTCCCAAAGGATGCTCTCGGCTGTAACAAATGCTGTCTGCCAGCCTTATATTGATTCCTTTCCAAAGGAGCAGAATACACATACAGTCACCAGCACAAAAGAAAGGGTAAGATGCTGGCTCCCTAGAGAGCAATAAGCTGACACTCAAATGAGGAGCCTTCCTAAAGATACAGGATGGGCCCAGGCTATTAGGAGCATAACACAATATATATATATCTTTCTTCTCTGTGTACTGCCCTTGATGCTGCACTGAGGTTGTTAGCCTCTGTCAGCAGCACAACAGATCTTATTGGTGGGTCAGAAAATTCACACTTGCAACTCCATGTTTTAACAAGATTTGTTTTCCAAAAATCAGGAGTATGCTGTGGAAGGCCAAATTTTCTGTTATGGAGTAGGACCTACATCAGTTTACTGGTAAATCTGTCAGATGACTCAGTCAGACTAGCAGAGTTAGGTCTGTGTGAGAAGTCTAAGAATCTTCTAGACATGTTACAGAGTCTTATCATGGACAGTGCCTAATACAAAATGGATCCAGTATTCTAAGGACTTCTTCTAGGTTTATGACATAATACACAAGGGTTTTTAAAATGAGCATTCCAAGTTCTTCTGACATGTTTAAGCACTGTATTTTGCTATCCTAATTCTTGAGTAGTGCTAAGAAAAAGTTAGCACATGTGACTCCATTTTGGTTTGGGGCCCACCATTGTTTAAATGCCAGCACATCATACACCAGGAGGAGTAATCCTTAGATACTGAATCCCTGTGAAAATCCTCCTCCTTGTCTCCAGCCTGCCTTGACTCCCAGTATCTGGTTTTTGTCAGTCTCTAACTCCCTGTCTCTTGGCCTTGATGTGAGGCCTCCCATCCTGATAATAAAGTTACTGATGCATGGCTTTAGGACCATGCTGTGTAATTAACATACTGGTATAGCACGAGGAATGCACCAAGCAGGGATAGGTGGTAGATAAGACAAGGGTTTGTTTATTGGCTAAGGTTTCCGATGCATGAGGGCAACATGCTTTGCTAAAAGGTATATAACCTTTGTATAATCTGCATTCAGGGTCCCCTCCTGGCTAGCAGGGGGGCACCACGCTCGAGCGTAATAAACTTAGTGTCTTTTGGGAACTCTGCAGTTGTGGACTTTATTTCTGTGTCTCAGCCTAAATTCGAACCTATCAGGTGTAATTCGTAGCACTTGTGTGCGTGTCCTACCAGGTGTAATTCGTAGCACTTGTGTGCGTGTCCTACCAGGTGTAATTCGCAGCAGTTGTGCGCGTGTCCTACCAGGTGTAATTCGTAAACACAGTTTTGGCGACCACGAAGGGACTCTAGGCTCGCCCCAACAAGCGAGACTACACTCCTCCTCTCGGACAGCTCCAGCCGGCACAGGGTGAGTTCACCTTTGAGAACTCCGAGGAGGGGGGTGTGTGAGCCGTTGCTTAGGCGATAAGGTGGCACATTTGGTGTCCTTTTAGGTAGCCCATTATGGGTTCTGGGCAGAGTGTAAGTAAGGGGACCCCTTTGGCTGAAATTCTCGAGAATTGGGGAAATATTTCTGGCACCCATGGGTTAGGTAGGAAAAAAGCTGTTATTTTATGTAAGGTTGAGTGGCCAGCACTAACAACTCAAACATCTGTTGAATGGCCACCGGATGGGTCCTTTGCTGGGGATACATTAACAGCGCTTAGAAGGAGGCTGGAGGAGAAAGCTTCAGCCCAGATGGATTATTGGTATGTATGGGACAACTGGGCTTATGCGCGTGCGAAAGGATGTCCTCTTTCCTCCTTCTTTTCCTATCTATCTCAGGGGTCTTCAGCCCCGCTCTGTGCTATGCCTGTTTCTTCTCCTCCCCGGCCTGCTTCTGCCCCTCCCCTGGCTTACCCTCGGCTTTCTGACTTATGCCTATCATCTCCTTGCTCGCCACCCCCCTGCCCGTGCGGGCCCACCATTGACCCACCGGTTACTCTGCAAGCTCCCCTCATTCAGCAACCCCTTGTTACTCATGGTACGGACGGGAGTGAACGGTTTGCTTTTCCCTATGTTCACCGCCCTTTTGGCCCAGGCGATTTAGTAACATGGCAACAGCAGATGCCTCGCCTGCGTGACGATCCAGAGAAGGTTCTGCAAACCATTCGGTCTGTATTTACCGCATTTAATCCTACATGGGGAGATGTCCGGGTAATCCTGGACACACTTTTTACCCCTAACGAGAAATATTCCATTCTGGATGCTAATAGACGCTGGGCAGGGGAGGACAGTACCCGGGCTTCTTGGCCCCTGACTGATCCCAACTGGAATCCTAATGCGCCTTCTCAAATGGGCCTTTTAAAGGCGGGTAGAAACGGCCTTTTAAAAGCTGTACATAAAGCTGGTAGTAAAACGGCTAACTGGTCTAAAATTCGTGAATGTCAGCAAGAGCTTACTGAGCACCCCTCCGCCTTTTTGGCCCGGTTGTCCAAACAAGTTCGTGTATATGGGGGCAGTATAAACCCTGAGGCAGAGGAAAACCGTCCTATGATGGTCTCCTTTTATGTTGATCAGGCAGCATCAAATATAAAAAAATATTTTTCTAAGCATGTGCCCGATTGGCCAGGAAAACCCCTCCAGGAGGTTGTCCGCCTGGCCACCTTTGTGTTTAATGGCAGGGACGAGGAAAAAGCACGGGAAAAAAATTAAACAAAAGAAGGAGGAGGTAAGTATGTTAGCTGCTGCCTTGCAGGCTCCTTCAGGAAACCAGCATTGGCAAGGGCGCGGAGAGATGAGGGGAAGGGGGCATGGACGGGGGACAGGAGGAGGGGGAGGTTGGGATAGAATGAGGGACGGGAATTGTAATTATTGTAAACAGCCAGGGCACTGGAGGAGGGAGTGTCCCCTGCTTCCCCGAGGGGCTCCTTGGAAGAGCCAGGTAGAGGCTAATCCTTCTTTTCCCCCTAACGCCCCCCAGAACCCTTGTTAACCCCCAGTAACTAGAGGCGGAGGTTTTGGGGACTTTGGGAGAGTTAAAATAAGACTTGGAATTACAGTCACAAATGTATTTGAAAGTTGAGGAACACCTTGTGCCTTTTCTAGTAAATACTGGGGCCACCCTCTCCACTTTAACTTTTGTTCCGGGCTCTCTGTCTGATACCAAGGTTTGGGTGCAGGGTATAGAAGGTAATCCCTGCCCGGCTCCTTTATGCTACCCTGTCCCTATCGAGCTTGGTTCTTTAAAGCTATCACATAGGTTTGTTGTAATGCTGGAGGGCCCCGCGAACCTCCTCGGGCAGGATGTGCTGGGCAAATTGGGGGCACACATATATTGCGCCCCCGAGGGGCTCCGCATGTCCGTCCCGGACTCGGCGGTTGCTTCTCTTATGGCATCGGTTACCCCTATTCCTGGTGTGCCCTCTGAATTGTCCAGTGTTCCCCACACTTTGTGGAGCACGAATCCTACTGATATGGGTCTTCTTAAATCAGCAGTTCCAGTGAGTCTGAAAAGAGGGGGCGGACCGCCTCCGTCCGTAAAACAATACCCCTTGCCGAGGGAGGCGGAAGAAGGCATCTCACTCCTTACTGACAGCTATTTGACTCAGGGGGTTTTAGTCCCCTGCAGTTCGCCCTGTAATACTCCCATTCTTCCAGTAAGGAAGCCTAAACCGGGACCAGACGGGCGTCCAGTCTATCAATTTGTTCAGAATCTACAGGCTATAAATGGTTATGTTATAGCCCCCCATCCAGTTGTCCCTGATCCGAGCACTATTCTAACGCTAATTCCTCAGTCAGCCACTTGCTTTACTGTCATAGATTTGTGTGCAGCATTTTTCAGTATCCCTTTGCACCCTGACAGGTTTCAGAGTAACAACCGTGTTAGTCTGTATTCGCAAAAAGAAAAGGAGTACTTGTAGCACCTTAGAGACTAACCAATTTATTTGAGCATGAGCTTTCGTGAGCTACAGCTCACTTCATCAGATGTATACCGTGGAAACTGCAGCAGACTTTATATACACACAGAGATCATGAAACAATACCTCCTCCCACCCCACTGTCCTGCTGGTAATAGCTTATCTAAAGTGATCATCAGGTGGGCCATTTCCAGCACAAATCCAGGTTTTCTCACCCTCCACCCCCCCACACAAATTCACTCTCCTGCTGGTGCTAGCCATCCAAAGTGACAACTCTTACATAATCAAGTCGGGCTATTTCCTGCATAAATCCAGGTTTTCTCACATCCCCCCCACCCCCATACGCACACAAACTCACTCTCCTGCTGGTAATAGCTCATCTAAACTGACCACTCTCCAAGTTTAAATCCAAGTTAAACCAGAACATCTGGGGGGGGGGGGGGGTAGGAAAAAACAAGAGGAAACAGGCTACCTTGCATAATGACTTAGCCACTCCCAGTCTCTATTTAAGCCTAAATTAATAGTATCCAATTTGCAAATGAATTCCAATTCAGCAGTTTCTCGCTGGAGTCTGGATTTGAAGTTTTTTTGTTTTAAGATAGCGACCTTCATGTCTGTGATTGCGTGACCAGAGAGATTGAAGTGTTCTCCGACTGGTTTATGAATGTTATAATTCTTGACATCTGATTTGTGTCCATTTATTCTTTTACGTAGAGACTGTCCAGTTTGACCAATGTACATGGCAGAGGGGCATTGCTGGCACATGATGGCATATATCACATTGGTGGATGTGCAGGTGAACGAGCCTCTGATAGTGTGGCTGATGTTATTAGGCCCTGTGATGGTGTCCCCTGAATAGATATGTGGGCACAATTGGCAACGGGCTTTGTTGCAAGGATAAGTTCCTGGGTTAGTGGTTCTGTTGTGTGGTATGTGGTTGTTGGTGAGTATTTGCTTCAGGTTGCGGGGCTGTCTGTAGGCAAGGACTGGCCTGTCTCCCAAGACTTGTGAGAGTGTTGGGTCATCCTTTAGGATAGGTTGTAGATCCTTAATAATGCGTTGGAGGGGTTTTAGTTGGGGGCTGAAGGTGACAGCTAGTGGCGTTCTGTTATTTTCTTTGTTAGGCCTGTCCTGTAGTAGGTAACTTCTGGGAACTCTTCTGGCTCTATCAATCTGTTTCTTTACTTCTGCAGGTGGGTATTGTAGTTGTAAGAAAGCTTGACAGAGATCTTGTAGGTGTTTGTCTCTGTCTGAGGGGTTGGAGCAAATGCGGTTGTATCGCAGAGCTTGGCTGTAGACGATGGATCGTGTGGTGTGGTCAGGGTGAAAGCTGGAGGCATGCAGGTAGGAATAGCGGTCAGTAGGTTTCCGGTATAGGGTGGTGTTTATGTGGCCATTGTTTATTAGCACTGTAGTGTCCAGGAAGTGGATCTCTTGTGTGGACTGGACCAGGCTGAGGTTGATGGTGGGATGGAAATTGTTGAAATCATGGTGGAATTCCTCAAGGGCTTCTTTTCCATGGGTCCAGATGATGAAGATGTCATCAATATAGCGCAAGTAGAGTAGGGGCTTTTGGGGACGAGAGCTGAGGAAGCGTTGTTCTAAATCAGCCATAAAAATGTTGGCATACTGTGGGGCCATGCGGGTACCCATAGCAGTGCCGCTGATCTGAAGGTATACATTGTCCCCAAATGTGAAATAGTTATGGGTAAGGACAAAGTCACAAAGTTCAGCCACCAGGTTAGCCGTGACATTATCGGGGATAGTGTTCCTGACGGCCTGTAGTCCATCTTTGTGTGGAATGTTGGTGTAGAGGGCTTCTACATCCATAGTAGCCAGGATGGTGTTATCAGGAAGATCACCGATGGATTGAAGTTTCCTCAGGAAGTCAGTGGTGTCTCGAAGGTAGCTGGGAGTGCTGGTAGCGTAGGGCCTGAGGAGGGAGTCTACATAGCCAGACAATCCTGCTGTCAGGGTGCCGATGCCTGAGATGATGGGGCGCCCAGGATTTCCAGGTTTATGGATCTTGGGTAGTAGATAGAATATCCCAGGTCGGGGTTCCAGGAGTGTGTCTGTGCGGATTTGATCTTGTGCTTTTTCAGGAAGTTTCTTGAGCAAATGCTGTAGTTGCTTTTGGTAACTCTCAGTGGGATCATAGGGTAATGGCTTGTAGAAACTCGTGTTGGAGAGCTGCCGAGCAGCCTCTTGTTCATATTCCGACCTATTCATGATGACAACAGCACCTCCTTTGTCAGCCTTTTTGATTATGATGTCAGAGTTGTTTCTGAGGCTGTGGATGGCATTGCGTTCCGCATGGCTGAGGTTATGGGGCAAGTGATGCTGCTTTTCCACAATTTCAGCCCGTGCACGTCGGCGGAAGCACTCTATGTAGAAGTCCAGTCTGCTGTTTCGACCTTCAGGAGGAGTCCATCTAGAATCCCTCTTTCTGTAGTGTTGGTAGGGAGACCTCTGTGGATTAGTATGTTGTTCAGAGGTATTTTGGAAATATTCCTTGAGTCGGAGACGTCGAAAATAGGATTCTAGGTCACCACAGAACTGTATCATGTTCGTGGGGGTGGAGGGGCAGAAGGAGAGGCCCCGAGATAGAACAGCTGCTTCTGCTGGGCTGAGAGTATAGTTGGATAGGTTAACAATATTGCTAGGTGGGTTGAGGGAACCATTGCTCTGGCCCCTTGTAGCATGTAGTAGTTTAGAAAGTTTAGTGTCCTTTTTCTTTTGTAGAGAAGCAAAGTGTGCGTTGTAAATGGCTTGTCTAGTTTTAGTAAAATCCAGCCACGAGGAAGTTTGTGTGGAAGGTTGGTTTTTTATGAGAGTATAAGAGTTGTCACTTTGGATGGGCTAGCACCAGCAGGAGAGTGAATTTGTGTGGGGGGGTGGAGGGTGAGAAAACCTGGATTTGTGCTGGAAATGGCCCACCTGATGATCACTTTAGATAAGCTATTACCAGCAGGACAGTGGGGTGGGAGGAGGTATTGTTTCATGATCTCTGTGTGTATATAAAGTCTGCTGCAGTTTCCACGGTATACATCTGATGAAGTGAGCTGTAGCTCACGAAAGCTCATGCTCAAATAAATTGGTTAGTCTCTAAGGTGCTACAAGTACTCCTTTTCTCTTTGCACCCTGATTCTCAATATTTATTCGCATTTACCTGAAAGGGTCAGCAGCTAACATGGATGCGTCTTCCCCAGGGGTTCTCAGGATCCCCTACTATTTTTTCCCGGATTCTCACCGAGGATTTAAAAGACATTGTTTTGCCTAGTTCGTCTGTTCTGGTTCAGTATGTGGATGATTTGCTAATTGCTGCCTCAAATCATAACGCATGTTTAATTGACTCTGTTGTTTTCCTTACTGCATTAGCTAATAAGGGTCATCGTGCATCTCCATCCAAGTTGCAGCTGTGCCTAAATCAGGTAATTTATTTGGGCTTTGTATTTAGGCCTGGGGAGCGTTTACTATCCCCTGATAGGGTGCGGGCAATCCAGGATTACCCGTGTCCGACTACAAAAAAGCAGTTACGGGCTTTCCTGGGGGCTGCGGGGTTCTGCCGACCCTGGGTTGTAGCTTTCGGGGAATTGGTAAAATCGTTAGTTCAAGCTACTACAACACTGACCCTCGATCCTGTCTCCTGGACCCCGGAAATGGAAAATGCTTTTAAATCCATCAAAAAGGCTCTGATCTCTGCTCCCGCCTTGGGATTCCCGGATTACGGTAAACCATTTTCTCTTTTCACTCACGAACGGCAGGGAGTGGCTAGCGGCGTCCTTTTGCAATACCTGGGGGGTCGCCCACGCCCCGTAGCCTATTATTCAGTACAACTGGACCCTGTAATTCAGGGCTCTGTCTCCTGCGTACGGTCTGTTGCTGCTGCTGCTGTCATGGTTGAACGGTCACGACCTATTGTTTTGGGGCACCCTCTAACTGTCTGGGTCCCTCATAAGGTTGAAATTCTTTTAAAACAGCATTCTACACAGGCATTGTCTCCACAGCGGGCTCATAAATATAAACTAATCCTGTTGGCCGCTGACAACGTTACTTTACGCCGCTGTAACGTCCTCAATCCAGCCACAATGCTACCCCTCCCAAAGGACGGTACCCCTCACCATGTATGCATGGATGTCGTCGCGCAGGATGGTAAGCCCTGCCCGGATTTAGCGGACTCCCCTTTAGTTGAGCCCGATTTACTTCTTTTCACAGATGGGTCCTCGTACTATTTAGATGGCCACCGGGTCTTGGGCTATTCGGTTACCTCTCAGGCAGACGTTATCAAGGCTGCCCCCCTACCGCCTTCCTTCAGTGCCCAGGGTGCAGAGTTACACGCGCTTACCAGGGCTTGCTTATTGTCTTCAGGAAAAACTGTTACCATTTATACGGACTCTTAGTATGCTTTTGGGGTTTGTCATGCTACAGGCCAGCTCTGGAAGCAACGAGGATTTTTAACCTCCTCAGGCACAAAAATCGCTAATGGCCCTCTAATCTCTGCCCTTTTGGAAGCTATTCAGGCCCCTCGTCAGGTGGCGGTGGTTCATTGTTATGCGCACAGGCAGTCTAACAGTGTTGTATCTCAGGGCAATGCATTAGCTGATTCAGCGGCAAAGGCTGCAGCTCTACAGCCCCTTCTGGTTTCGGCTTCCCTCCCCCTGGATGTGTCTTTCCCACCTGCTGACTGGACACTGCTGTATGCTGACATATCCTTGGAGGAGCTGCACAACTGGAAACGCTGGGAGGGATCTAAGGGCTCCGATAAGGTTTGGCAAATCGGGAACAAACCTATTCTCCCCCGTCGTTATCTACTCGCAGCTGCTCATTATTTTCATTCCCTGGGTCACGCTGGTATTCAGGGCACGGTAGCTGCCATACTAAAGTTCTGGGCAGCACCGCATGTTTATCCCGCAGTAAAGCGAGTTCTTGGCTCCTGCCCTACTTGCCTGGCCTTCTCTGCTAAGACTCGGCTCGATGCCAACTCAAAAGGGGGGAGACCCTGGGCAAACTTCCCGTTTCAGCGCTTGCAGATGGACTACGCAGAAATGCCTAAATGCTCAAGGTTTCACCACCTCGTTGTTATAGTGGACCAACTTTCCGGATGGCCTGAAGCAATACCAACCAGAAAGGCAAATGCAAGATCTGTGGTCAAGTTCTTAATGAAAGACATTGTACCCAGGTTTGGTGTCCCTGAAGTCATTGATTCAGATCGGGGCTCACACTTTACTGCAAAAATTTTGGAGGAACTGTACCGGTGCTTGGGAATTATTCGACAATTACACACCCCGTACCACCCCCAGTCTGAAGGTCAGGTGGAACGCATGAACCAAACAATAAAAACAATGGTAGCAAAGTTTTGTAAGAAAACTGGACTTAAATGGCCAGAGGCCTTGCCTATAGTTTTATGGCATATAAGACGAACGCCACGCATGCCCCTAGGCCTGTCCCCATTTGAGGTGCTGTTTGGGAGACCAGCTTTAGTACCAGGAACTTATGTTCCTGTACATGCTAGCCTCTTGAATGAAAATAAAACTTTGGCCAGATATGTTGCTAGACTGCAAAAGGAGCTAACTGACAACCAGTCTGAAGCTCAGTTGTTTCAAACCGCACCCTTAGGGTTACAGGTTCATTCCTTTAAGCCAGGGGATTGGGTAATGGTAAAAAAAATCCCCCGCACCGACCCCCTGGAACCCCGGTGGGAGGGGCCGTACCAGGTTCTGTTATGTACTTATTCTGCTTTAAAAGTTGCAGGTAAAGGTTCCTGGATTCACCATAGCTACGTCAAGTTGGTGACAGAACCCCCACCTGACCCTGGCGAGCCAGCAGACGAGCCACTTCACGAATGAACACTACAACCAACCCATGGACTGAGCTTTCCAGCTACTGGGACCTTCATAGCCCACCAGGACTTTTTGTGTTCCTGTTTGTTGGACTTACATTGGGGGTAGTGTTTTTTGTATGGTACAGGGAAGAATGTCGACATTGGTATGGTTTGCCTGGGGGGTCCTCTCCCTATTCCCAAGTCCAGTACAAGGATGGGAGGGCAATAGCTTCTTGAATTTAACCCGTGGTATCAAACAGGGTGTAAATCGAACGCAGTGTTGGATTTGTATTCATACCCCCACATATTTAGGTCAGGGGAACCCGTTGGTAGGGGTACCTATCCCCCTTAATCGAACACTCCAAACTAAGCTATGGGCAAACACTACATTTAACTGGAATGTTACAATCCAAATATGGTCTATTGATATGGTGGCCCAGGGTAATTATGCTTTATGTGTGTCACGACGTAAGGGCATAGAAAATACAGTTTTTTTAGGGAATTTTGTGGGGTGCAAGGACACCACCCAAATCAGCTCTGGTGCGGGAGGCCCCTCTACCTACTCCAGAACCCCGTGGCCAGTCCCCGAGGGTTCTGGCTGGTATTGGTTATGCAATCACACAGCCTATAAGGTTCTCCCAGCAGGATGGTGTGGTACATGTACCTTAGGGGCTATAGTACCCGCCGTGACAGTACACCAGAACCTGACCCGGGGAGAGATCCGCAATCTAGTATGGAGGGACCGATGAAGTATCCCTTTAAACCCCCTTTCTTATCGGCCCAAAGGCTTTCACTCCTTTATGCATTGGTTTCTGCCATGGTTGGGAGTAAGCGAGCTGGAAAAAGCTATAGTTAACATTTCAGCTGCTTTAGAATTAATGGCAAATGCTACTGCAGATGCTCTATCTGCCCTTCAAATTGAAGTCACTCAGCTATCTCAAACTACATTGCAAAACCGCCTAGCCCTGGATTATCTCCTTGCAAATCAAGGCGGGGTTTGTGCTCTGGTCAACTCAAGCTGTTGTGTTTTTGTAAATCAGCACCATAGGGTGGAAACTGACATCCACATCCTCAAGCAACAGGCAGCCCTGTTCCACCACATCAGCCTCGACACTACCAGCGCCGGATTCCAGGAGGTTTGGGACTGGCTCACCTCATGGCTACCGGATGTGGGGACTTGGGGATGGCGTATTTTGTATTTACTTTTTTTGACTGTTATTGTTTTTGCGTTATTTTTTGTATGCCTACAATGCTGCAGTATGTGCTGTCGGCAGTTGCTAACCCTGCAGCGCGGTTACTCAGCCCCGATATAGCTTACTGACGTACAAAAAAAAAGGGAGGACTGTTAAGAAAAAGTTAGCACATGTGACTCCATTTTGGTTTGGGGCCCACCATTGTTTAAATGCCAGCACATCATACACCAGGAGGAGTAATCCTTAGATACTGAATCCCTGCGAAAATCCTCCTCCTTGTCTCCAGCCTGCCTTGACTCCCAGTATCTGGTTTTTGTCAGTCTCCAACTCCCTGTCTCTTGGCCTTGATGTGAGGCCTCCCATCCTGATAATAAAAGTTACTGATGCATGGCTTTAGGACCATGCTGTGTAATTAACATACTGGTATAGCACGAGGAATGCAGCAAGCAGGGATAGGTGGTAGATAAGACAAGGGTTTGTTTATTGGCTAAGGTTTCCGATGCATGAGGGCAACATGCTTTGCTAAAAGGTATATAACCTTTATATAATCTGCATTCAGGGTCCCCTCCTGGCTAGCAGGGGGGCACCATGCTCGAGCGTAATAAACTTAGTGTCTTTTGGGAACTCTGCAGTTGTGGACTTTATTTCTGTGCCTCAGCCTAAATTCGAACTGTGCGTGACCTATCAGGTGTAATTCGTAGCACTTGTGTGCGTGTCCTACAAGGTGTAATTCGTAGCACTTGTGTGCGTGTCCTACCAGGTATAATTCGCAGCAGTTGTGTGCGTGTCCTACCAGGTGTAATTCGTAGCACTTGTGTGCATGTCCTACCAGGTATAATTCGCAGCAGTTGTGTGCGTGTCCTACCAGGTGTAATTCGTAGCACTTGTGTGCGTATCCTACCAGGTATAATTCGCAGCAGTTGTGCGCGTGTCCTACCAGGTGTAATTCGTAACAGTAGTATTCAGTGTGACCAAGAGAACTGGAATCTGACTCTTTATTTTGTTATTTGGCAAGAGGTCTGTGTTACCAGGATTAGAACAGTAAGAATCTCAACCATTTTGATTCACTGGTGAGTCTATGAGTTTTTATTTTTGATGTGTTCACGGCACTTGGCATTTCACTCTGAGTATGGGGTTCAAATGCAACTCATAGCTCAGCTGAAACCATAAACCATTGCCAGGTTTAATGTCAAAATCCTACAAAACTTCACATAGAGGTTTACTCAAAAACTTTGCAAGGTTTTAATGAAGCTGGGCCACATTTCAAGTCTATAAGAAAACTCAAAGCTGAGCTTCCTGTGGTTTCCTGTTTTGTAATGAAAGTTTCACAAAATTCTTACAGAGGATTGCCGCATACTGATTCTATATTTGGTAAATATGGGAGAGACCCCAAGTCAAATTTATCTCTGGGGCAACTGCACTGACCTCATAGAGTATGTGTACATTGGGATCATGCATCCTAGCTTGGGTAGACCAACATGTGCTTGCTCTACTCCAGCTAGCGTGCTAAAAATAGCAGTATGGACATTGAGGCATGAATAGCAGCTAGCCACCGGAGTACAACCCTGCCCATCCCTCTGGGTCCAAGCTCGGGTATCTGTCCTGAGCTGCTCTGCTCATGCTGCAATGTCCACACTGCTCTTTTTAGTGCTCTAGCTTGAGCAGAGCTAACGCACGTTGTTAGCAGGCTGGCAGGCTCACTCCCAAATACACTGTAGACATGCCCAAAGGTATCTCAGTGATTAATCTGCCCTACTCAGAATTTTTAGAACCAATGCAATTGGCTTTTCAAGGTAACAGCTAGAAAAATAGAAAAATGGATGCCATAGGCAATAGTAGCATCACTGTTATTTTTCTCTTAATATTAACTATAGATTGATGAAATCTAGCTTTTCTTTGAACTATGCCAATTATAAACAATGACAATGTCTGGCTATAGCATTTGCAGGACACTTATTGATAAGGCAATGCTAAACTTCTGGATTTGTATACTTCATTCGTTGTCTTGCTGTTGGTCCTCCACCCCAGCGTGTAACAGGATTCTCATTTCTGATCCTATCACTAAGGTCCGGCAGAGAAAACAAAATAAGGCTAAAAAAGCTCTACCTTCTCCTCCAGTCTATGGGCCATTTAGACCAGTTAATTTAACAGAATAGTTCTTCCAAATGATGGATCCATTCAGGAGAGCTACTCCAGCACCCTAGGCAATGTAATGCACATTACAGTGAGGGTTATAAGTAACCCAGGGCATTAGTGATGTCAGTTGCATTTCACCGAACAGCCCAGCATCCACTGCAGAGAATTGAAGGACACTTTCAAAAGTGTCTTTAATTAATGAGCACATATACAACTAAAGCAAGCTAGAGCCACCACTAGACACTCTTGTTGTCAAGAAACTCCCTTGAAATCTCAGTGCACTATGTATGTAGAATATCTGACAGAATTAGAGATCAAATTTGTTGCATGCACTTTAACTGAGGTATAACCATTTATTAGAGAAATAGATTAGATATCAATCAATAAATACACTACTTCAGCCTCTAAGCAAGATCTAGAAAGGTTATACTTCTGGCTTTTACCTCCTTTCTGGAAACATTCTCCTCTCTGGTCTAGCCTGTCTTGAGGGTCATAGGCCAAAATGTTCAAACTTGGCTGCCTCAAATTAAAGAAAATAAATAAAAGTGACTTGGCTTTTCAGAGAAGTTGAGGACTGTCATAAATATAAAGGGAAGGGTAATCACCTTTCTGTTATACAGAACTATAAAAACCCTCCTGGCCAGAGGCAAACCCTTTCACCTGTAAAGGGTTAAGAAGCTAGGATAACCTCGCTGGCACCTGACCAAAATGACCAATGAGGAGACAAGTTACTTTCAAAGCTGAAGAGGGGTGCGGGGGACAAAGGGTCTGTCTGTCTGTGTGATGCTTTTGCCGGGAACAGAAAAGGAAGGGAGTCTTAGAAGTTAGTAAGTAATCTATCTAGAAATGCATTAGATTTCCTTTTGTTAAATGGCTGGTAAAATAGGTTGGGCTGAATGGAATGTATATTCCTGTTTTTGTGTCTTTTTGTAACTTAAGGTTTTGCCTAGAGGGATTCTCTATGTTTTGAATCTGATTACCCTGTAAGGTATTTACCATCCTGACTTTACAGAGGTGATTCTTTTACCTTTTCTTTAATTAAAATTCTTCTTTTAAGAACCTGATTGCTTTTTCATTGTGCTTAAGATCCAAGGGTTTAGGTCTGTGTTCACCTATGCAAATTGGGGAGGATTTTTATCAAGCCTTCCTCAGGAAAGGGGGTGTAGGGCATGGGGGCATATTTTGGGGGGAAGACATCTCCTAGTGGGCTCTTTCCCTGTTCGTCGTTTAACACGCTTGGTGGTGGCAGCATAGGGTTCAAGGACAAGGCAAAGTTTGTACCTTGAGGAAGTTTTTAACCTAAGGTGGTAAGAATAAGCTTAGGGGGTCTTTCATGCAGGTCCCCACATCTGTACCCTAGAGTTCAGAGTGGGGAAGGAACCTTGACAAGGACACAAAATTCCCACCATCAACAGGCCATTTGTTTAGATACATAACACGAGGCAAGCAAGTTTGAAAATGTTGTGATTAGCCTCCAAGTTGGTCAAGTTGCTCCAGTTATCTTGCAGGAATATGCAAAAGGAGCCCAAAATCTTCCAAAAATTGCCAAAGTCCCATCAAGGGAAGTCTAGAGATGATATAAGGTAGAAACTACTCTCCCTTAGGTCCTCATCAGGATGAGGGAAGGATCCCAGTGTCATTTTGATTAAACAATTCACAAAATATACAAACCTTGAGACAAAAAAAGCAGTGTTAAGAACAGTTAAAAGGGGAATATTTACATTCTGACTGAAATGGACAGTTTCTTGAGCGGGTGATCTTAAATTTTCTTTCCATTTAGTCAGGAAAATCTTGGCAGAAGAGAGCTGAAACATTCTGTTATTGAGAAGTTCTTATCGTTTTGTTTATTCTAGGAGGGTTAAGTGAGACTATATTTGTTCCAAAATAAAACCTTCCAGCCCTAAGTTTGGATTTAACTGTAGCATTCGAAAAGGAAAAAAAATGGTTTGATTTTAATTATTTTAAGTGTATGAGTTAATGGTTCTTATGTTTTTCTTTGAACATTAACAATCATTCTCTTTCCATATTCTTCTTTATTCTTTCATTTTAACACCACTTAACATCTTGACATATATTATTACATTAGATTCCATGGCGATGGGTATGTGTAAGATCTTGGATAAAGAGATAGATATGTGTGACTGATCATAAGTATCAAGAAAATAAATTATGGTTTGTCAGCACTGAGCCACTGCTTGATGGATAGGATGTCCAAACGATGCAAATAAGTCTAGTAGTTCCGTTGCCTGCCTGCTTTAACTCTTTGACCCTCTACAATACATGTTTCATTAAAATAGGCCTCTTCCTTCTTTAATTTTTATGATTCTATTAAGCCCTTGCATGCCAGCTATTTTGTAAATGAACTCCAGCTATTCTGTGTACATCAGCCAGGCAATTGGAATGTCATTTTGCAATGTTTATATTGGACTGTTTACTGTACCTGGACCATGAAAATTTAGGTAGCACATGTGAGAAACTATATAAACAGAATTAAAAATCCCTTCACCTGTCTATATGGCAGCAAAATGGGGAAATATCTAATTCAGAATATATCAGTTTTATAAAGTTATTAAAGAGGAATATACTGCTCAATTGCTTGTGTGAAATCAACTAATAGCTGTGTAGAATAAAACAGTAATAACATACAACCATCTTTCTAGCCTGTGATTTCCTGTTATGAAATCTACATAGTTCAGAAAAATAATTCATTCATCTTTCAAAGCTAAACGATTAAGGGTTTTCTTTTCTTTTCTTTTCTTTTCTTTTCTTTTCTTTTCTTTTCTTTTCAACCTCTACAGCATATTTAGGATTGGAATTATCAGATTTTTATTGGTAAATGTTGATAAACTGCAATTTCACTGACAAACCTACAAATTTTTTAAAAAAATGTTTCCATTGATAATAATCAAAATTTGCACATAGACAAAGTAAGAAAAATGCTGCCTGAGAGAACTTACTAGTTTGATTGAACGATATTTACTTTGTATTTGTGACATGTGATGTTGACAATATACGTTTTAATGGTTACAAAGCTTTAACTTTTTGAATCTCAGTGTCCACTGTCATTAAATCAGTACTGTATGACTCCCCTCTTTGACTAACCCCTATAGTTTCATGCAACTGTGAAAACTTAAATATATAAAAAATGCTTAAAAACAAATATTTATATTATCTGTTGAAATTATATAAAAATTGAATTCTGCCAAGTCTAAACATATTTATGTTGCTTCTTTAAAACATGTGAACTACTGTGAATAGGAAACCCTAACAATTTACTAGTTACAAAGGACTCTTAGTGCATAGAGCTACTTAATGAAATTGTATTACAATATAACCTGCTAGAAAAGTTTGCAGTGGGCAGGTTTTAACACTCAGTGTGTTTTCTTATGATAAACATTTGTCAATATAACACTACGTTGTGTCTGCTATATCTTGTTTCTACCGTGACCTTTCATAACCACATGCCTGTTCTCTTTCTCTCCCTCTGAGAAAACCTTAACAACATTCTAATCATCATGAAGAGCAATTAACTGTCTTCAGCCAGCTGTGCTACTGAACTCATCTGGGATCAGAATAAAACTTGTTCTCTAGTAGAGATCTGCCTACCCAGGCATGGCAAGCAGGTCTAGGACTGGCAGGTTTTTAAATGTGAAAAATTGTTACTTGCATGAAGTTTAAGGCGCTTAGGGTAAAGTGCAAACTTCTTTGTTCCAATAAAGTGAAATGAGGATACAGAGCTGCAGTTGTGGTAGATCTAGACTGTCTATAAAAATGTATTTGTTTTAATAACACTCTTTTTAAGATCTGCATTTGACGTTTGGGACCTTTTTATTGACATCATTATAGAAAGTGGCATTGCCTTGACCAAGTACAGCTATTGTAATAGGTGTTTCCTTCCACTGCTCAAAAGAGAAAAATAATGTCTTTAATGCACCATTGCCGTAGAAGCGTTGCAAAGATTAATTGAAGAATATTTGAGTAACTGGAAAATATTTACGAAGCAGCATGAAGTGGGATCATAGCTTTTTTTTACAAAACCTACAGCAAAACCAGACTATCTTTCAATTCATTTATTGTAGTGCTTGCAGTTCCCCTTTACTGGCGGATGAAACAATAGTAAATATTGAGCAAGGTTAATTGGTACCCAGAGATTTTAATAAATACAAAAAAAAAAAAAAGGAGGTGAAACCAGTGTACACCTGTTATCTCTTGCCAACTGTTCTTTGAATTGCAAAAATTCAAGCTGATGGTGCACTACTAGCTTTCTAAAACAGCAGTATTTTTGGCATTTATCACTTAAAGGCTGTATAGAAAAAGCTTGTAGTCATCTTAGTTGAGATGACTTTAGAACAAAGAGAAGCTTTTTTGTACAGTCTAATTATTTTCTTTATCTGTTATTAGTTGTTGAGCTTTGCAGCTTGCTGAGAACTTTAACCTGGCTAGCATATAAGGAAAATTTCCTATGATATTTATTATACTGGTAGCCTCTGAAAATGGAAACAATCGTAGTAGTTTGTTCCTACAGAAAATGTATGGAATTCTCTGAAACCCCCCCAATCTTAATTAACTATTATACATTAACTATATAGAAAATATTCCTTTGATTAGTATAATTCCCCCAAATGTGTGAAGAGTGATGCATATTTGTGTGAGAGTGTTTAACTGAAGAAACTGCTTCTCTTGGCTACGTTTCTTTAAAAGAAGGGGGAAGTTAGGTGAATCAGCTGAAACCAATACTATACTACATTATAGATTGTTTCCAGAGAATGCTAGAAATCAGACTCTCCGCTGTGAGAAATACTCAGCCTCTATCTCTAGCCAAGGAAATTGTGTCCACATCCATATCTTCTGCACAGGAAATGCATATCACTCATTTGGAACCTATTTCTAGTGAGGCTGCTGATTGACAGCACGCATAACTTCCTCTGGGGTTAAAATATTTAGGACAGTGCATTGTCATAAATTACCGCAGTTCTGGGTCCTCATCCTGAGAAGGGCTGAGCATATTCACTTCTTCCTGAGGCTCAGGCCGCAGATTTGGCGTATGGTGTATTCGTGCATGCTTGAAAAGCAGAAGTTAAAATGTCTTCTCCATAAGTAGTATTGCTTCGTTGTAAGTGTTCTAATATGTTGGGCAGCATATTGATGATTTCTTCTCATGACATAATTTGATATAAAGAGAACCTATGCTCCTTGTTAAATGCAAAACCCGTCTGTTAATGCAGCATTAAGGTTGAGACCGACGTTTTCAACCTTGAGTGCCTCTTAAATTGTCAGGCCCCTTTTATTTCATAGTCTAAATATGGATGTAAATGCAAAAAGTCCAGCAGTTCTGAATTCATGTTCCTAAAGGCACTTCTCCTTTACCCACTGGGTGTATACAATAGGGAACTAGGAGCAAACTGCAGTGTTCACCTGGTGTCAGATGTATACCATCTGAATGGTTCCTGAGCCTCATCCATCTACTTTCAACTCCTGAAACTGAGACAGAATGAGAACTAGATTAGGGATATGCTCACTATGTGATTCTAAATTAGGGAAGGTAATAGATTTATTAAACGAGATAGCCATCTACAACATGCCTGACCAAGGGGTTCTCAGGCAACTGGAGGGCTGGCTAGCTGAAAGCAGGACATTGAGATAGAGTTGCCAACTTTCTAATCACACAAAACCGAACACCCTAGCCCTGTCCCTTCCCCGAGGCCCCACTGCCATTCACTAAATTCCCCCTCCCTTGTTGGATCGCTCTCCTCCATCCTCACTCACTTTCACTGGGCTGGGGTAGGGGGTTGGGGTGAAGGAGGGGGTGAGGCTCTAACTGGGGGTGCAAGCTTTGGGATGGAACCAGAAACGAGGGGTTCAGGATGTGGGAGGGGGCTCTGGGCTGAGGTAGGAAGTTGGGGTGCGGAAGGGAGGACTCCAGCTGGGGGTGTGGGCTCTGGGGTGGGGCTGGGGATGCAGGGTTTCGGGTGCAGGAGGGGGGTCCAGGCTGGGGGGGGGGGGCTGAGGAATTCGGAGTGTGGATGCGGGCTGCAGGTTGAGGCCGGGGGTTGGCGTGCAGGAGGGGGTTCCGAGTTGTGCGGGGGCTCAGGGTTGGGGCACGGGCTTACCTCGGGTGGTTCCTGGTCAGCCGCACAGTGGGGCTAAGACAGGCTCCCTGCCTCTCCTGGCACCTTGCTGTGCCCCGGAAGGGGCCAGCAGGTCCGGCTCATAGGCAGGGGGGCCAGGAGGCTCCATGTGCTGCTTTCCCCTGCAGGCATCACCCCCCACAGCTCCCATTGGCTGTGGTTCCTGGCTAATGGGAGGGAGGAGCCGGTGTTCAGGGCGGGGCAGCATGTGGAGCCTGGTGGCCCTCCCGCCTAGGAGCTGGACCTGCTGGCCACTTCCGGGGCACAGCGTAGTGCCAGAATAGGCAGGGGCTTTTAACAGCCTGGTTGGCGGTGCTGACCAGAGCAGCCAGGGTCCCTTTTTGACCGGGCATTCCAGTTGAAACTGGACATCTGGCAACCCTACGTGGAGAAGTAGAAAGAGGCATAGTTAAACAGTTTGAGGGTCAGGATCCCCAGCTGCTTATCTGCAGCATTTGGGGCCAAGAGATAATCGTATTTATTATAGACAAAGCTGGGAGCACTTCTTGTTATTGAGATTGCCTGACACTTCCCGTTATAAAACCCTGTTTTCAGTTGCTTTCGACTTTGCTAGCACTTTAACTATATACTCTGAAATCCCCCATGCCAGGAATTTGCCTCAGGCTGAGCTTTTTGCCGAAACAGTTCAGCCATCCATGAAAATAAGACTAGGGAAAAATGTTGTTTTGCCACTTTAAAAAGTTGTGTAACCTTTTCTTTTAGAAGCTCTAATGCCCCCAGGCTTTGGAAAAGGGACTTGAAATTTGAAAGGGAGGTGGCCATTGTGTCAGAGATATGCCTTGCCATCCTTCTGAAAAACTGCCCAAGTTAGGCCAAATTAGAGATTCTCCACTAAATTCTCCAAAGATTCCATCTCCACTGAGCCTGCTCCAGCCCGGAGTGATGGGTCCATACAGGACTTTCCCTGCAGTTGTGCTCCTGGCTGCTGCAGGCTGGTGTGGCATTGGGTATCAGAATTGACAGCAAGGAGGCTTTCTCTCCTAGGCTTTCAATGTTCCCCATGCTGGGACCATGTTGGAGGAAGCTGCCCAGTATGAATGCAGAAGGGACAGTAACAGTGCCTGGAAAAAGGTAGGAGTAGATTATGGTGGGGGCAAAGACTGGGATTGGCATCTGGAATAGTGAGGGGAAAGAATTGGAATGGGAGCCAGGGGGAGACCAGGACTGACTGGGCAAGGTGACTGGGACTGGGTGTAGGATGTAGACAAGACTGCGATTGGCTGGGAAGAGAGACTGATACTTGGAGATGGGGATGGAGAGTGGGACTGGTAGGACATGGAGAATGGGAATGCCTGGGCAGAGAGATTGGGAGTGGGAGCCAGGGCAGGGTAGTGATGGTGGGACTGGGACTGGATAGGCAGGGAGATCAGGAAACTGTGAGGGGAGGAGTGGAGGCGAGACATCTGACAAGGCACTGGGATTCCAGGGAAGACCTGGGAATAGCTGGGCAAAGATCCTGGGGGGGGGGGGAACCCTGGGGGGAAGAGACTAAGGTTGGATGAAAAACTCTGGGAGGGAGATTAGGACTGGGATTCAATGGGGGGAAAGGGGGCTGGGGGCATTAGGGAGAGAAACAGATCAGATGAGTATCTGTGAGGAGGGAGCCATGGGAGTGAGTATGCCTAATGTGTTAAACCACACTCTGCCATCATGTATTTAACACATGTATATTACACCAACAAAAACCATGTTAAATGTACAGCTGGTTGGAAAGCTTTTGTCTAAACAATTTTATGTCAGAAAATGCCTATTTGGCAAAACTGAAATTTTTCACAATATTTTATTCGTTTCAACATACTTTTGTTAAATGTTAAAAAAAAAAATTGAAAATGTCAGACCATCCCACTGTAACATTTTCTGAATGAAAAGTTCAGATTTTTCATGTCAAAATGTACTTTCTTTTATATATAAAATATTAATTAAATGGGTTTTTTTCAAAATGAAATGATTTGAATGGCTTGTGTCATAAATATAAAGGGAAGGGTAAACCCCTTTGAAATCCTTCCTGGCCAGGGGAAAGCTCCTCTCACCTGTAAAGGGTTAAGAAGCTAAAGGTAACCTCGCTGGCACCTGACCAAAATGACCAATGAGGAGACAAGATACTTTCAAAAGCTGGGAGGAGGGAGAGAAACAAAGGGTCTGTGTGTCTGTCTATATGCTGGTCTTTACCGGGGATAGACCAGGAATGGAGTCTTAGAACTTTTAGTAAGTAATCTAGCTAGGTATGTGTTAGATTATGATTTCTTTAAATGGCTGAGAAAAGAATTGTGCTGAATAGAATAACTATTTCTGTCTGTGTATCTTTTTTGTAACTTAAGGTTTTGCCTAGAGGGGTTCTCTATGTTTTTGAATCTAATTACCCTGTAAGATATCTACCATCTTGATTTTACAGGGGGGATTTCTTCATTTCTATTTACTTCTATTTTATTAAAAGTCTTCTTGTAAGAAACTGAATGCTTTTTCATTGTTCTTAGATCCAAGGGTTTGTGTCTGTGGTCACCTATGCAAATTGGTGAGGCTTTTTATCCAACATTTCCCAGGAAAGGGGGGGTGCAAGTGTTGGGAGGATTGTTCATTGTTCTTAAGATCCAAGGGTCTGGGTCTGTAGTCACCTAGGCAAATTGGTGAGGCTTTTTACCAAACCTTGTCCAGGAAGTGGGGTGCAAGGTTTTGGGAAGTATTTTGGGGGGAAGGACGCGTCCAAACAGCTCTTCCCCAGTAACCAGTATTAGTTTGGTGGTGGTAGCGGCCAGTCCAAGGACAACGGGTGGAATATTTTGTACCTTGGGGAAGTTTTGACCTAAGCTGGTAAAGATAAGCTTAGGAGGTTTTTCATGCAGGTCCCCACATCTGTACCCTAGAGTTCAGAGTGGGGGAGGAACCTTGACAGCTTGAAAACTCACATTTTTTGTGAGACAGAAAATCTGTTTTTGAACCAGCTCTAGGTAAAACAACATTATTGCCATTGCAAAATCCAGCACTCAGTAGTTAGGAAATGCCAGAATTAAGGTTGCCTGTGTAATCTTCATTTGTCTCCCTTTTTATGTGTGTATACATTATGATACACTCTTTAATTACAAAATCAGATAGTATTTTTTCCATAGAACTCCTGCCTCATTCAGTGCACAGGAGTTACCATGCTCTGGGGATGAATCAGGGTTGTGTAATGAAGGAGGCTGTTTGAGGACCCCTGTTTCATTTGTTGCAGAAATTGGAAAGTGTATAGCTAATGAGGCTGGGGATTGCAGGAAGAAAGGATGGTCTAATGATTAAGGCAGCTGAATGCTACCCTGGAGAACTGGATACTATCCCTGCTTCTGCCACAGAGTTCCTACATGATGCTGGGCAAGTCACTTAAACCAAACGTTTCACAGATGGTCTCTAATTGTGTGTTCCTTGTTTTCTGAGTGCTCAACTTGACACCCTGGGATCTGATTTGCAGAAGTGCTGAGCACTCACAGCTGCAACTGAACTTAATGGAATCTGTGCTCTGAACATATAAAGTACGACATAATGATAAGTACTCTGAAAAATCAAGTCCTAGGCAGCCAAAATTAGTGGACGCTTTTGGCCTAAATTTCTCTGTGCCTCAGTTCCCCATCTGTAAAATGGGGATAATAATATCACCTCATGTCACAGGCGTGTTGTGAAGATACATTCATAAATGTTTGTGAAACACTCAGGTAGTGTAGTGATGAGAGCAATAGAAAAACCCCAGAGGTAATTAGTAATTCTGTCTTCAGAGGAATGTGTGAATAGTGTGCAGTAAATAAGTCCTGGGGCCACTTAACAATGAGGATAAATCAAAATGTTGCGCAGCTGTGCAATTCAGTAACCATTGATCATCTTATGCACTGAATGAAGCAGGGGTCCTGTGGAACCAGTAGTATGTGATCATGTAACTAAAGACTATATTATAATGCACACACAAAAGGGAGCCAAAATAAGGTTAATCTTAATTCTGACATTTCCTGACTTTGGAGAGTTCGACTTTGCAACCTTAATAAAGTGCTTTTAACAGTCCATTGTGAATAATCTAATATTTATATTGTAATAGTGCCCAGAGGCACCAGTCAGAATCATGGCCCTGTTGTGCTAGACAATATAAAAACACATATGAAAATGTCCCCTGCGCTGAAGAGCTTTTTTAAGACAAGTCAAATAGCAAGGGTGGGGAAAGGGGTACAATCAAATATACACAATTTGCTTTAGAAAAAAATTGTCATATATTGTCCCTCAGTCTAGCCAGGGTTAGTTGGCTGAGTTCTCATGTGTATCACTGAAGAGGAGGATAGTGGCCTTGTGGATCAGTTTAGAGAGGGCAGCATGGAAGAAGACATGGAGACATTTGTGTAGTACTCAGTGATATGTTTCTTTGAGGAATAAAATAATATTTGGTTTCTCTTCTATTGCAATATCATTACAGATACTGCTAATATTCAGAATTCTGTTGTTCGATTTATTATCCTTTCTTACTCCGTAACTGCAATAGTTTATTGGATTAGTACCTGATGTGCACAAATCAGGATCCTGCAGAATCTCATGGAATACTTCAACGATCCAGGGATCAACAGGCAGGAGGGACAACCTGATAACTCAAGGGCCAACCACATGCCACCGTAAACAGTGAAACAGGTGTGGTTCCACAGTATGCAGTTGGGCAAGGTTTTGGGGGCCTGAGCAGAAAGAGGCAGATCACCAGCTTAGTTCAGGCAAAGCTTTACTTTTCACAATGAGCAAGTGAGGACCACCATCTTGGTCTACATGCTGGGGACTGAACCAAAGACTTCTAGAGCAAAAGCATGAGATACGACAAAATAACTTACAGAGTTGGGAGCTGTAACAGCTCATAGTCTCAGTGGATTGGACCAGAGAGGGACATGTGGGTTACACAAAGATTTAGAAATGTGGTAATGTTCTCTTGCTATATTCTACAGCATGTAGAATGTATTTAAAATATGATGAAGCTGCTCAATATAAATTATAGCTAAAGTGATAGGACAGCATAGTTAAAAACATTGAAAGCATTGTGTCACTGTCATATACCGTGCTTCCTAAAAACTGGCATTTTTCAGGGCATTTTATGAAAACACTTGGCAATATTTTCTTTAACGCATGAGGTGGACAGAAATCCCAGGGAAGAAAATTGTGTAAAGGAGGCTGGAGCACAGACATGTACCTGTTATAAGAACCGCAGAGTCTGAAAGCACGAATGTATCACACATTTCTCCTATAAAAGGAAATGAACAAGTAGGGGAGGTCAGTGTGAAACAGTGAGATCTGGGAAGTGAAGTCAGATTGGTAACTCTTAGATTGTACATAAGGAGCCAAATTCTGGTTAGCTTGTCTACTGATATACCTGTCAGACAAGTAGCAAGCCAAGGGGTAGCCTGCAGCAAAATTTTTCCTCCTTACTTCTGGCTCCTCTGAAAACTCATGGGAGGTAGCTATGCTTGCACTTCCTGACCCCAGGTTGGTGTTTCCAGGGAAGTCAGGGCCATGGTGCACATCCTTCAGTGCATACATTCTGACTTGGAAATGGATTATAACCCAGCCACCAACTTTTCATTTTTGCAGGAATAATCTGCACAGAGGGCTCTGCCTGGAGCTGCAACAAGAGAGAATGTAGATCCACGTTATATTTTTAGCAATAAGGTGTTTGTCTGGGGGCAATTTTTTGTCGTGCTAGGCTCATTACTTGGTGAGATTTACCTGGTGGTCCAAGAAATTGGACTGGGAGCAACTATAGTGCTCATTGGGAAAGAATAGGGTGGCTACATGATGATATTGGAAATACGGGTTGAAGGAAGGTGATTTGACCTGGGAATGGTTTTACTTGGTGGTAGCAGAACTCAGAATAGGTGGTGTTTGCTAGTAATTAAAGGTAGGATTGTGTGAGGAAAGTTGCACATAATCACTAATGGAGATCAAACAGGTAATAGAATCTGGTGTGTGCAGAACAGGGTGCATTGGAGACAGGAAAAAAATGTGAGGTGGGTTTGGGGTCTCTCTGGAAACTGAGGTCTAACAAAAATTCTTTTCAAGGGAATTGAACTAATTTCCTTCAAGCTGACCTTTGGCTTGCCTCTAGCTGAAACTAAGACACTCAACTTCATTGCTTCTCTTGAGCTTCTCTGAAAAACAAACACTCAAAGCCACTTAGACTACTACTGAAGTAACCCCTTTTCTTCCCATTCCTTCCTTGTCTCCAATAGGAAATCACAAGCAACAAAACCCTACCAAAACAAACAATCCCTGCCCCCGAATATGATGATAAATAATTAAAGTCTTCTTTTAATAAATAACCCCTTACAGGTACAATGTGACTTACTTTTAGAATGTCTTTTGCCAATTACCTTCTTTAAGAAACACTCATGTTAAATAGGAGCAGCCACCCAGTTATTAAAGGGTTGTGGTGAAGCATATAAATTCTGGATCTTTTCATACGAATATAAGAATAGCCAATGGTTCATCTAGCCCAGTATCCTGTCTTCCAGCAACGGTCAATGCCAGGTGCTTCAGAGGGAATGAGCAGAACAGGGCAATTATCGAGTGATCCGTTCCATGTCATCCACTCCCATCTTCTGGTAGTCTGATACTAGGGACATCTAGAACATGGTGTTGCATCCCTGTCCATCTTGGCTAATAACTTCATGGAGGATAGGTCCATCAATGGCTATCTAATTCGTCTTTGAACCCCATTATAGTTTTGGCCTTCAAAACATCCCCGGCAATGAGTTCCACAGTCTGACTGTGCATTGTTTGAAGAAGTCCTTCCTTTTGTTTGTTTTAAAACTGCTGCCTATTAATTTCATTGGGTGACCTCTAGTTATTATGTTATGTGAAGGAGTAAAAACACTCCTTTATTCACTTTCTCCACATCATTCATGATTTTACAGACCTCTATCATATCCCTCTTTAGTCATCTCTTTTCCAAGATGAAAAATCCCAGTCTTTTAAATTTCTCCTCATATGGAAGCTGTTCCATACCCTTAACCATTTTTGTTGCCCTTCTCTGTACCTTTTCGAATTCTAATACATCTTTTTTGAGATGGGCCAACAAGAAATTCATGAAGTATTCAAGGTGTGGGCGTATCATGGATTTATATAGAGGCATTATGATATTTACTGTTTTATTTATCTGTTTCCAAATGATTCATAACATTCTGTTTGCCTTTTTGACTTCCACTGCACATTGAGCAGCTGTTTTCAGAGAAATATCCACAAAGACTTAAGATCTCTTTCTTGAGTGATAACACCTAATTTAGACCCCATCATTTTGTATATATAGTTGGGATTATGTTTTTCAATGTGCATTACTGTGCATTTATCAACACTGAATTTCATCTACCATTTTGACAGGTTTCAGAGGAACAGCCGTGTTAGTCTGTATTCGCAAAAAGAAAAGGAGTACTTGTGGCACCTTAGAGACTAACCAATTTATTTGAGCATGAGCTTTCGTGAGCTACAGCTCACTTCATCAGATGTTTACCGTGGAAACTGCAGCAGACTTTATATACACACAGAGAATATGAAACAATACCTCCTCCCACCCCACTGTCCTGCTGGTAATAGCTTATCTAAAGTGATCAGCAGGTGGGCCATTTCCAGCACAAATCCAGGTTTTCTCACCCTCCACCCCCCCACACAAATTCACTCTCCTGCTGGTGCTAGCCCATCCAAAGTGACAACTCTTTACATAGTCAAGTCGGGCTATTTCCTGCATAGATCCAGGTTTTCTCACATCCCCCCACCCCCATACACACACAAACTCACTCTCCTGCTGGTAATAGCTCATCTAAACTGACCACTCTCCAAGTTTAAATCCAAGTTAAACCAGAATATCGGGGGGGGGGGGTAGGAAAACACAAGAGGAAACAGGCTACCTTGCATAATGACTTAGCCACTCCCAGTCTCTATTTAAGCCTAAATTAATAGTATCCAATTTGCAAATGAATTCCAATTCAGCAGTTTCTCGCTGGAGTCTGGATTTGAAGTTTTTTTGTTTTAAGATAGCGACCTTCATGTCTGTGATTGCGTGACCAGAGAGATTGAAGTGTTCTCCGACTGGTTTATGAATGTTATAATTCTTGACATCTGATTTGTGTCCATTTATTCTTTTACGTAGAGACTGTCCAGTTTGACCAATGTACATGGCAGAGGGGCATTGCTGGCACATGATGGCATATATCACATTGGTGGATGTGCAGGTGAACGAGCCTCTGATAGTGTGGCTGATGTTATTAGGCCCTGTGATGGTGTCCCCTGAATAGATATGTGGGCACAATTGGCAACGGGCTTTGTTGCAAGGATAAGTTCCTGGGTTAGTGGTTCTGTTGTGTGGTATGTGGTTGTTGGTGAGTATTTGCTTCAGGTTGCGGGGCTGTCTGTAGGCAAGGACTGGCCTGTCTCCCAAGACTTGTGAGAGTGTTGGGTCATCCTTTAGGATAGGTTGTAGATCCTTAATAATGCGTTGGAGGGGTTTTAGTTGGGGGCTGAAGGTGACCGCTAGTGGCGTTCTGTTATTTTCTTTGTTAGGCCTGTCCTGTAGTAGGTAACTTCTGGGAACTCTTCTGGCTCTATCAATCTGTTTCTTTACTTCTGCAGGTGGGTATTGTAGTTGTAAGAAAGCTTGACAGAGATCTTGTAGGTGTTTGTCTCTGTCTGAGGGGTTGGAGCAAATGCGGTTGTATCGCAGAGCTTGGCTGTAGACGATGGATCGTGTGGTGTGGTCAGGGTGAAAGCTGGAGGCATGCAGGTAGGAATAGCGGTCAGTAGGTTTCCGGTATAGGGTGGTGTTTATGTGGCCATTGTTTATTAGCACTGTAGTGTCCAGGAAGTGGATCTCTTGTGTGGACTGGACCAGGCTGAGGTTGGTGGTGGGATGGAAATTGTTGAAATCATGGTGGAATTCCTCAAGGGCTTCTTTTCCATGGGTCCAGATGATGAAGATGTCATCAATATAGCGCAAGTAGAGTAGGGGCTTTTGGGGACGAGAGCTGAGGAAGCGTTGTTCTAAATCAGCCATAAAAATGTTGGCATACTGTGGGGCCATGCGGGTACCCATAGCAGTGCCGCTGATCTGAAGGTATACATTGTCCCCAAATGTGAAATAGTTATGGGTAAGGACAAAGTCACAAAGTTCAGCCACCAGGTTAGCCGTGACATTATCGGGGATAGTGTTCTTGACGGCTTGTAGTCCATCTTTGTGTGGAATGTTGGTGTAGAGGGCTTCTACATCCATAGTAGCCAGGATGGTGTTATCAGGAAGATCACCGATGGATTGAAGTTTCCTCAGGAAGTCAGTGGTGTCTCGAAGGTAGCTGGGAGTGCTGGTAGCGTAGGGCCTGAGGAGGGAGTCTACATAGCCAGACAATCCTGCTGTCAGGGTGCCAATGCCTGAGATGATGGATTGTCTGGATTGTCTGGCTATGTAGACTCCCTCCTCAGGCCCAACCTTTGCACCCGGACATTGTCAATATTACCTGCCATGCCAAAATGTAGTTAGGATTACATTACATAGAGCTGAATCACTTCATTTCGTAATCGGTGAGGCACATTTACATGGCCCACTGAACTACATACAGTGCAACAAAAGACGGGTGCTCTTTTTGGCAGTAGACAGAGTCCAGTAATAAAAGCCAGAAAAAGTAATGAGGCATATGCAGCTCCCTGTTCTGCACAGACGTGCAATAGCTAATGCTTGCACTGATGCTCAGATCTAACCCACCACCGTCTATACATATTTCTACCAAAGGAATTTGCAGAGATCTGAAATGTCAAAGTGGGAGTCCTCCAATTCCCTTTTGACCTCTTTTCGACAGTCTGAAAACATAGTCTCAGAAGCTGGAAAAGAGAAAATATTCATGTACAGCAAAGAAAACTCTCCGTTTAGTGAAAAATAAAGATAACATATAATACCATAGGAAATCTTTCAGATGTTATTTAATTGATCCAAATGCCTCCTTTTTGACTAGTGTCCACATTGAATAAAAAGAGAAGATTTTGTTTAGAATTTCCTCAGCTTTAAGACTATTATTATAATACAGGATGAGAAATGATAGTCCTCCAGTTCTACCACTTTGAAAAGTCTAATGCTGTTTGCATTTGTTATTTTCCTTCTATTTTCCATAAAGTCTAAACTTGGCTTTCAAAACTTTGTCACCCTTATACACTCCCACTTTCCCCTCTATTGTCCATTTCTCTCACTACGTTGCAAATTCTTGCTGATCTAATTCAGGACAAATATTCATGTGTATTAAGTCTGAATGCCAATTAAAATCATGTCTGAAGTGTCCAGTAATCTGTTACTTATGGTACCATTGCCATACTGATAATACATGAGCAAAATTTTGACTATATAAGTTATTTCTAAGAGCTGACATCACTCCTTTCTCAACACACCAAAACAATTTTAATTAAGAACCACCCAGAAAAAAGACTTAATAAAAAGTAGGTAGTAATAAAATATGAAATCCATTGACACTTCTTTATTTGGGAACCGCTATATTTTGTTTTCTTTTAATTATCAACTGTTTACCTTCTTTTTATAAGAGGACATTTCCTTAACTTTTGCATTCAGGCATTGTTTGTGATAAGTTCAAGCAGATGGGTGTGCTAAATGTATTCTAACATTTGTGGAAGTCACTGCAGTGCTGATGCTCTTGTGAATGTTAGCTGCTCTAATCAGATTATTTATTAACTAAACATAACTAAAATCAAACAAATTCTTCCTTACCTGCTGTAACCAGATGAAGTGATGTGACTCCATTTTAAAATCCACAAAACATCTTCAGAACACTTGTGTCAGATTGGCAGTATTTTTTGAAATATAGTTTTCAATTTTTAAAGATCTGGATACATGAATTTATGCACATAGTTTATGTGTATAAACATGTAGTCAGGGAGAGCCACAAGAATGATTTGAAGACTGGAAAACACAGATCTTTTTCTCACATGCGCATAAAATTATCCAATTGCTGGAAGCTGGTGGAAGACAAATTTGAACTGGAGATATAGTGCAGATTTTTAACAGTGAAGGTAATTAGCCATGGAAACCTAGGAATGTTGTGGATTTTCCTGCCCTTGGAATATTTAAATCATGACTTAGATGTCTTTCTAACAGATATGCTGAAACTCAACCAGAAGTTATGGTTTTGATACAGGAATTACTATATGAAGTTTCATGGCCTGTGTTATGAAGAAATTCAGATTAGATGATTATACTGGTCCCTTCTGGCCTTAAAACCTTATGATCACCCTTCTGGGTGAAATGTCAGCCCCACTGAAGTCAATAGCAGAACTCCCATTGACTGCATTAAGGCCAGGATTTTATCCAAGGAATCTATAAATTACTGCTCCACATTTCCCTCCTACTGATTGTTTCTCTTACTTGTTACTTATCTTAAACTGGACTGTAAGCTCTGTATGGGAGGAACCATTTCTTCCTATTTGTTCACACAGCACTTTGCACTACGGGTCCCCAGTCATAATTGGGATCTTTAGGCTCCATGGCAATATCAATAATTAATAAATGACAATTACCAATATTAACTTTTTATCTGTCATTGCACTAGATTAGAGTGCTTCTGCATACTTCTTTTTTCTCCCTTTTCATTGTAATTTTCAACCAATTCTCCTTTTAACCCCTCAACTGCCCCACTTTGTTTTTTGCAGTGAACTAAAACATCTGGCTAGATTTATTCCTCTGGCAGATGTCTTTGGAAATGTAGGTTTAATCTCTGTTCAAGTTCTTAAGGATACTGTATGGCCAATTCTTTAATGAGTATACGAGCCTTCTTTTCAGGGCATGTGACTTGGGAATTCTTAAAAGATCATCATTAAATCAAGTTACACAGCCAATAAGGTTTCTGTATAAACAAAACATATAACACTCTTGGTCTAGATTGAATGTGACAGTAATTGCATATACTATTGCTTCTGGCCCATTGCCTTAGGTTACCATTGTTTTAAAAGCAATCTCAAAAGACAATAGTGTCTTCAGACTAGGGAAACTGGGATTTTAATTTCTACTAGTAGAGAGACTATCCTTTGGCTTTTTTGAATCCAGAGGGGAACATAAGAAATATTTAAGTAATCCTAGGAGTAGACCATGGTTGTAATTGTCTCAACAATCTCAGAAGAAATTGAAAAAATCAGAGCCACAAAATGCCACAAAGTCTCATAGTTATCAGCAAAATTGAAAATGCCAATGATACATTTGTTTGAGAAACCCAAATTAAATTTTAGCACAGTGCTTAGTCTCTCATTTAATTTGTTTATCATCTTTACAAGCACATTCATTGATATTTCCATCTTGAATGACTTTACAAACAGTTCTAAGTATTATTTATATTACAATATTACCTAGAGGTTCCAATTAGAGTCAAATATGTCTTCACAATATCCCTACAAGTTAGTGGAGTCAGACAGTGTGGTCTAGTGAATAGATCACTGGCTTGGGATCAAGAGAACTAAATTCTACTCCTGGCTTGGCTTGTGTGCTGGGTTACTTGGGCATGTCATTTTGCCTCTTTGTGCCTCAATTTTTCATCTGTAAAATGGGAATGATGATCCTTTCAAAAGTGCTTTGAGATCTAATGATGAAAAGTACTGTATAGGAACTAGGATTTATTATTTTATTTATTTATGGGAAAATTGAGGCACAGAGTGTTTTTGATTTTTTACACCATACAATTTTTACACCATACAATTATTTCACAAGTATATAGTCTCATAGAGATCACATGTCAGTTACAAACAACGCTACAAAAATCTATGGAACTTGGACAGATAATGGTAACCTCAACTTAAATAACCAGCAACTATAACAAACAAAATTGATCAGATAATACCTAAGGGACAACGGAGGAGATTTTCAAAGGCACAAAGGGCAATGAGGTTCCAAACTCCTACCAAAGTTAGTGAGAGTTAGGTATCTAACTACATCTTTGCACCTTTGAAAATCTGCCCATAAAAAAAATGTGCAAGAGAAAAACACAAAAAATGGCCAATTTCTTGGGACAGTGTTATACTAATATCAGTATCTTTTTTCCATATTATGATTACACTACTGATACGCCTCTGTTCCATTTATCTTTTGCAGAATATTTTGACAACAACCTGTGACCCAAAATATACAGCTCTCTTCTGTGTATTGTTCTCTAACCTTTGCTATGTAGCAGAAAATGTTTACAGGTGGTATATTTGCTTCTGTTGAATTCAATTACAATAATTGACTTCAACAAGAATAGAGCTAAGCCAATGGTGAGTGCTTTTGAAAATCCTAATTCTCCTTTCAGTGTCTGAGTTGCAATTCTAATGACCAGAAGTAAATGAACCCTTCAAACTTTTTAATAAACTATATACTAACACAATTCAAGACAAAGAAGGGAACAGTCTTACAGAAGACAGGGACATCATCAATAGGTGGACAAACTACTGCTCTGATCTATACAACCACCAGACAAATGGAGATCCTAGTGTCTTAGACAGCCCAGATTCAACAGAGGAGGATGACTTTCCAATACTGCGTGAAGAAGTGGACACAGCTGTGAAATCACTCAGGAACAGAAGGGCTACAGATATTGACAATATCCCAGTTGAACTGATGAAATTCAGAGGAGAAATAGTAATAGATGTACTCACCAATATCTGCAACAAGATCTGGCAGACCAGTGAGTGCTCCTCCATGTGGACATAGTCACTAATCATCACTCTGGCAAAGAAAGGCAACCTGCAATTCTGTCAAAACTACTGGACCATAAGCTTCATTAGCCATCCTAGCAAAGTGATGTTGAAAGTCATATTGAACAGATTGAAACCACAAGCAGAGAATATCATCAGTGAAGAACAGGCTGCCTTTTGTGCTGGAAGAAGTACCAGAGAACAGATTTTCAACCTTCGTGTTCTGTGTGTGAAGTATTTACAACACCAGCAGGACATCTACCACGTCTTTGTTGACTGCAAGAAGGCATATGACAGAGTATGGCACGAAGCAATCTGGGCAGCTATGAAGAAGTACAATGTTGGTCATAAGCTTATTCTTACCATTAAACAACTGCATGCCAAGGCCAGCAGTGCAGTTCTTGTTAATGGCACAATAGGAGAGTAGTTTCGCACCACTGTTGGAGTCCGGCAAGGGTTCCTTCTTTCGCCTACACTGTTCAGCATCTACTTGGAGTGCATAATGACTGAAGCCCTAGAAGATCACACATGCACAGTCAGCATTGGGGGCTAACAATCTCAAATCTTTGGTTCGCTGATGACATTGATGGCCTGGCAGGCAGCGAAGATGAACTTGCCAATCTTGTGAAATGATTGAATGGAATCTCTACAAAATATGGCATGGAAATCAGTGCAGCGAAAACCAAGCTGATGACAAACAAATGTGTTGATCAGCTCACATATCACTGTCAGTGGATAAGAGCTGGTGACAGTGAAACAGTTCAAGTATTTGGGGGTAATCATCACTAGTGAAGGATCCAAGGCAGAAACTCGGGCAAGAACTGCACAAACAACAGAAGTGGGAAAGCTAAAGCCAATTTGGGATGAATAAGAACATCTCTCTGGAATCCAAACTGAAACTGCTGCCTGCATTGGTCATCTCCGTTTTTCTGTATGCGTGCGAGACATGGACCCTTATGGCAGAACTTGAACGGAAAATACAGGTAGGAGAGGTGAGATGCTTCCGTAAAGTCCTGGGCATCTCCTACTTCGACCACATCACTAACGAAGAGGTCTGCAACATCATCATCCAATAAGATGGGTCATATGAATACCTCCTGACAACCATGAAGAAGTGCAAGCTGAACTGGTACGGCAACGTAGCAAGATCATCTGGCTTATCCAAGATCATCCTCCAAGGGACAGTACAGGGGAAGAGAAGAAGAGATAGAAGAAGAGGTGGATTGACAACATAAAAGAGTGGACAGGAATGGACTTCGCAGAGACTCAAGCACTGACACACAATCGTCAGGAGCGGAGACAATTGGCTGATTGTTCATCAGTGATGGTGCCCCAGTGACCAATGCGGTTATGGGAGTGATGATGATGATATACTGATGATACTGAATAGCTTACATTTTTTAATCTCAGATGTCCAATACCTGAAAGGTTAAGATTCTTCCTTGGTTGTACTCTACTTTTCTCTTCTTGCTTGGAATTCTAAGGCAGTATTCCATGTATAGTAGATCATCTTCATCTTCTTAATAAAGAGAGCCTTTCAGAGCCATTTTGATATAAAAGTAATTACAGTTCTGTGCCTCTTGTCCCCTTATTCTATCTGTAAAGTTCTAAGCAAACCTGTGATATTATATAAAAATAGGAAGTAACAATAATAAATTGCCCCTTCTATAAAACCCACAACTCCTAAATTTAATGTTTCATTGTTTCTGGTTGAAGCCTATGGCTCTCTTCTTTTAGAAGCTAATCATTTATTGTTCTATAGAGATGTTGATTTCATCTTGGCTCTGCCTTGCCAAGTCTTTAGAACAGTGAAAGCTTTAGAATTTAATTCAATCTCATTTGAAATCAGAGCTCAGATATTTAGATGCAGTCTACTTGACTGTGGATTTTTCTATGGAGAGCCTGAATGTTCATGAGTGTGGAATAAGATGGTGCATGTTGCAAACGGTGGGGACCAGTATATGGTGTGAGGAAATCACTTACAGCACTCTGGCTCTTTTTCTCATCTAATCTAGGTTCATTCATATATTGGGCCTATCTCCATAGTATCTGAGTGGTTCTAGAGAAATTCATTTATTTGTATAACTTTTCTTTCCTCTTTAAATTTTAAAATTAAGTTGAAAGTAGAAAAGATTCCACATTTAAGTTAACACACTGGTGATTTGCATCTAGAATTCTCAGCAGCTGGCACAGCCCTCAGATTTTGTATTGTATTTTGTACTGGCAAACAGTTGTAGGAGAAAATTACTTGATTTTTTTTTAAGGGAAGCTGAATTGAATACTTGCCTCTTGAGTACAAATTTATAGCTGGTCATTAAGTATTAAAGGAACTGCTTATATCTCTCTGTGCACAGATATAGGTGTTTGAATCATAAATTAACCTGTTTGTGCAGAGTTTGCTGGCTGGAACTATCTGAACTTGACCCTCTGGGGAAAAAATATTAAAAGTTTAAAAGAAGACACATTAACCTTGATTTTCTTCCAGTTTTGCTGAGGCAGACGCTGTTAATTAATGTCCTTACATCAGATGTGTTACCACTATAGCAAGACCGTAAAAGCAAAATTTAAAAACCTTGATTTCTGTAAAATAAAGCTGGCATGCACATTTCATCTGTTTATATTGACATCTGCCTTCTGTTGGTCATGAACTACAAGTTTCTGGGTAACTTAACACACATCTCAGACTGGAATATTAGAGGCTTTGAAACTATTATAAAACAATTTTTTAGCTCTTGCATGTAAATAAAAGCTGACTAAGGCCAGTGTAACATTAGCTTCCAAATAATATTTATAATGTTGAAGAGAAATTTGTCAGTAATAGTGAGGAGAATGTGTTCTTGAACAGTGGATATGCCATATAATTATAGGGTGCTTTTCTTGCAGAGACTTGACCACTTGCCTGTGAGCAAGATGCTGCCTTCTGGGTAGCCGCCCTCCAGGCTTTACAAAAAAGAGACCCGGGCTTAATGGAAACGTCTTGTGGTTCTAAGCCCAGTGCCATAGTTCAGAGTATTATTCCACCAGGGGAAACAGTCTGCTCTCCAAAGTGCAGGCTTCATTGCCCCCCCTCTCCAATCCCCAGGAAACTTTACAGAGAAATCCAGAGCAACTTGCTTAAATAAAGGTTTCAGAGTAGCAGCCGTGTTAGTCTGTATTCGCAAAAAGAAAAGGAGTACTAATGGCACCTTAGAAACTAACCAATTTATTTGAACATAAGGTTTCGTGAGCTACAGCTCACTTCATCGGATGTATTCAATGGAAAATACAGTGGAGAGATTGATATACGTAGAGAACATGAAACAATGGGTATTACCATACACACTGTAACGAGAGTGATCACTTAAGGTGAGCTATTACCAGCAGGAGAGTGGGGTGGGGGTGGGGGACTTTTTGTAGTGATAATCAAGGTGGGCCATTTCCAGCAGTTGACAAGAACGTCTGAGGAACAGTGGAGGGGGGGAATAAACATGGGGAAATAGTTTTACTTTGTGTAATGACCCATCCACTCCCAGTCTCTATTCAAGCCTAAGTTAATTGTATCCAGTTTGCAAATTAATTCCAATTCAGCAGTCTCTCATTGGAGTCTGTTTTTGAAGTACTTTTGTTGAAGAATTGCAACCCTCAAGTCTGCAATCGAGCGACCAAAGAGACCGAAGTGCTCTTCAACTGGTCCTTGAATGCCATAATTCCCGACGTCCGATTCATGTCCACTCATTCTCCCATGCAGAGACCGTCCAGCTCGACCAATGCACATGGCAGAGGGGCACCGCTGGCACACATCACATTGGTAGACGCGCAGGCGAATGAGCCCCTGATAGTGTGGCCGACGTGACCAGGTCCCATGATGTTGTCCCCTGAACAGACATATGGACACAGTTGGCAACGGGCTTTGTTGCAAGGATAGGTTCCTGGGTTAGGATAGTGATTCTGTCGTGTGGTGTGTGGTTGCTGGCGAGTATTTGCTTCAGGTTGGGGGGCTGTTTGTAAGCAAGGACTGGCCTGTCTCCCAAGATTTGTGAGAGTGATGGGTCATCCTTCAGGATAGGTTGTAGATCCTTGATGAAGCGTTGGAGAGGTTTTAGTTGGGGGTTGAAGGTGATGGCTAGTGGCATTTTGTTATTATACAGGACAGGCCCAACAAAGATAATAACAGACACTCTCACAAATGTTGGGAGACAGGCCAGTCCTTGCTTACAGACAGCCCCCCAACCTGAAGCAAATACTCGCCAGCAACCACACACCACACGACAGAACCACTATCTTAACCCAGGAACCTATCCTTGCAACAAAGCCCGTTGCCAATTGTGTCCACATATCTATTCAGGGGACACCATCATAGGACCTAATCACATCAGCCTCACTATCAGAGGCTCGTTCACCTGCACATCTACCAATGTGATATATGCCATCATGTGCCAGCAATGTCCCTCTGCCATGTACATTGGTCAAACTGGACAGTCTCTACGTAAAAGAATAAATGGACACAAATCAGACGTCAAGAATTATAACATTCAAAAACCAGTCAGAGAACACTTCAATGTCTCTGGTCACTCGATTACAGACCTAAAGGTTGCAATATTACAACAAAAAGACTTCAAAAACAGACTTCAACGAGAGATTGCTGAATTGGAATTAATTTGCAAACTGGATACAATTAACTTAGGCTTGAATAGAGACTGGGAGTGGATGTGTCATTACACAAAGTAAAACTATTTCCCCATGTTTATTCCACCCCCCCACGGTTACTCAGACGTTCCTGTTAACTGCTGGAAATGGCCCACCTTGATTATCACTACAAAAGGTTTTCTTCCCCCCCCCCCGCCCCCGCTCTCCTGCTGGTAATAGCTCATCTTAAGTGATCACTCTCCTTACAATGTGTATGATAACACCCATTTTTTCATGTTCTGTGTGTATATAAATCTCCTCACTGTATTTTCCACTGAATGCATCCGATGAAGTGAGCTTAGCTCACGAAAGCTTATGCTTAAATAAATTGGTTAGTCTCTAAGGTGCCACTAGTACTCCTTTTCTTTTTGCTTAAATAAATGGGAGCAATGCCTGCCATCTAAAGAAGCCAAGCACACAAACTGAGCAGCAAAAACACACTCCTTCCTGAATGGTTTTATTTAAATAAATAAGGGGACAGGAAAATTAAAAATGGGATATTTTAGAGGGAAAGGCTGCCATACTTTATATTAAGATTCCATTTATAAATTATTTATAAGGGGTTAATAAATAATTAATAGATGTTATAAGCATTTTATAGAGGTGAGTACAATGTACTAATGATGGTTTTAAGAAATTGAATAGAAGATACTAAAGATGGTTATAAGTAATTGGCACAGGGTTGGACGGCCCTTTAAAAGATGTAGGTTTACCTGTGCATAATTATCTGCCTTCCCAAGTGACGGGTTTAGGGTCAGGGATCACATGATAGCTTGAAGGTCACCTAGTTCTTATATTTTTGTGATAAAAGATTAGCAAGCAGCTTGGTTAGGGTGAGCCCTTCTGGGGCGACCGTTCCATACCTGCTAGGTGGAAGATTTAGCTGGAGATACCAGCTGTGTGGCTAGGGGCAGGAGCCTTATGAGAAAGAAGCTTCAGGAAGGGTCAGGCAGCAGCACCTGGCTTATTTGTTTTGATTTGTGTGGGACTGTCCTGGTATTGAAAAATAAACCCATCCCTAAAAAAAGGGAGTAAAATTCCGCTGCTGTTGGGAGCTTCAACTCACAGGCCAGTGAGTTGGCCCACTGGCTTACTGTGGCTCTGTAACAATGAACTGTTAAACTATTTCATTAATCAATCTATTAATTAAATTCTTTCTTTATTTAAATTATTAATCTGCTAGCCACACCACTGGGTTCCTTATTCCGAGTGCTGGTCCTAAGGCCAGATAAAGTCAGAGGGTTGGACCATGGCCTAACAAGCCATCCCCATAAAACACATTTAGCTTTGGCACGTGGAAGAAAAGGATTAAGAACTTCTCCAGTTTCATCTACTTCATCGGTTGCATCTGCTATGCACAATGGAACCAATCAAAAGGACGAATCACAAGGGATCATTTAAGGTGGAAGTCCATCGTACATGCTACCATGGCTTCATCATAACCATGTGAATCTGCTACTGAAGCTAGCTATTAATACATTAACAACTTGTTATGAATGGAACCTGAAAATAAAGTATGCCAAAAAGACTGCATAAATTAATGAAATATATAGAACAATATTATAAAACACTACACAAGCATAAGAACGTAAGCATATAAGAATGGTCATATGGGTCAGACCAATGGTCCATCTAGCCCAATATCCTGTCTTTCAGTATTGTCCATTCCAGATGCTTCAGAGGGAATGAACAGAACAGGGCAATTATCAAGCAATCCATCCCATGTCATCCACTCCCATCTTCTGATAGTCAGAGGTTTAGGGACACCTGGAGCATGGGGGTGCATCCCTGACCATCTTGACTAATAGCCATTGATGGACATATGCTTCATGAACTTACCTAATTCTTTTTTTATCTCAGTAATAGTTTTGGCCTACACAGCATTCCCTAGCAACTAGTTCCACAGGTTGACTGTGTGTTATGTGAAGAAGTACTTCCTTATGTTTGTTTTAAACCTGCTGCCTCTTAATTTCATTGGGTGACCCCTAATTCTTGTGTTATATGAAGGGGTAAATAACACTTTCTTATTCACTGTCTCCACACCATTCATAATTTTATAGACTTCTATCATATCCCCCCTTAGTCAGCTCTCCCCCTATTCCAGACACCCTACTGGATGGATCCACTTTATGAAAAGATTTAGTCCCCACACAAGTTGTGTGTTTCCTAAGAATGTTAAGTGCTCACTCAAAAATCTTCAGGCCAACACCTTCTAAAATGGATGCCTGAAATAAGGCTCTTGTGTCCATATGGCAGTTGCTGCGTGCTCAGCAATTTTGAAAATCAGGCCACTTACTTAGGAGCCTAACCTTAGGTGCCCATTTTTGAAAAGGTTGCTTTGAGTCTTAAGTATGCAAATGCTGGCTGACTTTTACATGGTTGGACTGGTTCCTGTAGATCAAGGGCTTCAAGGTATGGTGGGTACCAGGGTGGAGATCTCTAAGGACCCAATGTGTTTCTATGTACATATGAGACCTGTGGAGCCTATTCTAATTAAACTGCTACTTTTAAGCACATCACTTAGTTTCCGTTCCTTGTTTGGGTTATAGACTCAGATGCTTCTGAAGAAGGGTGGATCGGTCTTTCTATCCGAGAGCTTTCTGTTATCTTGCTATCAGTATCACTCAGATTGCAACTTTCAAGGGATAATTTTAGGAGCTCTTGTTAAGATTTCTGTTCCCCTTACAAATTCCTTAACTTCTTCTCAGTCTTTTCCTTCCTCATTCCTTCAGAGCAAAGACCCAGGCTTTTGATTGCTTGAAAAGTCTCTGAGGTTGTCAAGCAGTCTGGAGTGGCTCACGAACATCGATGCCAACCTCAGGGCAGACTGTTACAAACCAGGGCACAAACCCCATATTGGTGATGTGTTCTATAATTAGATTTCACCTATCAAGTATCAAGTGTGAACTTATCAAGCACTATAACAGCCTTAACATGGAGTCACACAGTTCCCTTGGGCACTCCAGTCTATCTTGCCATCCAGGCAAGCCTGACTTTGTGGGAGATGGTCCCCTACTCCAAAAATCACAATGATATTCAAATTACTCCCAGTCTCAAAGGATCAGTCTCTTAACCCAGGACAATTACACCTCAGGTCACGCACCAAAGACAATGCTAGTAGCCATCTGGTAATAAGCTAATTACAGATTTATTAACTAAGAAAAGGAAATGAGTTATTTACACGATTAAAGCAGGTAAACATATGCACACAGATGAGTTACTGCCTTATGTTCCAATAAGTAATGGAAGCTAATATAATGTCCAAGCTCTATATGTCCTATAGGGTTAACCTAAGCTAAGCAGCTTCGGGATCCCTTGCTTATGCTTAGAAAGATTTCCCTCTCCAAATTCCAAGTAGCATAGCGATTCCAATTCCAAGATTTTTATTCCCTTCTCCCAAAGTTCAAGCTGTGATGAGACAAGCATTTGTGCATATCCCCTCTTCATGGGTGTGGGGGAAACAATCAACAAAGTCCGTCGTCCACTGATATTCCACAATGGTTTGTCTAGTGTCTATAAATCTTCTTTTGTTGGGCAGGAGATGACTCCTCTTGTGATAAATTAGTATTTCACACTTGGTAATGCATCTTTCATAACTATGGGAGTTTCCAATTTCATACCAAACACTTCTATACTTACAGAACACACACTTAAATATTACCTTATAACATGGGATACAGATATTATAAGTGAGATTAATGCATGCAGCAACTCACAAGAATTTCATGAAGTCCAAACACTAAACACCTCTCTATAAATCTAATACTTATTTTAACAATACTAAGACACAGGTGATCCCGACTGGTTTCCAGCTATTCATTTGTCAGTGTTCAGAAAGGCCTAGGGATCTTGGCAGGAGCTGTCTGCTGGCGTCAGAGAGGTTTCCCCCTTCCGTGTGTTCCCATTGTCTCTCATTCTCATGTGCACAGGCAGGCATTCCTGGCAGTTGGAGCCAAATCTCCAATTTAGAAGTTTTCGTTGTCAGTGTTGTCTTGGATTAACTGGTAGCAAAGAGGAATATATTTACTTAAATCCCCACTGATTCTGCAGGGAGGGATTGGTGGGGCTTTCAATCAAACCCATGGGGATTACATGTACTGGCACATATCTTTTTCTTCAGCTATCTCTTGATGTGAAGCTGATGTCTGCCAAGGGGGTTCACTGGTGAGTTTTTAAGTGGCTGAGGAGCCAAATTCTTGCCCTGCAGATTTTCTCACAGAAGTGACAGGTGTAATCTTGAAGGAGACATAGTTGTTGGCTGGAGTACTGTGCCCTTTCTTTCCGCCTTTGTTGCTTCTCTGTCTCATGAGCACATCTGTTCTCCTCAAAGTGAGCTGTGGCTTGGTGTATGGTGTGGCGCCACTGTGTTCCGTTATGCACCAAGTCCTCCCAGTTTGTTGGGTTGATGCCTCCCTTTTTAAGATGTAATTTCAGTAGGTCTTTGAAACTCTTCTGCTGCCCTCTGCGAGCTCTTCGTCCCTGACTTAACTGAGAGAAGAGTGAACAAGGAGTACTTGTGGCATTCTTTTTGCTGCTACGGACTAACACGGCTACCACTCTAAAAGGTGAGAGAAGAGTGAGTGCTTTGGGAGGTGAGTGTCAGGCATACATACACAGTGGCCAGCCCAGCAGAGTTGGTGTTTCATGCCCTGCGCTTCTATATGGCTGATGCTGGCTGCAGAGAGAACGCTGATGTTGGTGCGTCAGTCTTCCCAGCTGATCCTGAGGATCCTCGTGAGACAGTGCTGCTGGAACCACTCCAGCCATTTGAGATGTCGTCCGTAGGTTACCCAGGTCTCACACTGTGCCCGCAAGGGCTGGGGAGGGTGGGGGAAGATACCAGCGAAAGGAGGACATTCAGGCCTAAGAATAGTAAACTATGCTTTATTGAAGGAAGGAAGAACTTACGCTCCAATCTGCACGAGGAGCCCCTAGGTCGCATGGGGGGGCTGCAGGGGACTCTGGCCATTCGGGACAGCTGACCAGGAAGGATTCCGCGGGGGGGGGGGGGGGGAGTCCTCTGTGGCGCTATATTCTCCGCGCTTATCTCGGGGTTACATGGGATCAACAGCCAGTTACATTCTTACATGTATGATTTATGCTTATTACATAAACTGACTTGTTTACAGGCAAAAATATGCTGTGCTATGCTACAATATCTTTTGGCACGGTCTGTCGGACAAAGTTCATTGAAACTGCTTACATCCAGTCACATACTCAGTCCACCACTTAGCGCTTCGCCAATCTTCCGCAACCTTGCCCCTACACACACCCATAGAGAAGGGTGGAGATGACAACTGCCTTGTAAACCAAGATCTTGGTACCTGTTTGTAGATCCCTATCATTGAAGACTCGTTTGAATAGTCTTCCAAAAGATGTGCTGGCACAGCGGATGGTGTATTCAATTTCTGTGTCAATGCTGGATGTTTGGGAGACGTGGCTGCCAAGGTACAGAAAATGGTCCACATTTTCCAGGGATTCTCCACTGATGGTGATTTGTGGGGTACAAAGCATAGTTGGTGCAGGTGAGAGCTGGTAGAGTACCTTGGTTTTCCTGGTGTTGAAATTTATTATGTTACATACACAATATAGAATGTTTGACAATAAGAGAAAAAATTTGCTAAAGGGCCTTTTGAGAATGGTACTTTTGCAATGATGGATAATACAATCAGATTGCTTAGAAGCACCTTCAAATTGACTTGCACATATTTCTGTCTCCCACTTCTGTGCTGTGTAAGGGTCTCTGAAGCCATTATATTATCTTTCTGTCATTTCCTTGGGGGAGGGGAAGTGTAGTCTAAAAAGGAAACAAAACCACCATAATATAAAAAGCAAGATGATGTTAATCTAATTCATTGTCAACAGTCATCAGGTTGTTGATATCCTGTGAACTTCCTGCTTCTCCTCTTTCATAGGACTCTTGTACTGTGGATATGTTTCAAAATATGAACAAAAATGGACAAATGGCTTTCTGTTGCATCTAAATAGGCAATGTTGACAGGTGGTAGAAGAGCCTACACTTATGCGCAAGACAGAGAGCGAAACGAAAGATGATGCCAGAAGGGGAGCAGTTCCATGTTTTGCCATTTTCCCAAGTAAAGTGATAATTCTCCATTAACTGTAATAAAGATTTGACATACAGGAGTGCTGGTAAGAGACTGGCCTTTGTTTCTTCACCCCATTCACTTCTGGGATTACATTGCAGAGTTACTCTGGTCACATGGCAGGATTAAGTATCCACTAACTGCAAGGGCTACGGTTGCTCTAATCAGTAAGAACCCAGTAAGTAGAACTTGTCAAGAAGTAGACTGCTAGGACACGCTCTAGATTAGAGCTGGGCAGGAATTGTCAAAATAGTTTGAAAAAAAGTTTCAAAAGTCCCATTTCAACATTTTTTTAACAAAAAGTTTTGTGTTACAGTGCAAAAGACTTTCATTAAATTGTAGTTAATTTATACTAGTAAAAAATAAATAATTGAAAATGAAGCTGAAACACTTAAAAATGATCAAAACAAAGTGTTTCGATTGACCCAATATGCCTTTTTTTTTTCTTAAGATTTTCTGTTGATGAAAATTTTTGAGGTGTTGACTTTTCATCCTGATTTGGGATGAGAAATTTTTTTGAAATCTCAAAAATTCTCATGGAATGGGAAAACCGTTTCCTACCTAGCTCTTCTCTAGATTATGTATTACTGCAAGAACACTTTGGTTATATATACCCTACAAGCTTTAAAAATGAAAAAAATATTGCTATCCACCCGCTGGTGCCCTATAGCAGAAATGTCAAATGTAGGGGATGATTCAGCTTAAAATGCACTTTAATCAGTTCTGCCAAATGTTGTATGATATCCAACATTTGCATCTTTACCCGTCCACAAAACATTCTCTAATGCATTTGTGGGGCCACATATCTGCTCATCTGCCCAAGCTGCAAACTAACTTCGTTTATAAATATGAGTAGTCAGTAGCTTCACTAAATTTAATAAAATCACACAGCAAAACCATGTCCTGAATGTGTAAACAGGCTCACCCTTTCTGCAATATGGTAACACCATGCTAAATACTGATTTCATTATTTTGAGAAGTTGTGAAGAATAAAATGAGCAGTCTTTAGAGACAATATGGATTTTAAGTGGGAAAAGAGGGAGACGGAGGATTAAAAAATCAAGGCTGTGTGAGTTTGTGAAAGATGGAAGATTATAGAATTGCTACAGTCACAGAAGGGGGAGGAATAAGGGAAGATCTGGGATGAAAGATGAGAAGCTCAGTGTCATGTTGATTGAGTTACTGGCTCAATACCTACGAAGAGAGGTCTTACCATCAACAACCACTTAGGGTGTCTAGAAGCATGGAAAAATGCCTCCTACCCAAAACAGGATTGGAGATTTGCTGGTGAAGGTGGAGGAATCAGGTCAATTTGAGCGGGAACTGGATCGCATATAATTTGAAAATCAGTTTGTTGGTGATTTCAGAAAATGTGATGTCCGTGCAGTCCAGCTACAGTTAGGTCTTCTTCATATATTTAGCTTGCCTATCTTTTTGTTTTTGCATGGTCCTCTTGTTTTGGTCCAAAAAGATGATCTGTTGCTGCAGCGACTTTAACTGACATAGTTTTGGATTGAAGATATTTTATACAACCTACTTCCGTGCAACATACTGAAATTTACTAGCTCGCTTCCTTAATTACAGTTGTTACACACCAGTTGTTCATGGGAGACACTACACCCTAAAACCAAGAAACGTGAACTGCAACTTGCTCATATAAAAGCTTATTTACATGAATTCTATAGGCTCAAAAATAGAAGAGCAGAATAAAGTGAAAAGAATTAATTTGTATCCAAATTACTATACCTTAGTGATAAATGCAATGCAAATGCCTAGATATATTGAAATACAACTGCTACATAGCATTCTACCCAATTTAGATGGACCCAAAACTCACTTCTTCTGATCAGGAATGATTATTTATACGTATGCAGTATAGTTGTAGCTGTGTCAGTCCCAGGATATTAAAGAGACAAGGTGAGTAAGGTAATATCTTTTATTGGTGAAAGAGAGAGAGAGAGAAATCTTATGTCTCTCACCAGCAGAAGTTGGTCCAATAAAAGATATTGCCTCACCGACCTTCTCTCTCTGATTTTTATTTATGAAAGTCAAGGTAATGCTGCTTAGAGCTGGATTAATGATAATGTGATGTACCACACTGCACTGCAGTAAACACAGCCATGTAACCACATGCTAGACAATGGTTTGGATATTCCTGGCTTAGTCTCCTGATCTCAACACTCACCCTTCATACACATATATAGTCTCTTGGCTGTCTACATTAGTCTCTAGGCTGTCTGTGCCCATCTGTTAGCATGGCACTGTGCCTGTTTACTGGTTGGCTGGACCTTTGCCTTTGGGAATAGATGCCAGACATTGATTAGTTTAGATGGGCATGTGCATTGCACTGCAAGTGTCATTTCTCCAGAAGGAGGTCCTGCCTCTGGGGCAACACCAAAGCAATGGAACCACATGCCATTTTAAACCTGATCACACATTTTGATATTATGCTGAGACTGGAAGACTGGAGGACAGAGTTCAGAGTCATGATGGGCTGTTAGCAAGGAAGGTGGTGCTTTGATGTTTGCATGGGAAACCTATTAAGACCTCTCAGTGTGTCCAAAGCTATGTAACTGTCAAACGCAGCGCAAGGCACTCTGTGTGAAAGCAATTGCATGTCAAAGCCACCACGGAATAAACAAAGTCACAGAGGAGTATATAATAGAGCTCAAGACACAAGCTCTGCACTTATCTCAAGAATTGTGCAACTAACCAAGAGAGGATACCCATGAGTGATCTTCAACCCCTGAGTAAAATGTATAGGACTGGAAATCCTAAAAGAAAACAATGACTTCCTGCACAAGAGGTTACACTCCTGCTTGCAAAAAGGAAGCATTCAAGAAAGAAGAATTGGTCAGTGTGCCTTTCCAGGAGGCTGCTCAAAGTTTTGACAGTGAAAGAAAACCTGTGCTGAAAACAGAAACAGGGCAGACAATAAATAAAGAATATCAGTGTGTTAAGGCTTGTGGTGGCAGCAAGAAAGTAAAGTTATATTCTGTTTTCTTTGGGGTCTCATACCATGCCCATCACTATGGTATCTGGGTATTTCCCAGAAGTGCATTGAACGGTGTGACTAGAATCTGTTATCTGTCACCATGGTTTTTGTTCCCCCTTCTTTTCCCTGGAAGAAAATTATGTGCAAATTGTCATTAAAAATACTATTTCATTTTTTGTCTGATTAATGCTAGCTGAAAGGAGTTAAGGGAATAAGAAGGGCATTTTCCAATATGTCAAGGGGAAGCTAAGTGCTAGGGAGAAACTAGGTCTACTGATAAATTAATAATGACCCAAAATGGCTGATAAGGTCTCTTAAAATCAGTGTTCAACAAGAAAATTATAAAAAGAAGTTTGAACAATTAGGGACAAATCTTATCACTGTCTCAGTGAGCCATATGGCAGCAGGAGCATTGTGGTACTGATGTCCAAGGGGGCAGTGGAGAGACCTGGAGGAATTTGGGGTGCTGTGGCACTCTGTGGGTGCTTCCGGTGTAGAAGTCTGAAAGGTGAGGGTCAGGGTGGTGTATCCACTACAAACATGATCTTTGCATCATTTTCCCACCCCCATGTACACACATACATTCCACCTAGGAGGCTGCATAAGGAGCTTAGGGAGCCAGCTCCTGTTTATCAGTAGCAGCGATGGCATGGGAGATGAAAAGCGAATCTTCCTCTTCCTCCCCTCACCTCCATGCTCCTGCCCTATGCCTGGCCCTACTAGTCAGGATTTACCAGTTGGGGAAGAAAAGAAAGTGAGTGTGAGTATGGGATGAGTGGAGAGAGACAGAGTGAGCATATTAATGATACGCTTTGCCTATCTGTATCTCTCTTTCTCTATTATAGGAACAGAGGACTTGCCAGACTGGATCTGGCCTGAGGTTCATTTAGCCCAGTATTCTGTCTCCAACAGTGGCCGGTACCAGGTGCTTCAGAGGAAGGTGTAAGAACCCTGCAGTAGGCAGTTGTGGGGTTATTTGCTGCCATGGTTGTCTCATCATAACCCCTAATACAATTTGTCTTAACCCCTGAAACGTAAGGTTTCATCTCCCTTCCCAATAGTCTTGTTGTTAACATTAACTATTATAACTCTAAATAGTCTTGTTATCCCTATAAATATCCAATCCCTCTTCAAAACTTGCTAATTTTTTTGCCTCAACAACATCATGTGACAATGAATTCCACTGTCTAATTATGTGTTATGTGTTGCTTTTGTTGGTTTGAATTTGCCACCTTCCAATTTCATTGAATGCCCCTTGTTCTTGTATAATGAGATATTGTGTAATACCAACAGTGCACAAAGAATTTCACAGATATGGGGCAGAGTTCCTGAAGCTAGCCTATAGTTTATAATAGTACCCAAATAAATAAATAAATAAATATGGGATATTCTACGGGCATTTTCCTTCCCTTTATTTTATTTTGAATTAAAAGAGAAAAAGGAAAGGGAAGGTGATACAGGTTATATAATCACTGTAAAATCAAAGATCACAATAGAAGCATTAGCTACAAATAACTGACAGTCAGATTACTACAAACAGAATGTATAAGTGCAATAAATAGGACTTAAAAAATAAATGATCTGCAGGCACTTATCTGGTTCAAAAGAGGGCAAATGATATAACTATATGTAAATTATAACTACACTATTTAATAAAAGGAAAACAAATAGTGAAAATATGGCTTATTTATTCCTTGTCACATATTAGGAAATTCTTCAGAACAAGAATATTTCTCACTTTACTGAACAAATGGCCCAATGGAGAGATAGCTGAGTTCTGCCACTGAGCTCTGATACTGAGTTTAACAGTACAAAAGAAGGACATCTTTCATTGTCCACTATTCCTTACCTATCTCATGCAAAACAGCAGACCCATTGTAGAAGAAATTATACTGCTTCATCTCTTTAGTTGCTCCCCCTAAATAAACCAAAATCCTGCTATGTGCAAACATGCTTCAGTGTTTTCTTTCAGATATATCAAAATGCCAGATGCACCTGTCCCATGATGTTACCCACCACAAATACAGAATATAATATTTTTCACTTCTGTAGCATCTTTCACCCAAGGGCTGCTAAGCATGCTACAAATAATCTAGTTTCACGACTCCCCTTCTGTTCATCTCACTGAGGCACCGAGAGGTTAAGGATGTGAAGGTGCAGCAGGGGAATGCACAGACTCTTTTCCATCAAGACTCGAGCAGAGACACAGATCAAGACTGATTCTAGAGGACTGTCACTTAGGAGGAAAAAACATACTTTTAACTTGTAAACACATCAAATTCAGTATGGAAATCAATGAGATGGAATAAACGTGGAATCCAACAATGTCGTGTCAACAGTTACTTTTGAGGACAGAGATGCCCTTTCATAGCACAGTTGATCCCTAAGTGACCAGTTCAAAGTCACAAAAAGAGACAACTGCAGGGCAAAGAATAATACCCAGAAGTTCTGACTCCCAGTGAGGTGCACAAACCAATAGACTAGATTTCTTTCCAGTAAAAATTGCACGGGTATATGGTAAAATGTGCATGTTATATTATGTTTTATAATAGTATATGTATCTATTTTATATACTAACTTATTTAATACCTTTGTAAAATGTTAATGCTGATTTTTTAGCCTTGGCTTCATCAACTCTGTTTCTTCAAGATATTTTTTTCTCTGAATGTGTGGGTTTTTTCCCTTCAGCTTGTTTCAACCTATTTTTCTGATCCAGAAAGGGGTGTCATTTTGGATGACACCCCAAAGTTTAGGAATTGTCCAGCTCTGTGGTATTTGTTCAGGTCCATAATATTTCTCACGCCTACCAGTGGTGAAGGAACAGAAAGATGAGCTCTAGTACAGGTTTTTATTAGGAGCCCCTCTCCCACAGAAGTAACACATGCAGAAGCACCCTTCCCCGCCCTAGGTATTGCAACCCTAATCCCAGCCCAGTGTGGAGGGGAAAGGAAGGGACCCTGGAGAGCAAGCCTGCTCCACCACTGACCCTGCAGTGACAGTTCCAGCAGTTCCTGTCTTGCATGGGATTGGGCCTGGCACCCTGCTCCGGCATTGCAACTTGGCAGCGTGCAGGATCACAGCAGTGCTGAGGTTTGGTATGCAATGCCACTTAGTCAAGATTGGCCTGCCTGCCCCAGCATCATGACAGTAGATTGGGTAGGCCAAACCTGAGTGGTGCAGTAACACCACATGCCAGATTGCAATACCCAGAACAGGGAGCTGGGTCCAGCCCTGAAGGACACAGAAACCACCAGAGCCACAGCTGCGAGGTGAGTCCAGACAGAAAAAAGTCAGGGACAAATGTAACTTTTTTTCACACAGTGACAAATCTTGATAATTATACGCATTTTTAAGCCTCCCAGAACCCTCTAAATGGTCCCACTGATTTCACTGGAGCTACACACATGCTTAAAGTTATATATATGTTATATTATGTTTTATAATAGTATATGTATATATTTTATATACTAACTTATTTAATACCTTTGTAAAATGCTAATGCTGATTTTAAATATGTGCTTAGGTGTTTGCAGGATTGAGGCCTTTATCACCATCCTTTGTGTAACCAAAAACTTAGGCCCTGCTTCTGAATGCTCTGGTTTCCCATTGGGGTTACTCCACTGATTTATGTGGAATTTTGTCTGATTTATTATAGAGTTAGTGGCCTGTGGGTCAAGCTCCAGAATCCCCTGAAGAGGGGATAAGAAGAGAAAAAGCCTCAAACCAAGGAACTAGTTTTAATTGGGTAGGGTTTATTTGATAATTCCAGAAATCTCGTAGATTATTTGATATGATTAACAAATTGAAAATGCCATTTCACTTAGACTTCTAAACAGGTTGTCTTGTTACGCCTCCTTTTGTTGCAATCTGTTTCAGTGAAATGCATGAAAAGGTAAAATTAAGTAAATCTGTTCATTACAGCAACAGCAGGCTAGCTACTGTATGGCAAAATATACAGAGAGGACCTACTTTATGTTCTGATAGAAGCTGAGAGATAGTGACCCACTGTGCTTAACTGACCTGGAAAGAGCTTATGCATTTCCTTTTAATTTGATATGGATGGCTACATTATCCCTCCCCCCCTTTTTTTTTTCAGAAAAACTTCCTCACTGTCAAGAGGGCAGTGAATTCCTATTGATTACAGGGTTATCTAATGGTCAGGCGGGAGTCTGGCTCCCTGCTGCTGACATCAGCTGAGAAGTCAATCATGACTGTTACTGCTTTTGCTCAAGGAAAAAAACTATAAAACATGTTACTTTAAGCCAAAGCAGGCTGTATATACAGGCTGGGTGAGAAGCAGGCATTGATGGGAAGAAAGTATATCTTGCCCAGGACCAGAATGAAAATTATACTGGAGCAGTATTCGGGAAAGATAGTAATCTCTCGAACGTAAATTTTATAACCAGGCCCCTATTCTAAGGTCGGTTTTCAACCCCACTATACCTACATGCTATTATTGTTTATATATCTGTATTATGGTAACACCTACATGCCCCAGTCATAGTCAGGACCTCTCTGTGCTATGTTCTATACAAACACAGAATAAACACGTGTCCTGAAGAGTTAACAATCTAAGGCCCCAATCCTGCAAAGACTTGCCATACTTAGTTTAAGCATATGAGTTATTCCACCAGAATTAAGACAAGACCTAACAAACAATTGGTGTAAGAGGAGGAAGTAAACAGAAAAAGAATGTGTGTTAACAGAGGCCAGAAATGTGTATAGCTAAATGGGTTTGATTCGTTGTTGATTATAAGATATGAATAACACATAACCGAAAGAAGTCCCCGCCAGCCATCCACTTACGCACTCTCAGGTGGCAATTTACCATAGGTAGTATGGTGGCAATGGGTCTAGAGGAGGGATCTGAAGGTCAATGAATTGGCTTTAGAGGCTAGATTAAGGAGGGCATTCTGCACATTATGGGGGGGAAATCACATCTCTGAAGGATAAATGGAACGTTTCATGAAAATGTGAAGACAATTGAGCAAATACATTTACATTTCAAATTTTGTAAATTATTCCCTTTTAAATTGTTTGTGACTTGTCTCATATCTCTGTGGCTTTATATATTGTGATAAGAGTCAGATGATACCTCAGGAATCCCTTAATAAAGTGTTTTCATCATAACATTATGCAAAGTTTAATTTTCAAAGAGCCCCTCCCAAATATATATCATAATTAGCATTTCTCAAAAATTAAGTATGAATCTCCTTTGAATCTGACAGAGAAGAATAATCCCGCAAGGATGCTATTTTCATTGTTAGAGCTGACATATAACGTTTCATGGGTGCAGCATTTTGACTTAGAAAACTTTGTGTGAACCTTGTTTACGGGAAAACTATGAGTATATGCACCCTTTGGATAAGGAATACTTTGGCAGTAAACACTTCTCACTGTGAATACTTTGGACACTAGCCTGTTTGAAAAGGATGTCACAGCATGCCAGCAGGTCTGAGCAGACAAGTCTTACTAGGTGAAATGACTTCTAGAAAACTTGGATGTCAGCACAAAAAAATGTGCCAAGCCCCCATTCATCCCTTGCTCCACTTTGACACTCAAACAAAACCAAAACTATGATCTTATGCTGCTATTAGGGATGGTCGAAAAAGCGTCTTCCTGCCCCTCCCAAAAAAGATTCCCTGCTGCTACTTTGGCTGAAACTAACTAGATGGGATTTCTTCACAACCTGATTATATGTGGACAGTAGACACGCAAGACCAAGTAATGAGAAATTCATCATGTTCCTTGTTGACCAGGTGGGGGCAGAATTAGAAATAATGGGATGAAATTAAGAAAAGGAAATTTAAGATTTGAAAACTGGAAACCTTCCAAATGGGGAATCTATCTGAATGGGGAATAGTCTCCCAGGGGAAGTGATGGAACATACAGAACCAAAATGGCCAAAGTATTGGAGATTATACAATAAGTAACAGTCCTTCAGTGATAGCGGGATAGAATAGATTCTCTAGTTTAACAGAACTTTACTAGATTTTCTGAGGGCCATCCACACTAAATAAGCAAATTAGCTAAGTGATCAGCATTGAAATAGTTAATTCTGATGCTTAACTTGTGAGACAATGTGATCTAGTGGATAAGCTTGCTGTACTGGGCATCAGGATACCTGGGTCTGTTTCCAGCTCTGCTGTTGTGTGACCTTGGTCAAGTCTCTTCACCTCTGATTCCCCTCCCACATTTTACCTCTCTTGTCTATGTAGATTGTATGTTCTCCAAGGCAGAAACTGTCTCTTTACTGAGTGTTAGTATAGTGTCTAACACAAAGGGACCTTGATCTTGGCTGAGATCTCTAGGAATTTCTGTAATTCAAATAAAAATAAGAAGAAAAGGAAGCAGAGGCCAGAGTGCATATGTATGTGAGAAAGAAAAACTGGGAGAGACAAGTGTATGAATGGCAGGAATTTTAAATGTGTAGGTGGCAGAAAGTACATGCTGGTGGGGAAGTAGCATGGGGGAGCTGAAGGCAAAGGGAGGAAGAAATGTACCAGCAGTGGATGAGGAGGGAAAACATCAAGGAGGAAGCAGAGCCCAGATGAGGAGGTGAGTCCTCTGGAAAAAGTGTCATAGCCACAGGCGATGATGATGATGTGGAGTCTTGTTATTTTCATTCCAGGCACTATAAATCCTAGATTTGGCCCTGAACCTATCACATCTCCTCCCCCTTGGCCTCATTGTGAAATATTGAAAAAAAATCAGACTTTTTCTCCATTAACCTTCAATTTCATGGACCTTGCACTTCTTGGGGATGGGAAGGAGACGTGTCTATATGCCAAAAGAAAGCATATTGTAACTTTGACTTCCTGACATCGAGTGATGCCAGAAATATCCCAAGGAAGTCTAGTCTCTTTAGATTTCCATCCTGCTTTGGCAGAGATTTGAAATAAAGCTCAGGTAAGTTTCTAAGCTTTGGGGCACTAATGTGAACAGAACCTCCAAGTCTTTGAAGGTCACCCATCACTAATCATAACACGTCACTTGTCAAGGAGGAAAGGAACAGGTGATCGAGAGTCTAAAACAAAAGGAAACTGCACAGTTAAGCCCACTATTCCCCCTCCATGATTTCTTCTTTGATTTCATTTAATCTCATGAGTCTGCCAAGCTGCTGCCAGGTGGGTCTCCTATACTAGCCTGCCTCTAGATTTCATTCTCCTTTTTTATTTCCTAGCTTCATCATTCAGTCGTCTCGGTTTTCTCAAGCTAATTAGCTCTCTGTTTCTGAGATGTGCATTTCTTAACATATGGCACAGTTGCATTGTGTTTGTGCTATGTTTTGTTTTCCATATGAGTACTGTGTCTGCATTTTACATTTTTGAAACAGTATGTCAGAAATATCAGATGTCTTCCACTCCACCTACAGAACAACACTCACAGCTTCCTCCTGAAGTGTGCTCTAATTATACTTTAAAATTCCTTACCTCCCATGTTTTCAATTAAGACATCACAGCCATTACGCTACTGTGACAACAGACTGTGATTTTACAGATGTTGGCATTCAGAGGTCAGTATCTACCAGGAGATAAAAGTAGCAGGAATTAAGTATTTAAAATAATTAAGAATAATAAAGAAGTACCTTTCCAAACCAGTGAAGCGATGACAAAAACCAGTATAAAGATCCTACACATGGTGTGATACTGTCTCTTTGAAGCAGTGGCATTGGATGCAGCTATTATAAATCTTCTTCCTATGTAAGACTGCAGAGGGAGGACCTGACTGGCAACACAAAGGAAGAAGCTAGAGAAAATCATGGAGTGTATGCATGTCTGTGAGAGAGACAGAGGAAGAGTGAGAGATACACATATAAGGTTGGATACAGAAGGATTCATACTTTTGTTTGTATTGCCCACAGACAGCTTGTGTCTGGGTGGTTTTAGTCCACCATTTAAATGATACTAGTCTTTCATTCTCTTTTGTTATAAACTGAGTAACTGGAGCACTTGCTTTTAGCTGAGCTCATCTGCCTGTTGTTTAACTCCCGCAGGTCTTCATTTCTAGCTGATATTAGCCTTCGGAGCAGTGAGCTGAGTATGTTCAGCTTGTCTGCATAAGGAAACTATACCAATATAAGGTAGGGTGTGAATTTAAACCACCACAATTATATTAAAACAACAAGGAGTCTGGTGGCTCCTTAAAGACTAACAGATTTATTTGGGCATAAGCTTTTGTGGGTAAAATACCACTTCTTCAGATGCAACTGGCTAATACTGGCTAACTGCTCAAGCTGAAGAGGCAACAGCAGCAAAAAGGTACTCCCACGGTCTTCTAGAACTCTGAAACTGCCTTCTGTGCACCATGTTTCCCACTTAGTTTGGCTTAGAGATTTCCATGTAAATGGAACCTATTATTAACAGATTTATTTGGGCATAAGCTTTCATGGGTAAAAAACCACTTCTTCAGATGCAACTGAAGAAGTGGTTTTTTACCCACGAAAGCTTATGCCTAAATAAATCTGTTAGTCTTTAAGGTGCAACCAGACTCCTTGTTGTTTTTGTGGATACAGACTAACATGGCTACCCCCTGATACTTGATACAATTATATTGGTATAACTCGCTGTGTGGATACTTATTTTGGCATCAATGCCTTTTTTGGTTTAGCTTATTTTTGTTTGGAAGTAGTTTAAACTAAGCTGAAAAAGAGCCATTCTTATTTCAGAATAAGAGGGTCTACATGGGGAGTTATACTGCTGTAACTATACTGGTATAATTATACTGGTATAACTGGAAAAGTCTCTTGTGTACATGTCTACACTACAAAATTAGATCAATTTTATAGAAGTCGATTTTTAGAAATAAATTTTATGCCGTCGATTGTGTATGTCCACACTAAGCGCATTAAGTCAGCAGAGTGCATCCTCACTACCATGACTAGCATCAACTTATGGAGCGGTGCACTGTGGGTAGCTATCCCACAGTTCCCGCTGTCTCTGCCGCCCATTGGAATTCTGGGTTAAGCTCCCAATGCCTGATGGGGCAAAAACATTTTCATGGGTGGTTTTGGGTACATGTCGTCAGTCGCCCTTCCCATGAAAGCAATGGCAGACAATTGTTTCGTGCCTTTTTTTCCATTCACACGCCATACCATGGCAAGCATTGTGCCTGCTCAGCTCAGCTCACCATCACCGTGGCTGTTGTGTCCTGGGTGCTGCTGTCAGCAGACGGTGCAGTAGGATTGCTAACTGTCATCATCCACCGCTTCCGCTGCAACTCTGCTCTCCTGTAGACATTATACCATGGCAAGCATGGAGCCCACTCAGCTCACCATCACCGCTGCTGTTTTACGCATTGTAAACACTTCGCACATTATCCTGGAGTATATGCAGAACCGGGCTAAGAGATGCCAGCACGAGGAGGATTTTGATGAGGACATGGACACAGACATTCCTGAAAGCACGGGCTGTGGCAATTGGGACATCATGGTGGCAGTGGGGCTGGTTGATACAGTGGAATGCCAATTCTGGGCCAGGCAAACAAGCACAGACTGGTGGGACCACATAGTGTTGCAAGTATGGGATGATTCACAGTGGATGTGAAACTTTCGCATGCGTAAGGCCACTTTCCTGGAACAATGTGAGTTGCTTTCCCGCACCCTGAAGCACAGGGATACCAAGATGAAAGCTGCCCTTACAGTTGAGATGCGAGTGGCGATAGCCCTGTGGAAGCTTGCAACTCCTGACTGCTACTGGTCAGTCGGGAATCAATTTGGAATGGGAAAGTCTATTGTGGGGGCTGCTGTGATCCAAGTAGCCAATGCAATCATTGACATTCTGTTACTCTGGGAAATGTGCAGGTCATAGTGGATGGCTTTGCTGCAATGGGGTTACCTAACTGTGGTGGGGTGATAGACGGAACACATATCCCCATCTTGGCACTGGACCACCTAGCCAACCAGTACATAAACTGCAAGGGGTACTTCTCAATGGTGCTGCAAGCACTGGTGGATCAAAGGGATGTTTCACCGACATCAGCGTGGTATGGACGGGAAAGGTGCATGACATTCTCATATTTAGGAACTCTGAGCTGTTTGAGCAGCTGCAAGAAGGGACTTACTTCCCAGACCACAAAATTACCATTGGGGATGTTGAAATGCCAATAGTTATCCTTGGGGACCCACCTACCTCTTGCTCCCATGGCTCATGCAGCCTTACACAGGCAGCCTGGACAGTCATAAGGAGCAGTTCAACTATAGGCTGAGCAAGTGCAGAATGGTGGTAGAATGTGTCTTTGGACAGTAAAAAGCTCGCTGGTGCTGTTTGCTGACTAAGTTAGACCTCAGCGCAACCAACATTCCCATTGTTATTGCTTCTTGCTGTGTACTCCATAATATCTGTGAGAGTAAGGGGGAGACATTTATGGTGGGGTGGGAGGTTGAGGCAAATCGCCTGGCATCCAGTTTTGAGCAGCCAGACACAGGGCGATTAGAAGAGCACAGCTAGGTGAGCTGCGCATCAGAGAGGCTTTGAAAACCAGTTACATAACTGGCTAGGCTACGGTGTGACTGTTGTGTGTGTTTCTCCTTGATGCAAACCAACCCCCTTAGTTGATTTTAATTCCCTGTAACCAAACCACCCTCCCTTCCCCCTTTGAAATAAAGTAAGTATTGTTTTGAAACCATGCATTCTTTCTTTATTAATTAAAAAAAAAAGTGAGATAACTGACAAGGTAGCTTGGGACGGGTGGGGTGGGATGGAAGAGGAGGGAAGGCCAAGACCAAGGCAACATTGCTTTTCGTAGCCACACTAAAAATCAAACTGTTTGAATGACAGCTTTCTGTTGCTTGGGCCATCCTCTGGAGTGCAGTGGCTGGGTGCCTGGAGCCTCCCCCTGCACGTTCTTGCGTCTGGGTGAAGAGGATATGGAACCTGGGGAGGAGGTCAGGTGGTTACACAATGGATGCAGCAGGGGGCTGTGCTCCTGTTGGCTTTCCTGAAGCTCCACTAGATTCTTCATCATGTCTGTTTGCTCCCCCATTAGCCTCAGCATCGCCTCCTGCCTCTGCTCTTCACGCTCCTGCCTCCACGCTTCATGCTCCTGCCTCTGCTTTTCTCACTCACTTAATGCTTTCCTGGCCTCTAACACTGAATGCCTCCATGCATTAAGCTGTGCCCTATCAGTGCAGGAGGACTGCATGAGCTCGGAAAACATGTCATTGCGAGTGCATTTTTTTCGCCTTCTAATCTGCGATAACCTCAGGAATGGAGATGATAGGGGGAGCGTAGAAACATGGTGGGGAGATAAAAAGGGAGAGTAAAATTTAAGATGATACATTTCTGAGAACAAAAGGGAGACTCTTTCACAGTGAATCAAGCAATTCACAGCAGACAGCACATGTGCTTTAGGTACAAGGTCGCATTTTGCCTTTTATATTGAGCGCCTGCCGGTATGGTGACACATCACACAGGCTGGGCAACAGAATTCGGTTTCCAGGCAGCCATGGTAAGGCACAGGGTACGCAGGGTTGGCTTCTTACGCATAACATGTGGGAATGGTTTCAAACTGCAGTGCCATCCTTTCCCAGAGCAAGCAATGGGTTGGGTTTCACATTTAAAAGGAGGGGCTGTGGTTTTCGGGTGGATGTGCAGCACACACCTCCCCCCACCCCACTGCGTGGCTATCCTCTGGGATGATCCCTTTTAGCCAAGCGCAAACAGCCCAGCTTGAACAGGGTTCTTTTCCTGTTACCTTACAAAAATTCCCCTATTTCAACCAGGTGACCATGAATGATATCACTCTCCTGAGGCTAACACAGAAAGATATAGACCGAATGTTGCTTGAATGCAACCAAAACCCAGGACCATTTGCTGCCATGCTTTGTGCTGCAATGATTCTAGAATACTTGCTACTGGCTTTCTGTGGTAAAGTGTCCTACCATGGAAATAAGGGAAATAAGGCATCCCTCCCCAGAAACCTTCTGCAAAGGCTTTCAGAGTATGTCCAGGAGAGCTTCATGGAGATGTCCCTGGAGGATTTCTGCTCCATCCCCAGACATGTGAACAGACACTTCCAGTAGCTGTACTGGCCGCGAATGCATTCCAATTCTTCAGGGCAAATCAAGCATTAAACACTATTGCCTTTAAACCCTGTACTGTAGTTACAAATGTGCACTCACCAGAGCTGACTTCTCTGGCTTTAGGGTCGGGGATCCCACCTTTGGAGGGTAGTGGGTCCAGGGTGATGAAAAGGTCCTGGCTGCCAGAGAGAATGGATTCACAGCTTGCCTGCTGCACATTCTCCTCCTCCTCCTCCACAAAATCCTCCTCCCTGTTGCGTGAGACTCCCCCTTGCAGGTATCCATGGAGACTGGTGCGGTAGTGGTAGGGTCCCCTCCTAGAATGCCATGCAGCTGATCATGCAGCTGATCATAGGGCATCTGACCCGGAGCACTCATTTGCCTCCTTTGTCTTTTGGTAGGCTTGCCTGAGCTCCTTAACTTTCACGCGGCACTGCTGTGTGTCCCTATTGTAGCCTCTCTCCATCATGCCCTGTGAGATTTTGGCAAATATATTGGCATTTCTTCTTTTTGCTCGCAGTTCTGCCTGCACAGATGCTTCTCCCCATCCAGCAATCAGATCCAGTGTCTCCCTTTTGGTCCATGCTGGAGCTTGTTTGCGATTCTGGGGGGACTGCATGGTCACCTGTGCTGCTGAGCTCGCCACGCTGACCAAACAGGAAATGAAATTCAAAAGTTCCCGGGGCTTTTCCTGTGTACCTGGCTAGTGCATCGGAGTTCAAAGTGCTATCCAGAGCGGACATATTGGAGCACTCTGGGATAGCTCCCAGAGGCCAATACCGTCGATTTGCATCTGCACTACCCGAAATTCAACCCAGCAAGGTCGATTTTAGCGCTACTCCCTTGCCGGGGAGGGGTACAGAAGTTGATTTTAAGAGCCCTTTAAGTCAATGGAATGGGGTTGGTTGTGTGGATGCATCCATTTTAAAATCGACCTAACACGGCTAAATTCGACCTAACCCCATAGTATAGACCAGGACTCAGTGAATTACAGAGATGAAATGAACAGACACATTATTGTTCTCAGGAACTCAGCTTTCCCTCTTTCCTAAAGCAACATCCAGGTACTCTTGCTACCTCCTAAGCCCACTTCTGTGGGGTCAACTGTCCTCAGTTTGCCACCTCCTTACATACAGTACTGCCACTAGTCTTCATCTTACTCTGGCTGTTACCTAGTTCCCTCCTCAGCCTCTCTAGACATATATTCTCACCAACTCACAAACAAACGATTATCCCGGGAAATACCTCGCCCCACTGTGATGAGACTGAGGTGCAGTAACGCAACCCTTTTCCTGGTCTACCAGTACTGTGCTTCACGCTGTGCAACCCGAGCCATTGAATCTTTCTCAGCAACTTCTTTTGCCTTGGGTAGCAGGGTGCAGCTGCTGCCTGCATCTTCACCGCCTGTGTTAGCCATCATTTTCAGGGTTCACGTTGGATCTGTCCACCTCACATAATGCCCAAGGCTATATATCGGACAAGCCTTCATTGTTGATGGCATAGCTCCAATGAGCAATCCCCTACTTCAGATGTTACACCCCCTCCACCACAATGAGGTACAGGTCAGACTTGGGGGTGGCACCTTATGCTTTTCGGACATGTTGCAAGGATGCCACAAGATGTTCCAGCGAATGCCGTTCTCCAGGTAGCTTGTAACATCCAGGATAAAATTCCACCAACCAAGGGGTGAGGGCGGCCCAGAGGCAGACCCCTATTACATGTGTTCATCAAGTCATGTTCGACTCTCAGGCCATCAAGCCTTTGCGGTTGTGCAGGAACAGACTAAATGGTGAACGATCGCTATGGCTGACTGTCTGTCTAAGCATTTGAGGCCTCGTCTACACTGGGTGAGCTCATATAAAATATTGAGGGGATTGGGGTGGGTTAGGCAGACAACAACCTCCCTCCTAACTTTTAGTCCAGTGCATCGGGTACTCACCTGGGATGTGGGAGACCCCCCCCAGTTCAGGTTTCCCCTGTGCTTGAGGAGCAGAAGGGATTTGAAATGAGATCTACTACCTCGCAGGGGCATGCTCTAGCCAAGGGTTATAGCATATTATCATTTGGGGTGTTTTCAGTCTCTCCTGTTGAAGCTGTTCCATGGTGAACAAATAATTAAAATGGTCAATGGTCAAAATGGAGTAGGGGGACTGGACCCTGGATCTCCACTAGGCTACAGAGTCATTCACATGCTTGCTCTTGCTCTCACTTTCTGGTCCAGTGATTCTTTCATTATTGAAGTCAGAGTGAAACAGCTTCAGCAAAAGAGATTGAGAGAGCCCCATGACAGAATATCCCAGTCACTAGGGTGAACACTTGAAAAGTAGCAGATCCCTCTTCAAATCCCTTCTCCCCTGCAAGTGGAGGAGGGGACCTGACCGGGGGGTCTTCCACATCCCAAATGAGTGCCCTATGTACTGGGTTAAAAGTGATGAGTGAGGTCATGCCCTACCTCAGTTTCTTTGTGAATCTAGTATTTATTGATTTTTTGCAAATTTTCACAGCAAACAGTGAACATATGAGATCATGACAAAATTCCAAGGAGTTTTGTAGCAGAGATTAGTCAGAAACCAAGAGAATATCTGTGAAATGTGTTATATTCTTACTGTGCCATTAGAAACCCCTGTATTCACACGCTATGCACTACTGCAAAGATATTGGTAGAAAATATGCCTTGTGAGGTGTCATATGAAACTTGGTTATTAATATAATTGTAAAATTCACATGTTAATGTTATAAGTGAATTCTTGAATTATCTCTGTATGATGTTACTAGAATATGTTTAAAATAAACCAGCCTAGCCTAGGTAAAGTTGGTAAACAGCTCTGTCCTAGACCAAGGAATGTGGATTTATCTCAAATTGCATAGTAGCAGCAAACAAAGCCATCAAGCTAAACCAGCTGGGAATATCCTGTTCCTGAACTTAAGAGACAGAGAATTAACATGGCTCCTGCACCCCAGAGAGACTGAGTCCCCAGGAGGCCTGCCTCACTTGTAAGGGAAAGCCATCCCTTTGGGGATATAAGGATCAGAGAGAGACTCCATCTTGATCCTTCACCCAGAAGACAAAGAAAGCAAACATTTTTATTTTTATGATGGGTTCTGGGCAGGCAGTCTAGTAAAAAGCTGGAAAGGAGACTGGGCATGGGAGAAGCCATCTTGAACATAAGACTATATCATGATAAATTAAGTGGTAGACTTAAATGTGTGCTTTCACTTTTATTTACTTGTAGTCATCTCTACTTTTTTCTCTTTTACTTGGTATCACTTAATCCATGCTCTTTGTTAATAAACTTGTTTTACTTTTACTATAAATCAGTTCATTGCTGTGTTTCAAGGGAAGGGTGTATTTACCCCACTGACATTAATATACTGTGATGCTCTGACTCTTTAACAGAACAGCAAACTTAATATCTTCTGTGAATGTACAGTGGTTGGGGCTGGGCATTGCAGAGACACATCTCTGACAAGCTCAGAGGCTACAGTTCACTGATTGTTACCTGCTAGGGGAGGTCTGGGCCAGGAGAGCCTTGAGGAAGTTGCTGGCGAAGGAGACAGATTGATGTGACAGGGAGCTGACACACAATCAAATCGCCAGCAAACTCTGTCTTGCTGAGGCAAAGGAGTAACCCACTAGCCCACAGCTATCCCCAGCTGCATGTTCTGCTGACCTCTGGCTCAAACTGTGTCATATCATGAAAGCTCCAACTACTGAATGTGGAAGCTTCAGTGCATCAGCAGATCAGTTTCAGTTCTTCAGAAATTGCACTGTATAATGAAGGTTAGACTCAGGCCCCGTTGCCACAATTTTCAAATATAGAAGCCTAATATTAGGCACCTAAATAAGTGGCCTGATTTTCAGAGGGGCTGATCACCCACAACTGCTGTTGACTTCAGTGCTTGGCTCATTTAAAATGCAGGCCTTTTTAGATACCTAATATAAATTTAGGTGCCTGGCTGTAGGCATCTGAATGAAAATATAGGCCTTTATTTACAAATAAAGTTCAGATAAAACATGCATTACTGTTTGCTTGGAGGGCAAAGGAAAAGAGACAATAAGAAAGAAAGTAAAGTGCAGCAGCAACACCTAAAGCCAGAGGAGAGACTAGAATTTCAGAAATGACTGTATTCTGGGGGCCTTTGGAACTGGTTAGTTTCTTTCAGTTCCCTCCTATTTTAACAAACTGATTTATTCATTTTTCCTCCATTCCCCCTCTTTCCCTTGTTTTTGCAATTGTCTCCTCTATACATTTCCAGACTGACTGGAAGCAGGAAATACTATACAGAAATCTTGAGAGACAGCCTAGTCTCATTAAATTTTCAGCCAAATTTAGTAGACACCAGAGGTTGAGATTTTAATTGGGAGAGGATACAAACTAATTGATGCTTACCCAAAGCTGTGAACCTTTAGAGATTTACCCATCATAGTGATGTCCTCCTGTCCCACTCTCATTTTTTAGCCACCCACTATAAAAATAATAAAATAAGGCTACCAGCAACTAACAAAAGAACAAATGCTTTTATTTATTATTCACTCATCTGCAGGGTTTCAGTGCCACCAAGCATTAGGGATCTTTCCATATAAATTATTTAATGAAAACAGTCCATCCCAGATACAGCTAGATATCTTTAGGGGGAACTTTGTATCTCTGTTCTATAGCTCCTTACTCGAAATGGGCAAATAAATAGAATAGAAATCACTGAATAATTAATTTATAAATATTGTGCATTTGGTTGAATAAATTGTTTGATGGGTATTATTCAATGAGTGGTACTCTCTTTCTGGTTATGTTCTTTTTGAACTTTCTCCTTTCATTTGTTTCTCTTTGCTTCTGTATCACTTTTTAATCCAAGAATACAGACAGTTTACAAGCAATAATTAAGTTGTAGGACTTAATAGTTGTAAAGTACTTAGAGTTCTTTGAATGCAAGATGTTACTGTCAAACTCTCTTTGAAGGATCTCTGATTATAATGAGGTATTACAAAAAACAAAATCCTGATTTTGTTCAATGCCCTGTTATAAAGTCCAGCTCAGTGGCTCTCAAACTTTTTTACTGGTGACCCCTTTCACATAGCAAGTCTCTGAGTGCGACACACCCTCCTTATAAATTAAAAACACTTTTTTATATATTTAACACCAATATAAATGCTGGAAGCAAAGTGGGCTTGGGGTGGAGGTTGACAGCTTGTGACCCCCCCATGTAATAACCTCGTGACCCCCTGAGGGGTCCTGAACCCCAGTTTGAGAATCCCTGGTCTAGCTCCTATTTCTTGTGATGCTCAATACCAGACATACGGGTATTTTTTAGAGCAGTTGTTGATCAATCCAAGTACTTTATCATACAATGATAACTTTGCCTACCTAGGCCTTTGACCCAAGCCAGTGGTCCATCCAGTCCAGTATTCTATTTACTGAAAGTCCAGGATCAGCTGTTTCAGAGACAGGTGGTAATAGGCAATAAGCAGTTATGAGAAGACCAAGCTCCAGGGAAAGTTTCTTGTTAGCACCTAATAGTTTGAGGTTGGCTAGGTTATATTTTAAGTATGCTGGTGTAACTCTGGATAATTTTATTATCTATACAAATATCCAATCATTTCTGAATCAGCTAAGCTTTTAGCATCAGTGATTTCTTTATCTGTGTCAATGGCACTCTTTGAAAGCAAATATCAGACTATAAACTGTATCATGGAGTGATGAGAAAATGCACTAGTTTCTGCTGCCCAGAGTTGCCATAGAGTGAAAGAAGCATTGTATTCTGCTGGTTTGTGCCCTGAACTCACAGTTGGCTGAAGATGGAATATTGTTCCTGTAGGCTGGGATCCAACAGAGAGTGAAGAAAATTCTTGGCCAGCAGAAATGGTTGAAACTCAGGATTTCCATTCCTCAGGTAAAACTGACATTTCAACATTTGTTTCTGTTCTCAATCAGAATGAAAAGGAAGTTATTTATCTTCGGAGACATCCTATAGGTTTACTGAACCATCCTATTAAATTCAATAGAGAATTGTATTCTGAATTACAGAATTCTGTAGGATGGTTACAAAGAAATTATATTATTCTTTAATAAATACTATAAGATTTTAGATTTTTATAGAATCCTATTGGTTTTATCCTGGTTAATTTCTCTAGAACTTTCCTTAATGGTAAATCCTATCATTCTTGGTGAACTTAATGTTTACAAATGTAGTTCACAAGCTCAGCCATTTAAAAATCAGCATTGATTAAAAACCTCCACACATATTAAGAGATCTTCTTCTCTTCCTGTTCGTAAGACTCAGATGGAAAACACATAAGAACATAAGAATGGCCATACTGGGTCAGACCAAAGGTCCATCTAGCCCAGTATCCTGTCTTCCAACAGTGGCCAATGCCAGGTGCCTCAGAGGGAATAAACAGAACAGGTAATCATCAAGTGATCCATCCCCTGTTGCCTATTCCCAGCTTCTTGGAAACAGAGGCTAGGGACACCATCCTGGCTATAGCAATGGATGGACCTATTCTCCATAAACTTATCTAGTTCCTTTTAGAACCCTGTTATAGTCTTGATCTTTACAACATCCTCTGGCAAGGAGTTTCACAGGTTGACTGTGTGTTGTATGAAAAAATACTTCATTTTCGTTTATTTTAAACCTGCTGCCTATTAATTTGATTTGGTGACCCCTAGTTCTTGTGTTATGAGAAGGAATAAATAACACTTCCTTATTTACTTTCTCCATACTAGTCATGATTTTATAGGCCTCTATCATATCCCCTCTTAATCATAGAATCATAGAATATAAGGGTTGGAAGGGACCCCAGAAGGTCATCTAGTCCAACCCCCTGCTTGAAGCAGGACCAATTCCCAGTTAAATCATCCCAGCCAGGGCTTTGTCAAGCCTGACCTTAAAAACCTCTAAGGAAGGAGATTCTACCACCTCCCTAGGTAACGCATTCCAGTGTTTCACCACCCTCTTAGTGAAAAAGTTTTTCCTAATATCCAATCTAAACCTCCCCCACTGCAACTTGAGACCATTACTCCTCGTTCTGTCATCTGCTACCATTGAGAACAGTCTAGAGCCATCCTCTTTGGAACCCCCTTTCAGGTAGTTGAAAGCAGCTATCAAATCCCCCCTCATTCTTCTCTTCTGCAGGCTAAACAATCCCAGCTCCCTCAGCCTCTCCTCATAACTCATGTGTTCCAGACCCCTAATCATTTTTGTTGCCCTTCGCTGGACTCTCCAATTTATCCACATCCTTCTTGAAGTGTGGGGCCCAAAACTGGACACAGTACTCCAGATGAGGCCTCACCAATGTCGAATAGAGGGGAACGATCACGTCCCTCGATCTGCTCGCTATGCCCCTACTTATACATCCCAAAATGCCATTGGCCTTCTTGGCAACAAGGGCACACTGCTGACTCATATCCAGCTTCTCGTCCACTGTCACCCCTAGGTCCTTTTCTGCAGAACTGCTGCCTAGCCATTCGGTCCCTAGTCTGTAGCTGTGCATTGGGTTCTTCCGTCCTAAGTGCAGGACCCTGCACTTATCCTTATTGAACCTCATCAGATTTCTTTTGGCCCAATCCTCCAATTTGTCTAGGTCCTTCTGTATCCTATCCCTCCCCTCCAGCGTATCTACCACTCCTCCCAGTTTAGTATCATCCGCAAATTTGCTGAGAGTGCAATCCACACCATTTAAAAATTGGCATCACATTAGCTATCTTCCAGTCATTTGGTACAGTTGGTAGTTCTGCAATTTCACATATGAGTTCTTTCAGGACTCTTGGGTGAATACCATCTGGTCCTGGTGACTTATTATATTTTATTTTATCAATTTGTTCCAAAACCTCCTCTAATGACACCTCAATCTGGGACTGTTCCTCAGATTTGTCACCTAAAAAGAATGGCTCAGGTTTGGGAATTTTCCTCACATCCTCAGCCATGAAGATCAATGCAAAGAATTCATTTAGTTTCTCCACAATGTTTTTTTTCATCCTTGAGTGCTCCTTTAGCATCTTGATCGTCCAGTGACCCCACTGGTTGTTTAGTGGGCTTCCTTCTTCTTATGTACTTAACATTTTTTTGCTATTAATTTTTGAGTCTTTGGCTAGCTGTTCTTCAAATTCTTCTTTTGGCCTTCCTAATTATATTTTTGCACTTCATTTGCCAGAGTTTATGCTCCTTTCCATTTTCCACAACAGGATTTAACTTCCACTTTTAAAGGATGCCTTTTTGTCTCTCACTGCTTCTTTTACTTTGTTGTTTAGCCATGGTGGCACTCTTTTGGTTTTCTTACTATGTTTTTTAATTCGGCGTATACATTTAAGTTGAGCCTCTATTGTGGTGTCTTTAAAAAGTTTCCACGCAACTTGCAGGGATTTCACTTTTGGCACTATCTATACCTTTTAATTTCTCTTTAATTAACTTCCTCATGTTTGTGTAGTCCCCCTTTCTGAAATTAAATGCTACTGTGTTGGGCTGTTGTGGTGTTTTCCATGCCACAAGGATCTTAAATTTAATTATATTATGGTCACTATTACCAAGGAGTCCAGCTATATTCACCTCTTTGACCAGATCCTGTGCTCTACTTAGGACTAAATCAAGAATTGCCTCTCCTCTTGTGAGTTCCAGGACTAGCTGCTCCAAGAAGCAGTTATTTAAGGTGTCAAGAAACTTTATCTCTGCATCCCGTCCTGAGGTGACATGTACCCAGTCAATATGGGGATAGTTGTAATCCTCCATTATTGAGTTTTTTATTTTTATAGCCTCTCTAATCTCCCTGAGCATTTTACAGTCACTGACACCATCCTGGTTAGGTGGTCAGTTGTATATCCCTACTAAACTGTGGAACTTATTGCCACTTTATATCACTGAGCCCAAGAGCTAAGTAGGATTCAAAAAGGGTAGAGACATTTGTATGGCTAAAGGGAAAATTCAGTTACATGACATGACATTAAAAAAAAAAATTTCTATTAGAAGGGCTATAAACCCTCATTCTTCCAGACATAACTCATAACTCAACCACTGACAGATAGGGATTAAGAAAAATCTTCCCACAGGAGAAAGTTATTAGATAATTGTGCATGATGTCTTTTTTTAAAAATTGTTCTGAAGCATCAGGAACTGTCTACGGTCAAAGACTGTGCTAGCTTGTGAGGCAGATAGAGCTCTGTACCTAAAAATTGAACCCAAAACTATAGTTTTCAAGAGTAAAAGACATTTTACTTTTGAAAGTGCTTAAATGTAACCCCTCACCCAGATTTTGTGTCAAGAGTGGCATTTAAAATTGAACTATCAATAGCTACTGAGTACCAGAAGAAAAGTTGAACATATGAATGATCTGACCCAGTAAGGCAAACGGTCCATCTGGCTCTGTGTCCTGTCTTATAACTGTGGCCAGTGCCGGATGCTTCAGAGGGAATGAATAGAACAGGGCAATTATTGAGAGATCCATCCCTTGTTGTCCAGTCCCAGCTTCTGGCAATAGGAGGTTTAGGGACTCTGAGCTCATGGGGTTGCATCCATGACCATCCTGGTTAATAGCCGTTGATGGATATATCCTCTATGAATTTATCTGATTCTTTTTTTTACTCCAGTGATAGTTTTGTCCTTCATGACTTCCCCTCACAATTAGTTTCACAGGTTGACTGTATGTTGTATGAAGAAGTAGTTCCTTTTGTTTGTTTTAAACCTGCTGCCTATTAATTTCATTGAGTGACCCCTGGTTCTTGTGTTATGTGAAGAGGTAAATAATACTTCGCTATTCACTCTCTCCATACCAGTCATGATTTTATAGACCTCTAGCATATCTCCCCTTAGTCTCCTCTTTTCTAAGATGAACAGTTACAGTCTTTTTAAGCTCTCCTCATATAGAAGCTGTTCCATACCCCCAGTATATCTTTTTTGAGATGGGGCAACCAGAACTGCACACAGTATTTAAGCTGCAAGTGTACCATGGATTTATATAGGGGCACTATGATATTTTATTTCATTATTTATCCATTTTCTAATGGTTCCTAACATTCTGTTAACTTTTTTGACTGCTGCTGCACATTGAGCATCTGTTTGCAGAGAACTACCCACATTGACTCCAAACAGGGCTGGCCCACAACATTTTGGTACCTGAGGCGGGGAGCTCATATGACGCCCCCCATGCCCCCTCACTTGGGCCAAAACTTTGAAAGGTCTCAATTCTGCCTTCTTCCTGTTCTACTCCTCTCATGGTACTGCTCTGCTACCTACCCCAGTAAAGGGGAACTAACAACTTAAAATGCCTTGTTCAAAATTTTTAACACTTAACTTTCAAATGCCTGAACAGCAAATGTAACTTTTCTTGTCTGCATAGTAAACACTGGCATTTTTATCTGTTTGAATAATCAAAGTGGTGCTTTCCGTGCCTTCTTGGTTCAAAGATTTGAACTGCTTCCTGAAGGTCCACAGTCTGGGTCAGCTCATGTTCTATTGAGATGGTTGCAAGGCCGACCAGCGTCTCCTGTGTCATTGTGGAGCGTAGATGTGTTTTTATTAACTTCAGCTTGGAGATACTGTGCTTTTTCACTTTTAAGTTACTAGATCTGGAGTAAGAGTCACCAGGCTGAAGCAGCCAGCTCTGGGAGCCTGCATGAAGGGTCAGAACAGTCATAGGAAGAGCTGGAAGGGTGGACACTAAGACCCAGTGGTGTCCCAAATTTTCAGGTGCCCTTTGCAGCCACTGGCAACTGTTACAGGAAGTGTTAGAAGTATGCACAGAGCAACAAAAGCATTTGGAAAGAGGGTGGTCATCTTACTTGTGCACATATATTCCAAAACAGCCTTTGGAGTCAATCCTGCTGAAATGTATCTTAAAAGGGCTTTCAGTTCATCACCTAAATCACTCGCATCAATATTGCGCATGTCATCATGTGTCAACACTGTCTCTAGTGCCCTGCATTGCTGGTATAGGTTTTCTTCAGGTATAGTAAGGAGTTTTGGAATATCTTACAATATACCAAATATACTGCTGTGTTCCTTGAGCTGTATGAAATGTTCTTCAACTGACTGTATTGCACAATCTAGCACCTGGTTAAAGAACTCAACTTTGAATTGTTGTTTGGGGTCTCTTATGGGATTATCCCGTGCCTCGTAATCAAAATGTCTTTTTCTTCTTCGGTGACTTGTATTCTTGAATGTGTGGTAAAATAGCTTCAGTGTGAAGTTCCTCTGCCAACTTCTGTGCACTCTTCAGAACGTTTTGAAATCCCTCATCTGACCAGTAAGACTGTAGGTATGACTTTGCTTTGTCCAGTTGTTCCATTGCTCCAGATTTATCAAGGTCAACACCTTGGAGTCTCTTGCTTACAGCATTTATTTCAAACAGTATGTCATGCCACAACACTAAGCCACACAGAAATTTGAAGTTATGTATGATTCTGGTGATTCCATTTCCCTCTGCCACTGTTCTCCCACGATCAGTTCCTGTCATAGCATTATCCTCCATAGTGGCAACTATGGCATCATCTCTCTTCCCAATTTGGTGTTTGATAGGCTTTATCGCCTCCACTCAACTTTCCCATTGTGTGGCACTCAGTGGTTTCAGTGTCAGAGAGGATGTTCCCAGATGTTGCTTCAAAATTTGCCATCGATGAGTTGATGCAGAGAAAAATACATAGATGCTTTGAATTACATTAAAAAATTCAGCAGCCTCACTAGAAGCTGATGCTGCATCACTGACCACCAAGTTCAATGAATGAGAACTGCATGGCACAAAAAAATCTCAAGGGTTTAACTCTCAAGGGTTTAACTCTCGGATCCGTGTCTGCACTCCTCTGTTCTTTCCTCTCATGTTGGCGCCATTATCGTAGCCCTGACCTCTCATGTCAGCTGTTGCACATTTGTCATACCAGCTCCTGTAGTATCACCAATGTCAATAAATTCTACAAATTGCGTTCTGACAGTCACCATTGCAGGGACATTTTCACTAGGTTCTGTTGTTGTTACAAAACGCATCATTAAAGTCATTTCTTCCGTATGCTGATGTCAGGTATGCAGTCCAGAATAACAGAGTAATATCTTGCTGACTTCAGATCTGCCACAATCTTCTGTTTAACTTTTGTTGCCAGTAACTATATGATCTCATTTTGAATTGTTTTTCCATGGTAGTAGTGTGTGTACATTTCTTGGGAGGTGATTCTTCTTCGATGCTCCTGGAGTATAGCATCAAACTCAGCCATCAGCTTCACAATTTTAAGGAAGTTTCCATAGTTTGGCATTTACAGCTGATCTGAAGTGCCATGGAGTGCTAGGTTTTGGGTAGCAAGCATTCTCACAATGGCAATGAGCCTTTTCAGAATATTTTGCAAGTAAAGAGACTCTGATACAATCTTCTCTTGATGCTGATCATCTATGGTGGCCTTTAACCTTAGTCTCATCTCAAGCTCTTTCCACCTATGAAATGCTCTCTGGTGATTTGCTGCCTTTTCATGGCATGCCAGATTCTTCCAGCCCTTTGTTCCTGTAGAACCCAATATGGCTGGAACATTAGACTGGAAGAGTTTGCAACAAAAACAGTATGCAGCATTCTGGGTTTTTGAGTACATAAGCCATGGCCTCTCCGCTTTGTCACCATTGGGGATTTCACGCCAGTAATGTGTTGGATGGACACTTCTATTTTCATTGTCTTTGGGGAACATGAAGTTTTCCACTTGCTGTGGCCCATGCAGTACAGGGAAGTCCCACAGGCTACTGTTCAAGTGGGTCCACATCCTGGATCATCTAGACTTAAGGAACTAAACTCAGCAGCAGCTATTTCTTGCGCCTCCACCACACTCTTCTCTCATCTACACTTTTCTTAAGGAATGTGCATGGTTACATCCATTTGAGATGGAGATATGGATGCTGCAGTAGATGAGAGGTCACCTCCACTCTGACTAACTGGAAGATCAGGTATCTCCTCACCACTCATATCTTCACTGGGGCCGGAAGGCTCACCGTGAACATTTTTGTCTATGTATCTCAGGAGAGCTCCTTCCTGCTTAGATAGAAAAGCTTCCTTTGCTTTCTTTTTCTGAATGCTGCCCCAGAGGGGGGTTTTCTTCTTTCACTCATGACTGCTCTGTGCCAGCTATAGTGGCTCTCAACACTCGGTTGAAGGGGACAAATAAGCAGGCTGGTAGCAGGGCCTGAGTGAGGGGAGATATCAGCATCTTAAGGGCCTAACTGGCTCCTAATACTGCAGTTGACTGCCTTTTCTCCTCAAGTGGGATCAGGGAAGCAGCAGGAAACAGGAAGCTCCCTGAGAAGCTGGTTTTAATTAATTAATTTAATTAATTAATTTAATCAATCCAGGCTCCTGGGGGTGCTAGCGAGGTATATAAGAGGCTCCTCCTCCTCTCTCTCCCTGCAGCTCCTGCTGCTTTCTGTTATTCCCTCTCACCTTTTCTCCTCCCTGCCTGTTATGCCTCTTGTGCCCTCCTTCCTCCAGCACAGCACTCCACCATCTCTGTGCATCTAGAACAGAGAGAATACATATGCATCAGCAGCAGACACAATTTTCTACACTCTGGGTCCTAGTGGCGGCCCCCCACTGTCTGGCACCTGAGGCAGCCGCCTCAGTTCGCCTCATGGTAAGGCCAGCCCTGACTCCAAGATCTCTTTTTTGAGTTGTAACAGTTAATTTAGACCCACCATTTTGTATGTGTAGTTGGGATTATGTTTTCTAATGACAATGCAGGATTAACAACTACAATGTTCTGTCCATCCCAAATGTTGGGACTTCCATTGACTATGTCCCTTGAAAGGAGGTAGAGACTTAAGGAATAAGTTTTACCCCTAATAGAGAGGTAAAAACAATCAGAAGACAAGGAAGGCTTTTACAAGTATAACTGGATAAAAAAGTAACATAAACTTTGGATTAATTCAAAATAAAAATCAGGAGTCTGAGTGATTTGCATCTCCAAGTGCAAAGGAAATTGGCTGATGAATTCACTCCAACAATGACAATTATTTTTTTAAAAGGCACAGAGAAAAGTGCAAGTGCCAAAGGAATTGAAAAAGTAAATTTGGTATCAGTCTTTAAAAAAGAGAAAGATTGACCCTTGCAACTGTCAGGTAAATCTAATTTCCAGTAAAATAGAAGATATAGAAAATAGAAATATAAACATCTGGAGGATAATGGAACCAGGAAATGTTTTTAAAGAACAAATCATTCCAGAAAAACTCTATATTTGTGCCTATCCAGCTCTGAACAAAGACGACATCTTATAGTAAGTCCAAATTTGGCCCCTTTGGGTATGTCTACACAGCAGAGAAAAACCTGTGGCTGACCCGTGCCAGCCAACTTAGTCCCACAGCCTAAGCCCTGTGAGCCTGTTTCATTGCTGTGTAGACTGCTGGGCTCAGGCTGGAGATCAGGCTCTAGGACACTGCAGTGTTGCCAAATCAGTGGATGAAGGAACATGGTAGATGGAACACATAAGTATTTTAGTAAGAGATTTGATAGTGTCTTATGAATTCTTGAAAAATGAATTCATATCTTCTTAGATAGGAACACTCATATCCAGGGGGGAAAGTACCTGAAAGAACTATCCTAAATGATAAATGGGAATGTGTGAAGTTGCAGGGGTGGGTCCAGTACAAAGCCACACTGATTTGTGTGAAGTGCAGTTGTATTCAGCATTGTCAGTGATTGGAAGGTGAATGCATGTTTATTAAGGGCCCGAATCTGCAAACTTAGCTCATTCTGAGTAGCAGTAATGGCCCTGCAAACTTGCATGAACACAATTCCAACGGTTGACTTTCCCGCTCCAAACTGGTTAGCGACCGATTGGTAGCTGTCTGGAGTTGCCAGCTTCCATATTGCTATAGCCACCTGCTTCTCCACCAGCAGGGCAGCTCTCAATCTCGTGTCCTTGCGCCGCAGGATGGGGGTGAGTTCAGCACACAATCCCATGAAAGTGGCTTTTCTCATCCGAAAGTTCTGCAGCCACTGCTTGTCATCCCAGACTTGCAGAATGATGTGATCCCACCACTCAGTGCTTGTTTCCTGAGCCCAAAAGCTGTGTTCTACTGTGGAGAGCATGTCCGTGAATGAGACAAGCAGTTTCGTGTTGTATGCGTTACGCAACTCAATATCCTCGTCGGACTCCTCACTGTCACTTTGGATCTCAAGGAGTAGCTCGAATGCTAAACGTGACGTGCTGGCGAGACTCATCAGCATCCTCCTCAGCAGTTTGGGCTCCATTCCTGCAGACCGAAAGGGAAGACAGAGTGCACCACAAAGAAACGGTTGAAAGATGGCACCATATGTGGATGGAAACACAGGGATTGCTGGGATGTGAAGCGATGCATCACGGGACGTTGGGACAGGATCCAGAATGCCCTGCACCCCACTCTCCCTTCCCACAAGCCACAGCGCCAGAATGGGAAGAGGTGCTCTGTGGGATGGCTGCCCATAAATCGCTCCCAATGGCGCTGCAAGTGCCGCAAATGTGGCCACGGCAGTGCTTTTGCAGCTGCCAGTGTGGACAGACTGGAACGCTTTCCCTGGTGTGCTCTCCGAAGGCTGATTTAACCCAAAGCACTCTACAGCTGCAAGTGTAGCCAAGCCCTAATACAGTTCTATCCAGAAGAAATGTCTGTGTAAATAGTACTCAGGATGAGTAAGATGTGTAGTATCTGGACCTAAAATTGAAGATGTTACTTGGAGAGGTGTTTCAATCATGAGTGAGATCCGAGAAATTATCCAAAGGAAGCAACCAAAAGGAAAAAAGGCAAGATAGGAAATAAAAGAAATAATAAAGGGCCTGATCCACGGAAGGACTCCCCACTGAACTTCGAAAAACAGTTACAGGGAAGGAGATGTTTGCTGCACTTATGTTTAAAAAGTCAATATTCTTCCTTGTGATTTATCGTTGTAAGGTGTGATACTCCATCTCAATACAGTAAATTTTTTAATAGGAAATTGTGGTAAAGTGCAAATACTGCATCACAGTAAGTGTATTTTTATGTGCATCAACTGTAGCTAGAAAGAAATGCTGAATAAAATGTAAGGCTGATTGTGCAAAGCAAATCTAATGAGTTCATTAGTGCCATGTTGTGGTGAGAAAGGCCAAGGTGATTTTGTATTGCATATGCAGAGTCACTATATCACAGACCAGGGAGCTGATAGTCCCTCTGTGCACAGCATTGGTATGGTAGCATCCTGCATAGAATTTGGAGAGAGGAGGACACATTTCAGGAAGGCAGTTGGAGGGGGCACCAGGAAGCCAGTCTGAGTGCGCTTGGCTAGAATGCTAGCTGCATTTGTAGCATCTCTGCAAATAGCTCTTACTGAACAGCCAGTTTAGTTGTGCAAGCCTGGAATGCTCTTATGTTATTACATGCATGCACTACATGAAGTGTGACCACAGATAGAATACTGTCTTAACCTCTAGGCACATCTGCACCAAATACTAAATTGGACAGAATTAGATAATAATGATGATTAAGAGGCTGGAGAGATTAAATTATGCGACAATACTGAAAGAACTATATCTGTATAACTTGGCTAAGTGATGACTAAGGGCTTGTCTAAACTTACCGGAGGATTGACATTGTGGTGATCGATGCATCGGCACTTGATTTAGCGAGTCTAGTGAAGACCCACTAAATTGACCACCAATTGCTCTCCCATCGACTACTGTATGCCACATGATGGAGAAGAGTAAGGGAAGTCGATGGGAGAGCCTCCCATCGACGTCGCATAGCATGGACCCCGTGGTAAGTAGATCTAAGCTACGTCAATTTGAATTCCGCTATTCATGTAACTCAAATTGCGTAGCTTATATCGACTTTTCCCTTCAGTGTAGACAAAGCCTCAGTGATATTTGTACCTTTGGACCTGAGTAGTAAGCCAGTATCCAGGAACTTGTGGGTTGTTTGTTAGGAAGAGAAATTGCGGATGGAGTCCAGTATTTATTTAATGCAATCCTGTTTATTTACAAAGAACATCCTGAACACAGAAGGAATTAAACAAGAGAGTTTCTTTGCTCACAGTTCCAAACCTCTTTCCAGACAGCACTCTATGCAAGGCTCTCTCTGGTCACCCTCCAGGTGCTTCTCTTGCTGTCTTTGTGGCTTTCTTTATGATTCTGTCTGCCTGTTCTCTGAGTACTTCGGTTTACAGACACACACACCCCTCCACCAAACAATACCCAGCCCTCTGCATTTGCATTCTGCCCTCCACCAACATAGGTCCACTTGTGCGTGGCCTTGCATGTGGCCTGTGTTTGGGCAGTGGCTCCTATGGTTTTAGAGATCTTATAGCAAAAAAGTTGCTTAGCTGCTTCTTATATTTATCTTGAATGCAGGGCAGCTATTACATCCATCAGCTTCAGTGAAGTTTTCCCATGCTCCAGTATAACATTATAAATACTTACAAATATTTGAAGAGTATAAGCAGTGAAGAGGGAGACAGTGTTTAGTATTGTCCATAAAGGTACAACTAAGAGTAATGAAATGAAATTCAGAGTTGAAAAACTTAGGCTGAAGATCAGACAAAAAGTATTCCTCTTTTAAACTGTAGAACAGTCTGCCAAAGGAAACGAGTTGAAAGACACTCTACAAAAGTTGGTCAAAAATGGACACGATCTGGCATGGAACACAACTTTATTAGCAGAGGGATTCAATTATAGCCATAGACACCCGGGTTATTGCCAATAACAATTTCTTTGTTTCTTATCCTTTTTGTTTTATCCATGTTTTAACAAATATTCCAGTAATCTAAATTACACTACCAAATTCAGTAGTCACTAAGTAGTGGTTTTGTGGGTATCTGGATAGGGATACAAATCTAATTTCTCCTTCCTCTTAAATGAGATACAATTTCCTATACATCTATTTGTGCATATCTATATTTTCCAGGTGATCCTGAGTGTCTTGAACCTATTTTGATATGTTTATAATTCTATCTTTTCCTAGACATGTATCATGATACTGCAGGGCTTCACTCCTATATTTAATTTTTGACTGTTCTTAATTCTTCAGCTCTTTTCTTTCATACTGTCTTTTCCCTATATATTTTAACTATCCTTCAGAAAAGTGGCTTTCCTACAGCTTCTCTGTCTTGTCTTCTTGGGGGATGCCTTTGCATTAATTTACTTTCATTTTTTGTCAAATTTCTAATAATCACTAGGTGTCTGAAAATGTGGAAAGGTTGTTGCCTTCACCTGTATTTATCACATTATCACAGAAGTGACTAATGTTACTTGTTAGCAACATTCATAACACAGACCATATCCTACGTTTGTGCTAACAGTCACTGTTGTAGCCTCCTGGTCATCTCAGGGTTAGAAGTGACCATCTACTCATCTATAAATCTATTTTAATTCTCTAATCTCTCTCTAGATATTTATATTTCACTCATTATTGTAATGTTTCAGTGTCCTTTTAAAGATTCTACTTAAATAGGTAGCACTTCTGCCTTGCTGTAGGCAACAGGAAACTACAATCGATGTCATTCCACAAATTTTTCTACAGTGCATTTCAGCTACAACATTTCTGATCCAAGATCCCTGCAAGCTATATTGTGAATTTTCAGACTTTCCATATAGGTACAGGACAAGGATCAAAGGGATACAAGACTAAACTTTGTGCCTAGTGAACCAATGCTTCAGAAAGTATCTTTTTAACCCTCAGCATACCTCCTGAGGAGATGCTATTAGCAATTAATGTGGCACTGAGATTTTCTTGATTGTCATAATGGCTATTGAGTTGAGCTGACTAGAAAATAAGGGTTATATTTTGGAGGAAACTTTTGATTAAAATAAGTCATTTTTGTCAAAAGTTTTCCACAGAAATTTCTAACTTTTGGTGAAACGTTGAAAACTGAAAAGATATAGCCAAAATCTGTCATGGACATTCCTGGTGCATCATAGAAGATGTAGTATGTCTAGAGAACCTAGCCTGTAGAGCAGAATGAGGGCATAACCAAAACCACAATTCCCATGAGGCACCACAGTGGCATTTCCAAATTGATATTTTATGGATTTTGGCCAAAATTTCAGTTTGATTTTCAGGTGTTCAATCTTTGACTTCCAGTTTTCCATAGAATTCAGAATAAATATCAAAAAACATTTTCAACAGAAAGTTTTGAAACAGCCCTACAAATGAGTGCAAAACTGTTTCAGGACTGGAACCAAAGCCCATCAAGTCAATGGTGAACTTTCCATTGAATTCAGTGGGCTTCAGATCAGATCCTTTAAGGAGTAGCAAAGGTATCCAGAGACTGTATATTGAAAACAAAAAGTCTGTACACATTGTGAAGGGAATTATCCCATGTCACCATTTTTTGTTCAGTTTACCAGCTTCATTCTGATAGCTAAATAATTCTTGGTAACCTTATTGGAAGAGGTGCATCTTACAGAAGATAAAAGGGAAGTAACATGTTTAACCACCCAGCAAGGTTCAGTAAGCAAAGACAAAAGTTACTGACAAAAGTTACAATGACAAAGAAGGTGAATATGGAAGAGACTTATTTCACTCTTCTAGTTCCCCTTGTCAACAAAGATGATTTTTATTGATGAACTAGAATTCTGTTATCTTAGAAGGATAAACATTTAAAAAAAAGTTATTTCTAAAATGTAACATTTACACTAAAGATAGCCGCACTTTGGATAGCTAGTTCTGCTACTGTGGTAGCCCTCAAAATCATGTATATATTATATATTATAATAAATTCTGTGTGGTAATATAGTAATAATTAATAGTATTTTAGTAGATCTTTGTGTCTTCAAACTATTGTACAAACTTAATTAATTCTCTGGTGAAGTAGGTAAATAATTAATATCCCCACATTAAAAGTGGAACATATGAGATATAGGGTGACATCCTGACTCTGTTGAAGTCAATGGAAAAAACTCTCCTTGACTTCAGTTGGACCAGGATTTCATTCACACAGAATGGGATTTGTCCTAAGTGGTGGAGATGAGATTAGGACCCAGGTATCTGACTGTTTATCTCCTATTCTTACTGATAAACCTTTCCACTTTCCATTTCATTTTTAATATAGAAAGTATACTTACTATACTTGATTTCAGCATTTTCCCCAGAACACAGGATGTCACCTCAAACATATCCAGGGATCTAGGCCTGATATCCATCTCTCCCAAAAGATCTGGATCCTACTGCTTGAGCAAAACGAATAACACTATTTCGTGATAACATTATAGATCTTACAACAGTCAAGCAATTCTGATTATATCCAGCAGAAGGCCATGGTACACATTAAAACAAGACAATACATTACAATATGCAGTGGAGTGCCCTTCTCAATATCACATCTAAAACGCATCAGAGAAAGAGATTACTTTTAATTGTAATTGGTTTTACTATATTCTATGCTGGTAACAAATGACAGTTTTCTTTTGTCTGTGTCATTTACTGATTCTGCTTCTAAGGCTACTTAGTTTTACAAATATTTGCAATTTTAAAAGTAAGAGTCACGCTCATTCCCATTGGAGCTCTCTTTACAGACATCTGGAGGTCTGTTTGCCGTATTGCAGTAAACTGATAAAAACTGCTTTTGTCTGCTCTCACTGGGTAGTGGAAAGCTGCAAAACAGCAAACTTCTTCTTGCAAGATGCAAAGATTCACAGTTGCTCCATATTTTGGCTCTAGTATTTCTTATTTTATCCTGGGGGTTCCCTTAACGATCACTGGGTTCCAAAAAAATTTCTGCAGAGTGTGGTTTTTGGATAATTTGCTAGAGTCTCAACAGCATTATCTCAGTTTTTCACCTCTGCATTGGTTATTCATTAAACTCTGTAGAAAATGTGATATTGTGCCTCTACCTGAGAAGTCCTATTCAGTGGTTGATTAATGCATGAACAAGCTGGTTAACAGATAGGGACACTCCTGAGAATGCAGGCCCTCTTTTTTTTAAATTTAGCAATGGCCCACATATACATTTCCTGCTCTCAGAGCAGGTCTGAGTCTCTGTAGCAGGGAACACTCTTAATGGATGCTTACATGGCCAGCATTGCCGGTTTCTGATTTCAACTCAAAATACAGGCTGGCAGTAAGGGATGGTGGGAAGTCAGGACTTCATAAATCAAGTTTTTTTGCTTACTCTGGCAAGATTAAGGCAAGATATGATCTGAGTGGAGGCTTTTTATTAAGAGAGTTGAGGAAGAAGGAGGAACCACAAGAAGCAGCAAATTGTTTGAGATCTGAAGAGGAAGGAGATGAAGGTATTGTTAGCCTTTTTTGACTCAAGCAGCTAGTTAAAGTTTGGGGTCTAGGGGATGTTGATGGAGTCTCTTTTTTTAATGCAATCTTGTTTATTTACAAGAGGAACCAAATATGGGATAGTGTCTTGGCTTACACTTACCAAGCCTCTTTAGCCAGCACCAGACACAAAAGCCATGGAGTAGCCCTGGAAGAAGTTAGAAACATTTACAGGTTTCCACTTGGATTTCTTCCAAGCCTGTTTCTGTCCCTCTCTGGTTCTGTTTTGCACTTTGTCTCTCCTTCACAGACACACCCTTTCCTAAATCAATCACTACTCAGTCAAAAGCCCTTCTGCCCAAACACAACCCTTTTGTCTTAGGTGGGGACCTAGGATTAATATATTTTACAGTTATATTAACTGACAGATGTATTCACACCCATCAGCCTCAATGAGGTTTTCACTCAACCCATAACAAGGTTTCACCAAGCTCATAAATTACTTGTTAGTGCAGGAAAGCTATTGATTTCGATCCTGCATCAACAAGGTCACAAACCTAGGTATGAAGGGTAAGGTTTAGAGCTATGGAAAAAGTGTATTTGGTGTGAGAGAAGAGAAATGGAGTAGGCTTAAAGTCTGTTGAGTGCAGGGTTGGGTTGTAAAGTGGGAAGCTGAGTCGCACATCCACCCAATGCAGGCTTAAACAATTTTTGCCATTATTTATACAATTTCAGACAATATTGTCACTCACAGTATTTGACCATATTTATGTCAGACATCTAAACAAACTTGTATTTTGCAACTGCAGCTGTTTTTAGTACCAGGAACACAGAGGCATCTTGGGATGGAGCAGGAGGATCCTGATTCTCAGGTTTTGATAGGAGAGCTGGCACAGTTTCCTCTTTCTTTTGTGCAGCCAGGAACTCATGAATTGCTTTTTCTATCTGCGGCCTGAAGATGTGGTTTAGTTTTGGATCCACCACCTGAGAAATAATTCTGTCCACTCCAGCTTCCAGCATCCAGACACAAGATGGAATAGGTAGAGGGCCCAAGTTACCACATGCTTGGGCACTGGGAAGTTCTGTACTTCATGATGGTTGTCACTTCTTCTGGTTGGTCCTTCAGTCCCATTTCTTCCATTTCTGGTCCAGTTTTTGCCTATTTAGATCTTGTGCACTTGGATTTTTATACATTGCCACATTCTGTTACTTAACTTTTCTCCAATAAGCTTTTAGCACATCAAGCATGTGGGGTTTAGGAAACCTATACATTATGCATATGTAAGCTTCAGTTTACACAATTTTTGTTGCTCTTTAGACAATTTGTGTGTCATTTTGTTTCATGTCATCCTGTCCCTGAGTTTTCCCAGTAAAAAAGGCTTCTAGTCATTACAGGCTTCTGTGTTACCACCTCAGAACTTCAAGCACAACATGTTACCCCTTTGTTCTGTCAGCAATAACATCATTTTAAGTATCTCAGTGATTCTATGTAAAAAAGAAGAATTGGAAAACCACATTAATGCCAGCAAAGTTTTGGCAAAGTGTTACTTCATCATAGATAGAAAACTCCCTTCCCTCACTGTAGGCTATCACTACAGTAAAAGGATCTCCCTGAGAGAGACAGTAGCTATGCTGATGGAAGCATTCTTCCATTGACCTAGCTGTGTCTACATTGGGGGTTAGGTTGGCCTAGCTATAGCACTCAGGGTTGTGGAATTTTCAGAGCTCTGAGCACCATAGCTATGTTGACCTAAGTTTTAAAGGTAGACCAGGCCTTGGAGTGGAGGATTCCTGGTTTGGAAAGAGTACTGTGTTATCCAGACAAATACATCCAGAAGGAAACTGATGCACTGTGGGGAAACTGAGGCATGACCAGATTACCTGATGCTGGGAAAGCATACAGCTCTTATAGTTTCCATGCTGTCCCATCCAGTCAGTCCAGACAATCACATTTTCCCTCTGTTTATTTAGGATTTCATACTGTGCCCATCACCATATTTGTTTCCATTCTGATCAATGTTTACATGTCTGATATTTTTTCCCCTATTGAAGTATTGCAATACAAAATAGACCTAGGAAATCAGACTGAGCTGTAAAAATATGACAGAGAAAGATGAAATGTAGGCACTTCAAAAAATCCTGCTTTTCTAATTGAACAAAGTTCCTAGTCTCTTTTAGTTCTCCAGCTGTTGAACATTACGAATATCAGCCTCCCCTTTTGTCTGAATATAATTAAATTTTGAATGAAGTAAAAGGTTTAAGAATTCTTTATATAATTGGTGCAGGTCTGGTGAGGGGCTTATAGATCATTGTCTTTTGAGTTACCTATCCTCTTTTTGTGGCAAGATCGGACCTATCATGTGACTGAATTTTTGTTCTTGAATTTATGATTTTCAATTGATTAAGGAACAAAACTTGAGGGTATTCTTTGTTTATGAGATAATCCTTTTCTGGGCACAAAACCCCAAGACTGAAAGTTAAGTTGTCTGCCAGCCCAGGATATGGCCAACCGCCAAGGGCTAGCTTTTCAGTAGCATTAATGTGTCTGCACAGAGAAGTTAGTGGTGTTAAGCCCCTGCAATGTGGCTGTTTTAGGGGCTGCTCGCATTGCGGTTCTGTTTCAGTTGTGGCTTTTTTAAACTCATACCTTTTAAATGAAATTTTCCACAGTTGGTCTCAGCTGACATGTGCCAAAGGGACCCAAACAGAATCTTACAATGAGCAGAGCATGAAGTGTGTGGGTATGTTTCATTGAGATCTAAGCAGCCAGCCAAATAAGGAGAAAACGGACCTGGTAATTTTAAAGTCATGAATGCCTTGTTGTTTCTAACTATCAACTTACGTAAAGTTAGACTGGTTGAAAGTGTCATGAAGCAACTTCAGCTTTTGATAAATATATAACCTCTGAGGCTGAAGTGATTTCAGTTTTGACTGGGCAGTTGGATTTGGGAGGCCTTAGTCAAGGCCTGAGCCAAATATTCAAAAAACCCTCAAAGGTGGCTGGGTTATGGAGGCAATGAGCAAAAGTTCATGTGCTTCACCGACAATTTTTGTTCTCTGTTTTTTTAAACTTTCTTTCCTGTGACCAAGGGACCCTTAGTGCCAACAGGCAGAGGGCTCAGTGGGTTCACAGGGGTTTGCAGGGATCACCTGAGTCAGACATATGTATCAATAGTACACTGAAGAGTGGCATGTAAGGTCTCTACTGAAAGCCAGCAGCCCTCTCTGGTTGACACTCATTGTGAAATGTGTGTGTGTAGATAATATTTAAGGAGTGTTATAGCTATATAGAAAAAAAATATGTTCCTAAGGTCTTGGACTTCAGGCAGATCACCAGAAAGTAACTGACACCTATTTCCCTGTCTGGCCATTTGTGTATTGTGTGCCTCACAATGGATGGACATTTGCATGCTGAGTCACAAGCTGAATAGGAGATTGTGATATAAGGATTGCTACAGGAGAGAAAAATCTACCAGATGTAACTAATAGGAGGGAGTGTCCCATTATTGAATAAAGACAAAAGATGGGACTGGTATATCTTGGAGTGTAAGGAAATACTGAATCCTTCACCTAGGAAGCAAGTCTGTCATAAAAGGAGGGTCACAGCCAAAGGTGGCCATAAAGCACTGCAAGGCTTTGAGGTGGGATGGTGGGGAGGGGGAAAAGAAGAAGGAGGAGAGAGTTACTCTACAAGACATGATACAGTCAGTTAATTAAATCAAGCCTCTAGAATGTGTAACCATTTGTTTCCAATAATTCTACTTACTATCACTTGAATCTGTTTTGTTAAATAAACAGATACCTGATTTCACTATAAACACTTCTAAGAGTGATGAAGTGAAGTGGAACTGGTAAGCTGGGGTGTACGGTTTCTTTGAAAGCAGTGGATGTATGAACACTGAGTGTCCTGTGGATTGTCACTGGACGCTCCAGGGAGACACTTTGAAAGCTTGAGAGTTGGAGTTTTCCCATCACAAACCTGTAGAAAGACATTGGGGCCTGTGAGGCTGAGAGAGGAGTGCTTATGTTGCTTGTGGCAGATGGAAATGGGGAGTTGACCCCCTGGCAGGCACAAACCAGGCTTTCTCACACAAAGGGCAGGTGGTAGTGAGAGGCCTGATAGCCCTGGGTACCTTCAGGAAGCTTCACACTCCCCCACAAGGACAATCCAGACAAACAAGACCAACACCTAACATTAAAGCAACATTAAGGTTGCAAAACCAAGCCTTCAAAAAGTCAGGTATGTTTACTTAAGGACGACAGTTCTACATTCGTCTGCTCCCCCTTGTGTTCATAATTGAAAATATGGCTTTTCTTTTTGTCACTATAAGATTGTCAAATACCACAAACAGGGTTTTCTTATTGAATTTTACATAGGCTAAGTTATAGTATCGTTCATATCAAATTTGAATTGATTTTTAAATCTCAGTGAAGTCTACAGAACAAACCAGGTTTGAAGAAAACTCCAGTTTGCATTGTATTTGACAAACAACTTAAATTCATTTAAAGATGCAACCATATTTTAATAAAAAGCACAATGAAAAGAAATAACCTTATGCTTAACTCCACACTTCCCCTAGGCCATGGGATTTAATTAACTTTAACACTGCATCAGGTTGAGTTTTTTGTGTGGATTATATTTATTTTACAATATTCCCTTTTTACAAATAAAAGTTGGGTAGGCTTTTCCTCCCTTTCCATTGAATGTTATTTAAAAGCTAACTTGGCAGAAATGGCTCTGCTTCCCGATCAGCACTACTGTTTCTGAAGGGGGAGGAGGAAGAAAAGGAAGAGGAGCTTTTAAAGGAAAAAAATACAACTTAATGCAAATGAAATTACTCTGTGTGTGGTGGCGAGACTTCCTCAGGAGTAAGAATATGCCAGGTGGGGTAGGCTGAGAAGAGTGTACGGGTGCATGCGGTAGCAGAGGGATAAGGAAATAAAGCAGCCATATTTTGTTAGGTCATACAGATCTGAGAATAATTGCTAATAAGAGCTGGGGAGCAAAACCCGGAGACAGTTACTATTATATTTGAATAGCACCAGCATGCAGGCACTTCACTGATCACAAGCATAAAGATAAGGTCCTTCCCTTGAAGTATCTGCAATCTTAATGCAATTATTGACAAATGACTGGAAAGGTGTTTGTCATGCTGTCTGGAGTGGCTCACAACCATTAGTGTACCTGAAGGCAGACTGTCTTAATTATGCACATTGTAGGGAGAATGGTCACTTTGGATGAGCTATTACCAGCAGGATAGTGAGTTTGTGTGTGTGGTTTTTGGGAGGGGGGTGAGGGGGTGAGAGAACCTGGATTTGTGCAGGAAATGGCCCAACTTTATTATCCTGCACATTGTGTAAAGAGTTGTCACTTTGGATGGGCTATCACCAGCAGGAGAGTGAATTTGTGGGGGGGGGGTGGAGGGTGAGAAAACCTGGATTTGTGCTGGAAATGGCCCACCTGATGATCACTTTAGATAAGCTATTACCAGCAGGACAGTGGGGTGGGAGGAGGTATTTTTTCATATTCTCTGTGTATAAATAAAGTCTGCTGCAGTTTCCACGGCATGCATCTGATGAAGTGAGCTGTAGCTCACGAAAGCTCATGCTCAAATAAATTGGTTAGTCTCTAAGGTGCCACAAGTACTCCTTTTCTTTTTGCGAATACAGACTAACACGGCTGTTACTCTGAAACCTGTCAAAAATAGGGCAGACACCCCAAACTGGTGGTATGTTCTACAATTTCATTTCACCAACCCAATAACAAATGTGAACTCTGGGATCACTATAACAGTCTTACCATGGAGACAGACAATAGCCTTAGGCTCTCCAGTCTATCTTGCTACCCTGGCAAACTGGACTTAGTGATACATGGTCACTTACACCAAAAATCATAAAATGTTCCAGTTGTTCCCAGTTCCAAGAGACCAGTCACTTACCCCAGATCAATCTATATCTCAGATCTCACACCAAAGACAATGCTTATAGCCAATCCTGTAATAAACTAAAGGTTTATTAATTAGGAAAGAGCCAAGAGAGTTATTTACAGGTTAAAGCAAGCAAATACATATACACGAGTTGCCATCTGTGGTTCCTAAAGATGACAGATGTAGTAATCTGTCAATTCAAAATGTCTTTCAGGGCAAGGGGTAACCCTGGGATCTCTGCCTTAGTTTAATGTCTCTGGCCCTGTGAGAGTTCAAATACCAAAGAGATTAAAAAATTTCTTGTTACGCTGTTTTATCTTTTACCATTAGCTTCCCAGTCCCTGAGACGAACTCCCTTGCATGTAGCCATTCCAAGGTGTGATAGGAATGTCATAGTACAAAGTGAATGGCCCTTAGTGGCCCATTTAATCTTCACAGGCTTCCTGATTGGGCATCGGAGGATGATCCCCTTGCCTGCATTCACAAGTTCAAAGCAAACATTTTCAAAGTTATAAAACAAAACTTACATATTTCCTTACAGCATGGAATACAGACCTTACAAGTGAGATTAATGAATGCAACAACTTACAAGCATTTCATAGAGTCTAAACCAGGGATCAGCAACCTTTGGCATGTGGCTTGTCAGGGAAATCTGCTGAAGGGCCAGGATGGTTTGTTTACCTGCAGCGTCCGCAGGTTTGGCCAATTGCAGCTCCCACTGGCAGCGGTCCCCCGTGCCAGGCCAATGGGGGCTGCGGGAAGCGGCGCAGGCCAAGGGATGTGCTGGCTGCCGCTTCCCTCAGCAACTGTGGGAGTGGAAGCTGCAATCGGCCAAACCTGCAGATGCTGCAGGTAAACAAACCATCCCAGCCCGTCAGGATTTACCTGATGGGCCGTGTGCCAAAGGTTGCTGATCCCTGGTCTAAACACTAAGTACGTTCTTTTAAGACTAAGAAGAATTTTGAAAAAAAATGCACAGGTGAGCTGGTTTGGTTTCCAGCTATGAGTTTGTCAATGTTTAGCTAATCCCTAGAGCTTTGACAAGAGCTGGCTCTTGGTTTACCAGCATCACAGTGTTAGGCAAATCAGGTTCCCATATCAAGCACAGTGGAGGGACTTCCCTATCTGAGAAACATCTGTATAGTTGTGGGCCTATAGCTGTGTGGCATCCATGCGCTCAAATGATCAGACTGCAATGCCACTTCAGTCTATTTACTGAATCTGATTTTTTCGTTGATTATTAATATTTCTTAAAGATGGGTCTGAACTGAAAGCAGGAACTGAATTTAGTTGGTGAGAATGAGACCAAATCAAATCCAGATATTATCTGAATGTTGACATTATCCCTTACCATATACACCCTCTTGACACACACTTTTGGATCAGCTACTCTTACTGTGTATTTCCATTTGATTAGAGGTGGATTAAATTACAAAGTTTACATTATTTTAGAGTTGGGGGAACCAGCAGAAACAGTGCTTTTTTGCTGTCCTACTAATGTTCTATTAATAGGCTTTGTTCTCTCTTTCTTGGGATGGAGAGCTGAGTCACTGACCTCCTACCACTGATCTCCAATCCCTCAGTTCCTGAAAGCAGAAGGGGGTAAACTGCCCGTGGCAAGCTATTGATTTGCACTAGTTTTCTGTATCATTATACCAGGGGAAATACCATTTTACCTGTTGATTTGCTACAAAATTAGTTAGCTACATTGTATGAAATTATGAGAGTCGATGGTTTGCATAAGCAGCACTTAGTCTGAAAACTAGGCATGTTGCCATAAAATGTTTAACCAAGAGTAATTATATTAGTTCATGTCACAGTTAGAGCTGAGCAAAACAATTTCCTAAACATCCCTCCAAAAACTGGAGGCTCTTATTAAACAATAAATGTAAAACAGCTGCTGTTCATCCATAGAGCTGGGCAAAATATTTCCCCCAAATTTGTAAAATTATCTGCAGAATATTTTTCATTATTTTCTAAATTCTGTCCATCTGTTTTTAATATTATTCTGTCCTGCAAGTATAGCCTCTTGATCTTGCCGTTTTTATAATGTGTATTGTGGCAGAGCCCCTGTCATGGACCAGAACCCCATTGTGCTAGGTACCATACATTTTCAAAGGGCTAATTCACAACCCCTCACTGGGGAGAAGGCAGTGGTGGTGCTCCAGTACCCTCGGCCTGTCTGACATTTGATTCAGGGTTAGGGCACTCAACTGGGATCTAGGAGACGTATGTTTGGTTCCCTGCTCTGAATCAGCAACTGGAACCTAGGTCTGCCCTGGGCCAGGCTGTGAAGTCATTTTCACTTTGGCCCAAGAACTATTCAAATATTTTATACAAAGTGGCACAGAGAGATTGAAAGAACTCTACCCCAGAATATTTTACAGGCTGGTAGTTAGGGCACTCAGTTGGGAGGAGGAAACTAGCTGGGTTTAACTCCTTTTGCCAGAGCATGGATTCAAATCTGGATCTCTCACATTCCTGCTGAATGCCTTGGGCCACTTGGGGGCGGGGAGGGCACTACCATCTCCCCCATGTGAATGGCACCTAAATTCCTTTGTGAATCTACCATCCCACCCCCTCATTTATTTTTTGGCCGCAAATATTCAGTGCGTTTATGTCAAATTCCTGAATAGTTTAAGGTCAAACATAAATACATGTTTCAGCAAATAAACTATTCATCAAAAAAATGTTGACCAGCTCTATGTATAACAAGCGGACAATGAAGGCTGGTATCACTGGCTGACTGGAGGTGGGAGTAAATATTTTAATAGTATACACAGATCAGCATGTACCAAGTTGTATGTCCTAAAAGTTACATGGGGAATTAAAATATACCTTGTACTCTCTGTTTGTTTTATCAACATCCAATAAGTGAATGGGCTAAGGACAAAGTTCATGCAAATGAATGAAAAATAAAATCTCAATTGACCATGAAATCACTTTTGCCCATGTCAGAAGAGGATCAGGATTGATATGCCCCTCACCTTCTCTCCTGCCAACAAAAGAGAATTTTCAGAACATGCCCCCGTCCCACTTCTGAATTTCACAAGGAAGAAATTTCACATCAAAGCTGCTTCTTGTTCTTTCACATGAGGTGATGCAAAGCAATGTTCCTTGAGAAAGGAAATTGCCTGAAATGGAATGAAAACATTTCTCCTCTAGAGGAGGGATGAGCAGGAAAGAGTTCTCTAACGAGGAATAGTCTAACTTTTATAATTATTTTAGTGGATAGAGAAACTGAGCACATGGAGGTGAAGTGAGTTGCCCAAGGTTAGTCAAAGACCAGTGGCAGAACCAAGGCTGGAATTTAGGCCTCCTAATAATAAATTACTGCTTTCCATCTAGAAATGTAAAAAAATATGTCTGTCTTTAGCTGGCATGGCCACTATTAATTCCTGGAGAGGTTTCCCCCTGCAAAAATGATACCACTGAGGGGCAGAACAGCTACAGTAATAAGTCAAATGTCAGTGAGTTAGCAGACTGAAGAAAATGCTGATCCAGTTTTATGTAAAAATTACGAGCACACCAACAATGGCCTGTCTCTTGTCTAGAAGATTATACCACTAAAAATGTTTCCTTACAATCCTTTGAGGACTTTGGCCTTTTACATTCTACCAAGGCACAAAAATCCTAGCTTTTAAACATTAAGTTTCTCCTATCTGCTTTGTTTTTTCCTATATATAATACTGGATAATTCTGCTCCATCTTACAATAGCTAACAAAGATTTACTGGATTTAAAAGTCTAGACAAAATGGCAAAGTTTTCTTTATTTAATACCCGTTAATCTCAGCTGTTGGAAACTAAAGGAAATGCAGAATAAAACAATAAAATCCAACTATTAGAGCCAAACCCAGATGTTAAGGTATGAAAGTATTTTATTAATTTTCAAGCAACCAAAGATTTCAAAATTGAAGGACTGTTTCTTTCACCACCCACCCTCCCCTTTGTAATTGCTAATATATATGATAATAGCTTATTGTGAAAAGCTCTAATTTGTCTCTCCCTTTTGTAATGAAGATTTTGGAGTGTTTTTTCCTAAGTACTGAAAAACATAGCCTGAGCTAAGGACATGTTAAATATTTAAGCCAAAGAGTTATATGTGAGTGGAGCTGCATACTTAACTAATTTAGGCTATATGTTATCTGAACCTGGTACCTGATTTGCATTCTGAGTAGGTAAGCCCTGATAAACTTCCAACACTACAAATACTCAAAGAAAACACAGAGGAGTCATGGCTAGCTGCAGTTGGTTTATATTTTTTATTTAGTCATCTTGCAGGCATGAGAGGTTCATCATGTCAGGAATAAACATACTGATCATCAGAATAACCATTAGCCTAATATAGCAAAATTAACAAAACTGCAACTTGTATAAAATTTTACCGTTGTTATCTATGTAGCATCATAGGTGTATGTGGTTCTTAATGAGCTAATAATGTGAACAGGTTATAACCTATAGGTCTTCATGTTCTGAGGGTCAGGTTGTAGCTGGCCTTAGTGCATGGGCAATGGGGATGGGGGGAAGAATGAAAAGAACTCTCTCAACCTCCTGAACAAAGGTCAGGCTGCAATCAGAGTGAGGAGTTCAGATAACATACTAATTTAGCATTGCCCAAGGCCCCACCCACCCCCAGAAATGGAGGAGGTCTGAGCTGAGTTTCTTCTCCTCACTCCCCTTCCCTAGAATGTTGTAAAGTGATACAGGAGTTTCTACTCTTGCATGCAGTCCCTCAGAGCTTCCAGCTGAATTGCACACACTGTTTCTGGGGGATTCCTGCCATAGATATGGGTTGTCCAAATCGAATGTGTGTCAATATTGGTGAATTGTTTCATTAAAAAAATCTTCAGGAATATAGAAACAATTCATTTCAACATTTTCCAGACAATAGCTCAGTTTTTCAGGCTAGACTCACCAGGGGACTTAGGAAAGTAACTCCAACATTTAGGTAGTCATCAGGTGGTGGTGCCCCCCCATACTTAATAGCCAAGCTCAGGAACAGGGACTTGACTACAGCTTTTTCCCCTCTCCAGTAAGTGACCTAACCACCAGACTATTAAATATTCTGGGGTAGCTTTCTGTTAGCCTCTCCTATTGCAGTTATTCATTGTTGTATAAATAGTCACTGGAGCAGTAATTAGAACCCAAGTACTCCCCAAGGTGAGTGCCCTAACCTCCAAGCTGTAAAGTTATTGTCACTATCTGTTTGGCACAATGAATATTTACATCAAGATGGAAGGTATCCTAAATCAGAGCCTAATCCAATGCTCATTGGAGGAAGGAGTCTCATGGACTTCACTGTGTTTTGGATCAGGCCTTTACACTGAAAACTGAAATTCAAACTACTGTCTATAGGAACAAAAATTATTTCCTAAGCTGCTCATGGATCTGTCTGATGATTCTGTGACCTATAGGGAATTAAGAAGGATTTTTTCCCAGAATGCAAAAACAACATAAAATTACTTCTTATTTATACCCAGACTGGTGGCTTAGCAGAGGGTGCCATAGTTAACACAGGTTTCAGAGTAGCAGCCATGTTAGTCTGTATCTGCAAAAAGAACAGGACTATTTGTGGCACCTTAGAGACTAACAAATTTATTTGGCATAAGCTTTTGTGGGCTACAGCCCACTTCATCGGATGCATAGAATGGAACATATAGTAAGAAGATTATATATATATACATACAGAGAACATGAAAAAGTGGAGTAAGAAGCTAATTAATTATGATGAGCTATTATCAGCAGAAGAAAAAAACTTTTGAAGTGATAATCAAGATGGCCCATTTAGGCAGTTGACAAGAAGGTGTGAGGATACTTAACTTAAGGAAATAGATTCAATATGTGTAATGACCCAGCCACTCCCAGTCTCTATTCAAACCCAAGTTGATGGTATCTAGTTTCAAGCTCAGCAGTTTCTCCTTGGAGTCTGTTTTTGAAGCTTTTCTCTTACAAAATTGCCACCTTTAAATCTGTTACAGAGTGACCAGAGAGGTTGAAGTGTTCTTCTACCATGGAAAAGAAGCCCTTGAGGAATTCCACCATGATTTCAACAATTTCCATCCCACCATCAACCTCAGCCTAGACCAATCCACACAAGCGGTCCATTTCCTGGACACTAATGTGCTAATAAGCGATGGTCACATAAACACCACCCTATACCAGAAACCTATTGACCACTATACTTACCTACATGCCTCCAGCTTCCATCCAGGACACACCACATGATCCATTATCTCCTGCTGATAATAGCTCATCTTAATTAATTAGCCTCTTACTCCACTTTTTCATGTTCTCTGTATGTATCTAAGATATATATATATCTTCTTATTATATGTTCCATTCTATGCATCCAATGAAGTGGGCTGTAGCCCATAAAAGCTTATGCTCAAATAAATTTGTTAGTCTCTAAGGTGCGACAAATACCCCTGTTCTTTTTATAGTTAACACATTTACTCCACTTATGTCAGGTAGTTCTCTAAAGCTCATGTTATAACTTCAATTTTTTCTGAAATAGTGATGGCCTGGTGATTGTTGCTCAACACCGGGAACTCTTGAGTTACAACCGAGGCTCTAACACAAACACAGTCAGTGGCCTTGGGCAAGTTACTTAAAAGTTTCGCCATTTGTTGAATGGAAATTGGAATACTTATGTACTTCACACAGTGTTATGGGGGTTGACTGATGTCTATAAAGTGTTTTTTTAGATTAAAAAATACATATGGATATTTGAAGTTATTATGATGGGAAATCCCATTGAAAAGATAGTGTTTCGGTGTGTAACAGAGTAGCCTAGCCCCTTTAAGGGATGCTACAGGCTACACAAACTGTCTTGTCTTAGTCCAGAATCAAGAGAATTCTGGGAATTGTTCCTGGAAGGGAGCATGTGATTGCAGGCAACAGCAAGACCTGGTGAGAAAGGAGACAGGACTATAAAAGAACTCCCTTCAGCTTAGTCAGGGAGATAACTAAGTAGTAGCTGTTGGCTGAGAGACTCATTGTGGGGAAGGTACCAAAGGGAAATGGCCGCAGCTGTTGGAACTCTCCCAGTAAAAGGAAGACTTGTAGGGTGCTCCTGGCTGAAAAAGGTTAGAAGAAGGAGGTGGCCTATGAAAGGCTGTGGATGAGTCCTGCAGAGGAAAGAACCTTAGCGTAAGTTGTTCAGAGGAATGAAAGACTATTTGTGAGCCCTGCACTGAGGGCTGAAGACTTAGTTCTGTAGAAAATGGCCGGGGATGGGAAGTGGTGTGGGCCTGAAGGCTAGCATGTACACCTGCTCTTATTTCGGGGGCTCAAGCAGGGCTGCTGGAGAGGGTTAGGAAGCCTTATTCATTCCCTTGCACCAAATCGCCTTCTATGATGAGATTACTGGTTCTGTGGATGAAGGGAAAGCAGTGGATGTATTGTATCTTGACTTTAGCAAAGCTTTTGACATGGTCTCCCACAGTATTCTTGTCAGCAAGTTAAAGAAGTATGAGCTGGATGAATGCACTATAAGGTGGGTAGAAAGTTGGCTAGATTGTCAGGCTCAACGGGTAGTGATCAATGGCTCCATGTCTAATTGGCAGCCGGTGTCAAGTGGAGTACCCCAGGGGTCGGTCCTGGGGCCGGTTTTGTTCAATATCTTCATAAATGATCTGGAGGATGGTGTGGATTGCACCCTCAGCAAATTTGCGGATGATACTAAACTGGGAGGAGTGGTAGATACGCTGGAGGGCAGGGATAGGATACAGAGGGACCTAGACAAATTGGACAATTGGGCCAAAAGAAATCTGATGAGGTTCAATAAGGATAAGTGCAGGGTCCTGCACTTAGGACGGAAGAACCCAATGCACAGCTACAGACTAGGGACCGAATGGCTAGGCAGCAGTTCTGCAGAAAAGGACCTAGGGGTGACAGTGGACGAGAAGCTGGATATGAGTCAGCAGTGTGCCCTTGTTGCCAAGAAGGCCAATGGTATTTTGGGATGTATAAGTAGGGGCATAGTGAGCAGATCGAGGGACGTGATCGTCCCCCTCTATTCGACATTGGTGAGGCCTCATCTGGAGTACTGTGTCCAGTTTTGGGCCCCACACTACAAGAAGGATATGGATAAATTGGAGAGAGTCCAGCGAAGGGCAACAAAAATGATTAGGGGTCTGGAACACATGACTTATGAGGAGAGGCTGAGGGAACTGGGATTGTTTAGTCTGCAGAAGAGAAGAATGAGGGGGGATTTGATAGCTGCTTTCAACTACCTGAGAGGTAGTTCCAGAGAGGATGGTTCTAGACTATTCTCAGTGGTGGAAGAGGACAGGACAAGGAGTAATGGTCTCAAATTGCAGTGGGGGAGGTTTAGGTTGGATATTAGGAAAAACTTTTTCTCTAGGAGGGTGGTGAAACACTGGAATGCGTTGCCTAGGGAGGTGGTGGGATCTCCTTCCTTAGAGGTTTTTAAGGTCAGGCTTGACAAAGCCTTGGCTGGGATGATTTAATTGGGGATGGGTCCTGCTTTTGAGCAGGGGGTTGGACTAGATGACCTCCTGAGGTCCCTTCCAACCCTGATATTCTATGATTCTATGATTCTAACGTGTGCCCTTGGTAAAGACTGCTTAGCCCAGGGAAGTGGAAGGACTTCTTCGTCTTCTTCTTCTTCTTCTTTTTTTTTTTTAAACTGTCTGGATATCATTACTCCAGAGGGGAGGACTCTATGGTTTGTCTGCATGGCTAAACCACATCAAAATAACAGATGGGAAACTGAGTACCCTACCATCAGGAATCTGCAGCCTAGAGGGCAAACTGAGGCATTCTGAATCCTAATGCTGGAAAGGTAAGCCTTCTGTGAAACAATGCTCACCAACCCTCAATTTTCCCACCATTATGATTATTCTTTGTGTAATCCTGCTGCTAGAAAGTAACTTATCTCAATGAGTTATTTTGTATGATTTTTGAAGGCCAGCGATGTAAAGACCGATGTAGCTTTCCAGGGGTGTTGTGGTTCAGGCTGAAGAGTTAATCAGGTTAATCAGATCAGTAGGTCTGAATACAGCATGGAAACTTTCAATTCTCTTCACTGTGTGGGAAAATGGATCTTATTAAGAAGTTGAAGGGTGTTTCACTCCCTCCTAAAGCACTGCTGGTCCTTGAATGATAGAATCTACTTATTCCTCTCATCTAATTCCCCTAGGGCCCATTCTAGTATCAATGAGCCCAGGGTTCTTTGTGCTCCTTATTTACTTCCCTCAGAGAGCAACTGGAAAGGCTGTATCTCCTGCTGCTGGAAGCTAACTTTTCCACTGAATTGTGTGTCTCTAAGCTCAGTATATGTGTCTGAACAATTTCAGTCATGTGCCAGCTATTCTAGATCTGCACTTGGCTGCCCTGGTATATGAGATGAGTATCTGGCCTGGTAATTCCCTAGCCTGGCTCCTTGCCCCCAGGCTGTCTGTGTATCAGACACCCAGGTTAGTTAGACCTTTTGAAGTTCTGGAGAGTCTTTGGCCTCGCTGCAGCCTCCTGAATAGGATTCCTATTCAGTACTGCTAGGCAAACACTTCATCACATTATTCTTCCTGGCAGGTGTGTCTGGTCTGTGGGAGCTGCTTCTTTTAAGCTTCCAAAATGGCAACAAGGGCACACTGTCGACTCATATCCAGCTTCTCGTCCACTGTCACCCCTAGGTCCTTTTCTGCAAAACTGCTGCCTAGCCATTCGTTCCCTAATCTGTAGCGGTGCATTGGATTCTTCCATCCTAAGTGAAGGATTCTGCACTTGTCCTTGTTGAACCTCATCAGATTTCTTTTGGCCCAATCCTCCAATTTTAGTGTCATCCGCAAACTTGCTGAGGGTGCAATCCACACCATCCTCCAGATCATTAATGAAGATATTGAACAAAACCGGCCCCAGGACCGACCCTTAGGGCACTCCCCTAGATACCAGCTGCCAACTAGACATGGAGCCATTGATCACTACCTGTTGAGCCCGACAATCTAGCCAACTTTCTACCCACCTTGTAGTGCATCCATCCAGCCCATACTTCTTTAACTTGCTGACAAGAATACTGTGGGAGACCGTGTCAAAAGCTTTGCTAAAGTTGAGGAATAACACGTCCACTGCTTTCCCTTCATCCACAGAACCAGTTATCTCATCATAGAAGGCAATTAGATTAGTCAGGCATGACTTTCCCTTGGTGAATCCATGCTGACTGTTCCTGATCACTTTCCTCTCGTCTAAGTGCTTCAGAATTGATTCCTTGAGGACATGCTCCATGATTTTTCTGGGGACTGAGGTGAGGCTGACCGGCCTGTAGTTCCCAGGATCCTCCTTCTTCCCTTTTTTAAAGATGGGCACTACGTTAGCCTTTTTCCAGTCTTCTGGGACTTGCCCCGATCGCCATGAGTTTTCAAAGATAATGGCCAATGGCTCTGCAATCACATCCGCCAATTCCTTTAGCACTCTCGGATGCAACGCATCTGACCCCATGGACTTGTGTACGTCCAGTTTTTCTAAATAGTCCCGAACCACTTCTTCCTTCACAGAGGGCTGGCCACCTCCTCCCCACGCTGTGCTGCCCAGTGCAGTATTCTGGGAGCTGACCTTGTTTGTGAAGACAGAGGCAAAGAAAGCATTGAGTACATTAGCTTTTTCCACATTCTCTGTCACTAGGTTGCCTCCCTCATTTAGTAAGGGGCACACACTTTCCTTGGCTTTCTTCTTATTGCCAACATACCTGAAGAAACCCTTCTTGTTACTCTTAACATCCCTCGCTAGCTGCAACTCCAGGTGTGATTTAGCCTTCCTGATTCCATTCCTACATGCCTGAGCAATATTTATATACTTATCCCTGGTCATTTGTCCAATCTTCCACTTCTTGTAAGCCTCTTTTTTGTGTTTAAGGTCAGCAAGGATTTCACTGTTAATCTAGGTTGGTCGCCTGCCATATTTACTATTCTTTCTACACATCGGGATGGTGTGTCCCTGTAACCTCGTGTTCCCTATCACATGCATTGAAAAATTATAAGCCAGACCACCAAAAATCATGAGACTTAAAAAATAATAAATAACGTTGGTGTTCTTTTTATTTGTCTTCTGGATTTTTTTGTTTTGTTTTTCAGTCTTCTGGGTGCATTCAGTTTTATTTCAAGCTCTCCCCACACAACCATAAGGACTAGAAAGTACAACTGGTCAGAAAAAGGGAAGAGGGATTGTCAAGGTTCCTTCCCCACTCTGAACCCTAGGGTACAGATGTGGGGACCTGCATGAAAAACCCCCTAAGCTTATTTTTACCAGCTTAGGTTAAAACTTCCCCAAGGTACAAACTATTTTTCCTTTTGTCCCTGGACTTTATTGCTGCCACCACCAAGCGTCTAACAAATATAACAGAAAAAGAGCCCCCTTGGAAACTTCTTTCCCAAAAAAATTCCCCCAAGCCCTACACCCCCTTTCCTGGGGAAGGCTTGATAAAAATCCTCACCAATTTGCATTGGTGAACACAGACCCAAACCCTTGGATCTTAAGAACAATGAAAAAGCAATCAGGATCTTAAGAAGAATTTTAATTGACCTCTGTAAAATCAGGATGGTAAATAACTTACAGGGTAATCAGATTCAAAACATAGAGAATCCCTCTAGGCAAAACGTTAAGTTACAAAAAGACACAAAAACAGGAATATACATTCCATTCAGCACAACTTATTTTATCATCCATTTAAACAAAACAGAATCTAATGCATATCTAACTAGATTGCTTACTAACTTTTTACAGGAGTTCTGACCTGCATTCCTGCTCTGGTCCCGGCAAAAGCAACACACAGACCAACAGAGAGAACCCTTTGTTCCCCCTCCAGCTTTGAAAGTATCTTGTCTCCCCATTGGTCATTTTGGTCAGGTGCCAGCGAGGTTGTCTTAGCTTCTTAACCCTTTACAGGTGAAAGGGTTTTTCCTCTGGCCAGGAGGGATTTAAAGGTGGTTAGCCTTCCCTTTATATTTGACAGGGATGTTGCATGGAAAACATTGGTCTCAAACTGAAATATTTCAATTTGGATATGCCACTTCAGTGCCTCACAAGAAAAGTAGTTCAGATGCCTCATGCTCCCACTTTCTACAGACCAAGCTCCCAGGTCAGACTACATCACCCAAAATATTTGATTTTGTTGAAAGCCCACGTTTCCATCCAGAAAGAGTTTTGATGAGATATTTCCATCCAGTTGTACTAGAAAACTCTTTTTAAAAAGCTGAGATTCTGTCCTTCACTTGTCTCCTGGACCTAAGGCTTAAAGTACACAACAAATATTTGCAAGACTCATAAAAGTTGGCAGCACTGCATCCTCTTTGTGTAAATTACATCCACTCAGGGCTTGTCTATGTGTGGAAGTTATACAGGTATAAGGTTGGACATGAATTTAAAATGCTAGAGTTATACCAGTAATATAGCCATGTGAACACTCTTGTTCTGGTGACAGAGTAATTTTTTTTTCCAGTTTAGTTTATGAAACTCTGGAATCCTGAAAAAAGCCACTTTTATTCTAGAACAAGGGAAAGATATACCAGTATAACTCTAGAGTTTTAAATTCACTATACTATACACAGTAACTATACTGATGTAATTACATCTGTATCTGCTGGGGCAGACATGCCTCATGCTGACAAGGAGGGGGTTAATGAGAGTGTGGGGGTCAGCATTCAAGTCATGCCAGAGTGCTCTGGAATATGGTTCCAGTGCTCTTCTTGAGAGCTGGAATAGTATTCTGATGCTTCTGCTAACTCTAGCCACGTCCAAGACTCTGAGTGTGGGACAAGTGGGGCCCCAGTGCCTGGTGAGGGGAGCTCGTCCTGGACCAGGCATCCCCTTTCAGTCTATGGCTGCAGAGTGCCACAACCTGATATACAGAAAAACTATTTTAGAGTAGGATTCATATTGCTGATTTTTCTATCACTTGAAGACCCATATATGGTGAATCAGGCAACTTTGCTTTAAAGGCAGAGGGATACAAAAATAGTACCAGTCAAAAAGCTTAAAAAAAAAATTGCAAAACAATGTTGTGTTAAAATGTAGCACAATGGGGTGGTATGATATGATGACTGTATTGGCTCTGGAAATAACTAGATGTCTCCATTCCATTTCACACACACAGCAGGGCAAAATTTATTGCACACAATGTTTTCTGGCAAAAAATGCAGGTTTGGTGACACTGAAATGTTTTGCGCATTCATGTAGATTTTTTTGCCGAACTGTTTCAGTCAAAAAAAAAAAGTCAAAAATTGAAACATTTTGTTTCAATATTTTTTAAACAAATGTTTTGATGTTGGTTCACAATGACTCTTTGTTTCACAATTTCCTTTAATTTATTAAAAAACAAAGTTTTAAAATCAGCCAGTTGAAACATTTACATTTTGTCAAAATGGACAGCTGCTCAGTCAGAGTTTCCTCAACAACAACAGTTCAAATTCTGTTAACTTTTACAATTCAGCAGAAGAAGCAGGCAGTGACAGATGCTGGGGGAAGGAGCTTGAAGGGATGGGCAGCTGGTGCATAAGGGAGCCGGAGTGGAAGTGTATGCGAGGCAGGCAGTTGATGTGGCAGTGGAAGGAGACATGGATGGGCTGGAAGTTTTTGTGTGGGAGTGAAGCTAGGAGTGGGAGGACAGACAGGTGAGGTGTGAGGGGCTGGCAGTGGGTAGGTGTGGTGGGGGGGAGAAGTATGAGAAGCCAGCGTCTAGTGTGTGTCTATAAGGGACCATCAGTCTGGAAAGAGGGCTAAACAGGGAAATCATGGTTGTTCTGAAAGGAGGCATGACAGCTACATACCACTTATATCAAACAAGCCAAAAGGATAGAAGTGGGCAAACCTTCTCTTGCCAGAATGGTTTTGCTGATGTTGTAAAGATGATATGCTAACATCCAAACAACTGTAAAACTGTCTCCATTTGGCCATGAACAATACTTGCTTTGGGACAGTGAAATGAGAAATCAGGTGCTGTACTTAATGATTTGTAAATTACATGTTTTGGGTCATATGCTGTAGAGCATGAATTTGAGGCAAGAACTTCAGTTGCTTTCTCTGTGCTTTGCCCCTGAAATCATCTTTCTTTCTAGGCTGGCCCTTCCTCTTCTCTGCATCTACAGTACAGGAGACTTCAGTGAAGTCCTAGAGGTCTGCAAGCGTGTTTCCTTTATAGGGAAAGGCAGAAGAGAAATGTTAAAGAAAATGTAGAGACCTGTGGATGCAGATTGACCTGCCTTTGGGGGTAGAAATTGAACAGCGGACAATGTGTGTCTTCCCCTCCACCCCCCAGGAAGGCTTTAACGATTTTTGTTTATTTTCAATAAGTACATAGTATTCTTTCTGAAGAAAGAAGGAAGAGCTACCTGGTATTTACAGGTTGGCAGATATCTCTAAGAACTGCTGACTTGAAGAATGCCCAAACAGATGAAGAAGGGGATGGAGGAAAAGGTTTAGAGATCTATTGAGGAAACAGAGTTCATATAACATTTCTCTTGGCTTTGTGTGTGTGTGTGTGGGGGGGGGGGGGAAGATATTTTCTATTTGGTGGTTTTGTCTTTGTCCTTGTAAGTAATTGTTTTATAACTTCAGTAAATTCTTTGAATGAAAGAATGTAAAAAGATTACACCTTTATTTCCAGTTTATTTCCCTAGCAAAGGAAATGAAGACTTAAATAACAATCATAAAAGCTTTATTCAGATTAAACTGAGAGTTGTCATAGGATCCAAAGGGATTAGCTAACAAAAATTTGACCTTGTCTCAAAGCAGGAGAGAAGCAAGATCCTGGCACTTGGGGTATTTGTGTGTTGGGGATGGGGATTATTTTGGATTGAGGCGATCTGGCACTTGAAGTGTAAGGGAAGGGAGAAAGTACTATTGTCCATCAGCTGGGAGGCAAGGGAGGGAATACCGCAAGGGAGGGAATGTGAGGTGCTGCCAGTTTGGGGGTAGAGTTTGGTTGCTGTTGTGAGGAGGGGAAGAGTTAATCATTGGGGAGGGAGAAAAGGAAGGAGTATAAGGAGCCAGCAGTTTATTTGGGGCATTGGGATGAGGGAGGGCTGATTGGTAATGTGGGAAAGAGGAAACTAAGGAGAAACATACAGCTCTAGTTGCCTATCGGTTTTGGGTGTTTTTTTTGCCTATAGGTCTGAGCCAGCATAAAATTGACGGGATTCAGAACCGAATGAAAATAAATAACTTGCATGGCAGAGTACACCAAACAAGGAGATGTGACTCTATTCCTGAATAAATGACTAGCAGTACCCATGGAAAATATAACTTTCACCTCAGTGTGGCACTTCCATGACAACATCTCCTCGGATATGGTAATGCCCAGAAACATACTTGCAATTTGGATCTAGCTATGTATTGTCCCTCTGCTCCTGCCCTTTTAAATCTCTGATTGCTCAATTGGCTGAATGGTCTAATGCACAGCTTTGAACAGAGCTGTTGTATCCACTCCCTGCTTCCTAGACTCCTTGCCTCTTCCTATGCCCACCAGTGACTATTCTCCCAGTAAATTCTCCATTCTATATGCATATAGGGATTAACTTCTCATTTGGAAGAGCAGGATAATCGTCTTACTTCATTGTATGAGCTCATAGTTCAGCTACATGGAGTTGAAATTTAGTTCTCCAAATGTCTGGTATGTGTCAAACAATATAAAATTCCGTTATATGGCTGTAGATTCTTGTTGTGCAGTTGAATGGGTATTCTTCCACTCTCCCAGATTATCCTACATCCTAATCTGTCATCAGTAGTATGGTAAAAAATTCTGGGCAGCTCTTTCCAAGTAGATAGACCCCAAGAATGAAGCTCTCACAGTTGCTGACCCCTTTCTTCCTAGTGGATGTAAAATTGAATTCCTCCTTTACCTAATCCAATTTACATAGTCCTTTGTACTCTGCTCCCAAGAGAAGCCAGGGAGAAGAGGTAAAATGAATTGAAGATCAGCAAATACAGGCTCTGTTGGACTTAGAATTAGAGCTAATCAAAATTTTTCACACCCAGCTTTCGTCAAAACAAAACAAAAAAGAACACAACCTGCCCTTTGTTCAAACAAAAGTTTTCACTAAAAATTATCATCAGGATCAAAACATTTTAATTTATTACAACGTTTTTGAACTTTTTTTTTATATAAAAATTTACTGAAAATTGCATTTTCTTACTGAAAACTCACTTTCAGAAAGCAAAAGTTAAGAAATGACTTTGGGGTAAAAATGTAGTGGAAACAACTTCAAAACATGTCAGTTCCAACAGTGAACACATTCAGAGAAAAATATTACTTTTAAAGCAAATAATTTCAGTACTTCTGCTGATCTCTACTTCCATGATATTTCACAAGATGGTCACTGAGGTACCCAGGACCTAAACGGTTTAGATCATTATGGATTAAAATGAACATTAAACACATTGCACATGGAAAATAGCTAGAAGCCAGTGTAGACTCTGGAGCTCAGATGTAATGTACTCCCTGCCAGAAATATAGCTTAACAAGTGGGCTGCTACATTCTGCACTAGGGGCTTGCTCCCAAGTCCATTGTAGATAATGGAAAGATTCCCACTGGTTTAAATATGCCTTGGATCAAGGTCTAGCTGAGCTTGTCAAGCAGTATTTGTTGCATGTTTTCCACCTAATGTATTTAATACTCCCCTCCACACCCCCGCCAATAACATAAGAATGTCTGATCTTTCTCTTCAGAAGCTGTACCCAGCTCTGATAAGGAGGAGAGATGAGATCTTTACTTTGAAACTCCACTAGCAGTTTTGCTAATTATGTCTGCATTGGTTGCTCACACATATATTCAATTTGGTGTCAAAGATGATGATGGGCAGAGCAATCAAGTGACTAGAATCTATGGAGAAATGGGGATGGATTTTCAAGTTCTGCAGTGATGGGGTACAGACAGGGACTTCTGACTCAGTATCAAGTCAAAAACAACATTCTTTAGCTTTCCTTGAAATTGCTCTCAGTGCCATAATAGAGGATGCTGTCTATTTACAAATGTGAATAAGGACATATGTTCTTACCAAAGGTGGATAACCATGTGTAATATTTTTGAAAAGGATAAACAGGTTCATCCAAATAGACTTATTCTCTACTTCTCCTATTCCGCTGGAAGTCTAACCCCACTCCTTCAAACAAACTGAGAAATGCTGAATGATCACTGTTGGATATTTCTTTGTCCATTTCCAATTACTGTGTACCGATATTTATTTAACTTTGTTGAAATGAGACACACTGTATACAGTGACCTTGCTAAAGATGAGGGATAACCTGGTAGTGATGAGTAACATCAGAAGCATTTTGATTCATATTCTGACTTGTTAGTATATCTTCTGTTTGGACTTTTTCCAAAGTCAGCTTTCAGCTAGTCTAAATTTCATCCACAAACCAAAGAGAAAAAGATATACTAAAAGAGAACTCTTTTAAGAGAGCAACCTCATGCAAAATATTTACAATTTTCCTTCCTGTCCTAAGAAAGGACCTTTCTAGTCTTCCCCCCTACCACCTTGTTTTGTTCTGTTGTTTTGTTTTTGAATCATTCCTCTCTCTCACACACTCTAAAACAGGCAGTTTTTTCCTATTTAGTGTACTCTTGCATCTGTCCCTTTTCTCTTATATCATCTGTCTCTTCATTTCATGCTTCTCCTTTGTGTCAGCCCAACTTTCATCCATTCTCCTTTTCCCCTATACCCACCAACATACATATGCATGCTTTTTGCTTTACCCAGCTGACAGCCACATGCTGTGCACCTGGATCATGAAGGGAATTTGCCTCCTAGGTTTGTTATGTACAGAGACAAGTGCATTTAATAGCAGCCCATACATTTATGTGATAAAGAAAATTCCCATTTTTAACCACAGTAGATCAGTGTATAGCATATTCATGGATAGCAAGTTGATTTGACCTCCATTCACCATTGTAAAGGCAGATGCCATTTTCTTGTACTTTCACAGGGAAAAACAAAATGGAACTCGTGATGTTATGCTGATTCTTCAACTACCCATATGATATCTGTGGTTTAATGCAGACCATGACCGGAAGCAGTCTGGGTTTTAACCCACAAAACAGGAAGCCTTTGCTACTGTACAGGATGAGAGGGACAAGTGTTGAGTAAAGTTGGGCATAACTTGTGAAATATTTCTCTTGTGAGAATTCAAATACATGACACAATCCAGTTCATGTAACAACTCACTCTTGTAGCTTCTGAAACACCAGAGTGGAGAAAGGGTTGTCCCTTACTTAACATCCCCCGCCCCCCTTCCACACACACACTGCTCATACCATAAAAGCAGGTGGGCTGGTTACAGCAGTAGGAGTCAAAGGGCTGGAAATTCTAGTCTTGACTCTGCTACTGATATTAACGCTTTGCACACTTCATTATAGAAATTCTATTTAGTAGAGAGTATATTTACACACTACTTTACAGGTGGTGAAACAAAGTTCACATAGAAAGTCAGTGTCATAACCTGGGTTACAACTCCATTTTGTTGATTTCTAGTTAGAACTGGTCAAAAAAATGGAAAACCTTTTCATGAAAAATGTCTCTCTTTTTCACTGAAAAATTTCAAATTTTGGAAATATTCAATCTTCTATTTCTAGTCCTATGTCTAATTACTGAACCTAGACAATAGTGTCTCCTTGGAAAGCCACTTAATTGTTTTGTGCTTCCATTTTCCTTTCTGAAAAATGTGGTCAGAGATTCTATTTTTTTATTTTACCACAAGCAACATCCAAAACCATACATGGTTTAAGATGTCCCTAGTCACGTACGTGTGTGTGAAGTATTATTAGTCTCATTTTACAAATGGAACAACTTTGCAAGATTTATTAGCAAAAATTTCCCAATTTTGAAGAATAAGATAGCTCAATAAAATCCGATCTCAGTGCTTGTGATCTTCAAATGTATTGTCTGTTCTGTGAAGGCAGCTCCTTAAATGATTTGGTCAGAGATGGTATTCGTGAACTACTTATATAAGATAAAATACCATAAGGAAACTGACAAACAACTGCAACTAATGGAAAAAATTGAGAATTTCACAAGCGGCATAAATAAAATTTGACAATTACTTGTTCAAATTATTTACGCATCTGTAGGGTTCAAGTTAAATAGCAAATTTTCTACCCATAGCTGTTGACAAATTCAGAGCTAATTCTGACAACAAAAGAAAGAAATAACTCGGAACTAAGTTGACTTTTTCTCCAGGGTAGCAAAATTGAGATTTCCAAAAGATAAAACCTGTTTTGTGGGTGGAGGGGATGGTGAAGGAACTCGGGTGGTGGAGGAATGTGGTTTTCAGACTTCTCAAAGGGTATTAAACGAATAGAAAACAAACCACTAAATTAAAAAGCTGTAAACAAAGGTCAGATTCTGTGCTGGTGTAAATTGGCATAGTTCTATTGAATTTGGCACTGCTCTGCTCATAAACACGTGCTGAGGATTTAGCCCATTTTTGACAGTCTTAGTGACAAAACATATTATAGATATTTGCTTGACAGGACTTGTAGAATGTAGAGCTGCTTTGCTTGATTGATTCTTTGTGCATGTGCCTGCCCCCTCCACCTACCATGCTGAGGGCTGTGTCATTTAGCATGACTCCATTATATTCAATTGAGCAGTGGCTGCGGGAGGCCAGACAGCATATGTCCTTGGGCCATACAAGTGCTATTTAGCTACATGTACCCTGCAAAGCCAGAGGCACTCAAGGGACTACAAAAAGAGTCACATTAGTGACAATAGTACTAAATGCCTATGCAGTGTTATGTAAATGCTCATGGTGATGAAGTGTGTGGTATATCTTCTCAGCTGGTTACAATGTTGTGCTGTGTATAGTAGGTTGTTGCTGCTTGCAGTGAATAATTTATAACTAATATTGTTGGCTGCCTGTCCTGATGAAGTGAGTTAAAAATATATAGTCCCAGACGGGCTAATACCATTGTTTTCTCTTACAGATCACTTTACTGACTATTTTCTTCCTCCTAACACCTTTTCATGGTGTGAAGAATAGAAGTGGTTGCTTGAGGTACCTTGAACTAGTCTACCAGTTCCTTAATCTCAGGCCTTGTCTAAACACAAATTGTACAGATTTAATTAAATCCCTGTGGAAACTGGTATGTATGTGAATGCTCTCCTAAACTAATTTGAGTGTTATATAGTGCTGCTTTTGTTAAATCAGTTTCTAAAACTGATTTAACTAAATTAGCACATCTTTTTGTTTGTTCACAAGTCCTTGAATGTGTTTTTCCTAACTAAAAATATACAGAAAAATGATTTCACAAAAGTCTTTACTTGCCACTATTCACTATAGCACCATAACAATAAATGGTCTGAACAGTCTCTGTTTGGAAGCAGAAAGTTTACTGATACTTCCATAAGACTCTCTGGACTGATGATCCAGAGTAGGATTGAGAGAGTGCAGAAACTATTTAAATGTGTGTGTGTGGGGAAACAGGGACTCTTTAAATGTGTTATAAAATTGATTCTGTTTATCTGTTAATATACTTTAACTAGGAGTCCAGTGGCACATTAAAGACTAACAGATTTATTTGAGCATAAGCTTTCATGGGTGAAAACCTCACTTCTTCAGCTGCATGGAGTGAAAGTTACAGATGCAGACATAAATATACTGACACATGAAGAGAAGGGAGTTACCTCACAAGTGGAGAACCAGTGTTGACAGGGCCAATTGGATCAGGGTGGATGTAGTCCACTCCCAACAATAGATGGGAAGGTGTCAATTCCAGGAGAGTCAAAGCTGCTTCTGAGTAGCAGCCGTGTTAGTCTGTATCCGCAAAAAGAAAAGGAGTACTTGTGGCACCTTAGAGACTAACAAATTTATTTAAGCATAAGCTGCTTCTGTAATGAGCCAGCCACTCAAGTCCCTATTCAAGCCCAAATTAATGGTGTTAAATTTACAAATGAATTTTAGTATTGCTGTTTCTCTTTGAAGTCTGTTTCTGAAGTCTTTTTGTTCAAATATAGCTACTTTTACATCTGTTATAGAATGTCCAGGAAGACTGAAGTGTTCTCCTACTGGCTTTTGTATGTTACCATTCCTAATGTCCGATTTGTGTGCATTTATTCTTTTACGTAGGGACTGTCCGGTTTGGCCAATGTACATGGCAAAAGGACATTGCTGGCACATGATGGCATATATAACATAGTAGACGTGCAGGTGAATGAGCCTCTGATGGTGTGGCTGATGCGGTTGGGTCCTCTGATGGTGTCGCTAGAGTAGATATGGGGACAGAGTAGGCAATGAGGTTTGCTACAGGGATTGGTTCCTGGGTTAGTGGTTCTGTGGTGTGGTGTGTGGTTGCTGGTGAGTATTTGCTTCAGGTTGGGGGGCTGTCTGTAAGCGAGGACTGGCCTCCCTCCCCTGTGAGAGAGAGGGATCATTTTCCAGGATCCTTAAGATGTCACCAGACTCCTCTGTTTCTGTGGATACAGACTAACACGGTTACCCCCGATACTATACTTTAACTAACACTCATATAAAAAAAAAAATATCCCCAGACTTAACTAGCAACAAATGGAAAAGCCAGGCTTTTCCATCCATTCACAGTGTCTCTGTTCTTGAAACACTCTGGTCCTGATCCAACTCCCCTTGAAGTTAATTAAAAGATTATTATTAGTTTATTTTAATAGGCATTGGATTGGGCCCTCCGTCACTAGACTGCAAAGGTGGCTGCTTCCTGTTTTATTGGTAATGCTGTGTTGTTTTATTCAAGTTACGTAAAATGAACTCATTGTAACAGCGTAGCCTGCCCTTTTAAAGGCCAGGAGACTTGGGGCTAGCCCAGCCCTGTTCAGTCAGTCCGACCTGTGCTACAACTGCATCCCAACCTGAGGGGCAGGAGTGAGGGAATTAGGTGTTAGAATGGCAAACACTTGGGCCTCCTAATCAAAAGGGCTTAAGAGAATGCAGTCAGGAGGCAGCTGGGCTAAGAACTGCATAGAGCATTTTAGGTTCCTATGCAAAGCCCTGATATAGGTCTATAAGAAAGAGGGAGTCCCTGGGAGATACTGCCAGAGTCCCTAGGGAGGGGAGGCAGGGGAACACCTGTCGGGCCTAAGAAGGGCAGAAGCAAGTTGATTGAATGTCTTGTTTGGCTGTTTAAATTGGACTTCTGTTACCCAGAAGGAGAATGAACTAAGCTGGGGGCTGAGTCACCCAGAAGAATACCTCTGAAACAGCAGATTGGCCAACAAAAGGGGGTGGTGTGGATGAAGTGCCTGCAATACCTCATCATGGCATGATGTGGGGGGGGAATTCTGGTGGTGAATGCGGCTCATCTTTGCAATGATTTAGGGAAAGATTTTTCAAACATGCAAAGGGCAATTAGGTGCCCAACTCCCCCTACCTTTCCAACTTCTTCCAGCAAACAGTTACATATATGCATTCTTTTACTCTATACATAACTTCATGAAGTGGAATTACTCATGTGCTAAAAGTTAAGCACATCAGATTCACTCTTCCAGATAAAAAGGTAGAATGATCAGAGTACACTTCATATTGTACTGTCACTTTCATTTTAATTTTCACTTAACAAAAATGTTTTGTGTTAAACTTAAATATTTTAATAAACATCCTTATAGAAAAACTATCCCATAAAGCTAGGTGATTTTAAAAAAAATAAATAAAGCAGATAAACATATTTTAAGTATGTCTTTTGTTTAGACACAATAGTAAAAAAAAACAGAAACAAACTACAGGCCAGATCCTCAGCTAGCATAAATTGGTGCAATTCCACTGACTTCATTGGAACTTACGCTGATTTAAATCAGCTGGGGTTCTGGCCCTTTATCTGGACTTTCAATTAGATCACACTGAAAACACTATCCTCGCAGCCTGGATTTCATGTTGCATTTTTTTTTTAAGCCCTGTACTTTGCCAGTGTTTGAAACAGAGTAAAGGTTAAAGTGGGATTTAGATGAGGAAAAGGAGCTTTATTCCTCTAGGCACTGAGTTTTCTCTGTTTGAAGAGTCAGGACTGATTTGGTGGTGCTTCTCCCAAAGCACTGTACCGCCAATAGGATGAATCAGAGAAGTTGGAGAGCTAGTGGATAGTTGTCTGGGCAGTCAGAGTTGCACCTCAGTGCACTCCAGTTCTGTCTAATCCTAGAGGTAAACTGTGAACACTGCAGACACTATTGCAGCCTGTGTCTGGCTTTAAATTACATCCCTAGACATACACAATTTTACCACTTTTTTGCATGATTTTTTTTTAAGACAGGTGTTCATTTCTTCCTAGTATTAGGAGGAAGAACAGCTTTCCCCCCCTTTCTGATCCTTATTTTGCCCTGTTCACTTCTAAAAGATTCGGCAGAGAATAAACAGCTCTGTCATGGAGAGGGGAAGTTAAATAAGTAACAAAACCAATGACTTTATAGAGATGTCATCTTCTCTAGGCTTTCTTATGTCTGTTAAATGCTGCAATGTCTCCCACAGAAATAGTTTCAATACAGATTTCACTCATGTGCATAAAACTTCTTGTGTCTTGAGTGCACATGTCAGAGGTTTATTTCCCTGCCTTAAATCTTGTATTATGTTTCTCTCATGCAGAGCCAGGACTACCTCTTTACTGAACACCTGTCCTTCTTTATTCTCTTGGCCTTTTCCTTCTGCATCCTAAAGATCTCCTTTTTCTTTTAAATTCTCAGTTTGTTGGTGTTCCCTCTGTGCCAGACAGTATGTCTTGCCTCGCACAGTGGTTTTCAACCAGGGGGAAACGTACCCCTGGGGGTACTCAGAAGTCTTCCAGGGGGGACATCAACTCATATTTGCCTAGCTTTGCAACAGGCTACATAAAATCACTAGCAAAGTCAGAACAAACTAAAATTTCATACAGACAATGACTTGTTTATGCTGCTCTATATACTCTACACTGAATATTAATATTCCAGTTGATCTATTTTATAATATTGTAAAAATGAGAAAGTAAGCAATTTTTCAGTAATAGTGGGCTGTGATGCTTTTGTATTTTTATGTCTGATTTTATAAACAAGTTGCTTTTAAATGAGGTGAAACTTGGGAGTTTCAATACAAGACAAATCAGACTCCTGAAAGAAGTACAGTAGTCTGGAAAGTTTGAGAGCCACTGGCCAAACAGATACTTTTGTTTTTATGAATCTTGACTAAGAAAATTGCTTCTCATTTCACAGTATTTCATAAGAGAACTACAAATACAATAGTTTAAAAGGTGGAGCTGAGGATCTCTTCCTGTGTGAATTATTTTCTGATAACTAAGTAACATTGTAGTTTGCCTTTAGAATGTACAAGTCTAACTCTACAGGAACAGGTCTTGACTTCCAAGGACTTCCATAATATTTGCTTCGTTTCCCCCAGCTACTAGCCCTGCAAACTCCATCTGGGCCCTGGAAGTCAAGCAGCATTTGATCTGACTCATGCATTATAATCCTTGATCAAATAAAGTATGTTATAGGTTGTCATAAATATAAAGGGAAGGGAAAACACCTTTAAAATCCCTCCTGGCCAGAGGAAAAACCCTTTCACCTGTAAAGGGTTAAGAAGCTAGGATAACCTCGCTGGCACCTGACCAAAATGACCAATGAGGAGACAAGATACTTTCAAAAGCTGGGGGGAGGGAGAAACAAAGTCTCTCTCTTGGTCTGTGTGATGCTTTTGCCAGGGACAGAACAGGAATGGAGTCTGAGAACTTAGTAAGTAATCTAGCTAGATATAAAGAAAAGGAGTACTTGTGGCACCTTAGACACTAACCAATTTATTTGAGCATAAGCTTTCGTGAGCTACTGCTCACTTCATCGGTTGCTGTAGCTCACGAAAGCTTATGCTCAAATAAATTGGTTAGTGTCTAAGGTGCCACAAGTACTCCTTTTCTTATTGTAAGGAGAGTGATCACTTTAAATAAGCTATTACCAGCAGGAGAGTGCGGTGGGAGGAGGTATTGTTTCATATTCTCTGTGTGTATATAAAGTCTGCTGCAGTTTCCACGGTATGCATCCGATGAAGTGAGCTGTAGCTCACGAAAGCTTATGCTCAAATAAATTGGTTAGTCTCTAAGGTGCCACAAGTACTTGTTTTCTTTTTGCGAATACAGACTAACACGGCTGCTACTCTGAAACCTAGCTAGATATGCGTTAGATTCTGATTTCTTTAAATGGCTGAGAAAATAAGCTGTGCTGAATGGAATGGATATTCCTGTTTTTCTGTCTTTTTGTAACTTAAAGTTTTGCCTAGAGGGATTCTCTATGTTTTGAATATAATTACCCTGTGAGGTATTTACCATCCTGATTTTACAGAGGTGATTCTTTTTACTTTTTCTTCTATTAACATTCTTTTAAGAAACTGAATGCTTTTTCATTATTTCTTAAGATCCAAGGGTTTGGGTCTGTGTTCACCTATGCAAATTGGTGAGGATTTTTATCAAACCTTCCCCAGGGAAGGGAGTGTGACGTTTGAGAGGATTCTGGGGGGAAAGATGTTTCCAAATGGACTCTTTCTCAGTAACCAGTGTTAGACGTTTGGTGGTGGCAGTGATAAAGTACAAGGGCAAAAGGTAAAATAGTTTGTACCTTGGGGAAGCTTTAACCTAAACTGGTAGAAGTAAGCTTAGGAGGTTTTCATGCAGGTCCCCACATCTGTACCCTAGCATTCAGAGTGGGGAAGGAACCTTGACATAGGTGCAATTCGGTATACAGCTCTTTAAAGCTTAACATAGAGATTCTGGAATTTGAACTTGGGCTCTTCATCATCCAGCTTGTTGCTCCCAAAGCAGCAGCCAAGACCTGGTGTTGTCACTTATCTCAAACAGCTCCTTGGGAGTACAGCATGTTGTTGGCAGCATTGCATCAAGCAGTGTTCAAGTGTTTGCCTTGGCTCTCCACAGTAACATTTGGGGTTGTTCCTCAGCTTCCATTATGTCATTTTGTCACCAGTCTTTGCCATCCCAGATCTCATTCAATTTAGAGTACACCAATGTTTTTGTTCAAGGTCAGTGTCTGGGGGCAGTGTCTGAAGGAACTGGTTTCTCCAAGATCATTGGCATTTCCTGCTATTTTGTTACTTTGTAGTTTTCTACAGCAGTATTTTAGGGAAAGTGATTTTCAGAGGCAAAGCTCTTTCTGGACTTCCATCTCTTGGGTGGTGGAATGTGTACATACAGTAGCTCATGCACCTGTTTCTGTCTCTTTTTGCTGAAAGCATCCCCCCTCACTGATGATGGTGCAATCCCCGCAAGGCAGTATAGCAACTGTGGGTCTTGGTTTCAAAATCCCCTGCAATAATCCTACAGGATTGATTGATTGAGTTCAGTATCTGTTTGTGTGCATGACTCGTGGGTGACCAGACTGAGGCACAAAACATCACCACTGAGCAGCACAGGGTAAGACTGGTTGAATTTGGGCCCTGATCCTGCAACCACGTAGGTACTCTGTTAACGCTGAGCATGTGCGTAGTTCCATTCACGTTAATGGCAAAGGGGAGTCAGTGGAACTAATCAAATGCTTAAAATGATGTATGTGTTTGCAGGACTGAAGCCTAAATTAATAATTCTATTAATGCTATATGAGACAGAAAGAATATACTTCACTCTTCTACAGCTTTATTGGCTCTATACTGCTAAGACGAGGTTGTCATTAAAGTGTGCAGATAGTACTCTGAATACACCCAAACTAAAAAGGAGCTGCAGCCAGGTAGTGTGAGTAAGCCAGTTCTGTTTTCACATGGTAACATTTCTGATCATCACTGTACTTTAGCAATGTCAAACATAATACTGAACCCAGGGTCAGCAATAAGATTCTGTCAAACATGCAGGGTATTGGTAGCTCTAACTTCCAAATTTGTAAATGGCTGTAGCTGCTCTCAGAGGAGCTTCCTGTTTTATGTTGTGAAAATCCCCAATGTCAGTGATGACAGGTAATCTTAGTTCTTTAACTCTCCAAGTTTGAGAATTATACCAGAACATATCTGTGAAAATTTCATTGTGAATGTTTCCCTTCCAGGTTACTTTATTACCTCTTAAAGAATGCTATTGGCAGGACTGACAGCAAGCAGACTGGAAAGTGGTATTAAAACAAGTCCAGGACATGAAAGCTTAAGTAATGGCTTTTGATGGGGGTGTTTTATTACTTAATACACTTGCACAAATAAGTGCTGCAGAAAGAAAAATAAGGAAAGGAAGGGATAAGGGCTGAAAGTGTCTTCTGTACAGGGACATGGATTGGTTGAGAAGGACTCAGAATGTAATAGTGTTGTCAATACCTTTTTTAGCAAGACAGAATAAATAAATTTATTTTTGGTCCATCTTATTGTTAGTGGCTGCATGCATGTAGTACCAAGAGAGTGTTCGAGGTGGTGGGATATATCTTGCTACCAGGAGACAGTGAGAACTGTGACAGCTGAGTTTTAATCTCTCAATAATGTGGATTAATAAAAGGAAAAATAGATATCTCTACTAGGCAGATGGTGAGTTTGTTTCATAGTTAACATCTGGGTTGGGAGGGGAGAGCACGAACATTCCAAAAAACATTAACATCCCAAACTGGCTTCTTCCAGCATCCCCTGTAAAGAGGGGAGATGCAAATGTGAGCTCAAATACCTACTATGATGGGGGGAGAAGGAAACAGGGACTCCAGACTGGTTTATAGGACAGTGTGTATAATGCTGCATGATTCAAATTAAAAATGGACATTGCAGAGGTAATGGGGATAACCTGCTCAGGGAGGACATTTGTGTAAATGCATTTTGAGATGGTTGTCTGATATTCTAATGGCCAGGATAATAGTCCAAAGATCAAAATGTACCTGAGCTATGATGATTCCTAACAGGGACCAGCAAGGTGTGATTGTCCCAATCTGGCTGATCAAGGGGTCAAAGAAAGGGAAGGTTTAGATAAAATTATAAATAACTTCTGTAGAGTAGAAGATTAGTTATGTTATGCATACCTCCCTTAAGTTTTAACCTGATCTCTCACCTTAATAAATTTTGTTTTTAATTAGACCATTTGAATCCTAGACTGCTTGGGAATTTAACTTGGATCATCCATGAGAGAGAGAACCCTTCACCCTCTGAGGAAAAGTAGTGAGGGGGTAGCATCTGCAGCTGAACTCTCAAGGGTTCTTCCTCAGAAAGGAATGGTCTAAGGAGTCCTCCTATGTAAAGGGTGTCACTTGCAGGGCTTAGATCTGATGGGCACATGGGGAAACCCCTAACATTAAAACTAAGTTTGTTCAATATTCAGAACTTAGTTTGTCTGAGCTTAAAAGAATAAGATTCATCCTCCCCACATAGCAGCTTAGTCGTTCGGATGCTGGTGTTGTACATAGGTTTGCAGATAGAATCATAGGACATTAAGGAACCTCAAGAGGTCTAGTCCAGTCCCCTGCATTCAAGGCAGGACAAAGTAGTTATCCCTGACAGGAATTTGTCTAATCTGCTCTTTAAAATTTTCGATGATGGAGATTCCACAACCTCCCTAGCCAGCTTATTCCAGTGCTTAACTATGCTGACAATTAGGAAGTTTTTTCCTAATGTCCATTGCTGCAATTTAAGCCCCTTGTTGCTGCTTCCATCCTCAAAGATTAAAGAGAACAATTTTTCTCCCTCCTCCTTGTAAAAACCTTTTATGTACTTGAAAACTCTTATTTTATCCCCCCTCAGCCTTCTCTTCTACAGACTAAACAAACCCAGTTTTTTCAGTCTTCCCCCAGAGGTCATGTTTTCTAGACCTTTAATCATTTTTATTGCTCTTCTCTGAACTTTCTCCAATTTGTCCACATCTTTCCTGAAACGTGATGCCCAGAACTGGACACAATACTCCAGTTGAATCCTATTCAGCATGGAGTATAGCAGAAGAATGACTTCTAGCTTGCTTCCAACACTCTTGCTAATACATCCCAGAATGATGTAAAAAGGAGTCCTGGAAGAGGATGGTGTTTTTCACCTGGTGTCCTTTCAGAAGAGGTTCTCCAGTTTCTTTTGGTATGCCACAAGGGATGGCAGATGAGGACAATTGCTATCTTCTACAACTCTGGGTCAGACAACATTGGAAATGTTTAGGAAAAAACATAAAAATTAAGCATGTTCCTTAATTCTGAAAAACTGATTATAAATTACAGTTTGACGTCAAAATCCAATTACTTTGGATTACAAATGGCAGAGGGGCAACTCTAATAGATGATGGACTAGTAGCCATTTTTCAGCACTTTATATAAAAAGTGGCGCCAACTGTCTGAAATGTCTAACTGAAGAAATAAGGCAAAAGACCCAACAAGTGATGGAAGAAAATTAGAGGTCAGATGAGACTGGAAACGCTTGGGGGAAAAAAATCAGAACTAAGTAATGTGCTTAATTTTGGAAAAATGCAATTAAGTATGGTTTGACATCAAAATCTAGTTATATTGGACTGCAAATGATTGTATCTGTCATCACCCATCGTGCTCCAATATATAATCCAACCAACACAAGTTCAGAAGAAACTTGCCCAGAGATATGGTAGCATATTATCATTTGCTATGGCTGTTGTACACCTTCCTTTGAAGCATCTTGTAGTTGGACCACAGGTCTGATCTGATATGGCTATTCCAATGTTGTACATGTGCTAGGCTTTGTGCAGAGGAAAATGACCCTCACGGCCATTGATAAGCAGAAGCTTCACAGGCCTCCTGAACTACACAGCTAGGGCCTGCTTCTTGTTTTGAAGAAAGTACTTTCTCCCTAGTTGAAACTACAAAATCTGGTTAGGCATTGTTGGCTTAACGGTGAGTGCTTTGGTGAATCCTGCCCTATCTGGTAACGTAATGCAGCCTACTTCCCTATGGTAGAGTCTCCCATAGAGTAACTATTCTAGTGAGAATTACATGGTGGGGGGGACACAGAACATGCTTTGTGCAGTGCTAATGCAGTTCAAACTTCCATAGATAGCTTTTGTTGGATAAAGATGGAATTGTAGGCATCACTTTCAAGCAGAAGCTCCTTAACAGAACATTCAAATCTTGGGTTTGGATGCTTCAGGTGGCATGTAAGTGTGTGAATCTAAGGGTCTATATAAGCATCCAAATGTCCTATTTGGATGTCCTGTTAAGGAACCCATGGTGAAAAATGTTGTTCCCTATTATATGTAAAAGAGATGACATAAGTCTAATGTGACAATGTGGGTCCACTCTTGCAGACTCCAATCCTGAATAAGGCTTCTGGGTGCTACCACATTCTGAATTTTTATAGCACAGATTTGAAAATTTAAATGGAGTTTAATATTTTAATGGTAAAACAGAGGCATTGCAAGAAGAAACTAGGCTGTATTTCTAGCAAGAAAGTATCACTTTTCTTTTGAAAAAGGGTAAAACTTTTTGGTCCTCACACCTTTCAGTCTGTGTTCCACCCAACCCCCCCCCAGTCATTGCCCACTTCTTCCCATTCACATCATCACATGTTCTTCCATGATGCCCCTTACGCATGACACACCCTGCCTCAATCTGTCATTTCCCCATCCTCTTCTCCTAAGGCCCTTTTGAAAGCACACTGCTTCAAGGATATCAAAGTATTTACTATATAATAAATGTGAAAAATAAAGTAGAAGTAACAAGAACCACTGGTCACCGCTGTTCAGTCTCCAACTTCTGTTGCATGCCTTTCCTTAGCCTTAGTTTACGTAGGACCTTATCCTGCAAAGACTTAAGCATATGCATAACTCTATGGCATGTACTGAACTTAAAGAACATGAGTAGTCCCATTCACATCGATGTGGCTTGGGGGTAACAAAGGCTGCAAGGTACAAGGAGCAAAAAGTTGTTGCATTATACATTGTTCCAATTAAAAGTTCACGTGTATGTGTTTGCTTTGATGCTGTTTAAACTACTCACTTGATAGAAGTTAGATACTTATTTAAGCATCTTACTGAATTGGGACCTTAGATTGTAAATCTTTCATGATCTTAGATTAACACTTTACCCTGTTGCTAAAGTGCCTAGCACATTGCTGGCATTACATTTGGTCATAATGATATAAAAATACTAAAATAAATGAATCTGTTTCTACTAACTTTTTTTTTTAAATTAAGTACTGTATAAACCTATTTTAAACTGGAAAAACTCCCTTCACCTTCTAGTAGTGAAAGTTTCCTTTTGTTCCATTATGAGATTCAGAATTCCCATGATGCTTTCTGATTTAGCCAAGAGATCTTACAATGGGGACTATTGCTTAACCAGAGATGTAAACTAATAAGAATTGAGAAGCATTGAATTTAGAGAGAGAGAAAAGACCTATTAGGTTATGTAGACTACTCCCCTGCCATTGTAGGAGTGTTCCCTACAGTATAACCTGCAGTGCTTTGTTTGGTCCAGTTATAAATGACTTGAGTAATGTGGCTTTGCTAATCTCATAAGAAAATATATCACAGTCTAATAGATCACACCATTAGGAATCGTTTCCTGATATTGAACCTTAATATTCCTTTGCTTAATTTATTCTCATTACTCCTAGCAACATCCTTTAGGACACCCTAAACAATTGGTCTCCCTCCTTGGTGTTTTGAACCATCAAGTACATGAAGAAGGTTATCATATCCGCCTTTAGTTATTTACTCAAGCTCTGTGTATTTAGCCCTTTTAATCTTTTCCTATAAACTATTCCCTCCAGTCCCTTAATTGTTTTTATTGCTTTTTCACTGAATTGTCTCCAATTTCTTGACACTACTGTGGGGCAGCTCCTTCTTCTCATGGACGTCAATAGCGAAACTGAAAGCACACATCCCTCAGTAAATAACAAGCAATAATCGTTCTAGTTTTGGATACAGATTGGTGAACCAGTTCAGATAAATACAAACCTTTCCTATACATTTTCTCATTGTTATAAGCAAAATCGTTCATTGAGATGCTGAAATATGTTTTCACATCAAGCTTCTGTCTGAATCTCGAATTCAGAGTGCCAGATGAGTGGAGAAGAGGTTACTATCATGGTATTTCTGGCCAGGAGCAGTAGTTCTGGAAATCTCATGACAGTCTTTCCTTGTGAAAGTCCCAGAGCAATAATGCATTCTGAAGAAGTTTGTGTAGTCAGATAGACCTTTACTGAACCTCTGAAGTATAACATGCTTATCCAAAATGAAGTTGCAATATGAAACTTTTGAGGATCTTTCATCCTTAATACATGCACTATTCTAGCCATGGTCTCACCAAAATAAATGTGAGTGGCTATCACCAAGCTCGTCTGTGATATGTCTTGTGCGTCTCTCATTTTCAGAAGACTGGTTTTAGAAACTGACTGTAGGAGCAGAGCAGTAGCTATGTGTGAAGCCAAAACTCCTTGGTGGCATGATAGATTTGGGGCTTCTGAAGTAATCTGTTGCCCTGAGCACAAGAAGGGCATGTAAGACTGGCTTTCACAGATTCTTGTTTTAAGGCACCTTTGGGGCTTCTCAATGAATGGCCCACCCTTTAGATTCATTTGTAACAATTTACAATTAATCTGAGCTGACAAGGGTTGGTGCATTCTATCTTTGCCTACTAGCTGGAAGGTTGTTGGGTCGCCCCCCCACCCCACCCCAGATGGTCCAGTACCCTGACCTGTACACATCATGTTTCACCAGGAAAATGATGGAGGTCTGACTAGGACCAGTGCCTACCAGGGAAGAAGTAATGCCCCACCACTCTACAGATATTGCTGAACCTTTGTCCCAAGCTTAGTTAATTGCCAACTCAGTTGTGGAGTAACAGGTCTAACAGGCCACCTGCACGTTTGCCTCGTTTGGGACTTTCCAAAAGAGCAAGCTTGTCATGGGAGCTGGAGAGTGAGGACGGTGCCCTGTGCTTGGGGAATTTATGCTGACATCAGACCGTCTGGACTATAACCTTCATTTTTTTCCAAACCTGATTTGTAGTGTATGAGCTCAGCTGTTACCTTATGATGGTATCTAAGTGTACTTTCCACTGTGTTGAGGGTGTACCATTTCTCCACATGGATAGGGCTCCCCAACCCAGTTCCTACTCTTAGCAGGCCTTCACAGGTTGCTGGCACATAGGGGGGTTCCCCCATGGCAAGTATGGTCCTTACTTTTTCTGCATTGGAGCTGCCTTTATGGGGTTCCCAGACCATGAGTTATGACCAATGTGCAGATTGCACTCAGAATGTCTCTGGGGGTACATTTATCTCCATGAGGTGCCAGATTCTCAAATACCTGTTCACTCACCTGTCTGACTGCCATCTGTAGTTTCATTTCAAATGATTGCTCCGTTAAATAGGTGGAACATTGGGCATGGTATCATGTTCCGGACATGGAAAAACATGTCCAAGAAAAAACTTAGGTTCACAACTAGGATACAACCATGATGTAGTCCACATCCACTGGGAAGGATTCAGGTGTATGTGTGGTACCAGCTCATGCCTCTCATCCATTACTTACACTGTGAGCACTGGGCTTTATTGGTCTGATCTGAACTCCTTTCTCAATGGGCATGGCATAGCACACTGACGCTGCAACTACTGATTGCGTCAGGAGGTGTAGCAACAGAGTTAAATTAAGGATTCCTAGGAATTTGGTGGCACCATTGTCCAGAACTCTTTGAACTGGCGAGGGTTCATCTTTGAGATGTTGCCATAGACATGCAAAAAGGGTCCTAGCAATATGAGGTGGTGGTGCCAGTTCATTTGCTAGTGGCATCTTGCGGCAGCTAAGGCTCACAAAAGCGTCAAAGGGTTAAATACCACAGGAGGCTGAGGGCACAGCTTCCCCCTTTTCCTAAAGATTTCACTAGAGCCAACCATGAAGGATAGATGAATGCTTGACTGGATCCAAAGATCTAGAACTCTTAGCATGAGACAGGAGAGGCAGCATGAGAGACAACCTATACTTTGATATCCATACATGGTAGGACCTAGGGGATGTCAAGATTTATGGACCAGTAGAAAGGACTAGGGCAAAATCCTCCTCAAGCAGGAAGTATATTGCAAGTGCTCCCTCTCCTTGGGCATCTGCTGCTTTTCTTTTCATTTGGTATTGATACATATAGCATCAGCCAAACTAGGGAAATTCTTGAAAAATGTTCCTTCCAATGGGTCAGTGGTAACAATATTTACTTTCATGAGTATCAGTCATCTTAAGTTTTGTTTGGGTTTTTAAAGAGAAAAGACAACTATTCCTTTTTAAATGCAAAGGAAATATACTTTGCCATGTAGGTTAAGCTTTGGGGGATTAATTTCAGACACAAGGGAAGGTACCACAAACTGTTTAATGTTTGCCTAACACACCACCTACTCTGTCTAGCAAACACTCAGTTTCTGGGCTGCTGAATGTACCTTCTACATCCTGAAATCTGTGTACAAGTGAGCAGACATTGGAAATGTGCAATGCTTTCTGTCCAGTACAAAAGGAGTTAAGGCAAAGTAAGGGCTGGGCAGGAAAGGAATCTAGACAGAACAGCTTTACACAGAGAGCAGTTAATATGTGCAACAAACTGCCAAGGACAGCAGAAAGAGCAACTAGTATAAATAATTTAAACCCAGACTAGGCAAATATTTGGAGGGCGGGTATATTGTGGAAGTATAGTTGCTAACTGGGAAGAGAAGGTGGACTCCTGAGCTTACTGGCCCCTTTTTGTTCTAAAATGTCCTACAGTCCATTACTTTGCAGTCTGCCACATCCCATATTTTTTAGTTTTGATCTGGAGTTTTTAAAGCTTGCATAAGAATTAACTGTACAACACTGTCTGGAATGTGGCTCTGTCGTGCAATTTGGCTTTACGATTCATTCATTTTCCCAGACTTTATTTCTCCAGAGTTGGTCTTGGGTTGGCGTTCTCAGCCCTGCAAAAAAAACCACACAGGGCTGAGTGGAAGGAATATAAATGCTCCGCTGGAGCCAGACTCGAGCTGGGGCAATTGCTGTCAATATCCTGAAGCTCAGACACATTGACAGGACGATGGGGGAGGTGTTCTGCCGTGCCGTAGGTCCCAGGAATACCTTATTTTGGGAGTAAATTTATATATAAAATACACAGAGAGAGAGAGAGATTCAGCAGCACGGTAGCTTCTTGGTTCAATGAGATACAGCTTCAGGTAACGATGATCAGCAGCTTTGCAGCATGGGTATGGAAAAATGTACTTTAAAAACACGGGAAGGAATAACTTAGCAAATGTAGTATTGTGCTGTTGTAGGTAAGGGAAGCAGAAGGACAATTGCAGTTGACGTGATTCATTTTTTTCCCCAGTCCATAATTTACGACAATGAATTTAAAATACAGCTCTTGTTAAAACACTCCTGCGATGGATGGGGGAGGCAGAAATCCTTGCAAACGCGCCAAAGGGCGCAAATTATCCTGTTCATCTAGCTATGAAACAACTCTGATTTTCATGTCTAGCTCCCGTGCCTTATTCTTCTCTCTCTCGTGATATGAACGCGTAGCCCTGTGAAACTAACAATCCCGTGTGCTTTGCAGAGGTCTGTGTCACAGCAGGGTCTATGATCATCTTAGGGTGTTATCTTTTGTTCCGGGGTGACCACCCACCCCTCGAGAGCTGTTCTCGCTCACACACGCTGTCGCCAGGCTCAGCCTTGCTCCCGTGGAGCCAGGAAAATTCTTCTTCTTCTTCTTTTTTTTTAGCAGACTGTAATAGCAGATTCCGCCTATTCTTTGCTCCACAGAACATCCGATGCGGTGTCCAATCGGCGGAAAAAGTTGCACAGACGTCATTGTGTGTGCGCGTGCGCGCGCGCGCAGCCGGCTGCGGCTGCTTGGCTGAGTGGAACCTCCATTAGAGCAGCTCTATTGATTTCTGGTTCACGCTGCAGCATCGCGGGTAGAGCGCAGGAAAGAGCGCGTCTCAGAAACAGGAATTAACTGAAGGCATTTCTGTCTTGTGTGTGTGTGTGTGTGTAAATATAATATGCACAGAGCTGAAGCTATAGCTTTGCCACCGCAGCGTTTGCCTAGGAGGAGTCTCACCCACACAATAGAGAAGGAACATGAAGAGCAAACTGAAGCCCTCACTTGCCTCATAAAACAGCTAAAGCTGGCCAACTTTAAAATATGAGGCGTGTATTCATATTCTTAAGGCTGGAAAAAATCTGATTGCCCCACAACAGTGTTTTTATAATCAGCTGAACGGTGACTTTTCAAATCTGCAGTTCAGTTGTTCTTTTTCTCAGTACGTCCAATTCGCTGCATTGGGGAGTTTTCCTAGAATTGTTGCTCAGGCGGGATTTTTCCTAAATACATTCATACAGGGTTGCAGACCGATGCTTTTTCATGTGCTGGTAGACATGCGTTGTGATGTAGGTACTATTGCAGGGGAAGGGATACAGAAATGATTTTTTTCTCCTAAAAGCTCCCTTTCAGGATATTAGGCTGTGCCTAGATGAGGCAGGGCTCCCCCTCCCCGAGATCTGTTTTCTAGCTAATAGCTGGAAATAATTTATAGCTGCATGTTAATAGGTTGTCTTGGGGTTTTCAGCATATTTGAGGAGAAATTCCCTGCGAAGACAGTGTGTCTTTTCACAATAACTGCATGTCAGTCTGGCAGACTATAACTGTGAGCAATATACAATTAAGGGGGGGGGGGAGGGGAAAGCCAGCACCATTATATGCTTGGGGGAGGGCGTTGGGAGAAGGGGGAAATGGTAATACCTTTAAAAATGAAAGGCAGTAAGCCATTATTAGCAAAAGCTATATTGAGCATGCTTGCCAGACAAGGCAGCTCAGCTCAGCTCTAGTTCCGCCCAGACATGTGCCTTGCCATTTTCATTTTAATCAGGCTGCTCAGGATGGCTGCTGATTCATTTTGCGGGGTGGCCCCGTGGGAGCCAAGGTGGAAGCCTGAGGCGAACTGCTAGAGTGCATCAATGCAGCACTCCACATCAGAGACAGGGTGGGGAGAAAGGCTCCAGCAGCAGCTCGACTTCGAAATACCAGCCTCGCTGTTCAAATATACCCATCCCCTGCAAAACCCCATCAACCCCCCCCCCCCCCCAATCATCCAATAAAACACAATTAACACAGGGGGAAAAAACTCTCCTGATTATTCCTTCCAATTGTGTCTCAGAATTTGCTCGAGCTGCCATTTCTTTTCACAATCCCTTATTTTGTTTTGTTTTTGTTTTAAATCAGCCACCAACGCGCTCCGTTTCTCTATTTACCTGGTAACGACTTGGGGGTGGGCTACCTGATTTAGCTGGAGACTTTGATTTGTGGGATTGACAACCTTATTATGCAGTGAGCTTATTATTGATATGATTCTGCTCTCGGTTGCCATGACCACCTTGTGAGAGACATTCAATTTTTTCTCTTCCATCATCATTATCTATGAGGCCATCTGTTGTGGAAAATGAATTCAGCCTCATTTGCATGACTGATAAGCAAATTTTTTTTATCTATTTAACAGAAGGTCATATGCCGGGGATTTGGAGCTGGTGGAAAAAAAGAAAGTGGGGGGGGGGGAGCATATCGAGAGGATGAGTGGGAGTGCGTGCATTAGAGGATGTATGTGGAAGTAAAACAGATCCCTCAGGCCTGCTAGCCTATCGTGCTGCATTTGTCATTCCTGCCAGGGCGACATTTTCCCCCCTAAGCTTCTGCACACTAAGGAGAGTGAGAGAGCTTTTCCCCTGCAGTCTTCTTGAAGCCCCCCTGATTTTTACTCAGTGTTGGTGGGTGTATTTAATTTTTTTTTTAATCCCTGGAACGTGGGGTATCTTTTCAGTGTTCAGTGAAGAAAAAAAGCAGCCTTTTCTGGGTCTCTGTGGTATGCTTCTTACTCCTCATCCTTTCAAAGTTGTCGTGAGCCAGGGCTGTTTCTGAACCATGCTGAAATGTCGTTATTGTGGTTAGTTTGTAATACTTAATGGTGTTAGGTGAGGGCTGTGTTTTATTCAGGGAGCTGATTCTAGGAGGGTGGGTATTGGCTTTTGCAGTTGTTCGATAGTTTGTACTGTCTATTGTTTGTTCTTTTCAAGTTCTTGCGGTGTTGCTGTGCAGATGAGATTGTACTGAACTGTAGCTTAGTTAGTAAGATGCGGAAGTCTGATTTCAGTGCACGAAAGTGTGTGGCTGCATTAAGCATGTTGTTTGTATAAACTTGATGCATGTGGTACAGTACTTTTGATACGAAGATCCTGAGACGACAACTTCTGATACCCATAAAATACTTGAGCATTACAGATATTCAAACACATTTAAATAAAAGATGCTAAACCTCTATGCTTTTTTACACAAAATATGACTTGAAGGCAGGGTGACAGGAAAATAATGGATTTATACTTGTTAAGGTAATATTCACAGAAAAGTTGCATTTTAAAGATAACTTTCTTAAATATTTCAAATTACAATAGTTTGACATGGTATATTATTCCTAACATAAAACTAGCTTTGCAGATAATGTTGATTTGTTTAATATTCCGTGCTAAAATCTTCATCCTCCCATACTTCAGTTTAAAGATAGTTCTGATAAGTACAGCTTGAAGAAAATACTGTGTAATGTAGAGTTACAGTCTATGTAAACTTGGTGAAAAGGATAAATATAACAAACACTGAAAAGTAGCTGAAGATTGTAGAAAGGAATCAGAAGTAATTAAAACTTACCCGTTAAGCAGATTCTCCTCCTGTACTTGTATTGGTGACTGGATAAGATTAAACTCAGAGAACAAAAGCAAGTAATTTTTTCCTCTATAATGAGCACTGTACACAACCTCAGGTAGACAAACTACAAACCAAAGTTTTCTTGTTTTTGTTTTGAACGTTCATTTCCACAGAAGTAATATAAGTGTTTGTAAGCTTAGGTTTTGGAGGGGGTGGTGGGATTATTACAAATGCTTCACACGGCTGACAATACTGTTGCTTTAAAAGGCAGAAAGTGAATTATGCAGCATCCCCTTTTTTGCTAATAAACATAATTGCATTTCAGTTATTTGCCATTTGCAAAGAAGCTTATTTCTAAATTTAATACTGCATAGTAACTCTCTGTAACACTGGGTGCTGAATTTCAGATTAAAAGAAGTTTCACTCGTATTCAGGTCAGTTACAATATGGCAGGTCTCTGACTTGGCCACAGAAAGGAAGTTCCACTAAATTACTTAATTAAAATTATTCTTATTTTTGGTTATAAGAACCAGTTTCCAATAGACCCAGTAGTAGATTATCATCCTGATAACATGTGACTGCTAATATTTTAAAAGGTGCTGTTCCCCTCCCCAACAATGTATTCTTGTACCATAGACTCTTAAAGGGAATGACATTTATTTTTTATCTGCCTTATTTATCATGCGTATTCTATTTGGTGGCGGACGTTGGATTACAAAACTAATTTCACACTCATGAAGTTGAACACAATGTAGCTCTGACAGTTTGGGTGGATTGTTTGAAATGATACTAATTCCCTCAGTGGACTTCCACTGAAAGTAACAGAAAAGTAGCCCGATACTGTGTATTAGCAGGCTGTCTTGTAGCATGAACAGGTTGAGGTCTTTTTATTTATTTTTTCCTCTTGAATCGTTAGGATCTTCCAAAGAGAAATGGGTAAACTGCTGAAAAAGCCTAAGAGACAGCACAGTTGGGTCTCTCTCCCTGACCCCCAAAAGTTAATTATCAAGCTTGGTTGGATTCCTTCTTGCCACCCTGACATTTGACTACTGCTAATTCACTGATTAATCTCATTAATGTGATTATAGTAGGATTTGGAGTTGGCTGCTATTGTTCTGCAGAAAGAGCTATTCAGCCCGAGCACTTGCCACCTCATTCAGTTTTGCTGGGATTTTTCAAAGGCTGGTTGAGTGAGCTATTGTGAAAGAGATTTCTCTGCCTTTCCCTTTCAGCACCAGGAGCTGTCCGCTGCTGATAGCAATTACATTCAGCACTGACTGATTTCGTACTAGTTAACTGGCAATGTGAAAATGACTTACTTTCATCACCTTAATGATTCTGCTCATTGAGATAAAAGCAAGAGACGCCTTTATGCTTTATAATTAGACAATATGAAGATGGCTGGGGTAAAAATATAAAATCTGTGCTCTTTAATGCTTCTTTCTTTAATTTTAAAAAGCTGTCCTTGTATACATTTTGTTTAGTCTGTGAAATCAACATAATACTGTAGTTTAAATAGTACTTCCTTGCATCCGTGCAATTTTACTATCAAGATATAACGGCATTACAGGTGTTATTATATTCAATGATGCCTCTTCAAAGTATTCCACAATGAGTTAATATCACTAGTTTTCCTCCTTTTTACACGAATAAACATATATAGTATCAAGGTTAATTCTTCAACATTATGACTGCCCTCACTGGCACCAGCATAGATGGAAGGTTCCCTGCATTGCAACCCCAGTTTTCAGGAGTTTGACATTGCTAAGCGTTGTTTGACTGAAACTTGGTTTAAAAGTCTCCCGTTGGTGAATACATAATATAAACGATTTAGCCTGTTTTCGGTTGCAATAAAAATTATACAATAGTTTTCTGGTTTGAGATTTCTAAATCAGACTAGGCATGATTTAAAAAAAAAACAAGACATTTTGCACAGTATTAGTGCAGGATCTGCTGCTATGCTGTTTGGTATGTGATTTTTATTATGTAAAAGTTATATTGCTATCATTTAATAACTGGCTACTGCGCATGTGCAGTAACTTCTTTTGTCACATTTTTCTTTCTTTCCTATTCTTTATGAACATGGCCCTATATTCAAAATTGAAGCCATCCATTAAACTATGTTGTGGCAAGGATTGGTCATGACTTCAAAGGAACTATTGCAAACCATTAAAATAAAAATTCTTTCACGTTAAAAGTGCCTGGCTGAAGAGCAATCTACTAAATAATGCACGTAAAGATATTCAAGTACCTAGTGAGACAATAGATCCCAACGATTCCGCTGCAGCCACTAGAGTCCATTGGATGACTAATGCCTCTTTTCAAAATTCTCCAAGTACGTCGTCACAGAACCTACTGTAACCTTTTGTGGGGTTACTGTAAATCCGACAGTTGTTAACAGTGTACGTCAATGAAAACCCCTTCTGAAGAAATAATAAATCTTTTCCTGTCACCTGCCTCCTCTCCTGCCCCCCCTCCAGAAGTACTTTTACCCGCAATTGTTTTAGAAGGCTACACCTTTAATAAAGGACATAGGCAGGGTTGTATAGGAACAGGTTCTTACGGTGACAGTCTAATAAAGGCTGCTTGTATTTTTCCCCCTAATAAATACAGGACTCTAATTCCAGCCTGACAGTAGTAAGTTTGTCTTGTGCATGAGTTATGCTTCTGGTAGTTTGCAAGAAACTACCACCGGTGAGAAAGTAAATGACGTGGTAGGTTTTCCAGTAAAGGTCAGCTGAAATTAGTTCACTTCAGGTAGTCTTCAGAAAGAACAGAGCGCTCTTTCATTAACGCTGCTTAAGCATCCTTCCCTCCCCCCGCCACTGAAGAGGCACGGGCTGTGTGGGGGGGAGGGGAGAGGGGGAGGCATCCCAGACCATTAACACCATACCCTCACGTTTTAAGGAGGATAATTAGCCCAATGAATCACCAGTCTCCCAGGTTATCGTCCACACTAGTCTTTATATATGTGTGGGTGTGTGTGCAAATGCTTCTAATTTATGCAGCTAACTCTGGGCTCCATCCTGCTCTAGGGGGGTGGTTTTGATACTGGCGCCCACGGCAGCAGGACTGGGCCCTTTCTTTGCGCCAGCTCTAAATCTGAACAAGAATGTGAGATTTTTGCCAGGTGCAAACGGTTTTCCAGCCATTGCAAAGTTTGTAAACACCTGTCAGGAGGTATGTACCTCAGCCTTATGTTAATACCATGCCTCCGAACAGGTGGGCAAGGTAAGGTGGCATGTCAACTTGTGGCATATGAAAGAGGACAGGGTTTTTTTGTTTTTTTTTTGTTTGGTTGGGTTTGTTGTCGTCGTCCCCCGCCAGGAAGAGGAAGTTACTGTAAAATGCTGAACCCCCAAAGTGACCTCAAACAATAGAAGCACATACAGGCTGTTTTTGGCGACTCCCCTTTGGCAGCTGGTTTTACATGGTGATTGTTATGTTTAAGAGGGGCTTAGTTCGGTAAAAAACAACCCAAACCACCCTCCTGCTGCATACGGCGGCAGACCTGGGAGCTAGGCACTCGCTTTCCGCCATAGAGGTCAGGAGAGGCGTTTCTCCTTGAGACGCTGTCTCTGCTGTCTCCTTACTTCGTGGAACCGCTTCCACCGTCTCGGCGTCTGCCCCGGCGTGTCACACCTGCCTTGCTCGAGCTTTCCGAATGTTTTCCCGATGGGGGCTCCCGGAGTGTTCCCCGTCCTAGACGCCGGCGTCACGAGGAGTCCTGGGAGCGTAGGTAGATGTAATCAGAGATGACAGAGAAGAATTACAGAAAGTACAGGTGTGTGTGTGTGTGTTGGGGAGAGGAGACACACGCAAATCCTTTCTGCTTCATGGGGAAACACTGCATTTCCCACCCTCCCAATTAATGCAACCGAGGATGTTGCTTTTGCGAGCACGTCCCTCTGCCTGCTTGCGGTGTGCTTTTCACCCCTTTTGACAAGGGAGAGGGGGTTTTAGAAAAGTTTGTCATCGCTGTGGCTGCGATGGCTCAAGACTGCTAAGGGCTACTACACACAGATAGGCTTCCCGACACCCCCGCTCAGACTGCAGCGTGATTTCTGGCAATGCTAGATGGGAAGGGAATTGTAACCTCTGTAGCAACCAACATGTCTGGTCTCAACACGTCAGCCAACAGATTCAGGCTTTAGAGGGATTACCTCTGGGGGGGGGGGGGGAATGGTGTTTCTTGCAATTTACCCCTTTGGTGTTCAGTCTCTACTGCTGAAACAGTGGGCAGCATGGTCCCCCTCTGCAAGCCTGCAGTGGTTTATCAGCGGGGTGCTGCTTGCAGAGGAGAGAGCATCACTGAAGGCGGCAAACTAACAGGGTGGGGGAATCAGGGGGATGGCAATGAGTGCCATGGCAATGAAGAGGACAACCAAATCAACCCGCGTCCGTGTGCGCCTGTTCATACGAAAAATAGCTGCTTGGCACAAATTGATTTTGAAGGAGGGCTTTTGCCTGGTAGCTGCTGACAATTTTACTGAGAGGTGCTCTACTTCTCTCTCTATTGTATGGAGGGCAGGGTGCAGCAGGGAAGCCTAGGCTCCCAGCTGCTAGACTTGCATCCAAGCCCCTTCGAGTGGGTTCCAGCTTCCTTACCGTCGTTTTGTTAATAAATACATTTGGCTTGAATTTGTGGAAAGAGCGCTGCAGTTGTAGCTAGGTCACGAATTTTCAGCCTGGTACGAAAATGGCATGTTTAGGGGACAGATTTAAAGCGAGCCTTTACCCTCCCGATAACCTCATTCAGGAGCCCTGCCCCATCTTTCGAGCGTTAGACAGAAAGAAGTATTATTAAATCAGATTCTCTGTAGTGAAGCTTATGACGGTGTTTGGGGAGGGGAAGATGGTTGAAAAAGGCTTTGTCGGGACAGTGAGTGTTCTAAAGGGGGTGGGGGAGTGTACTAATTTGAGTGTCCCTTTGAGTGAAAAAAGACCCTCTCCTTGATCATACAGCTCGTTTACTAGTCTGAGGCAGCCAGAGCTACAACGTCAACCTGATTTTGCTAACAACATTTTTTGTGAAAGCCACATGCAAATTTAGTCTTTTGTATATGAGATCTTGTTTACATTCGGTCTGTTTGTCCAATGAAAGTTTCCTTGCCCAAATTTACATCAGTGGTAGAAGCTTGGTAATCTTTCCAGCTGGAAATAGTTTATTTCCTTTGTTTTAAAAGAGAGAATATGGTGCTAGCTGGTAAAATAAATGAGGCTATACAGAAATTTGAGTTAACTCTATACACACTGGAAGGTTGTTTTAGTGGCAAGCAAATAACTTATATTTATTTTTAATCATTTTAAAAACAATAAACATTTAAAAGTGTACAGGTTTGCTGAATTTTCGAAGATTTCTTTTACCCAAGCTTCATTTTACCATAGGAGCTAGAGGAGGTATTTTTAGATGTATCACCTACTCCGTATCTGTTAACAGTCTGACTGGTATTTATGGTTCCCATCTATTACATTAAATACAGCACTGCACATGATACACACTCTGCTCCAGAGATTTAGGGGCCTGTGGGTACAATGCAGGAAGCATTCTAGTAGACAGCCCCAATCTTGTCTGACTATTGCAAGCCTAATAAACAGGAGAATTAAAAAAAATATTGATTTTTTTTAAGCCAAAACTATAGCTGAAAAAATATCTTGCTTAGCGGTGCAGTCCTCCTCCCCCACCCGCCAACGTTAGGATTTGGGGAAATGGATATGTTTTGTATTGCTTAAAGGATGCAGACTGAGAGAGGGTAAGTCAGCAATATGCCACTGATGTTCTGCTGCAGTAATATGGTCTCTAAGGGAACTGGTGCTTGATGCATACTACACAGCCTAGGCTTGCTGTAGCCCATCGCCTGTCTGTCTGCTGCTTTTAAATGGAGGTTACAGCTGATCCATCAGCCACAGTGCTGCACGCATGCCCATCTTTTTTGCATCGTTTAGTGGTGTCAATTTATTAATTTCTGTCTTCTACTTCAGGCCCGTTGGTTTCCTGTCTAAAAGCATTATTACTTTTGTCCATGTGGCAAAATAATTAGCATACAGATGAGAAGTGATCCTGTCTCTGAGCCTCGGTAGCAAGAGAAGATGTGAAGTGAAAAGTTGATTGGATGAATGGAGAACAAATGGTGGGCGTTCAAAAGCATTAGAAGAGTTTTGTTGTCGTAGAGCAGGTTTGTCAATTTTCTGGGTGAATCTCTTAAGATGGAAGCCAGGGTGGCTGGTGCTGAAATGATTGCCTGACAGACTCTGGCCTAGTTTAAGGTGCAGAATTGGACTGCAATGCACAGATAATTCATTTGGACTACTTTGTTTTGCAATTCTTCAGCTTTCCCTTTGATATTCCCTCAAGGTAAATATGCCCTTTTCTCACTGTTATTGTTCTCAGATCACTTTGCTCTTGTTCAGAAAGTGAAGGAAAGTTCAACTCTCTGGACAGTAACAATAGAATAGCCAGTTTGCTGTACCTTTTTGCTAAACTGCTGAACATATTTTCATACTCGGAGATCTGGAGATTATCTCAACTGTTCAGGGCAAGAACATGCTCTCTCTGAAGTCAGTGGGGAGTTTTGCCATTTATTTCAATGGGAGCAGGATCTAGCCCTTTGTAATTGTTTTCTGAAATTTGCATTTGCAAATTTCCATTATTAAATATATTTAATATTTGCTAGAACAATGTCCATTCATTCATTAACATTAGTAAATGCTATTTCAATTAAAGCCTAGAAGTAATTAATTCTAACTGGTATGTATTTTCCTGTTTGGAATAAGATTGTAGTTTATTTACCAGCCAACTCACTAATTATTCTAAAAACCCAAACTTAAGTTATAGATCTGCATATTGTTAGTGGGAGGGAAAAAACGTGATTTCTGTGTTGCTGAGAGAGGCTCTTTATTGAAGAGCAGGCTGAAAAAACCAAGAAAATAAATAAAAACAGCCTTTTAATTACTCAAAATTCTGCCAGAAAATACTGAACATGAATAAAATCCTAGTTTTCTAATAGACCATCCATTGATATATATTTCTTACATAATTATAATGTATATACTACAACATGGAATATTTTAATATTTGGCTGAATTTGCTTCCCTCTCTGTATAGTCATTTAGGAATAGTTTTATCCTGATTTAATGGTTCTTAATCTCCTTAAAAATGGAGATTTTCATTTTAACTGACCTAGTTTTTTAACTGCTGTTAATGTTAGATAGAAATTACTATCCTTGAATTGTCTTTACATAGCTTTCTGACTATTGCAGATCAGTTAAAGAATGATTGGCTTTCATTTTAGAGGCTTGTATTTTTAGGAGTCATCTTTAACTATTTTGCTTTGGAGAACAACAGTGAATATTTTCAAAGGGAATATAGCTTTTTATCTTTTTGGCATTTCATACTTGTGTAGTAGTTTATTTTCATAAAATACCAAACAAGTAGAAGAAGTCTTCACCATGCCAAAAGCTCCAAACAAAAAATGTTGGAATAAACTATTCTCTTAACAAGCAGTTTTTAGTTGCTTTTGATCATTTCATAGTGTTTGTTCAAGTTTTGAATGTTTAGCTTAAACTTGGTTGTTAGGGTGAAGACATGTAGTCTGATTATATAAGAGTGCATATATAGTTGTATGTATTTTAAACAAATAAGCTTACATTGAATTGCAGAATAAAATTCTAAACATTAGGAAAACAAAGTAAGGTAAAACTACATACAATGAAATGGAATCTAACTGGAAAAAAGTCATTTGTCTCTATTGCTGTTTTTTTTTTTCATTATATTCATTTATCGACTGAAACAAAGAAAAGAAATAACAGTTATAACTGGCAGATTCAAAATTCAATACATTTTAAGCTAATATAAAAGTGAATTGATGTTATGTTTAATTTACACCTTAAACTTTCTGGAGGATGAAATATTAAATTATTTGCATTTCAATCTAGCAGCATGAACTGGCAACACAAGGAGAATAGTTTGGTTTAGTATTTTCATCTGCAGTGGTTTCTTTGTCTTAGACTGTACTACTCAGGTGTGTTTCTTCATTTTTAAAGGGGACCAAATTGTATCACAATAGTTTTCAGTCATAGGAGGACTTCTTCTACTCTACATTACTGCATCTTTTATGAATTGTAGAATCAAGCTACTGTATGGATACAAAGACAAATAAGAAAGAGAGAGAGACTTAAAATATATTTATTAGTTTATTATTTCTCTGGATTTATAGGCAACTAGTTTTGTTTTTTTTTCCCCCCCTTTACTTTTGGTTTCATTTCATTTTAATGGTGAAGAGCTAAGTATATAAAAAGGAATTGTTTTAATCAAATGCAAATATTATTAGCAAAAATATCTAAAATATTGATTCAGGTGTTGAAACTTTGCTACATGAATGGTGGAAAAGTATTCTTCTGAATACCGTTTTGTTTCTGTGTACCAATCTTGCTATACACTAAGGCAGTGAAAATACAGAATTGTTATAGTCCCATCAGCATTTCCATGAGTAATCTGCATGTACGTTATTTTTTAAAATACATAATATAAGCACATTTTAAAAATGAAAGGTTCTGACATAGGAAACCATTTCCTGATGAACTCTGAGTACTGTAGTTGTCTCACTGGTGTCAGAATAGCTTTTCAAAAATTTTGTACCACTGAACATTATTGTGGAAATGTTGCATGTAATTTTAATTGATCTGAACTAGGTTAATGTTTGCATCACATAGGTTAACTCTGAATGCAATTGTGAAGTTCTTGATAGTATAATGCAAGAAAACTTCATGGCTATAAATTACTTGCTGACTCCTCCGCCCCTTCCTTGCCCCCTCTTTCTCCCCCCCCCCCATGTGATGAGAAGGCCTAACGATACCTAATAAAGATGGTTTAAACACCATAGAAGTGCACCCAGATTTTCATGCAGTGAATCAGCATTCAGCCCATGTGTTGCACTATTCTCTAAATAAAGCATGCCTTAGATCAATAAGTCATGAGGAAAGCAAATATATTTAGTATGCTGAGAAAGATTTTTCCCTATAGAATTTCTACAACATCTTGCTTTGATGAGAACCATCATGACCATCTTACTCGGAGTGAGAGCAGCAAATTTTAATGATAAAGAACTTAAGGGGGGGGGACCTTAGATGGGCTCAAACAGTGGGGCATGAGAGCAGTAAGCATAGTTATAAGTTTGGGTTTTAAGTCTGATCAGATCTCAGATCCAATTTGTTGTAGAGATACGTTTACACTGAAGCTGAAAACACAGAGCACAGTCATCATGTAACACTCCTAGCCAACCTGGTTGTGGAAGTAATCAAGGCTGCAGGGCACCCCATAGAGAACCATCAAATCAAGTCTGCTATGGAGCTATCTGGTAGACTGAATATTCAGAAATCAATGTTGCATCTGCCAGTAGACCCTTTGGTTCACTGAAACTCCCACCTACCTAATGCATCTGGGCAATTGGTTTCTGAAACCAGTTTCCTTCAGGATAAATTTAATACATCTTGAGGGTGAGGCATAAGGAAATTGATTATGAGTTTGCCTGGTGCAGAGATATAAACATCTGTAAGATCATAGATTTTCAACCAACCTTGTGTTGGGGGGCTATTATTTTGTGAATAATTTGAAGCCTACGTTTCTCATACTTCATGCCAGCATGGCATTTTTTAATTAGGAAGTTGATTAAAAAGGGCATGGTATACTATGGATGAATGTCCATCTGGCAACACTCCAGCTGTTTTTGGAGTCTGGGTCTGTGGAACGTGTTGCTCATCACCAGTTGCAGCGGTGGGGAGAATCAGGGTAAGGCTGTGGATTTTTAAAAAATTACTTGCTTGGTAGGGTCTGAGAAGGCTGTTCTTTTGTTCTCACTCAAATTAAATCAAAAGAAAGACACACACTGACTTCAATGAATTTTGGATCCAGCCCTGATATATACAATAAGAGTTTGAGCCAAATACATCTATGTTGTATTACACCAGTGATGAATTTAGCCCTTTACATTTAAGACCTGACAATATACTATAGCCTCCTGTGTGTTGTGGCTAATTAGGTTTTTTAAGGGAAGAATGTAGGGGCAAATACTATAGATTCAGTAATGCAGATGATCCTTCAGACTGAGCAATGAAAGGCCTATGTTTTCACTGGTCTCTGCTACAGGAATAGTTATACAAATCATCACACATTTCACAAAGACTGGGAGAATGGGGATATTTACTTGAAAGAGGGCCAGTTTTTATATAATCTGTGAATGGCTTGCTTTATTTTTCCAAGGGAAATTCCCTCTTCTCCCATTCTCTCTCATCAGGACAGAAGTATATTACCAAGGGAATAAAATTTTATGCCTAATGTTAGTGTTCCTCTGCCTAATGTGGCATGAATAAGTGCTATGTTACAGCATTTAACCCTGTCCATCTTTGTCACTTCATGAACATTTGCTCAGTCCAAAAACAAAACCCCCACAATGAAATAAGAAAAGACATCTCTGATTTGTTGTTTGGATAAACTATGGAGAGTGATCTCTCTTTCACTTACAGCAAATGCTCTGGGATTCCTTTGTGCTGCAGCAGAGACTCACGCTTCAGGATCAGGGAATACCTTTTAAAGGGTTTCCCCTGCCCTCTTGTGCTGCTGACTGCCATTGGCTCATCCCTTTAATTCTTATCTCCTTCCCCAGAATGATTAGCTAAATCAAATGTCTTAATTTTCTAAATTTAAGAGTAGCTTATGCCAGTCCAGCTGCTAAATAAGGAGTCTCAGAAGATAGTTTCAGGGATGCTGAATTATTCCTCCATTGTCTCAAGGAGTAAGAGGCCCAAGTTTGGATGTGAAGCTGTACGTGCTGCAAGGCTGTGCACAACATTGATACCAGGGAATAAGTACAGCTATAGAGAGCCATCATGATATGAAACTTCTTTGGGGAGAACTTGTGTAGATTTCACAAGGAATGTAATTAAGTAAAATACCTTAAAATATTTTAGAAACCATATTGATGAGCACAGGCAAGGTATGTTGTATGAGTATTTTTAGAACTTTTGACATGTTTGTGGAAGGTATTAGATATTATGATATCCAGTGTAATATTTTTGGTGTGCCTTGGTTATACAGCATATACTGATCTCTTGGCTATGTGTGTGTAGACAGAAAGGCCTGGCTCACCGCTAGTCATCTATGACCTCTGTGTGTGACATCTGAAGCATTGGCACCATGTAGTCTAGTAGGCCAGTAAAGTCTGTTTGGGCTGTCCATTTGAAAGTAAAAAAATATAAAAAAGACAAATGCAGAAGCTTCCATGTATATCAGAGCATTTAGATTATTATATTACCATAGAGCCAAATCCAACCCAATTTACTTTGAAATCTGGAATTATCAAATCTAAAGATTAAAACCCCCGAGAAAGGAACTTTGATGCAATTGTAGCTCTATATTGTGTCTAACCCTGCCAGTGACTAAAACTGACCTAGTGTTTCAATTAGTACTTAAACATACATTTAATGGTTACTTGCCTTTTTGAATATCAAAAAGATCAGTAGTAACTGATCCAAGAGGAGTTTGCCAGACATGAACCTTAGAATAAGGAGACATTTCGATATACATAGCCATATTAACAGAATTAAGGTCCCAATCCAGCTCCTATCAAAATCAATACGAGTTTTGTCATTGACCTTATTGGAAGCAAAAGCACAATCCTCCACTGTTGAAACATATTACATTAAAAATGTGTTCAATAGAATTCAGTTTCTGAAACATGATTACTTTACCTGTGGTTTATCAATTGCGTTGTTAAGAATCAGGTGCCTTCGCTGGTTTTTGACAAAAATCAGTTTGTCCAAAAATATGACTACTCACATTGAATTTGAAGTTTCATTACTGAATACAGTTTTTCTGATAAATCATTATCATGGTTTTAGTAAGTTAAAAAACAATCTTTCCCCATGAGATCTCAACACCCATAATGCTAGCCAAGAATTGTTCTCCTGTCCTCTCCAGAGGCATGGTATCGCACCTGTTTACAAATAGACTGAACCACTAATGATCAAAACAGTGGTCTATTGAAAGGGTTAGTGAACTTGTATCAATAAATCAGCTTTTAATATCAGCAAGTAACTTTTTGTCCTTATTAAACATTTAATAAGTGATAGCTGTTGAAGGCTTCATGATAATTTCCTGATCATGGTTAGGACCTTATCTTGCTAGCTAATTAATCAGTACTACCAATCTCTCTCTCCCAGGGCTTCATAGTGTTCTTAAACTGTGTACAGACACTCCATTGACATAATTAGAGCTTCAGTATGCAAATCAAGAGTGTTGGACTGCTCTAAGTAAATAAACAGTCATATGGTATATTCTGCATGGGCATCATCAGACATATGTATGTAGCAATGCATACCTCATGGCAGATTTGAGAGGTGATCCCACAGTTATGTCACAGAATGCATATATGACATAATAATATTAATAACCACAGATATCTGCTGGATCTGTGGAGAGAATTCTTACTGTTTCAGAGAATTAGATGGCCGTTTATAGATGGTAAAAAAGACTATCTTTATAACAAACTAAGGCCCTGATTCTGAAAACATTTATGCATGTGAGTAGACGCATTGAATTTAATAGGACTACTGACTTATAGTTAAGCATGTCTGTAAGTGTTTGCAGGATTGGAGCATAAGTGCTTAAGCCAGAGACATTGCTACACCTCCTACCACCTCCAAGTCACTAGTGGGTTCCACAAAAATGAATTTCAGAGTCTGGTTTTGAAGTTTTTCTGTTGTAATATTGCAACTTTCATGTCTGTAATCACGTGACCAGAGAGATCGAAGTGTTCTCCGACTGGTTTATGAATGTTATAATTCTTGACATCTGATTTGTGTCCATTTATTCTTTTACGTAGAGACTGTCCAGTTTGACCAATGTACATGGCAGAGGGGCATTGCTGGCACATAATGGCATATATCACATTGGTGGATGTGCAGGTGAACGAGCCTCTGATAGTGTGGCTGATGTTATTAGGCCTTGTGATGGTGTCCCCTGAATAGATATGTGGGCACAGTTGGCAACAGGCTTTGTTGAAGAAAACTTCAAAACCAGACTCCAGCGAGAGACTGTTGAATTGGAATTCATTTGCAAATTGGATACAATTAACTTAGGCTTGAATAGAGACGGGGAGTGGCTAAGTCATTATGCAAGGTAACCTATTTCCCCTTGTTTTTTCCTACCCTCCTCCCCCCCCCCCCCCGTTCTTGTTTAAACCCTGGATTTGTGCTGGAAATGGCCCACCTTGATTATCATACACATTGTAAGGAGAGTGATCACTTTAGATAAGCTATTACCAGCAGGAGAGTGGGGTGGGAGGAGAGAAAACCTTTTGTAGTGGTAAACACCCATTTTTTCATGGTTTGTATGTATAAAAGCATCTTCTGTATTTTCCACAGTATGCATCCGATGAAGTGAGCTGTAGCTCACGAAAGCTTATGCTCAAATAAATTGGTTAGTCTCTAAGGTGCCACGAGTACTCCTTTTCTTTTTAGTTTTCTTTGAATCTGAAGTCCTGAGTCTCCCTTACAAGGTACGTTGTGTAGGCATCTGCATAGTGGAAAGTGGGTGTGGAATTTATACTAAACCAGAAGTGCAGCACTTTACACCCACTTTGCCCTCCGTGTAACTGGACTAGGTGGAGGGCAACTGAATATCTGCTTCTTAGTGCCTCTTTTTCTTTTCGTTACAGACTAGTAGCTGTCTGGGGCATACACTTTTGCTGAAGTCTAGATCACAAGCACTAGATAAAAACATAAGTAATATGCTTTGTACTTCTTTTTTATCTGAAGATTTCAAAGTGCTGCATGAATACGTATTCATTAACTAAGACTCACCGTATACCTTTGGGGTAGTTTATATCGTTTTCACCCTTTTCCACATGGGTGAACTACGGCACAGCAAGGTTAAGGGACTTGCTCGAGATAAGTAAGCCAATCGCAGCTGACATAGAACCTAACTCACCTTTCCCTATGCTCAGATAAATTGGTTAGTTTCTAAGGTGCCACTAGTACTCCTTTTCTTTTTCCCTATTCTGTTTTCTTGGTAGCTTTTTTACTTTGAGGTAATTTGATTATTAAAGCACATTCTGATAGAAGGAAATGGAACATTCCTACCTAATATGCCTTAATAACATGACAACCAAACATTTACTCTGGTGTAAGGATTTGAGACTATTACAAATGCTGATGGAATCAATAGTATAGTTGCCTAGATAACACACGTAATGCAATATTTTGGGTAGGGTAGTTCATTCAGCTAATTCGTCAATCAATGATGCACGCTTTGGGGCAGAAACTGTTTTTTGTATGTGTTTATACAGTACCTAGAATTAGGTACTGGTTAGGGTGTTATTCTAATGAAACCAACACAAAGACCTAAGCCTACAACCCCACATTTATTTATTTATTTATTTATTTATTTATTTATTTATTTATTTTGGATGATCAGCTACCAAAGATCAATTTCAGAAAAAGAGAATAAACAGGAAAATGCATATTTCTTATTTACCATGTGATAGCAGTATAGTACTTTGGCATTGATATGAGAGTAGCTTTGGAGATTGCCGTGAAATGAAATCAATGCCCAATGACCACAGAGATCCACTAGGGCTTTCTAGTACAGAGGCAGTATCACTTTTTCATTAAACTCACCTAATGGACACAGACTCAAAATCCCACTCATCTACTCTGTTGTTAAGCTTCCTCAAAACAGTCCTGCACCCCAAACAAACACATCTATATTTTTGTGGCAAAATACATTCAAGAAACCATTATCAGAAGATACTAGTCCATTATCGTGTCACTGACGCCTGGTCTACACCTAAAGCTTAGGTTGATCTAAATATGGTACTCGGGATGTGAAAAACTCACACCGCAGAGACATAGTTAAGCCCATTTACGACTTCTTCCATTGACCTAGCTACCCCCTCTTGAGGGGGTGGATTTATTACAAGGATGGAAAACCCCTTCTGTCACTGTAGTAAGTGTTCACTACAGCGGTGTAACTGCAGTGCTGCCGCTGTTGTAGTGTAGACATAACCTGAGAGTTCTCATGGCCAGCAGTATAATTAATTGTAGGGGAATTAAGAGAAACGAATTAGTCACTATTTCTTCTTTTGTTTTTGTGCAGCAATAAGGAGTTTGCAATCAGTGCATCTTCTGACATTGCATTGAAATTATATTTGCAATGTTACTATTATCAATTTGAGCATCTTCGTGTGCTCAGCTCTGCACAAACAGAAGGATCCTGCAAAGGGACTCACCCATATTGACACTGATACCCACACATAGTCCCACTGTAATGATGGAAGTTCTGTGCAGGCGTAAAGTCAGCATGGGCAGATTACTTTGTGGGATCTGACCTATATTAGATAGACAACGCAGTGCAGACACATCAGGCACTGGAATGCCAGGTGATATTCAAAACTCATAGTGGTGCAGATATCGCCTTTTTAAAAGTGTAACACACTTGTGGTTGCAGAACTCCAGGGAATAAAATAATTCAAAGAGGAATTAATTGACAAGAAGGTGGTATTTTGTTCCACAAAGAGTGAGAAGGGAAATATAGAAAGATAAAAATTGTGATCAGAAGGATTATGACACTTCACACAACCAGCACAAATGTTTCAGTAGACCTTTACTGTGCCAGGGTCTAGAATTAAAAAGTCAGAATTCCTGCACTTTCCCCATAAAGTGTCAAGCACCGCCTACAGTGACTCTTTAACAAAGTTAGGGAACCATGTTTAAATATGAATGATCCAACTGGACTGGTTTCCAACATGGGTTGGCTCACCTTTGGCAATGGGGCCAAACTGTGTTAGAGCTGAGTTAAAACCTGACTTGAGTCTACTGATGGGCATGTTGGACTTGTATAAGATGGTTGGACAAAATCTCAAAACCAAAACTGATTTTAAAGCAGGTTCCTTACCTCTATATAAGGCCTAGGACCAGATCTTCAGCTAGAATAAACAGACCTAGTTCCACTGACTTCAATTTGTCCTAGTATGGGTAGTTTTCTACTAGGTCTTCAAAATACCCCTAAAGGAGCAAAAAATTCTTAGGTAAAAAACACAGCTCAGGTCCCTCTAAATGAAGTGTTCTGTTTTTTACCATGTCCGCTTTCCCTTTTTCCTAAAAATCAGCTGGGGAGGAAAGACTAATCTTTTCTTTGGTATCTCACGTCTATGGCACTGAAAATAATATTGTAGGAAACAATCCTGCACTGGCAGGGAGATATTCTGGTTGGCTTCATTTGTCTCTTCCATCTTAAACTCTTTTCATGGAATCACAGAAGTTAAAATATAATGAGGCAGTATGAAAAACAGTGTGAATTGAAGAGAGGGATGGGACAAAATGAGCAAAAAACCCCAAACAACCCCCCCCCCCCCGCCAGTTCTATCTTGTTTGTTTGTATTAAGGGGAATGCAAGTTCGTTACAAGTCAACCTTGTTGTAGAGCAGGGGCAGCAGGTTAATTCCAGTGCCTCACTATCAAAACACCATGCCATACTTCTTACCACTTTCCTTTGTATTGTTATTGGTTGATGCTGAGAATTCACAGAATCAAGTTGTAGGGACTATACAAAGCTTCCTAATACAAAAAGAAAATGTAAACAATATGGTGCTGCTTGATTTGCTGTGTGATGTGCACAGGTAGGTTCATTGCACTGTAGAGAGACGCAATACTTGACTTAGTCACAGCTAGAGAAGATTAAGGGCCAAATTCGTCTCCCTGTAACACCAGTGTAAACCTAGAGTGTCCCCACTGATACCGGTGGGGTTTCTCTGGATGTACACTGGTGTTACTGAGAGAAAAATTTCATTCTAAGTGTGGCTTATCAACTCTTGAGGAATAATATTGTACTCTGGCAGAAGGCTGGGCATTAAAGTAAAATAGAGAGATATGATATATCTCAAGACCAAATAAAAGGGGGGAAAAACTGGTTTGGGGTTTTATTTAAGAGATTTTATGTTTTGAAAACTAGAAACTCAGAACCTCCTTAAAAAGACAAAGCCTCCTTCACACAATCCCAAAAGCAGCCCTTCAAACAACTTTCCAATTTTAAAATACTCTTGCATTAAACTTGATTTAGCAGTTTATCAACTTTTTTTGCACACCTAAAGTTTTTAAAATTATTTTTCACCTAACACCCCATGGCATTGGTCTTGCATTTTGAGTCAAAATGAAATTGTTCTTGGCAATGTTGGGAAGAAATAAGATCACATGGGGGAGAGAGAGAGGTTGGCTCCATGGAAAAAATCCGCTCCCCGCTACTAGTATTCTAAGGCTACATCTTCACGGACAAAAAAGGGTGTGGTGTTAGCTATCTTACTGTAAAAACAGAGTGGAAACAAGGCACTTCAGGATAAATTAAAAACCTGCGGCACCAGGTCTCTGAGCCCAGGTCAATTGATTTGGGGTGATGTGGCTCGAGCTGTGGGGCTAAACGTTGGCGTGTAGACGTTAGGGCTTGGGTTGGAGTCTGGGCTCTGAGATCCTTCCCACATAATCGGGTTTCTGAGCCTGGGCTCCAGCTGGAGCCCGAACATCTGCACTACAGTTTTTTGCCCTGCAATCCAAGCCAGCTGACCTGAGCAAGTCATGGCCAGGCCACGGGTCTTTTATTGCAATGTAGTCAGAACCTTAGTTTTACCACAAGGTCAACCACAAGAAGGGGGTATAGTGTTGAGCTTGCCTAGTTACCTCATGGTAAACGCTACACATGCCTTGTCTTCACGTAGGTAGATAACTGTCATGCTTTAGTTGTCTTGCTGTTTTGAAAATAATATGAAAAAAAAACCCAACAACTCCCCCACCTTTGTGTCAGTGAAGACAAAGCTTGAGCTGGTTTAGACTAGCTGGGTCCAATCACCTCTTTTTTACACCCTGGTGTAACTCTGCTGAAATCAATGGCATTAATCATGATTCGTACTGAAGCCGGTGAGAGGAGAAGCAGGCCCATTGTCCATAATGTCAATTACAGCAGCTTTAAGTGCTTGGAGGTGAGGGAAGCACTTGTCATGTGCTTTGTACACAAGTGGGCAGGTTTATCTGTGGTTGGAATTACTGAATATGAGCTCTTCCAAAACCAGTTCAGGATGTTTTATATTCTGGGCCTTGTGTACTCTGAAGCACATTGGACCTGGTTTCTGTGGTAATACTCCTTTTTTAATTTCCGCTGTACGTGAGCGCTATATTCTGTGGCAAACTGAGAATTCTACAGCAGCATTGGCTGATTATAAAATAATTCCAGAGTATATGTTTACAAAAATAAATTCATTGAAATAAAAGTGTAGGAATATGCCACTGGACCTTTACAGAGTGCAAAAAACTACTTTTATGTGATCATTCTTGGATATGAAGTGCAAATGTTGGCTTTTTGCATCCCATACATCAGATTCGAGCACAGGCAGGAGAAAACACCACTGGGAGGAATATGTGGTTATTTGGTTATCCATATGGACAAGTAAAAAATAATTTGAAATAAAAAAAATCTTAATAATCAGGAAAATTTCTGGAGGGGATGGGATGATTTTTAAAAGGAAAATGGGGACACACATGCAGGAAAGGAAAAATCTAAGCCATGGTAGGGGACAACCTTCTAGAAATGTGAACATTCTTAAAAACCAAGGAAAGTTTGGAGAAATAAAATATTGTTACAAGGCTACAAACCAAATTCCAGCCAAACTAAATACAAAATGTATACAATAGAGATACCTTCGCTCAAACGTTAAAGACAAGCTTGGCAAAATTTGATTTTTATTGGTTTATAATTTGGACAGATAATAACATGGCTTATTTTTAAGCTTTTTTATCTTTATTGATTTCAAATTTTCATAATTTTGTGGGAAATTATGAGAGGGGTAAGGCAATAACTATTTAATGACCATAGTTGAGATTCAAAAAGTTAAAGCTTTATAACTGTTAAACACAAATTGTCAACTTTACATGTCAAAATATACAAAGTAAATATCCTTAAATCAATACATTCTCAAGCAGAATTTTTCTTTGCCTATCTGTACATTTTATTATTGATGGAAATATTTTTTTGGGCAGTTTGTGTGTTCGGTGAATTGCTGTTTATCAACATTTACCAATAAAAATTGAAACCTTCCAAGTCTAGTTAAAGGTAATAGCTAAGGTCTGAACCAGCAAAACTTAAAGCACGTGCATAGCTTTTACCCTGTTAGTGGTCCCATTGAAGTCAACTTTCAAATAAATTCCTTCCTCAAAGCTCATTTGAAGTCATTGGGACTTATTTATTATTTAAGATTTATATTGTGGTAGAGCTTAGAGACATCAGTCAAGTCAGAGTCCCATCGAGCTTGGCCTTGTGCAAATAAATAGAGCAAATGACAGTCTGTGTCCCAAGGAGCTTACAGTATAAAAGACAAGATATGATCAGATAAACAAGTGGATGGAGGTGTGTGGGGGTTGGAGGGAGGACAGGGTAACAAAAATAATAGGACATTTTAACACATGCCCAGTTCTTAGCCAATCCATAGCAGTAATCACAGGCTCACTACTTGCGGGGTGAACGAAGAATGCGTTTAAAGTTATGCTCGTACTTAAGTGCTCTACTGGACTTAGTCTTGTATGCATTTAAAATAAAAAAGAGGCCCAGCTTCTGGGACAGTAACTCTGCAGTGATATGCTTCTAGCGGGGTTCCACTGTGACTGCAGCAGCAGATAGGGCATAGGCTGTGAGAAGCGGGATTCTGTGCCTGATGTTTACAGTTTTGTCAGATCCCAATTGTAGGGTGACCAGATGTTAGGTGCTTTGTATTCTATACTCAACTATACCCCTCACTTCCTAAAATAAGTGTCCCAATTTTTCACGCTTGCTATCTAGTCATCCTACCCAATCGTGAACTTTTAATTGAAACAACTTATGGTAGTAAGTCTACACCCATTAGACAGTATTTGTGGGACTGAGTCCTTATCCTTTAGATTAGTGGGGAAGAAAAGTAAGCAGTAGAATTGGTGGAGAGACATGGAACACAATGGCAGTTGAAATTGTTGCAAATCTGAAAGCACCAAGGATTTCTGCCACAGAAGGAGAATTTCTGTGGCAGCTGAAACAAATAGTAAATCATGTGGCAGATTCTGTAGCTGCACATTTGCAGCAAACAAAGGTGCCTCTTTACATTGGTGCTCTAGCAGTATACTAGAGACAAAGACTTCCTTGGAGGAGCTTGTTGTGATCACACTACAGAATCTTGTATAAAAATTGTGCTGAAATCGAATTGTCTGAGGCAGTCAGAGTGCAATAATGCTGTATGTGTTAACAGTGCAGAACTGTAGTGTTTTTTCCAGTTATGCAATTCTCTGCATATTGATTGGTTCTGAGAGTCTGATTTGAATGATCAGAGTACAGCTATTGCTCAATAAGTATGCTGTAGATAGGAATATGTACTCTGATAGTGCAGGCAGCCCACAGTACAGGAACCTGCATTTACATTACAAATACTTCAAAATTACTGTACCATGAATCAGCAAATCTCTGTATTTTATTGGCTACTATACATCCTCTGTTGTGATTGGCTCCTTTAATCAGAATTCCTAACCAGTGTGCCAGCCAGAAAACCCCACCTCTGCATCTCATTCCCTCCAACTGAAGCTGAAAAACACAAAATGCATGTGTCGCAGAAGGAAAAATAAACCCAAAGAAAATGTCTGTCAAACCATTGAAAAGGTGGAAAATTAACCCCCCCCCCCCCCGAATCAATGTCACTCCTTACCAACCAGGAGGGCTATTGCTGCCACAATAATGGTTATATAACTTCACTTCTGTTTGTTTACACTGGGAAGGTCCCAAACGCTCTCTCCCAATTCACTTTTAGAATATTTCTTTCTTTCTTTTCTTTCACTTATCAAAATGTACACGTGCTGTAGTGTTCATCTGAGAGAAGAGCCATGCTGATATCTGGTGAGGGAAGGGGGTAGACTGCAGGAAGATGAGGCAGAGTTTATATAGGCTGAAGAGGAAGAGCGGAAAGCTTTTCAAATGTTTTAAAATCACCTTTCTGTGGTTTTGCAGGCCACATTGTTGGGTTTTTTCTTCCCTTTCCTTTTATTATTTGAATATTTAATAAAAATCCATATCACAACAATAGCATTAGTGTTGCTTCCTGTGTAAGTATGTAGTAACCATGACCAGGACAAGTAAGCTCTGGAAGAAATTCTGGTCCCAGGGGAATTTTGTCCTTGATTCCAATAGGGCCAGCATTTCACCTTCTGAGTCTATAGTTCTCAGAGTTTTTCAGACCACTTTAGTTATTACATTCTGAAAAGGAAACACTCTTATGTGCTTGTTATGTTATAAATACTTTTGTGAATGTTCATGTTCAGGTGGGGATGTGGTTTTGGGGTGAAAATAAAGAAATACGGGGTCAAGACCACTGGGCTGTATTTCTAGATCTGCCACTGTCCCACTCAGGGTCTCTGGACAGGTTGCTTCATCTATCTTTTGGCCTAATTCAAAAGTCCATTAAAGTCAATGGATGGACTCCTGTTGACTTCAGTGACTTTGAACCAGATGCTCTACACCTCAGTTTCCTAATCTATAAAAGTTATAAAGATAATGCTTAGCACAGAGAGTGCTGTCTGGCTTAATTAAGATTTTTCTAAGTTCTTTGAGATCTTTAGTAGACAAGAGTCACAGCTATTAATAGTAATAAATAAGACAATTTATAAAATACCTTGAGTGTAAGCTCCTGTGTTCTGATATAACACAAAATTGTGGATTCCCCTCCCTTGTTTTCATCTCTCTCCTCCCCTCTATCTCTCTTTGACTGTATACCCTTCTCCCTGATGGGGTGGCTAAGAGAGGCAGTCATTTGCCAAATGAATTCCCTCCTCTATGCTTCTTGGAAAAACATTTTGGGACTGACCTAAAGCCCACTGAAGTCCTTGGAGAGACTCCCACTGACTTCAAAGAATTTCAGCTCTGACCCTCTGTTTAGCTATCCTAGGGAAGTGTTTGCCATTATCAATTATCCACATATTTTATTTAAGCTGTTTTCGCTTTTTCAGTAACTTCTTTTACCCATGTGCGATGGTGTTTCTTTTATACAGCAGTGACATTTAACATCCCCCCCCCCCGTAAGTTATTTAATACAAGCAAAAGGAATACTGTAAGTTAAATCTATTCTGTCCTGTTTCTGGCCTGCAGAAAGTCATAGGGTTTATTGAGATGGCATGGGTGTAACTAAGGGCAGAATTCAGTCCTTAGTGCTTATATGATTGCTACCATATCAGCACTTTCTGTGGAGTGGGAGCCAGACTGATCAGTAGAATAAGGTGTTTACTCTCTGAATAGTGTGTTATGCTTAAACCTCCTGGGGTTGGGGGGATTTCAGGACAGCGGTCAGGTCACACTACAGTGGGGGAAGGATGATCACTTCACTCCAGCCCACACAAGGAGAGTTTAGGCTTCTGCTTCAGACAAAGCTCTTCAACATTTCCCCTGTCAGGAGCATAGGTATTGCAGTGACCTGTGCATGAGGACAAGGGGCACTGGAATTGTAAGAGAAAGGGCCGCAAAAGAGAAACCATGTTCTTAACATAAGCTTTAAACAGGCAGTGTTTTGTAAGGGCCCCTTTTAAAAGGAACTACCCTTGCCTTGCTCTTGCACAACACAGGGGTTAACAGTTGTAGAAGGAACAAATGCTTGTCTCCTTTTTTTTTAAATAAATTCATCTTTCATTTACCAATGGACATTTTAGAAGTCAGAATTTCTTTAGAGATTAAAAATCAAATCCTTCCACTGTGAAATGTATGTATAAATCATAATGGCTTGTTGTACTCAGATATTCACTGCTTCTCAGTTTTATTTTGAAGGCAGGTACATTTTAGTGGTCATAATTTTGGGAATGATTAGTAGTGGCTAGACCCAGGCATGTTACAGGTGGAAGTTGTGTGAACTTCCTCACAAACACCTCTAGTACACCTCCCTGCTGCCATGCCAGACTCCTGCTCTGCTACTTGTAGGCCACCCCTGACAGTGACTGTGATGTAGATAAAGTCAAGGATTTAGAGCAAGGTCTCCACACTCATTGACACTTTTCTGCTAAACTGGATCTGGCCCAAGTCTCCAGAGATGAAACACTAATGTATTAAATCACCTAGACTCTGAGCAAGACTGCGGTGCATGCCATCATGCCTGAACAGAGCTTTGAGGAAATAACCTGCTCATACAGGGTTTTCTGCACACACATGCTCTCTACTAAAATTTGATAAAGAAAGGGGCAGTTTCAGTAGAAAACAAAGGGCCTGACTCTGCAAAGTGAATCACTTTATACAGAAGAATAATCCCACAAGAACCACTTGTGTGTAAAGTTTCAATTGAAAGGGCTACATTTTGTTCAGACCCTACTCCCAATGAGGGGAGCTTTCCTCAGGTTTGTCAGGCTGGTGTGGTAGGGTATGCAGTCCTGACTTCTGGAGCCTCGGAATGTAGTTGCTCATCTTTCTGTCCTGGTTCCTGTGTATGTCCCACACAAGCACAGCAAATGCTGTCATCGCCCTGGCAACAGGCCACAGAGTAACCCGATGGGAGAGATGGTAAATTAATTCAGAGTAATCCCTGTATTACAGGTGCAGGTGAGTGGGGGATGGAAGATTAACATAAGGGCTAGCACTAGCTCCAGTTGCTCTTTGAGGGTCTTTTAGCTCATTGGACTCCCATCCTTATTGACTGAGAGAAATCTCTAGTTCTGAGCTGTGCTGGCATCGATCATTGAAGGTATGAAATCAGACTCCACCAGTGTAAGGAACGGGTACTGTGGTTGCTGTCCACGGAGACAACTTTCCTCTTCAGAATTTTATTTCCACGAGCACAGAGCTGAGTCAGGTGGAGAGCTCCAGCCAGGAGCTGATCTGGCATGGTGTACTTTTCTTAAAGACCACTCATTTGAGTCCATGGAGCTGTCTGCCTCCCTAGAGATGAGTAAAAGATGTGTTTAGTCAATATAAGCAGACACTAACTACTAGAATGTTCAAATATCAACATTCAGTGACAAATATGATTATTTAACATCCCACACAAGTCTGCTTCAAAAGTAGAAGTTCCCTCTTCTCCCCACTTTCCAATGTTTTGAATGAAAAATGGTCATTTGATGAAGTTGTGAACTCAAACACAGGGTTACAAGGACCACTCTTTCTTTTGTCTTTCTACTCAACATTGTTTATGTTAAGTTTGAAAGGATTAGATTTTTATTAGTAAATGTCGGTAAATATTGATTTCACCATGCATACACACAAATTGATGAAAAAAATAGTTCTATCAATGATAATACAAATTTACTGATAGGCAAAGTATGAAAAATGCTGCTTGAGAACTTATTAGTTTGATTTGAGGAAATTTACTTTGTATATTACAATGTGATGATGACAGTTTGTGTTTTAATGGTTATAAAGCTTAAACTTCTTGAATCTCAACATCCACTGTCGTCATGTAATATGATCTCCCCCTATAATATTCTGTAACTGTGAAAATTTAAATTGATAAAAATAACAGTAGTTTAAAATCCATAATTTTGTGCAATTGTGAAAGTGTAAATCAATAAATATCTAAAAATGCTTAAAAATGCACTGATATTTTCTGTCAAAATTATAACAAAAAATAAATTGAGTTCTGCCAAACCTAGTTAATGTCAACACAATACTATCAGGTTGGTTGAAAGTACATTACTTCGTTCATTTAAAATCTTGTCTTTAATGTGCAAGGCTCTTGTTAATGGAGTTATGTTTTCAGTTTGAAATAGCACATTGTTTCATAAACATTTTACCTCCATTCTACATAGACAAAAATGTCTGGCTTATAGACTGTACGTACAAAATTGGGAAATTAATCAGTTAATATTTTTCATAGCTGCAGAACAAACAGTATTACAAAGATTATTGTTTAGTTCATTAATCTTGATAATAAAATAATTATTTATAATGAAGAAATAATTGTCATTCGAGCCGGTTGGGAAATGGATATTTTTTCCACAAACAATTTAGATTTTTCAGCAAAAAATCAACACCCTCAAATTTTTTGGCTGGAAACTTAAAATTTTCATTTGTAAATGCCACCATGGTGCCTCATGGGAGTTGTAGTTCGGGTACCTCATGCTCCTGTTCTCCTGGGCTACCAGGTCAGACTACCTCTCCAATGAGATCACCAGTATAAATATGATTTTTTTCTTTCTGAATACCTATGTATAAAATGAGTTTTCTGTCTGAAAGTATGGCTTTCCCTTTTTTTCCCCAAAAAGTTCAAAGCAAAGCCAATGTTCTTAGCTGTTTTATGAATCCCACAAAATGTGATTCCATCTGACAGGATGATTTTGCTGTCAATTAGAATATTCTCTCACAGTTCAGAGATTCCTGCCACCCCAGCTCCCCCCATCTCCCCCCCCCCCCAAAAAAAACCCACATTGTGTTGCACGTAATGAAAATATTTGTAAACATCCTTTCCTTCCTCCTCCCCCCCCCCCCCAAATACTGGCACTTATGAATGTCTTTGTAATTTTACAGTGTAGTATCCTTAGTGTATTATCATAAAAACATAAGAGCTTTTCCAGCTGGAATGATACAAACATATGAGTCTAGATAATACTTAGTCCTGCCATGAGTGCAGGGGACTGGACTAGATGACCTCTCAGGGTCCCTTCCAGTCCTATTATTCTGTGATTCTAAGTGTGAGGGGAAGATTCCTCTAAATGATCTGGATGGGTATGATTGGCAGGACATTACTTAGGGACTGATCTTGCATTCCTTGCCCACCTGATACTTTTGGTTCACATGAAATGCAGGAAAGGGCCTTTAATTAGTTTTCTTGCCACGATGAGATCACAAATTGACACACACAAAGGGCCAAATTCTGCCCTGCTGATTTTGACAAGGTTGCACGGGTGTAATCAACAGAAGAATCTGTCATTTATGCGATGTTTTTCATAGTAGCATATTTCTGTGGTGAGGTAGGGAAGTTTATGAGCAAAATAAGGGCTAATCCTAAATTGACTGAAGATCCATTGTTGGTTTATATTGAGTATCTGCAGTGAGAAAATGTTGGCATAAACTGGTGGTGGCAGTTACTGGTGGCAGCAGTTCACTTGCGCTGTCACCTCACAGTATAGCTTCAGGAGAGTGGAGGGAGACTCAAATTACTTGAAAGACTGCAGAGTGCACAGAAGGATGGAAGTAGATGGCACCTGCAGACCTACAGTTGACCCAGAAAGCTGACCATGGATCTTTCAAGACATACTTAGGGTGGGGAAAGACATTTGAATCTGTTCCAAGAGACAAAAAGGGGAAAGAACATTTCCCTCCCCACTTCATATCCCCTTATAAGGGGCCCTGGTTCAACCTGGCCAGCCATGGAGGGGAAGGAAAAGGGGCCTTTAGAACTTAGATGGCAGCCAGTAGAAGACCTGACTAAAAATCAGGCAGTTAATGGTTGTCTGGGCAGATATTGCTAGATCTCTCCCCTGGTTTTCCCATGCAGAGAGAAGTGTTCCATACGCAGAACATTTTCCTGCAGACTACTGAGCTCAGCTCTTGCCAAGTAAGAAAAAGAGGACATAATCTCCAAGTATTGTTTAAAAATTAAAAGGTAAATGCAGTTGTAATTTTAAAATGGATACATATATTCCCTTATTGATTTGGAATCTAAATTTTTAAAAATTTATTTATTAAAGTTTTTCAATTCACCTTTATTTCATATATTAAAATAATATAATTCAAACATAACATTTCCTAACTGGGACTGGTAAAATTGAAGCAAACCCTGATCTTAGAAAGACTAAGCACGTGCGTAACTTGAATTCATTGAAGCTACTAACATGATTCAAGTTAAGTCTGTACGTAAGCCTGCAAATTGAGGCCTTGCTGATACGCTGAAACTGACCATCCACAAAATCCTGTCAAATCCACAAAATAAACTGAAAATAGAGAGACAATTTTTTTTGTCAGTTTCTGGAAGTTACAGTAATTTTATGTGCTACCTGTAATATAGTGAGCATAAAATTTCCCAACAGAAATGCAATTTTCAAGCTGCTGGTGTCCATATAATATGCAAAATGTTTATACTCTTATTAAGAAACTGAACAGCTAAGATTTAGTAGGTGATGCTTTCCCCTCCCCCCCCCCAACCCCCGCAAGCTTTATGCTACTAACCTACTGCAATGCGATTTGCTTCTCTTTTACCAAGGGCTGTTTGATGCAATCTGAGGTGTTCCAGAGGGCTGGTTTACAAGTAACACCTTCACTTTGCTGTATGTGTTCCTGACCTAACCCTCGTTTTAGCCATAAACCTAGTTTACTTTTATAGACACACGCACAAGTAAGATTGGAACTGCTGCTGCTAAATTGTAAATGTTGCTTCAAATTGAAAGCATTTACCATTCATACATTGAGAATTAGTGAAGCTGTGCATTCTGGATCTAGTGTTTTCAGCAATTCCAATCCCAGCCAGATGAACACACATCTGGATGATGTGTTTGTGCTGACTTCTGTCCCCTGCTGCTCTCTTTGTTCTATCATTGTCTGACACCCACATCCCACTCCCTCCTTTCCCTTTTTCTAAATGTAATTGTATCAGGGCCACATCAATACCAGAAAGAAAAATAATCACTACCTTATTCCATACCACAAAAGTGTCAATAAATCTGCATTAATCAACAAACCTTACAGCCAATCATAGTAAACAATGCAGATGATTTCAGCTCCAAATTAGGAATAAACTCCTATGCCAAATAGCAGACTGCTCATACCAGGAATAATATCCCACTTCTACCAAGAGGACTACAATTCTCTTACTAAAATCTATAACTTGCCACAATTTTCTTTTGACAAAGACACCCCCCCCTTTGTATACATGTTATATATCATCCCCATTACCGTTACCTGAGCACCTCACCATCGTTGGTGTATTTATTCTCACAACACCCTATGAGGAAGTGAAGTGCTATTATCCTCATTTTACAGACAGGAATGGAGGCACAGAGAGACAGTGGGTATGTCTACACTGCAGTTAGACACCCACAGCTGCCCTGTGCCAGTTGACTTGGGCTTGCAGGGTTCAGGCTGCAGGGCTGTTTCCTTTCAGGGTAGACTTCCAGGCTCAGGCTGCAGCCTGAGCTCTGGGACCCTCCCACCTCTTTGGGTCCTAGAGCCCAGGCTCCACTCAAAGCTCAGAAGTCAACCCTGCAATGAAACAGCCCTGCAGCCCAAGCCTCCTGAGCCCAAGTCAACTGGTACGGGGCAGCTGTGGATTTTTAATTACAGTGTAGACATAGCCTAAGTGGCTTGTCCAAGATCACACAGGAAGCCTGTGGTAGAGTAAGGAACCGAATCCACATCTCCCCAGTGTCAAACTAGCACTCTATCCTCTTGGACATTCTTTCTTTTTCTTTCTATATTATCTAGACACTGTGATTATTTCCTGCACCTTTAAAATTCTAATAACTACATCTGTCTGCAGAGAGCAGCCCTTTTAAAAACACAAGAACCAGCCATGCTTCGTCAGACCAATGGTATCCTGTCTTCCAACAGTGGCCAATGCCAGGTGTTTCAGAGGAAATGAATAGAACAGGCAGTCATGGAGTGATCCATCCCCTGTTGCCCACTCCCAGCTTCTGGCAGTTGAAGATTTAGAGACACGCAAAGCATGGGGTTACATCCCTGAGCATCTTGGCTAATACACATTGACGGACCTATTCTCCATGAAATTATCTAATTCTTATTTGAACCATATTATAGTTTTGTCCTTCTCAGCATCACCTGGCAATGAGTTCCACAGGTTGACTATGTGTGAAGAAGTACTTCCTTTTATTTGGTTTAAACCTGCTGCCTATTCATTTCATTGGGTGACCTCCCCGGTCCTTCTTTTATATGAAGGAGTAAACAACACTTCCATGGTCACTTTCTCCACAGTGTTCATGATTTTATAGACTTCTATCATATCCCCCCTCAGCTGTCTCTTTTCCAAGCTGAACAGTCCCAGTCTTCTTACTCTCTCTTCATACGGAAGCTGTTCCATACCCCAGTCATTTTTGTTGCTCTTCTCTGTACCTTTTCCAATTCTAATATATCTTTTTAGAGATGGGGTGACCAGACCTGCATGCAGTGTTTAAAGTGTGGGCGTACCATGGATTTATGTAGTGCATAGTTATATTTTCTGTCTTATTATTTATCCCTTTCTTAATGGTTTCTAACATTCTGTTAGCTTTTTTGACTGCTGCTGCACATTGAGTGGATGTTTTCAGAGAACTTTCCACAATGACTCCAGGATCTCTCTCTAGAGTGGTAACAGCTAATTTAGATCCCACCATTTTGTATGTATAGTTGGGATTATGTTTTCCAATGTGCATTGCTTTGCATTTTCTTCCCAGAGTTGCTGACACTTGTTACTGAGTGAATCTCACATGCTGTGCTCTTACAGAGACTTTTTATCGCTTGTTGTTATGTGTTTGCTTAACAATCTCACTATCATTCTGAAAATTCCCTATACAAAGAGCACACATTGTACTCTTATTTCAAAGCGACTGTTATTTTAGATGAAAGAGAACAACAAAAAAGAACAAAAGTAAATATCCATGGGAAAGCAGAATTTTACTGTGTGATGGTCCAGGCCTTTGAGAAAACATGAGATGATAAAGGAACAGATGACATTGGGCAAAATAGGAAAGGAGGTTGGAATGGAAGGAAGGCTTATACAGGAATAAATAATGAGGACAGCAAGGAAAGCTATATATATCAAACAATTTATCTGGCAACTTTTGTCCTCTCTCTCTCTGTAAGTTACATGAAAAAAAGACTTAGGGTGTATTTTGTCATTTTTTAGTTATTCAGAATTATTTAACAAATATATCATGACAAGATTTTAGCTTATGGGTTGCTTGTGAACACTATTTGTGGCATATATTTATTATTACCATTGTGATTGGTCACCTTAGTCATCTGGTATTGTTTCTGTTCCCTGCTCCACTCAGGGTGGAAAATCAATACCAGTCAGACTCCACAAATAACAAATAACTGAAGTGTTTGTGAACAATCCACAGACTAGAAACTGTGGGTCCAAATTATTCAGAGAATATTTGGGCATAACAAATATGTTCATAGAAGTCAGGGTCCATTTGCAAGCAGAGAAAAGGGCTTCCTTCATTAGAAAATGTATTTGCAGTGAACAACTTAACTAATCAATGTAAACTCACTTTGGCAGATGGTTGAATTGGTGCTCCATCCCTCTCCTCCACTCTAGGAATTGGTTTCCGGAGTGTAGGCTCCTCTGGGCAGGCATTGTAAGGCAAAGGTGTTTGCTTTTGATGTTGCAAGGCAATGTAGATGAGGATAGGGTTCAGGTTTGCCAAATTTTGTACCTATGATCTGAAACCTAACCCAGACATGAGCTTCTTTAATTTCTTCCCTTCCAAACTTAATGGTGTCTCTGAAATAATAATCCTTACTTTCAAACAATTTTAGGTGGTTGTCCACCTAATCTATATATAAAGGGCCCACATCAGCATAGCACTGTATTCTCAGTTTCTTTCTAATTTTAGTAGAACTATATTAAGCAAGATTCAAATTATTTTTCAACTTAGGAAAGTACAGATTCATGTCACATCAAACATGTATTTCTCTATGAAAGAAATGCAAATTACATGTTAAAAATTCCATTAAACCAGCATTGTCCTTTGCAATTTCTAGCATGCCAGGATTACCTGCCAAGAGTTTATTTTGTGAAGGAGACCAGAATATAATGAATTTAATCTTCCTGACCCAGGCAAACAGATGCGACTGTAGGAGCATTGCAGAGGCTGATGTGGTTGGTGCAACTTTGCTACTATATAAAAGACACAGTAAAGAAAAATATTTCTGAAGATAATATTAAAGTGCCATAAAAATTAAGTACTGTATAGAGACTATCAGCATTAGTATAAGCCAGGTCTTCTTCTGGTATAAAAAAGGGGAACAAGTCCTTAAAGGAATACTGTTCCTCTCTGTTATGTAGCAGAGAATCATGGCTGTCTGGAGCAATTATCCCAAGTGGTCTGAATTCTAGTGGGAGATAAATGGTTGTGACCTGAGTCATTCTTCCTAAGCCAAAGGCAAGGATGCATAATGGGGTCAATGTCAAGAGTCTCACAGTTAAGCTTGCAACAGATACAGCTAACATTATTAGCAATACTATTAAAAATGTGTACTTATTTTAAATATCTTAAATTACTAAAAAGCATACTTTTTTTTTTGTTTTGAAGTAGTGGATGATCTGTATGTGTTGAGTAGAGGTAATAAATATTTGTTTTATAAATTGAATAATTTTAGCATCATAGGATGTTTATAACATGGATTACAGCCAACAGGAAACACAATATGGATTTTCAGTGAGCAAGTTCAAGTATGCAGTCTGTATGCTGTATAGATTACTTTATACCTTGGCATTGCTGTTGGGTCGAGAGAAAGACAGAGAAAAATCTGGCTATTGAAATTTTGTGGCAGCAACAAGAAAGGGAGGACATATAACAAGGGAGAAACAGTGACAACTGCAAATGAGGCATGCTTCTATTTCCACCCCACAGCCATTACATTTAAAATTATTGCACTCCAAATTTTTACTTTAAAAAAAATAGTTAAGGGCTGGAGAATTTGGATGATTGGAAACTGGATAGCAGCTTTTCACTTTTAGATCCTGGTTCAAATTAGGGATTGGTGAAGCAGCTGTGATAAAACAAGAACCAACACAAATGTTTGTCCAAAACTCAACCTTTCTTGAGATTAGGTTTATTTAAAAATATAAAATTAATTTCCTTTTGCATGCCTTGGTTGCATTTGAAATCAGAAATGATATGACACAATACAATGAGAGCGAGCAACTACAGCTTGTATGATATTTCTGACCCAACTAGAAGAAAGGAATTATTATCTTGTGAGGAAAGGTCTCAGATTTCTTGCATAATTTTGTGGACTCAAGAGGTTTGGATATTTCACCCTTATGGAAAACGCCTACTAAATTGAATAAAGGAAGAGACCAATGTGACTTTACAGAAATTGCTCTAAAAACCTATTAGAAAATACTCTAACAATCTATAGATACGATAGGGAATTGTGTGTTTCTGCTGTTTTTCTAAAACAGCAGAAATTTATTTAATAGAAGTGTTCCCCTTCTATGGAATGCTGTAGACAGCTATTAAATTCTACACTGTTTTTTCATAAGGGTAGATAGTTTGGCTACAAATCCAAACATTCAGGTGATTACGCAAACTGCACCAAATCTACAAATATCAGAGGGGTACCTGTGTTAGTTTGTATCCACAAAAACAATGAGGAGTCCCGTGGCACCTTAAAGATGCATCTGAAGAAGTGGTTTTTTTACCCACAAAAGCTTATGCCCAAATAAATCTGCCTTTAAGGTGCCACCAGACTCCTCATTGTTTTTGTCAAATCTACAAAGAAAAAAAGTTTAAGTTCTCCCATGCCTAGATCAAATCTAGTCTAGTTATCTGTGTCAGAGTGACTGGAAGTTATCATCTGCCAATTGTTTGGTGTCTTATGTGAAATGAATTGATGGTGTCTGTACAATTTCTACTAGATAGGAGGTTATATCACAAAATCCACCACCTCAATTAGCATTAATTGGCACCCTTGTTGGTAGTCTCAGTAGAGAGGCCAAGGATTGAATAGGCATGAAGAATGAATTTCCCTTTCATAGAGGTGACATGAACACACATGAAGTACAGAGGTTTAACAGTATGCACACTGAATATTGATTTAACAGTGCTCTCAATCCAGTACCTTTCATGAGAATGAGATTCACTTTATGAAAACAAAATGAATGAGAAGGTGATAAAGGATAGTTAAAAACCTACAATAATAGTTAACATGAGAAAAATATGTTGAGCTCTTCCTGAAGGCACAAAGGGACAGAAAACACTAATACAAGAATGCTTAATTCAGTATTTAGAAAAGGAATACAAAAATGTAAGATTAAATTGGATGAATAAACTACTGAATACACATATGCACAGCTATCGGGCCAATTTTTTTTAAAGAGGTTGTTACGCTGTAAGTTTGTATATAAATACAGGAGCTGCATGTGTAAATACTGGTTTGCATGCTCAGGCAATGTTCTAGGCCCTGAATCAGCCCAGGGTTGCAGTGGGATTTAAGCATGTGTTTTTTGATCTTTGGCCTGCCCTTTATTAAAAGTTTGATCCTATTTGGTCCAGTGAATCAGTAGCAGATGACAAAGTATGTCCGACTGGGTAGCCACAAACCTGAAGGATAGTGGAAAAAAATGCAGCTGAAATCCATCTATGCTATCATGCAGCAAAGAAGCTGGTGTGTTCCTCTGCATTGTAACTGTGCTTTTAAAAGATATTTTTTAAGTGTCCACTAATTTATGGTGTGTCAGTTTTTTGTGTGGCACAGCAGGGATACCTAGGGCCTGATTTTCAGAGGTGCTGAGCACCCATAGCTCCCATTACCTTTTTTTTTTTTTTTTTAATAAGAACAGCTCCAAAATATCCTAATTTCAAAAAATCTAATTATTGTACAGATTCTGAGGGGTAGGAGGAGAGAAACACTTCAGTGTAAGTGGCTACTTTTTTTTTTTTTTTTATCAACCACTGTAGATTTTAGGATGCAGACAACTCTTCTTAATGTCTGTGGGGTGCTAACTTAAAAAAATAAATACAATATTTTCAATAATTTTTCCTGAGTATAAAGTTAGGTAATAGGAGGAAGGATGCTGCAGTTAACAAGCCCCATCTTATATGTTTATACTGGATACTTACCAAGTAGGAATACTTATTGTCTATTCAAATTCACACTACAGAGAGATTTATTTCTTTTGTTTAGTTAAAATGCATTCATCCAATATTCTGGGTGCATGAGCAATAGCAGTAAAAGTCCACTACAAATCAGATGATATCCAGATTCTGCCCGGTTCTCACTCTGAAATTCAGAGGCCTCTCAGCCTCTCCCATTCACTCATCCTTCACATGGTCAACACCTCTAGGCTCTCCTAACCAAGAGGCAAAAGGCAACTTCAGATAAAGAACCCATTCTCACTGACAACGCCCTGCCTTCAGCTCCCTTATGTCTTAAACCAATGAGGCCATTAGTCTGAGCACTTCAATTATTAGGGAATTGCATGTCTCTGAGGTCATTAGAACCCCATATTTTTGAAGTGTTATGCCAGAGATCACCTCGCCCGCATGGTGGCTGTCAGCAGAAGGACACTTGAGGTGGTTCTAGCACTCAGATGGTGACCCAGGAAGACCCCCAATTCCCTCACAGCCACAAATTGGTATTAAGGAAGTGTAGGATTCAAGTGCTGTAAAGACTGGTGCTGCGTTGGCTGCATCGGAGACCACAAATAACAGGTAAAATGTTCCTATGGCTGTGACAAATGAGCAACCAGCTTACAATTAAAAGCTGTCTCCACAATGAGAAGGGCTGGTCACTTACATTGATTCCTAAAAGTGGCCAAGAGGAATATACACGGTCTCCAAGCTGACCCCAGATCAGGGCATAGCTTCTGTGGCCCACTCTGAAGCAGCATATACATTTTGGCTAAGTCTAACTGATTAAAACCATCATTATTAATTCAGCTGAATATGAACATTGTCTAGATATCCAGACTGCTACGGCCAGACTATTCTCTTGTTCCAGGAAGCTAGACCATCTCACTCATCCTCTATCACCTTCATTGCCTTATCCAGCTAATCTATCTCCAAATCCAGTTCAGATTGTCTCCTTTTCCCAAGCTCTCTGTGCCTGCTCTTCTGTACATCCCTGACCTAAACTGGGAGGAGTGGTAGATATGCTGGAGGGTAGGGATAGGATACAGAGGGACCTAGACAAATTGGAGGATTGGGCCAAAAGAAATCTGATGAGGTTCAATAAGGATAAGTGCAGGGTCCTGCATTTAGGACGGAAGAACCCAATGCACAGCTACAGACTAGGGACCGAATGGCTAGGCAGCAGTTCTGCAGAAAAGGACCTAGGGGTGACAGTGGACGAGAAGCTGGATATGAGTCAGCAGTGTGCCCTTGTTGCCAAGAAGGCCAATGGCATTTTGCGATGTATAAGTAGGGGCATAGCGAGCAGATCGAGGGACGTGATCGTTCCCATCTATTCGACATTGGTGAGGCCTCATCTGGAGTACTGTGTCCAGTTTTGGGCCCCACACTACAAGAAGGATGTGGATAAATTGGAGAGAGTCCAGCGAAGGGCAGCAAAAATGATTAGGGAGCTGGAACACATGAGGAGAGGCTGAGGGAACTGGGATTGTTTAGTCTGCAGAAGAGAAGAATGAGGGGGGATTTGATAGCTGCTTTCAACTACCTGAGAGGTGGTTCCAGAGAGGATGGTTCTAGACTGTTCTCAGTGGTACCAGATGATGGAACAAGGAGTAATGCTCCCTAGTTGCAGTGGGGGAGGTTTAGGTTGGATATTCGGAAAAACTTTTTCACTAGGAGGGTGGTGAAACACTGGAATGCATTACCTAGGGAGGTGGTAGAATCTCCTTCCTTAGAAGTTTAAGGTCAGGCTTGACAAAGCCCTGGCTGGGATGATTTAATTGGGGATTGGTCCTGCTTTGAGCAGGGGGTTGGACTAGATGACCTCCTGAGGTCCCTTCCAACCCTGATATTCTATGACCTTCTGTCCACCTACTTTCCTGACAGTTTGCTCAGTGTCTTCATCCTCAGTCTCTTCTCTCTCTCCTCTTCCTGTGGTTTTCCACAACTCACTTGTGATACCCCCTCTATCCAGAACTGTCTCCTTGCTTCCTCCCTTTCAGCCGCTGAATCACTTCCTCTTCCGATCTCGACTTCAAACTTTTCTATTCATCACTTTAGTCTATTGTAAATGTTGCTCATTTCCTCATTACCACAGCCCTCCATCCTCCCTCTATACATATTGTGTGCCAGAATGCTTTACATTTCAGCTTTTCCTTCCATCTACTCTATTTCTATATGTCCCCTTTTGGAGCTTCACGGGGTTGCTGAGGCCAATAATGTTATCTCTCTCCATTCCGCTTTTCTTTTAAAGGGTTTACCTTTGGAAATTTGTACGAAGGGGACCCCGTATAAAAGCTTTTTTTTTTTTTAATTGAACAGGGCTCTAAGTACAAATACATCCCAAATATCACTCACAGCACATTTTGGGGGGAAATGAATACTGACTCATTTAAATGGGAATCATATCTGAAAAAGAAACTAAATAGAAAGTGGGAATGCAGTTTTCACCCTAAAAAGACTAGCTTTCTTCCTAGCCAGAAAAAAAAACCCAAACTACCAGAGGTCATGAACACAAGGCCTCTTTGTGGACCTCACAGTCCAAAGTTTCAGCAAAGCATCTTGCAGGCCCTGCAGCTGTCTAGGGTAGAGCTTATTCTAATAGGTAGGCAACCAAAGGGACATACACCAACCACAGCAGCCTTTATTGAAACACATTTTCAGGGCAGCACAAATATGAATTAAGTGAATTGTGATTGAAACTTGCCTTTTTGTCTCATGGGAGTTCACTGGTCTGACGTAAGTCCTATCTCAGAAGATTACACACACACACCACCATTTTAAAATAATGTAACATTATTAGCATGAGCTGAGAAGGTGGTAAAGGCTGTGAGGCATCAGCAAACTGCTTTGGTTGGGAATTTGGCTGCAGGGAAAAACATGAGTTGGTGGCATTTTGTAGACAAGAGAAAGGACTTGGAAATGGCACAAGGACCATATAGAAATTTTGGCGGGTTGAAGGCCCAGTCCCAGGCTTGTTGAACTTCAAAGGCTTCACAGGCCCAGGTCCTGCAAACATTAGTCAGTCAGGGAGGAACCCAGATGCTGTGCTTATTTATATTTATTATAATATTAGTCTGCCACTGAGTCCACATTTGGCTTGCAATTCTGAAACCGAGAGAAGAATCAGGCCTTATAGGTACATATCTCACATCACATGAGATAGATAGATACATGCTTGCTGCATGTGAATACATAAATACATGCTCGCTTAGAGACAGAATTTGTCATCTTTATGCTGAGTACTTATTAGTCCCTTTGAAAGAATGGAACCACTTGAATAGGTAATTACTATTCTGAACTGTGTCTGTGCTGTGCTCAGTGCAGCTCAAGAGGGCTGTATGCAAAGGTGGCTTTAAGATAGGTTGTATTCCCCTATCCAAGAGAGATCTGGTCCCTGAAGTAATTGAGAGCAATCCCAGGGCTGCTCTAGTTTGTACTATTGTCCATAATTCCAAAGAGCCATTCCATACTCCCACGTTTCCATGGTTCACCAGGACATAGGGTTGCCTCAGCGTTGAGTCCTCTTCTGGTGGCCAGAAGTTTAACATGGAAGGGGCGTAAGCACCTGTCTGGCCAAATCTATTCCACCAAGGCATTCTACTACACATGAGGAGTCCTTAGGTGACAGTTTAGTGGCTTTTGACCTGTATTGCATAAAGAAGCCATAAAGTACTGGACTATCTCACCTAATGTGAATAAGAGTGCCAGAATTAGACTCTGTAGAAAGATTTAAATATAATCAGAATAGAATTCTCTGAAAGTTACCAGATGAAATGGACATGGGTCACCCTTCACTGATTGTTGCTTGGATCAGTAGTCAATTCTGCATAGGAAAAGAATGGAATGAGAGAAAGAAAAATAAAGATTTAAAGAGCTACATTCTTGCTCTGTGTAGTAGACTGGTACTTTGCTAAATGACTGTGCAGCAGAGAGCAGTAAAGGGGATAAATTCAGGTCAAAGGAGTGAATAATTTAGAAGTAAGTAATTAAAACAGGAAGAACAAATAATGAAGTGTCCACTATGTGTTGTGGTAATGATACTTTCATACCCATTGCTTCATCTGACAATAGCCTAGTACCTTTTCTTTCCAAGGCCTGCATTTTCTTTATAGCACCCATCTTCCTGCCTTTTGCATCTTAAAAAAAGAAAATAATCCAATATCTCAATAGAGAGAGAACATTTTCTAGCCTCTCGTCAGATCCTTAGCTGGTGTAAGTCAGCTTAGTTCCATCAACTTTAGTTTACTTCAATTGAATTGTCAGTTGACACCAGCAGAGGCCTGGCCCTGAAGCCCGTACGTTTTTTACAGCCTCTGTTCAACAGAAGGGGAGACTTCTGTTGGCCAGAACAGACATCACTAGAAGGTGCTATGACAAGTGAATGCCGAGGAGTTTAGGTGACATAAGAGGTAGTCAGTCATCCAGCATAAAGTCATAAGCCAGACACTTACATATTACAAATCTTTTATATTAAAGAAAGTCTCTAGATCTTTTCTATTGGCTAAGTACAATATAATTGCCTCTCCATGTCTACCCATAAACAAAAAGGGCAAGTCATGCCTGACTAATCTAATTGCCTTCTGTGACGAGATAACTAGCTCTGTGGATGAGGGGAAAGCAGTGGACGTGTTGTTCCTTGACTTTAGCAAAGCTTTTGGTACGGTCTCCCATGGTATTCTTGCCAGCAAGTTAAAGAAGTATGGGCTGGATGAATGGACTATAAGGTGGATAGAAAGCTGGCTAGATCGTCAGCCTTAACGGGTCGTGATCAATGGCTCCATGTCTAGTTGGCAGCTGGTATCAAGCGGAGTGCCCCAAGAGTCAGTCCTGGATTTGTTCAACAGCTTCGTTAATGATCTGGAGGATGGAGTAGACTGCATCCTCAGCAAGTTTGCAGATGTCACTAAACTGGGAGGAGTGGTAGATATGCTGGAGAGTAGGGATAGGATACAGAGGGACATAGACAAATTAGAGGATTGGGCCAAAAGAAATCTGATGAGGTTCAACAAGGACAAGTGCAGAGTCCTGCACTTAGGACAGAAGAATCCCATGCACCGCTACAGACTAGGGACCGAATTGCTCGGCAGCAGTTCTGCAGAAAAGGACCTAGGGGTTCCAGTGGACAAGAAGTTGGATATGAGTCAACAGTGTGCCCTTCTTGCCAAGAAGGCCAATGGCAGTTTGGGATGTATAAGTAGGGGCATTGCCAACAGATCAAGAGACATGATTGTTCCCCTCTATTCGACATTGGTGAGGCCTCATCTGGAGTTATTGTGTCCAGTTTTGGGCCCTACACTACAAGAAGGATGTGGAAAAATGGGAAAGAGTCCAGCGGAGAGCAACAAAAATGATTAGGGAGCTGGAACACATGACTTATGAGGAGAGGCTGAGGGAACTGGGATTGTTTAGTCTGTGGAAGAGAAGAATTAGGGGGGATTTGATAGCTGCTTTCAACTACCTGAAAGGGGGTTCCAAAGAGGATGGATCTAGACTGTTCTCAGTGGTACCAGATGATGGAACAAGGAGTAATGCTCTCTAGTTGCAGTGGGGGAGGTTTGGGTTGGATATTCGGAAATACCTTTTTCACTAGGAGGGTGGTGAAGCACTGGAATGCGTTACCTAGGGACGTGGTGGAATCTCCTTCCTTAGAGGTTTGTAAGGTCAGGCTTGACAAAAACCCTGGCTGGGATGCTTTAGTTGGGGATTGGTCCTGCTTTGAGCAGGGGGTTGGACTAGATGACCTCCTGAGGTCCCTTCCAACCCTGATATTCTATGATATGGGTATTACTATTACTTTATTTACTTATTATGATTGAAATAACAACATACTATATGGCTCTGGATTTTGCATTCTGTACATATCCAAAACTCCCAATGAAATCAGTATAAGTTTTGAGTGCCCAAGGGATAAAAGATCAGACCCAAAATAGTTTTGGAGTAGAAAGAGCAATAACGTACCTTAGACATGAGTAGCATGGTCTCTTCTAGTTTTGAAATACTTGAAGCTTATAGCAGTACTAAGCTGATTTTTAGTAATTCATGAGTGAGGATACAATATTTTCTGGAAATACATTTAACTCCACATATATAATATGTTTCACTGTCATTTCTGTTGTATTATGATTTGCATCTTGAAAGTAATGGCTATTTTTCTTAAAGCTGAATTTCATTTGTCCATATTGGAGATATGACATTTATACATATTGGATAAGCACATAGCATTTTATTCTAATAAAATGGCATTTAATGGGGCAACGGATCTTTGAAAAATGATCAGGCCTGTTTTAACAAATATTCCCTTTCAGACATATTACAATATATTTAATGTGAAGTACGTGTGGGAGAGACTATATTGTATGCAGTATACAAAGTAAGGGAAAAGATAAGAAAGGAACGCAAAAGAGCTACTAAAGACAAATAAGGTGAAATGCAGAATTATGCATTTGACTAGAGAGAATAAAAATGTTGTCAAAAACACTGAAGGGCCCAATTGACAGTTGTGGGTACGAGTGAACTGTCGGTTTTTTAACAGGGGTTGTGTTTGTAATTGGTTCTAAAAATTGTCCTGCTGTATCTCTAAAATCTCAGTGTGGAGAGCTTTGCACTTCCTCTCAAAGAGTAATTTCCCCCCCGGTTTTCACCCCCTCCTCTCCAAAGAGCAGCACCTTCTTATCTAGAACAGACCCACCACAAAACTGGCTGCCTGACAGAGGCTACAAATCATGCCTAGTGCAGGCAGAGTTCATGTGTTAATATGCTGATCTGCTCTGTCAGGTACCAGCTTAGAACTGAATCTTGCCAAAAGCACAGGTGAAATATATTTCTTAGGCTGAGCAATACCCTGAGCGGATAGAAGTTCATAGCACAAATCCAATAAGCAAGGTCTTGATGCGAGTTGGAAAGATGAGTCAAGAGTGAATTTAGGGTCGAGGGAGAAACGGAGAAAAAAGAAATCACTGCTTTTGCTCACAAAGGATGCTTTGTGAACGTCATGCAGTCTGGGAGTTGCGTAAGACTGTTTGCTTTTCATCCACCCACATGGAATTTTGCTTGTGGGTGCACATTAAGATTAAGACTCTGTGCAGTATTCAGCATTCTACCTCTCTGAATTAAATGTAACACAACCTCTGCACCAGGCCATTTTAAAGAAAATATCTACCTGACCTGAATAATAGGATATGGTCTAAAAACTAAGAGGTTTGCCTGTTTCATCATTCAGTCTCTATGGAAAGAAATGCTTATATAGGTGTGTGCTTGTATGTGAAGACTACACAGGTATGGGGGGACAAAGGGAAGCATGGTATAGCTAGGTTCCTTATAGGTTCAGGTGAGCCTCTGAATACTGAGCCTTTTGTGGTTTGCCTATCACTAGATTTATCTGTACTTTGATTAAGCTGGCTTATAAAGGCTTGCTTCCCGAGTTCAATCACATGGAATCTGGCTGTCTTACTGCTTGTGTTTGCATACTTTGCATTTTATTCCCTTTGTAATCATAGTGTACAAGCCATAATGCTGTGGGCGTACTGTAGGGTCCTGGTAGGAAACAGGCTGGCTTATCTGCTGCTACATCATAACAATAGCAGCAATAATAACTATTATGTCCTTAGCCTCAAATTTGTATCCCTTGCTTTGGATGCCCTAAATTCCAGTTTCAAGTCACACACACATCCTTGACCATTTCCCCCTGTGGGAGTCTGAGGCAGGAGAGAGCGAGAATAGCAGTAGCAGGACCAATGGGAGAAGATCAATGGTGATCCAGCAAAGAATTGGCCTGCTTAATATGCTTCTGCCCTATGTGCCCCTAGCAGCAGTATAGTGAGAGGAACACATGGACAGCTGGGCAGCCAGAGCTCTGGTAATCCAGAGCTCACTCACAATGCTACAGTAGTGTGCCATGTGGAAAGAGAGCATTCCCAAACCACAAGAGCTTGCTGTACTCTGCAGAATGATGTAGCTACTACTCCTGTCTCCTTTGTGCCTGCCAGGGCCTCAGCTTGGCTCTCTGTCTTGGACCATGTTACAGGGGAATCTTTGCTGGCCACAGGACCCACTCCAGATCCTTGATATGAAATAGAATGCATATATACCTGGCCACTTCTATGTCTGCAAGACTTGTGCCTGTTTGTTGCTTCTTCCTTCCTTCTCGTGTCGCCACAAGGGGCGGCTCAACCAATTTTGCCGCCCCAAGCAGTCGCCGCCAAATTGCCGCCGCCGCAACAGCAGCGGAACTGCCGCCGAAAGCCGCTGTGTTGGGAAGAGCAGCGGAGCCGCCGCTGAATTGCCACTGCGGGGCACGGACGGCCGCCCCATTCTAAATGCCGCCCCAAGCACCTGCTTGGAAAGCTGGTGCCTGGAGCTGGCCCTGGTCGCCACAAGTGAAGGTTTCCAAAGACAGCTACCATTCATAGATTCCAAGATCAGAAGGGACCATTGTGATCATCTGGTCTGAACTCTTGCGTAACACAGGCCCAAATAATTCCTAGAACATATCTTTTAGAAAAACAACCCAATCTTGATTTAAAAATTGCCATGAAGGAGAATCCTTGATGACCCTTTACAGTTATATGTATACTCACTATTTACAGACTTATTGTATAATAAAGTATGGGTGGCTATGCTACACTTATAGGTGAAAAAACAGCTGTATGCTCATTACATCAGAATAAAAAGTAAATAAACCAAGAAAGTGCAGTCTGTGTGGGTAGTGACTAAACTGATAAAGCCTCTATGTGACTGTAGTCCGTTGGGGGGAGCGGCTCCTCCCGCTCTGGGTCTGCGGGCAGCCAATCGGCCCCATTATGTCGCCTGACTTGGGGAATCTGCAGGGAGATGTGGCTCGGGCCTGTGATCAGGGCTGAATGACAAACACTGTTACGGAGCCCCTGGTCCCTGGTCGGGGCGGGGCAGCAAAGAGTCTCTGGCTCAGGCCTGTGCTCCAGCTGGGCAGCAAACAGTCAGTTAGCCCAGGCCCTTGAGCAAGGCAGGGCAGTTGAGAGTCTGAGGGCTCAGGCCTGCACTCAGGCTGAGCAGCAAACCGTCGGGCCTCCAGGCTCTGGTGGAGGGCCGACAAGTGCAGGCTTCTTGCCTAAGAGAGGGGGAGACTGCCACCCACGGGTCAGGCGGAGAGGGGGGGGGAAGCAGGCCCACCCACTCCACTGCGTCCCAGCCCAGGGGATCCTGACCACAACACGCTGACTCACGTGCCGTCAGCGTTGCAGCCAGACGGGTCGGCTGCCCCTGGGCCACTTCCCAATTCCCCCCATGGCGTACCTGGCTCTGTAGAGTGTCGCCCTGGTCGTCGCGGAAGAAGGCCTCTGTCCGGGCTTGCGGCTCCTCTGTGCTCAGGTCTATAAATGGCCCTGGCCAGTCCTCGCCCCCCTCGGGGTCTGCAGCGGCCTCCCAGCTTGGGAGCCCACAGGAGGCATCTGGCTCCTCTGGCAGCTGCCTCACCACTGAGTTTTCTGTCCTGACTTTTGTACCGCCGGTCCCGCCCACTGACTTCCGGCAGGAGGGTTGAGCGTGGCGTGGCTCCACCCACCAGGGCTCAGTGAGGGGCTCCTCTCCCTCCAGGTCTGTGAGTGGCCAATCCGCTCCACTACACTGTCTCTTTGGGATTTACAATTTATACCTAATTATATCATATATTTTTAATAGCTAAGTGGAACCAGGGGCTCATACTACAGTATACCAACAGGAAGATTTATTCTGCGTGAAAGGGGTTCCATTCTGAACTGATATCCATGCATGCCTACCCCCTGAAAATGCAAAAGCCTCTGCATTTGAGATACTGGCTGCAGTCTGCACTCAAAAAGGTAGCATCCTGGGGATACTCTTGTGCTCTCAAAGGTGCATTAAGACAACAATACCAGACTAATATGCCAGTAATAGAAGATGCCAGGAAAAGGGTGTAATGTCCCCAAATTGGGAGATTTCAGCCCTTTACATCAATTATTCACAAGCTCCTGTTGCAAACAAATACAGCTGTTCCACATTTCATGAGTGAAAGTTGTCTCATATATTTGCTGGAATAAACAATGCACAGGAGCCTCCTCAGAGGCATGGACAATAGGGAGCTCTTTGCCTCCTTGTGATTATGTACATCTTTCAGCTAAACATTCAGAGAGCTAAACATAAAATCTAGCTTCCAGGGACCTCGTATGAATGTGTGACACTCTCTGGATGATTGAGAGTCCATTGGCTCGATCATATAGCATCCATATATATAGATATAGTTTTTTCACATGGGACAGATGTAATATGAACAATATTCTTCATGCACTAAATCATCAAGTGTAATTCAGTACTGATTATTGTTATAAACTAAAATTATTCCTCCTTTTATTCCTCATTTATTTTTATTTTGTGAGATCAAAACTGAATGGATATCAAAATGTAAGAGAGGAGTAATACATGTTACAGTATGTGGCAACAATCTTGTTGAAAAGAAAGATATGTTTCTTTTACGATGAGGTAATATCTTTTATTACACCAACTTCTGTTGGTGAAAGTGACAAGCTTTTGAGCCACATAGAGCTTGAAAGCTTGTCTCTCTCACAAACAGAAGTTGGTCCAGTAAAAGATATTACCTCCTCCACCTTTTCTGTCTGATATCCTGGGACTGACATGGCTACAACTACACTGCATACTTTCAGGATGGTCCATAGGGGCATGCCACAGCCAAAAGAATAATAAGAACATAGGAATGGCCCTGCTGGGTCAGAACAAAGATCCATCTAGCCCAGTATCCTGTCTTCCGACAGTGGCCGCTGCCAGGTGCCCCATAGGGAATGAACAGAACAGGTAATCATCAAGTGATCCATCCTCTGTTCCTCATTCCCAGGTTCTGGCAAACATAGGCTAGGGACACCATTCCTGCCCATACTGGCTAATAGCCATTGATGGACCTATCCTCCATGAATTTGTCTAGTTCTTTTTTGAACCGTCTTGGACATCACAACATCCTCTGGCAAGGAGTTCCACAGGTTGACTGTGCATTGTGTGACGAAATACTTCCTGTTATTTGTTTTAAACCTGCTGCCTATTAATTTCATTTGGTGACCCCTAGTTCTTGTGTTATGAGAAGTAGTAAACAACACTTCCTTATGTACTTTCTCTACACCAGACATGATTTTATAGACCTCAATCATATCTCCCCTTAGCCGTCTCTTTTCCAAGCTGAAAAGTCCCAGTCTTATTAATCTCTCCCCATATGGAAGCCATTCCATACCCCTAATCATTTTTGTTGCTCTTTTCTGAGCCTTTTCCAATTCCAATATCTCTTTTTTGAGATGGGGCGACCACATCTTCACGCAGTATTCAAGATGTGGGCATACCATGGATTTATAGAGAGGTAACATGATATTTTCTGCCCTATTATCTATTCCTTTCTTAATTATTCCCAGGATTGTTCACCTTTTTGACTGCCGCTGCACATTGCGTGGATGTTTTCAGAGAACTATCCATAATGACTCCAGGATCTCTTTCTTGAGTGGTAACAGCTAATTTAGATCCCATCATTTTATATGTATAGTTGGGACTATGCTTTCCAATGTGCATTACTTTGCATTTATCAACATTGAATTTCATCTGCCATTTTGTTGCCCAGTCACCCAGTTTTGAGAGAGCCTTTTGCAGCTCTTCGCAGTCTGGCTGGGTCTTAACTATCTTTAGTAATTTTTTATCATCTTCAAATTTTGCCACCTCACTGTTTACCCCTTTCTCCAGATCATTTATGAATACGTTTAATAGGACTGGTCCCAGAACAGACCCCTGGGGCACACCACTATTTACCTATCCATTTTGAAAACTGACCATTGATACCTACCCTTTGTTTCCTATCTTTTAACCAAATACCAATCCAAGAGAGCACTTTCCCTCTTATCCCGTGGCAGCTTACTTTGTGTAAGAGACTTTAGTGAGAGACCTTGTCAAAGGCTTTCTGAAAATCTAAGTACGCTATATCCACTGGATCCCCGTGGTCCACATACTTGTTGACCCCCTCAAAGAATTCTAGTAGATTGGTGAGGCATGATTTCTCTTTACTAAAACCATGTTGACTCTGCCTCAACAAATTATGTTCATCTATATGTCTGACAATATTGTTCTTTATTACAGTTTCAACCAGTTTTCCCGGTACTGAAGTCAGGCTTACAAGTCTGTAATTGCCGAGATCACCTCTGGAGCCCTTTTTAAAAATTGGCACCACATTAGCTGTCCTCCAGTCATCTAGTACAGAAGCTGATTTAAATGATAGGTACAGGCTACAGTTAGTAGTTCTGCAATTTCACATTTGAGTTCTTTCAGAACACTTCAGAATACCATCTGGTCCTGGTGACTTACTGTTTAATTTATCAATTTGTTCCAAAACCTCCTCTAATGATACCTCAATCTGGGACAGTTCCTCAGATCTGTCACCTAAAAAGAATATCAAGTTTGGGAATCTCCCTCACATCCTCAGCCATGAAGACTGATGCAAAGAATTCATTTACTTTCTCTGCAATGGCCTTATCGTCCTTTAGTGCTCCTTTAGCACCTTGATCGTCCAGTGGTGCCACTGATTGTTTAGCAGGCTTCCTGCTTCTGAAGTACTTTAAAAAAATTTGCTATTACTTTTTGAGTCTTTGGCTAGCTGTTCCTCTCATTCTTTTTTGGCCTTCCTAATTGTATTTTTACACTTCATTTGCCAGTGTTTATACTTTTTATTTTCCTCACTAGGATTTAACTTCCACTTTTTAAAAGATGCTTTTTTGCCTCTCACTGCTTCTTTTACTTTCTTGTTTAACCATGGTGGCTCTTTTTTTGGTTCTCTTACTATGTTTTTTTAAATTTGGGGTATACGTTTAAGTTGAGCCTCTATTATCTTTAAAAATGTCTTTAAAAAGTTTCCATGCAGCTTGCAGAGATTTCACTTCTGGCACTGTACCCTTTAATTTTTGTTTAACTAACCTCATTTTTGTGTAGTTCCCCTTTCTGAAATTAAATGCTACAGTGTTGGACCACTGTGGTGTTTTTCCTGCCACAGGTATATTAAATTTAATTATATTATGGTCACTGTTACCAAGGAGTCCAGCTATATTCCCCTCTTGGACCAGATCCTGTGCTCCACTTAGGACTAAATCAAGAATTGCCTCTTCTCTGGTGGGTTCTAGGAGCAGCTGCTCCAAGAAGCTGCCATTTAAGGTGTCAAGAAACTTGCATCCCATCCTGAAGTGACATGTACCCAGTCAATATGGTGATAATTGAAACCCCCCATTATTATTATTATTGAGTTTTTTATTTTAATAGGCCTCTCTAATCTCCCTGAGCATTTCACAGTCACGATCACCATCCTAGTGAGGTAGTCGGTAATATATCCTTACTGCTATATACTTATTAGTAGAGCATGGAATTTCTATCCATAGAGAGTCTATGGTAAAGTTTGATTCATTTACGATTATCACTTCATTTGATTCTATGCTTTCTTTCACATATAATGCCACTCCCCCACCAGCACGACTTGTTCTGTCCTTCTGATATAGTTTGTACCCTGGTATTACTAAAAAGAACAGGAGTACTTGTGGCACCTTAGAGAGTGACAAATTTATTTGAGCATAAGCTTTTGTGGGCTACAGTCCAATTCATCGGATGCATAGAATGGAACATATAGTGAGAAGATATATATCGATATAGATACACACACAAACATACAGAGAAGGTGGAAGTTGCCATACCAACTGTAAGAGGCTAATTAATTAAGATGAGCTATTATCAGCAGGAGAAAAAAAACTTTTGTAGTGATAATCAAGATGGCCCATTTAGACAGTTGACAAGAAGGTATGAGGATACTTAACATGGGGAAATAGATTCAATATGTGTAATGACCCAGCAACTCCCAGTCTCTATTCAAACCCAAGTTAATGGTATCTAGTTTGCATATTAATTCAAGCTCAGCAGTTTCTCATTGGAGTCTGTTTTTGAAGCTTTTCTGTTGCAAAATTGCTACCCTTAAGTCTTCTACTGAGTGGTGAGAGAGGTTGAAGTGTTCTCCTACCGGTTTTTGAATGTTATGATTCCTGATGTCAGATTTGTGTCCATTTATTCTTTTGCATAAAGACTGTCTGGTTTGGCCAATGTACATGGCAGAGGGGCATTTCTGGCACATGATGGCATATATCACATGGGTAGATGTGCAGGTGAACGACCCCTGATGGCGTGGCTAATGTGATTAGGTCCTATGATGGTGTCACTTGAATAAATATTAAATAAAATTTGTTGATTTTATGATTAATTTTTAAAATTATCTGCCAAGATCTCTGTGGCTGAGAAAATCCTGGAGAAACTGGGAGAGGAAGGGGAACCTTCATTCCTACTCTCTAATCTCTCTGATGTTTCTCCCCACACACCTTTACTACTGAGGAACTCTTGGGATGGTGTCCATATTCAGGGGAGCGGACCTTGAAGTCTGTAGAATGGAAGGGCAGAATTCTTAGTCTATTGGCTGGATCTCCCTGTTAGCCTAAGATTTGGGGCCTGTATTGCTGTCTATTTCTTGCTGTCTATTTCTTGTATTTGTTGTTAAATTTTGAAAAGAACATATTTGCTTCTCACTCTGACAGGGTGCTCATACTGCAACCCAAGTAGTGAACTAGAATGGAAGAGTACAGGTTCCGTAATTGTTCATTAACACATCATCTTAAGCACGGTTGTCAAATTCATTCTGTGGTGAGAGCTCAATTACCCATTCAGTCAGAATCCATGGGCTGAGAGTGAAAAGTTCCTCAGCTAGCAAAGTGAAATGTGGAATTTAAAGACAAAGACTTTTTCTGAAAAAGTGAATGCATCCGTAACCTTCCTGCCTGCCCACTCTACTGCCTGTTAAGGTACTCTTCTGTGCATTCTTCAATGACCAGCCTCTCCTTTCCTTATGCATACTAATGCACACATTTCTCCACTCACCCCCATTTGAGGGTATTTTGCCTCCTCCCTTCTTCCCCCTGCCCTTTAAGGGGAAATTCTGAGGGCTTTTGAGTTGAAGCAGGTAGGCAACTGAAGCCTGCATCCTTTTGTGCATTTCAGAGGAAGGCGTGAGCTGCAGGAAAGGGTTCTGAGGGCCAGATCCAGCCCATGGGCCATATGTTTGATGCCCCAATATCAAGTAGTATTGCTTGTTGGGCAGTGACAGAAAGCACATGGCTAGGCAGAACCAAAGCGCTTACAGTGTAAAAAGAAAAAATTATACATTCCCCACAAATAAAGCACTGGCTACCAAAAGATGGATTTATCACCAAGTGGTACAGTTTTCTTCTTCTTCTTCACTTCAACATTGCTTCTAAATTTAAACAAATATATTTGAGTGCTGAATTGACACTGATCAGCTCCATGGAATAAGTGAGTTTTGAAGCTATGTGTAAACAAATGTTGATTACAGTTTTATTCCTAATGCTCTTCGGGCCAAATTCTACCCTGATTAAAACTCTGTTTAACCCCACTGACTTGCATGAGGTTGCCCAAAGTGCAACTGAGAGCAGAATGTCTCTCTTACTATTTAACTACCCTATCCCTGCTTTTGCAATATTAGTGAACAAATTCAACTCCACTGAAAGCAGTGAAGCTAAATCAGTGTTCTTGTTTCTCTTCTGTGAATTGGTCCCTTCTGTGGTTTTATAAACCTGGGCAAACCTTTTCTTGATCCAAAACATATTGGGAGAACTGAATTAGGGTAACTGAGAGCAGAACTTTGATTATCATTTGGAAATTTTATATATACAATATGGAAATATAGGAAATTATAAAGGGTAGAACAAATCAGGGAGGCAGAGCAGACATATACCTAAAGAAGGCAGGCTTGTTTGGTCTAGAGGGCTTCTGTTGTCCAATAATTCCTTTATTCCTTATGAAGGAAAGCCAGGTTTATCCAGACTTGTTATACCATTCATAGCTAGCTGAATTCAATACCAACTATTGACCTTTCAGTGACATTAAAGATCCAACATTAAAGACCAGATTTACTAAAACACTGATGCTGATTCTCTGATGCCACTCATGCTGATTCACCAAGACACACCATTCATGCTGAAAATAGAATATAGAATCTCCCCCCAAAATCACTGATTTCTTTCCTATCCTCTATTTCAATTCCATATGTAGAGGGCTTTCAGGTTTGAAAGTTTAAATCTTCTGGGATCAAACAAAGTCTAAGGGATGAATTCTTAATTCTTAGTTCCACGCTCCAGCCAAGCAGCATTGATCAGATTAATCGCAGATGTGGGTCTGACTCCCCCAGATACCAAGTTGGGAATGTTCCCCCTGTGTATCTATTTCAGAATATGTTTCACTTGCCCCCTATTAAGAGTTATTTCAGCCATTTCACTAAATCCTGGTATTTCAGAAGGAATGAGATATATCATATAGCTCCCACATGCAAAGGCATACATATTTGCACACAATAACAGACTAACAAGTGTAAAATCATCTAGGTGTCTGTTTTACACATTATTTACATGCATAAACCCCATGATCATTATTACATAGTACCTGTGGTGTATGAGGTGTATTAGAAGCAGTCAAATAGCTACATCTTTCTGTTGTTGCGAAATTTACTTTTTTACTGAAATATGGAGATTTAGCTGCTTCATTATGGCAGTACTTGCTCATTACTCCATCTATATGGTTTATTTCTAAGCTACTGCATTTGTAGAATATTTCTGGACTAGTGAGTAAAATCTTATATAACTTTCACATAATACAGTTATCATGACACAATGGGGCTCAATCATTTGCTCATGCTTAAATTTGGAAGAATCAAAAAGAAAATGGCAGCATGGCACCATATTGGAACTCAGGAAGCTTGTGCTGTCTTAAAGCTCTTAGTGGCTGCCTGACCTCGGACAAAGGACATAACTGTTCTGTAGTTAACTATCCCTCACTGTAAGATGGGGCTAATAATACTTCACATGAGTACTAAAACACAGGGTTAATTATGGTTATCTGCTTTTGTTAAGCACTTTGGATAAGAAGCGCTGTATAAGTGCTAAATAATATTCTTGTACTTATTTACTGTTCAGAAATATTTGCTCTGACAAGTATTCCCCTTCTTTGGGAGAAAAGGCTTTTTTTTCAATGGAGTGTGCGGTGTATTGAGAGTGAACCCATACGGCTACAATATATAACTACACTTGTCACAGTTACAACAGCATTTAGTAATGAATTACATCCTAAGTCACTACTGAATACAAACTGGGATGAGCTTCATATAAGCTCCCCAAACACAGAATTCAACAGAAAAGTCTGTCTCTGTTTCAGGCAAGGCTGGGCTGCTGTCAAGTGTGTGAAAGCTCTTTCTAAGCTGAGAATGAATATGTGGATGGCCAGTTGCAAACGTGTAAATCGTTACTCTAGAGAGAATTTTTTGTTCTTAGCTGAACCAAACACACCCACCCACGTACAACAATTAAAAGGAAAAATTAAAGTCCTTTGAGGACTGAAATGAAAGTGGCTGCTTTTGAAAAACCCTTCTAAAGGATGAAAAGGAAAGAGGTGATAATTATTTTTTTAAATTGTACCAACAGTCTCAGGCTGCCAAATGACACAAAAGCCCAGCGAGAGAGAGAGAGAATGAGTGAGTGCATATGCACGCATCCATATATATATATATATATATATATATATACATACGTGCACGCGCGCACACAGTTAGGAGGGGGAAGGAAAAGTGTCTTTCTAGAATGGCTGCCTCAGTCTGCCATGACGAGCTCTTTTATAATTTGTCAATATCAAGATTTCTTATCTATAAGAAAGGAATAAACCATCAACATGGAGATGCCAGATAGTCAATATGTAAATATTTCTCCTCGGGTAGAATAGCTGTGGTGGCTGAGCAGACACCACATCCCAAATGAAGTGAAATCCTTCATAGATTAATGAAATAATCAGGGTGGACTAAAATATTGAAAAGCTCATGACTAGAATGAGAAATTCAGGTTAAAAAATGTAAGTAGCGATAAGACCTAGTCTGTCAAAGAAGCACGTCTGTAGCCTTTCATTCCTCAAAATAATGTATTTGTGGATAATTGCACCAACAGTGCAGAACTATGTGATAAAATTAGTTTCTGAAGTGACTTTTCAATTTATACGATATGTACATGGGGTGCGTGTGTGTGTTTCATTGTAGTCACCTTCAAAAATCTTTTCAGTTGTCTTTGTAACTAAACAGCATTATTGGCGTATTCACTATGTTCCCTAGATAAAGTGTAAAGAATATTTCAAATAGTACAATAACACTACATAACCACCAGTATAATTGGAACTCTTTTTAATGGTGACCACTGTGTATATACATGCACATATTTCCCCATGATTTTTAGAAAAAGATTGATATATCTTTGCAGTGTAATATTGGTGCAAGCTTAATAACAATTAAAATTCACCTGTTATATTAAAGCTTGCAGGCCCAGCTGCTCCTCTAGAGGCACTGTGCCCTTGGGTTATGAGAGTTCTTCCTATGTCAGGATCCTAAAGTCTTAAGGGGTTATCTGTGCTGCAGATGTCTCACTTCTTTGGTCTTTAGCTTAATGAGTCTCTCTAGACTGAGTTTCCCCATGACTCTGCCTGCCTCCTGAAGAGTGGAACTCCCAAAACAACACCTGCTGCAGTCCCTTGGTCAAGGCTTCTCCCCTAAGCCCTTTCTTACTCTTCCACCCTCATCCAAGTAGGACCATGTAAGAAGCCTCCCAACTTAGGGCTTTTCTTTTCCAGGCTGGATTTCAGAAGCTTCCCCTCCTCCCTGCAGGGTCTATGTCACAGTTCTACCTCCTTCTGCTTATAGAAGTTGGTTTCCTAATAATTCCACTCCCAAAGCAATCCATTTGGGTGCAAGGAAAGAGCTTAGCTCTGACCAAAGCTGCAGGGCTCAAGGCCTAGTGGAAAGATAGAAATGGATCTTTCAGGGTCTTTTGGAAAATGTTAATTGTTAGATACATTCAGTAAAGATATGCTATACCCAAACAGAAGTTATGGGCTTGGTGCAGGAATCACTGGATCAGGTTCTGTGGCCTGTGTTAGGCAGGAGGTCAGTCTAGATGATCATAGTGGTTCTTTCTGGCCTTAATATTTATTAGTCTTCAACAACAGAAAGTGGTGAGACAGCATCAGAGGAAGTAACCTACTTGGTAGGAACAAGAGGACTTTCTCTAGCAGCTGAACACATAACCATGAAATAAAAGTAAAACATTAACGTTGAAAATGCAGAGGAGGGAGAGGAGTTGTTTAGGGTGATCCAAAGGAATAAAACTAAGGGCTTGTGTGAACTGCCCTGCAGTTCAGACCACATGGGTGGGAATAGCAGTGCACAACCAAAAGTTCTGCACTGTAACTCCTCTGTGTGCATGCTGTTGGCGTGAACTAAAAGGTTAGTTTGTGTTAACATAGTCCTCTTTAAACATGATCGCCCTAATGCGAACTAGGAACCTTTTAGTTTGTGCCTGTAGCATCCAAACGGGGGAGTTATAGCACAGCACTTTGGTGTATGCTGCTGTTCCCACCTCCATGATCCAAACTGCAAAGCAGTGGAAACATAGCCTTTGTAATAGCATAAAGTTAAGGAAAAATTAGGAGCAGGAAATATTTCTCAACAGACCTATTTGAATTTAAACTGAGTAATAGTCTTCTAAAGGAAAAGGTGGAATTGCTAACAGGCCATTTAAAATTGGGCTGGTGAAATGAAGGGGAAATATAGGATAGAGCTTTGCTTTGGCAGTGGGATGGAGCTGTTCATCTAATAAATCTTTTTCCATCTCTAGTTTATATGATGGTATTGGTGGAAAAGTCTGAGATGTGAAAAATATAGAAAAAAATTGAAAAGACTTTCATGAAAATCTATATCCACAATATTTTGGGGTTAACATAAGTCACAACATATGATTGGCAGAGCATACATCCAACAGCCGCCCATTCCCATCAACATTAATTGTGATTGTCAAGGATTTTCAGGTGTTACCAAATTTTCATCCCTTGAGTTTCACTTTGAATTTTGGATTTGAATGAATCCAAAAGCTTAAAGTGAGAGGTCTGAGTTTCACCTGCTTTTATTTCGAAACAACGTACAATTGCAAATTTCACAATTTAAATGAAAATCTTTTTGCCGGCCCAAGTTAGCTCAAAATTGGACACAGGTTTGCTTGAAGCATCATGAACATTAGCAGACATTTCAATGAACATGGTCTGAGTTCCAACTTCCTAATGAAACCCAAAGCCAAGGGAGTGTTGCGTGGTTTCAAGTTACCTTCAAAATTATGAACAATTGTGCTTGTGGACCAGTCTACAGAAAACTCTTGAAAAATTTTAGTACAAAATTGCATCACTAGAATTTCCTCCTTCAACAAGAGAGTGTTAATTAAAATTAGCTTTAAACTGCATATTAAAAACTGTGTTGTATGTTTCTTTAAGATGGTAATTTTCTGTATGACCTAGTTAATAACATTGATATTATGCACTCAAGCTCCCTTTTAAAAACATAACCTGTCAATGACCCCAGCAGTTAGGAGTTGGTCAAATTCCTTGGCTGGAATTATTTTTCTATCTGACCAGAGGTGGAAGAGGAAGGTAGCAGTGTTGTGGGAGGTAAAGGGCACTAATTCAGCTGGAGATGGGATACTTCCTTGGCTATGAAGCCCAGAATGCCTGCAGAGCTTCGGAGATCCAGCAGTCATGAAGATAATTTATTCATAGACTTGGTAGATCGAATGAAGGAAAATACAACACAAAGTGACTTTTTGTAAATTCATATTTTTCTCTGATCTTCACAGTTTTCCTGTCGATATACATTTTGTATTATGGGTTTCTTTGAACAGGCATGAGTTGTTTACAGGAAATAGGCTTTTGTGTTTGGAAGCCTCCAGACCATTTCTCCCATTGCTTCCTCTTTCCAATGATGGTGACCATGTTCCCTTAATGCTGCCTTTCGGTTTCCAGAAATGTATATGGATTTGTTCCTTAGCACAGAACTTCCCAATTTTTATTAAGATTGAACTAGGAATATGCTTCAGGGACAAAATGGCTCTCCAAATATATCTGCCTTAACAAAAAAAGAAAAAAAAGTCATAATTAATCATTTGCACTCTTATTAGAAGTACAGAATGAGGTGCAATAGCTGAAGCAGAAGAAGAATTCAGTAAACCAGGTGGCTTACTATCAGTTCATTTGTACAGAAAGCAGGATGCGAGGCTAGTCTTCTTTTTCACCAGACAGACATGGAACTCAATCTATAGATCAGGACTTTTCAGTACTTATAAATGACTATCTCCCTCCCATCGTAGTACTCCATACTTACATGATGGGGGACTGTATCTTGGGAATTGGTGACTCTGAAAAAGACTTGGGGTCATAGTGACTAATCTGCTGAACTTTAGTTTCTAGTGTGACACCATGGCGAAAAGGGCTAATATGATCTTTGGATACCTAAACGGGGGAATATCGAATAGGAGTGGGGAAGTTATGTTACTTCATTATTTGGCACTGATGCGACTGCTACTGATATTCTGTGGACAGTTCTGGTGTCTACAATTCAAGAAAAATGTTGATCAATTCAAGAGGGTTCAGAGAAGATCCACAACAATGACTAAAGGATTTGAAAACATGCCTATAATGACGGATTCAAGAAGCTTCATATTTTTATCTTAAAAAAGAGAAGATTAAGGGGCAGTCTATAAGTACCTACACAGGGTACAAAAATTTGATGTTAGCCTCTTGGGATTAGCTGACAAATGTATAACAAGATGCAATGGCTGGAAGCTGACACTAGACAAATTCAAACTGGAAATAAAGTCCACATTTTTAACAGTGAAGGTAATTAACCATTGGAATAACATAACAAGGGTTGTAGTGAATTTGCTGTCACTGACAAATTTTATATCAAGCTTTTCTAACAGATATGCTCTAGTTCAAACAGGAATTAATTCAGGGAAATCCTACGGCCTCAGTTATACAGGAAGTTAGACTAGATGATCACTGTTGTCCCTTCTGGCTTTGTAACCTATGGAAAAAAAAATCTATGAATTTATCTTGTGCTGCTTATAACTGAAGTGGAAAGAGACCAAAGGGTTAATCCTTCACCACTGAGGTCAAAGGGAGTATTGATTCAATGAGACCAGTATTGGGCCCCTGTTCTTTGGTGATACTGAATAGAAATTTCTCTATACGCAGTTGGATTAGTTGCAGATATAAACAAATCTAAAACTTTGCATAGGAAGTTGGGCTCTTTTTGGTTCTGTTTTTAACATATCATTGGCTTTGCAAACTGCATCCACATTTCACAACTATTCTATAATTTCGGGGAGTAAGTATATAATCTGCCCTGTTTGTATATGCAACATTGCCCTTTACTGGATGGAATAGGCCAGAGTTGCTTATCTTTTGAGAGACATTGGTCTCTTCTTCCTTGGCTTATCGGGTCTGTTGCTCCCTTTACCATCCCATGTCATGGAGAGCTCCACTATTATTGCGGTAGCACCTAGGGACTTCAGTCTGGAATCAAGCCCTGTGACTTGCCAGCTTCCTCCAAGTTAGGTGGGCTCATGTTGGAAGATACCCAATCCCATTTCCCCCCACACACATACACTTACAAATATGCTCTCTGCTTCACTGAACTCAGAGGGCTCTGCTGAAATGAATCTCTGTGTTTCTCTGCTGCCAGTCTTCCCCTATAGCTAGTCCGCCTCTAAGTGCAGTCTTGCTCCTGTCTCCCATTTATTCTCCATTAGAGCTGGTTGAAAATTTTCTGATGAAACATTTTTTCTATCAGATAATGCCAACTAGTTGAAACTGAAACTATTTGTGAGAAAGGGTCAGGTTTGATGAATCTCTTGACTTGAAAAAATTTGAAACTGCTTCTTTTTCAACATTTTTTAAATGAAAATTTTTGGGTTTTTAATTTCAAAATTACTTTTAGTCCTGAAATTTTAGTTAATTCATACTAAGAATGAAGGCAAAAAAATAAGGTTGAAATTTAAAGGAGATATGTTGAAATTATTGAAACAAAACATTTTGATTGATCCAATCCATTTTTTTAAAATTATTATTGGTTTGTGAAATTTTTCAAGATTTCAACTTTTTGTCGCAGTTCAAGATGGGGAAAGTGTTTGAAACCTCAACAATTCTCACAAGACAGGAAAACCACTGCTTGTCCAGCTCTACTCTCCATCATGTAAACCTGTCATCTGAATAGTGCTTGAGCTAGGTGAGGCTACTGTTGGCATAGCTATATGGTACTTTGACTTTTGAGATGTTCAAACATTTATTTTCCTTTTCACATTATCTTATAATTTCCTGACTTTCTGGTGTGGGTTTGTTCTAACCTGTGTTCTTCTATTCTTCCTTTTAAATTGGAAATGGTTTCTCAGCCTTCACTTCAGCTTAACAAATTTTGATATGAATATTTTTGTATGTGTTGCCTCTGTTGGTTAAGTGAATGATGCTCTACTTGTTTAGCTCACCAATTCAAGTAATAAGGGGATTAAAATACAAGGACTGCATTCAAACAATAAGGTAGATGGATCTTGTAACTCTTTGAGACAATTCTCCTGTTAGAAGGGTGACAGAGAGAGAGAGAGTAAGTTAGAAATTCTGAGAAGCAAACCTCTCTGGATATGTCTACACTGCAATTAAACACCCACAGCTGTCCCATGCTAGCTGATTTGGGCTTGCGGGGCTTGGATTACAGGGCTGTTTACTTGTGGTGTAGATGTTCCAGGTTGGGCTGCAGCCTGAGCTCTGGGTTCCTCCCACCTCACAGGGTCCTAGAATCTGGACTCCTGGCTGAGCCGGGACATCTACATTGCAATTAAACAGCCATGCAGTCCAAGCCCTGGGAGCCCAAGTCAGCTGGCATAGGCCAGGTGCGGGTTTTTAGCTGCAGTTTGTCTTCTTATAAGTAACTATGGCTAATGTACCCAATCAGGATCTGAGAGAGATTCCCAATTCCTGAAGCAAATAGATATGCAGTTTGCTAAAAACCATGGTACCTGTGACAGGGTTACTAGATTTGTGCCAGAAAACACAGGCCTTTGCTCAGTCAGCTAAAGACGTAGATCCATTTATGCAGCAGGTAGTAAAATGGGTCCATTCTTAATCAGAAGAGGAGCCTACAATATGAGCACATAAGATTTAACATATTACATATAATAAAGAACACACACATCTAATAAGCCCTGGTCTATGCTACAAACGTATGTCGGTATAACTCTGTCAGTCAGGGGTATGAAAAATCCACATGTCGACAGGAGGGCTTCTCCCTTCAACATAGCTACTGCTCCCTCGGCCCGTGCCGCTTCCAGAAGCTCCCATTGGCCTAGAGCAGCGAACCGCAGCCACTAGGAGCCGCGATCAGCTGAACCTGTGGACATGGCAGGTAAACAAACCGGCCTGGCCCGCCAGGGGCTTTCCCTGCACAAGCGGCGGAACAAGTTTGGGAACCACTGCACTACAGAGATGAAGCTGCGCCATTACAGAGCTGTATGTGTAGACAAGCCCTAAGTCTGTATATTATATATGCCTGTTAATTTCTGCTTATGTCTAAGGGTTTTTGGTGTTGCTTTCATATATGTATATACGGCATTCACAGCTATATGTATTGTAAACTCAGTTACTGTGTAAGTACATATACAGATAGTAGCCAATTTGGCAAGGTACACAGCAATGCGTGCCCATATTTTCAAGAGCAGGACTAAGACCCAAGGCTGTTGAATAAACCAAACATACACATCTAAACTGAAATATATTTGAGGAATGTCTGTGTACTGTAAACACAATAAATATTTATGACACTTCATAGATACTTGAAGTTTAAAGCAGAGAAGAGAAATTTTAAGTACTTAAAGTAGCTCTTAAAGTTTTTTCATATTCACGCCAACTCTTTAATTTTCATCACTCTGCAGACTTGTAGGCTGACGTTGGTACTTCAGTTTGTCTGTTAAAACTGCTCTTCAAATAATTAAAATTCCAGATTTCTGTCCCATGGTTTTCAGTACATCAAAGAAAAATGTTTGCTAGCATTGAGACAGTTCAGTACATTCTTTAGTTCATGTTGGCATAATGAATTAAGAAGTGCTTCTAGATGGTGGTCTATACTGACTAATATATATATTTAGTTAGGGCAAAATTCTACCTCCTTTACTCTGGATTCCAAAACTCTTTACTTGGTTGAGTTGCTCCTTACTACTAAGTGGTGTTAACTGCGTATAAGGTATTAGAATCTGGCCCTTGATAGTACCTTACTCAGTGACTAGTTCCACTGACTTCACTGGGATGAGGTACTATGCAATGTGTCGCTTTTTCTTTCTCCTTTTTTTGGCTGAAAAATGGAGATTTGGGTCAACCAGAATGTTTCACGAATTCATGTCAAATTCACTGAATTGTTTCAATTAAAAACATCACCACCACCACCAGCACCACAACAAAAAGACTAATTTAAAAAAAACAAAAAACAAAAAAGCCCAACTTTTTACTCCAATTTTATTTTTAGAACAGTAAATAAATAAGGAAACCCTCTCAAACAAAAGGAAACATTTCCTTTGGGGGTTGAGTCAACCATTTTGGATGACCCAAAACAAACTTTCTTTTTTACTTTTTGGCTCACTGAGATATTTGAAAAATGTTCATGTTGGGCTGACCTGAAATTATTATTATTTTTTTTTCCATTTTTGTTTTCAGAATGGCTGGCACACTGAAAGATCAGTTATTCACACAGCTCTACTGTTAACCCCCCCTGCCTGTCACCCAGGATATGGGAGTCCACACAGTGCAATAAGGGAGGCTTTTATATGTGTGCCTGAACCAGGGGTCACCACTGTGCCCCCCAAAAGCCCCACTTTTGCTGTAGGTGCCTGAAGCTAAATCAGCCCTTTATTTTTTGTATTTTGTTTCATGAATCTGGGAGAAAACCCTGGCTACCAACATTAAAAAAACAAAACAAAGGCCAAAGACCTGCCATCCTTCCTCCTTCGAAAATCACACTGAAACCACTGAGCATTTTGTCTGAGTAAGATTGCAGGATCAGGCCCAAGAAAAGACTCACGTTTAGCATTTATCTGGTGCATTTAATCTTCAAAAGACTTTGCAAACATTTACTAATTAATCCTCACAACACCTCTTAGGAATTAGATAAATATTATATAATATATGTACATGCACAAAAGATGTAGTATTGATGTATTCTGAATTTCTCTTAGTAATCCAGACTTCCGATAATACCCTTGTGCATAATTTTCTCCCTTTGCTAATGTTACCCTGCATGCAGTATCTTTGATAGATTCTGGCATTCAGACTCTGGCTGTCTATTTATTTATTTATTTATTTATACATCTATATTTGTTGTCCCAATGCTTCCTTTTTAATTGCACTCCCCTTCCCCCTGCAGAGAACTATTGCTGACAGCAATATCAGTTGGTGATGCTGGGCAGTGCTATTATAGCAGGATTCCCTACTGTGTAACTCTGGGTTTGAACCATTATCTAGGAACCTGGAATGCTGACTCTGTTGAAACAGACAGATATTTAGAGATATTTAATACCCTCCCTAGCTCTACAGAGGCAACTGTAGCCAGCAAAGGGGGTTATGATCATCGCTAGGGCAAAGCTCACTAAAGCAGGCCTAGAATCTGAAAAGCTAGGCTTTTGTTTTATTGTTAAAGTGGCCTTGCATACAGATTTTCTGAATGGATATTACAATACAACATGGTTTATCTCTGTGTCATGAGATAAAGAGAAGGGAACATTTGAAGGAGGCTGGGAGCTGGTGTGCTAATGTGACAGTGACCCCTCTGTCAGATGGAGTCCACTTGGTCTGGTCTGGCCGTCAGTCAGCTCCTCTGGCCAGAGTTCCTGTGGTAGTCCCGGTTCTGGGCTATAAAGAGTATTGGTCTCAGTCCTGCGGGGATACGTGTCTCCTCTTGAACTTGGCAGAGTTAGCTGGTCCTGGTCCTCACGGGGTCTAAAACCCCTTTGGCTCATAAGTATCTGAGGGAGCAGTACGGGAACCAAAGCCCACGTATTCCACTGGGTTCCAGCTCAGGACCCTTAAACCAGGCAGGCAGAATCAAGCCTTCACACTTCCGCCTGCTGTAACCTGAGCTCCTTTCTACCTCTCTTGGTGCTGTGGGATTCTCCAGCCTGTAGATCCAGTCATCCTTCCTTGTTTTTCTCTTGTGCAGCCTCTTACTGGCTTGTAGGCAGAACTTTCCTTCTCCAGCCTGCTTGGCCCTCTGCTTCTCAGCTCTTTTACCTCTCCCGCTGCTATGAGGTGGCCAGTCAAGCACTGGCTGGTGGTTCCTGCATTAACTCCTTGGTTGCTAGGCCAGCATGAGTGTCTGTACCCGGCATGACAGGGGGATTTAAGGAGGGGTTGATTCAAGGAGAGGAGGGGACAGGGACAGTAACATGAAGCAGCACAAGTTAAAAGGCAACTCCTAACTGAGAAATAGGATTTAGACATTTTAGATATAATATGCATAAGCAAGAAAAAATGTGCTTTGTGAAGAACATAAAGTTGTTTACGGACATCATGGGCTATGTGTTCAGCTCTGGCAGTTACTCTTGGTCTAATGCTTTTGTGCAAGCAAGAGTTATGTTACTAAGGTGAAACAAACATGGCAAAATCTTCAGCACATGTTTGCACACGCTAAGTACAGACGCAAATATAAGCACATGCGTTTCTGCAAATGTACAAGGTAGAGGTCAGGTTTCAAATGTATCCCCAAGTATTTATCGCTTAATGAGAGAGTAGATTCATAGTAGTTAGGCATGAAAATGATCTAATGGATCACTGAGGTTTTTTTCCCTGGAAGGTAAATCTCCATCTTCCGGTTGTGCTACCTATTGAGCTCATACATGTATATCTAACTATAATGAAATCTCAGTAGCTTATCTTGAGTTTTTGGCATTTATTAACCATTCAGCACAATAAAGGGAGATGCTAGAAGAGACTAACTAAAACAGATGGTTTTTGCGTCCGTGTTGGGGTGTTTTTTTCTGTGTGCATCAAAGTGAGCTTCCCATTTCACAACTGAATTTTTTTTTTCAACAGAGAGACAGAGAGGGAGACAGGAAAAGAAACTTTTTGATTTCTGTAAAGATTCTAATCTGTCACTGCTGGTACATCCCTTGTGATACTCCGTGACAGTAAATATACCACATTTCCATCATCATGCCACTTCAGTGCCCTAGTCTTTCAACTGCACCATTCTCTCTAAAGCAGTGGTGCCCAAACTTTTCCTGTCACACTGCCCCTTGCCAGTAATGGAATCCGTCTGTGTCGTCCCCCCCCCCCCCCCCCGCCCCAACCCATTACTGCACTGTTGGCTCAGCAGAGGAGCTTTGGCTGAAGGCAGTGCTGGGGGTTGAACTAGGGGTGAGGGAGGAGCTGGCCTGGGGGTGGAGAGGGAATGAGGCAGAGGTGGAGTGGAGCTAGGCGGTGGAGTGGAGCTGGGGCTGGAGCAGGGGGTGGAATGGAGCTGTGGCTGGGGCCAGAGCTGGGTTGGGGGCAGAGCTGACCTGGGTGATGCTTGCTCCTTGACCCCTGGCCTGGGCCTCACCCATATGCCCCCCAGAACATTTGGGGACCACTGCCCTAACTCTAATAGTGAGAGCAAGTGTATCTTGGAATAGCTACATTGAAGATATAGGTTGGCACATCACACCTACCAATCACGTTTCCCCCTTGTTCCTGTGCAATTGTCTACTCTACCACTGGCCTGTTACTTCACTTGGTTCCATTATTTCAGAATTTCAGGTTCAAAGCTTGCCCCCTGTAAATTAGCCTGTCTACTACTCTTTACAGATTACAGAACTTTTTTGTTCCTATAAACTTGCCAGTAGCATCTATAAAACATGTCCCCTTTTTTAAATATTATTTTTTGTAAATCAAAGAAAATATATATGAATAAAATATGAATCAAAAATGAAATAAAAATAATTGCCTTAAGAAATAAGGAAGTACAGCTGTCCCTCACAAGCAGTGTAAAATGCGATTTAAGAAATCTTGAAGTGGTGTCTCTAAATAATTTAATCTATAATATGGAAAACATTTTTAATCCACCAAGGTTGAAATAGTTATACAGCTACGAGAGTATCCCCTGAGGGGAAAGAGTGGAAATGTCTTGGAAATTAATAAATCCTGTCAATTTTCTTGAAAATGTTGTTTCTAAATGTTAATGCCTATGAAAGGTCCTAGATGGGCAGCACCACACATGTAAATTCTCGTATATCTGCAGAATGGGTACATCAAGAAGAAAGGTAGGTAAGATTTTCCACACTGCCCTTTGGATACAAATCCACCCTGACATGGGAGGTCTGTCCACAGGGCTAGGTTGCTAGTGAATGCATTGACTGTTTGCAAATAAAGATTTTTAAAAGTGACTCAGTACGAGTCAGTAAATTCAATGACAATAACAATGGCAAAATAACTTAGCAAAATATTTCCCACACCATTTGATACTTTACAGTGGGCTACATCAATCCCAGACCTTGTGAGTGTTCACCAGAGGAGGGAAAGGAGCAACGATCTCTCTTGCAAGTGCCAAGGGAACAACTTCAGTTCTCACACTCAGGAGAGCACAGGACTTCTCTGTCATCACTACCAAGGGTACAAGGCATCCCAAAGAAGGGAGGCAGGCTGGGAAAGAGGCAGTGCCATGCCATTTCTGTCACTCACCCTCAGCGGGGGCAGCATTCAAAAGGATGGTGCTGATCATGCACTCCCCCTGCATGCTAGAGGACCTTGCGAGGGATTTTTGCTTGCTGATGCAAAATCTCTCACGGAATTCCTCCGCTGCTTGCAGGCTATAGTACAAAGCACAAAATGTGGTCTAATGTATAACATGGATTTTATGGCAGCAAACACTAGGATATGAACACTTATTACCTTAAGCAGGAGTTGCACCGATCTAAAATTGGTTAGAAATATTATTTTCCTGTCTGGAATATCTGAGTACTTTCAACACATACATTGGATGTAGAGGACACAATTTGGGCCGCCTGTAAACACGAAAGTCATCCCATGAAGTCAATGGGAATTGTGGCCCCTTCTGATGGGTCAGAATTTGGTTGGATGTGTCTGAAAATTTTGTCAGCTTTAAAAAGTTAGAGTTTCAGTATAAAATGGCAACATTGTAGTTGGCCTGTCTGTGGAAGCCAGTGCTAACAGGAGTGCAAATTAGTGCCATTTGTGATGGATGTTTTTAGTGATGTGTGCACAGCACTTTGCTGGGAACCAGACTGAGACTACCAAATCATTTTCCTTTCAGTAGGCCATTGAACAGTCATCAGATGCTAACAACATTTGATCGTTAGTGACCTGGTCTATGTTTGAATCAGTGACCTGGAGGAGATAGGCCTATTATTAATCCCCTGGGATGATCGTTCTCTGCAATTATAGTAAATTTTCAATTGTGATACATTGAGAAAATTCATTGTTGCATGACCATCAAACGCATACTTCCACTTACATAATGGCATATAATGATAGTGTCCTAGGTGTAATATGAAGCATCTACAAAGTTATACTAGCTGCCAAGAGTTCTTTTCTTAATACTTCTACTTCACTGGTTTCTATGTACACAGAAATACACACACCAATATCCTCTGCTAGATAGAATGAGACCTGCTCAAAAGTTACCAATTCTGTAACTGTCTCACCCTCTAGTGGCTTGTCTGCAAACAGAATGTGAGCCATACTTAAAGAGAGAGCTGTTTTTGGAGTAGTAAATTTGGACTTTTTGTTCCTTGTGTGTTTAGCTGGCAGCTGTGGTGTCTGTATGTCACATTGGTGCTTGAGTGATCTGAGCTCCTGTGAACCCCAGATGTTCTTCATTGCCCTTGATGGGGTGGGAAGGAGTATGTAGTATGCTGTCCATTGGGCAGGTTGCCAATTTCTACAACATATCATCTGTCCTGCTCAAAAGTTTATACATTTAAGCGTTGGAAAGGAGCAGGTTTACTATTATTGAACACACCAGAGATTCTCCTGGACAGGCCTGAGTTTTTGAATTAGGGCCATTAATTTTATTCCCCTGCAGCAAGTACAGTTATGATTAAGTGGCAACTGTATTGTCAATATAAAGTTGTGCCCAGGATTGCTAGACACTGTCTTATGTTTCTTTACTTCACTCAAGCTATGTTTTTTGTCACACTGATAAAAAGATGCTCTGCTTAATAAGAGGCACTACAGGTCTTACAAGGTAGCTGGGGACCTCAGAATAGCAACATGCAGGCAAAGGTAAGAAATCACATGTGCATTAAGCACTGACCCTTCAGCATCCCAGGCTCACTTTGGCATGCCCATGAAAATGTGTTCGAGTTTTTTTTCACCTACAATGAATTGCAGGAGTAATATTTAATAACTAACTGATGGTAGATAAAAATCAGGTAGCTAATATGCATGTAACTACTGACCTTTGCAGATAGAGTCCCATTTTGTGCAGCGGTAATTTTTGCTTGAAACGGAGAGGCTGTGCTGCAGCTGGTCTTAAATATGTCCCTACTGGCATAGGCAAAATTAGGGGTGGTATGATATAATTGAATGACTTTTATCCCATTGTTCACTCATGCATCTATTAGTGAGGTATTGTTTTCCTTTCAATGTTGTTAGAGTTGATTAGGTGAACGCATCTAGTAAGTCAGACCTCACATTTAAAGAGCATTGCCAAATTTTCTGGAGACCCCCACCTCCCAGATTTTGGCAGAAACTAACCTGAACCAAAGATCAGCAGATTCTCATAAGAACACCCAAATGTCACAATGCCACTTTCCTAGGAAATATGGTAGGTGAATAGATTTTTACACTCCCCTTTTACACTTTTGATCAATCAAGGCCATGTTTATTCTCTTTCTTTTCCTGCAATTAGCTCTAGAGATATTTAAGCAAGTAATCATCTAAACCTCTGAGTTCAGAAGAGGGAAAAAGATCCTGTAAGATTTTAAAATTAGGAACTGTATTCATATCAAGATCCTCACAAGTATTTCCATGCCCTCTGTTTTCACCCTGTCTTCCCCACCCGCCTTTCCACATCTCCTCCCCAGATAACACTGGGACAGTCGTTTGCACTAATCAGAGAAGCAGACAAGAGTTTCAAGTTTTCTGAAGGGAATTGTTCATAAAAGCCAGATTTTTGCTCTACTTCTATTGGGATTTACTGTCAGGAAGCAGTAGGGAAATGCTCATTAAAATGAAAAACTAGTTGTAGTAATTTAAAGCATATGCAAGAATTGCTGTGTATTGCAGAAGATAATGATGTTTGAAATATTAGCGTTAAAGCACTTGAGTCCTCACTATACTGTTGTCTCCCAAGTGTTGAGTTATGGCTGGAAAGAGGGTCTTGTGTAGCAGACACAAAAGAAATTATGTTCCTTTTAATTTGTTTTAGATAGATCTCTATCTTCTGAGAGCATTTTGGATATAACTAGCACAGATTAGGCTATGAAATGATTTACCATGTGTTTTGCTAATGCAGATCCTAACAGCTGTGAATAAAATGTGAATTTTCAAAAGCTGTAAATGGAACTGAAAAAAAAGCAGGGGTGGAAATGTGTCTCCTTCCAGAAAGAAATCCTGTTTAGAATATGGGAACTGGTCTCTGGTTTAGGAAAATTAGGGCACTAAAGGTGAGACAGCTGGCTTGTTACTAATAATAGTTGTGTTGTAACCAGAGCTTCCTTGATTCATTCAGGAATTTTCAGAAGCTGTGATGACATATTGTATCTATTTGCATCACAAATTCAATTTCAATATTCATACAAATAGAGCGATTACTCTGTCTCTGAAGAACTTGATTTGTCTTCCTGTCTGCATGCAGCAAAAAGCATTCACAGCTTAGCTTTCGGGATGCTGCACTGGAAGATTTTAATCGTTGATAAAGGAAGCACTCATTATGGAAAATGTGAAAGTGACTAGAATGGTTGTGGGCACAAAATTTCCTATTTGAGGTTGGAGCTCATTAGAAACGTTGTCCTTTAAGAGGTGACTGTAGCAGTAGGGTGTGTGGGGTGATTTTGACTGACAGGATTCACTCACCCCAGTTAATCAAACTATATCAGCCAGGCGAAGAGGAAGAGAGGAAAGGCAAAGGAGCAAGTCACTGGTGTGGGTCACTGGCTCTGGGATGCAGAGCTACACTGGCAGCTTTGGTGCAGAGGTGACACAAGATAAGTGGCAAGTTCAGGAGGTGGGGGATCTTGCAGGAGAAAGGGAGGCCTGCAGCAGCAGCAGAGTCAGACACCTTAGAGAAAAAAGAGGGGGCCTGAATCAGACAAATGTGCCTGAAGAGGAGGGAGGCGGAGGGGGGGAGAGAGAAACATACACAGAGGCTCTGGAGGAGAGACAGTTCATTGAAAAGGGAGACACAGAGGGCAAGGGCCTGAAGGAGAAAGAAAGGGGGTGGGAAGGACAGCAGCAGAGAGGAAGGGGGAGGTGTGCTTGTTACTGAGCAAGAAGACAGAAGGTTCATCAGAACCAAAAGGAATGATATAGAGCCAGAGACATTTTATCTGATGATGCCTCAGATTTAAATTCATTTATTAATTTTGGGGGGGAGGGGAGTTCCCACATTCTACAATTCTCCTTAAGCAGCATTTTAGGAGCTCTCATGTATTTGCAAAACCTCAGGACCATTTTTTTAAAAATATCCACTGAATGTTTGTCAGCACAGATTCCCACACTCTGTGCTATCCTAGTACCTGATGTGGTAAAGTTCAGTAAGATCATGTAGCTCTAGAGTCTGGTTTTATCCACTATAATGTTTTGTAACTTGTATTTATTTTTATTCGTGTGAATGCTTATATTTTCAACATGCTGTACGCTAGCTCAGTATTATTACTGTAACCTCTGTCCTCCTCCTCCTCCTCCCACCCTCTTTTTGTTGTGGTATTATCCCCTTTACCACATAGGACCAGATGCTCCAAAGAGTTTAGCATCCAGGGCCATTTCATTTCAGCCCCTAAATGAAATGATCATTGATGTCTGTGTTCTTTTGAACCTTTGGCTCATCATGTCTACATTAGATTGTAAGAGCTTAGAGGTCAGGATCTTGTTGTGACGTTCCCCTCTGATGTTGTCTGGACCGGTGATCTGCTAGGTCATTCCAATCCCTGACTCTGGGAGCCAGCCTTACCCTGCTCTGCTGTGAGAACCCCTGCTCCTGAGCTGTTCACGCACAGCCTCTGGCCTGTAAGCTGCTCCTTGGATTCTGCAACCAAATTACACTAGTCAATATCTCCGGTTGCAGACACAACCCTAGGAACCTCTGTCCAGTTATGCTGGATGCTGCAAGCTTTTATGAGTTCATCAGTTTAACAAAGAAATTGATATGTATCAGGCTTGTTATCCCAAGGGTAGTTTCTGACACGCTTCAAACCAAATGCACTGCTTCAGGTAGAATAAACAAACAAATCTATTAACTACAAAGATAGATTTTAAGTGATTATAAGCCAAAGCATAACAAGTCAGATTTGGTCAAATGAAATAAAAGCAAAATTCATTCTAAGCTGTGTGACTGCTTGGTGACTTACTTTGTTCAGTGGTGTTCTGAAACCACTTAAATCTTACTTTTTATACTTAATAAAATCACTAAAAAGAAAAGGAGGACTTGTGGCACCTTAGAGACTAAGGTGCCACAAGTCCTCCTTTTCTTTTTGCAGATACAGACTAACATGGCTGCTACTCTGAAATAAAATCACTGTTGTTTATTAATAAACCCAGAGTAAGTGATTAATACCTTGGGGAACAAACAGCTGTGCATATCTCTCTGTCACTGTTATAGAGGGTGGACAATTTATGAATTTACCCTGTATAAGCTTTATGGATTTATTTGGGGTTTGCATCCCACTGGGAACTGGGTGTCTGGGTGCTGGAGACAAGTAACCTGCTGAGCTGTTCAGTTAAGTCTGCAACTTTGGGGGTGTGGACCAGTCTGTGTTGCAACAGGCTAGAGTGTCTGGCTCAACAAGACAGGGTTCTGGAATTCCCAAGCTGTCAGGGAAAACGGGCTCAGAAGTAATTTCAGCACCATCAGGTGACAGTCCCAAGGGGATCTCTGTGACCGAACCTGTCACAAGCTGATCTTAACACTTTCAGTGCCCTTACAAACTTAGATGCTTCTCACCACAGGCTGGCTGGTTGCTCTTCAGCCAGGCTCTCCCCTTTGATCAGTGCTTCAGTTGCTTGGTGTGGTGTCTGTAGAGGTAGGTGGAAGAGAGAGGAAGAGCATGGCAAAGTCTCTCCCTTTTATCACATTCTTTCTTCCCTCCAGGCTTTGCCCTCCCCTTCCCTCCCCACCCCCCGCTTTAGAGTCAGGTGAGCATTACCTCATCCCAGTCCCAAACTGACCAAAGGAAGGGGAGTGACTCACTTGAGAGTCCAACAGATCCTTTGTTGTTGCCTAGGCCAGTTTCCTTTATTCCTGTGAGGCTGGGCTGAGTTTATCCCATACATGCCCTGATGAGGTGTGAACTGCCTCTCTGCTCTTGGAGAGTTTTTTCCTGGGCTTGCTTTAAGCCATGAGGACACATTTTCAGCCTCATAACTATATACATGAAACCTATAACATTACTATAACATTTCTGTAACGATTACTATAATATCACTATAACAACAATGCTCAGTGCATCATAAGCCTCCCAAAGACAGCCAACATGACAAACTTTGCATTAGATATAATCATATTATAAGGATGAACATGGGGGTGCTGGTTGTTCCCCTGAGGTACAGAACATCACAACTGTCATCTTAATTGTTTTATGAGGACCCTAGCTAACTTCTGAGTGCTGTTTAAAGGTAGCAACACTTAAAACGTTTCCTGTGTGTAACTTGGAAAACAGAACAGCCAGATCTTGTGACACCACTGTTGTTTCTAGGTTTTGCTGTTGCTAAATTCAAAGCAGACTTTGCTACTTGCTACAAAAATATTGAGACTCCCTTATTTTTCAAGCAATTGAAATACCATAGATAATTTTAAGGCCTGGCTTGACAAAGCCCTGGCTGGGATGATTTAGTTGGGGTTGGTCCTGCTTTGAGCAGGGGGTTGGACTAGATGACCTCCTGAGATCTCTTCCAACCATAATCTTCAATGATTCTATGATTGTATGAATAGTCATGTGCTATGGGCTCCTGATAAGCATTCATTAACGTAGTGAAAATTTTGCTTACACATTGCCAGAAGACTGTACCTAGGTCACTTAACCTGCTTGACTACACTGATAACTTAAGCCAAATTTTCAAAATGGCCTCAGCAATGCCTCTAACCTTTCACCTGAAATCGTTTGCTCAAGATGTTGAGTCCGATAGTATATATTTGTAGTGCACCCAGTTCTCTCACTGCTCTCAACAGGAGTGCAAAACTAGATGTCACTTTTGAAAACAGCCTTTGCAATTTTACAGAATTTCAGCTTCTGTAAATTTATATTTTACAGTTATTATGTAAAAAGTATGGAGAGAGACATTTATTTTATTTTCCAAAATATACAGATTTTACCATATAATTTGATGTGTTTTAAACTATATGTAATTTAAATAGCATCCAGGATGAATTTTCTGTTGTTCTGTTTGGGTCAAATCTATCACTGTCTTCTTAACTGAGGCAGAGCTCCCACTGGCTACAAGATACCGGAGACAGAGTAAAGTCTTCAGGTTGCTGGCCTTGATGGGTTGTTTGTTATTCCTTTACTCCACATACAGCTTGAAATAAGTGATGTGACACAGCAGCTGCTACAGCATCAGAGCGCCCTTCTGCATAGTGGGAGTCAGGGTCAGGGAAACATGGCTCTGGCAAGGGAGGCATGCAAACCTGCTCTAACTCAGCCCAGATCTAGTCCCCGAGTTTCTATCCTGCCTCCCAAGAGGCATCCATATGTTACGTACACAATCAATTCCAGTTTGAGATAGGTGTGGATAGGGCCTGATCCTGGGAAATACTGAGCACCACCACAAGCATTAAGGCAATGAGAGTAGACGTACTCCATCTTCAGACTAGCTGAGGGTAAGCCGTAAGAAGAGTTAGGCAGTTTACAGTACCTAAGGGTTTGATTTAGGGCTGTCAAATTATTTGAAAAAAAAATCACAATTAAAAAAATATTAAATTAAAAAAAGTCATAATCGCAGGTTTAGTTGCACTGTTAAACAATAATAGAATGCCAATTTAAATGACAACATGGAATACAAAATGCACAGTGCTCACTTCATATTATTTTTACATATTTTATTTTATTACAAATATTTGCACTGTAGAAAGATAAACAAAAGGGTATTTTTCAATTCACCTCATACAAGCACTGTAGTGCAATCTCTTTATCATGAAAGTGCAACTTACAAATGTAGAATTTTTTTTTTTACATACCTACACTGAAAAACAAAACAAATGTAAAACTTTAGAGCCTACAAGTCCACTCAGTCCTACTTCTTGTTCAGCCAATCACTAAGACAAACAAGTTTGTTTACATATACGGGACATGATGCTGCCCACTTATTTACAATGTCACCTGAAAGTGAGAACAGGCGCTCATATGGCACTGTTGTAATATTAAATGAGCACTGTACGCTTTGTATTTTGTGCTGTAATTGAAATCAACGTATTGGAAAATGTAGGAAAAAAGATCCAAAATATTTATAATAAATTTAAATTAGTATTCTATTATTGTTTAATAGTGTGACTAAAACTGCAATTAATCATGACTTTTTTTTTAATCTAGTTAATTTGTTTTGCATTAATCACTTGAGTTAACTGCGATTAATTGACAACCCTAGTTTGGTTGGATCCACTCCATGCAGGGATAGTGGAATGCCAGCCCTGTTGAAGCCATTTACAATAAACCACATGACTTGAACAGAGGAACATTAGAAGTTTCTACATTTTAAAGTACCCTGGAATTTTAAATGTAGGCCCAAATATTTTATGAGACAAAACAGATCTCTAAAACAAAGACAAAATATCTCCTTGTCTTTTGGGGGAAATTACTCCAAATGTAATAAGAATTAAATGTGATTTTCGAATTTAACAAGTGAGTTTAAAAAATAAAAAGGGATTTCTTACTTGCAACTACCGTACAAGCCTAAAAAATTTTGGAAGCTCTAAACAGGATCATTTTGTCAGGGAGATGGGGGGGGGGAATGGGACACCCTTAATTACAGTGAAATACTGGGAGAATTTTCAGGAAAGAGACAGTGAGGGAAAATGATGCACCTTTTGCTTAAAAAAAAAAAGAAAAAATGTAAGAGACTGGCCTTCCTAAAAGGGCATGGTTGGCATGTGCATATGAGATATATTCTCTAGGGCTGGATCAGTCAGTGATACTCTTTGACCATGAATGATTCACTCTCATTTGGTCCTTCCTTCTTGTTTCCCACCGTACCCTCCCAATGTCTGCTTCTCTCTCAGGGTTCCATCTCTCTGTTTGCTTATGGTTACAGTGCAAGAATATATTTTGGGCCTCTGTTAGTGCGTATGAGAATAATATTAAATTAAAAAAAGGAGCCTAAACTCAGCCCCTTTGAGACAGGGGGACTAGCACTTGAATAATATGAATGGGTAGGTTGAAAAGTACCTACGGTCGTGTCTTGTCGTTTGTAGGGCTGCTGTTAGATTGCGTGATTTCTCAGGACATCTCATATCAGCTTGCATTAACGCAGGCTCCGTTATGCATGTGGATGAGGTGACTGCATGATAACACCACAAGTAATGCAGATCACGACTGTATGTTCACAGGATATCACCTCTTCTTCCTGTAAGAATACGAACACACAGAGCGCTCAAGAGGGATTTACACAGGAACTTTTTCTCAAGCACATAACAATATACAAATATCTCAGGATCAAAGGTAAGTCAAAGAAAAATGGCATTGAGTAGAATAAGTCAGCTCAGCTTGCAGTCTAACTCTATGACAGACCCACAGGCAACTTCAGAGCTGTCAGCTTCACTGCCTATGGAGCCCAACAAGGAGCCAGATGCAGCTGCTGGAAGAGTATTTTTCACCGCTTGGCATCTGGGTTCTGTGATGGCCTTGTGTGTCATGTGTCCAAGCAGGAGCTCTTACTCTGTTGCGGAAGATGGACACAAAGGAAATTAGGATTTTCCTGTATTAATAGTGATCAACATTCATTTGCCAATTTATTTTTAAAGTCAGGTTCTACCTGCCAATATTAAACAACAGCTAAAATATTGTAAGAAAAACAAACCAGCAGCTTTGCTTCAGTAAGAACACACCTTTAAATAGTGTTTGTTTTTGGATTCTCACAGTCAGTGATTTTCTGAGCAAAGTGAGATTGTGTGTGTGTGTGAGGGGTTAGCACAACATGTAGGAAATTACACGGATGATATCTTTGTATGCATCCATGCATAGCTGCAGTCTAGGCATAAAGTTTATTCACTCGCCTTCTACCATGATGATTGATGTTACTGGTGCTAATAAAAAATACACCTAAATGCTTTCACTTGGCCATTAAATCCCTGAGCATCACACTTAAAATGTACCCCTGCAATGCTTAGGTAGTTGATAAACTGAAATACTGTGATGCTATTATAACTAGAAATTGAGGTGATCTAATTCTTCTTTAACCCCCCGTTTCTTTCAAATCACAAAATTAACTAACATAAATAAACAAATTCCAGTTTTTAATTTCACAGTTTTTCTCAATCTTCCATACACTGGGAATATCTTAGTGGTTTTCCAACAATCAGAAAACTACTGATCGATCATTACTTACATGAGATGCTGAACTAGAGTTACTAAGCCCTATTGACTAGTTAGCCTGAAATTAATACTACATTGTAATGGGAAAACAAAGAAAAATGTATCTGGTTTTTGAGTATCATCTCAGGCAAAGTAAAAATAATGGCTAGACTCGCTATGGTGACAGGTTGTTTGCTTGGTTGGTTTTTGATTTTTAACTCAGAAAGACACTAATTTATGGGGCTACATTTTTTAAAAAAACCATGGCCTCTAATTTGAGGAGAAATCCTGAAATCCATATTCTGACCCAATTTCCTTTGAAGCCAGTGTAATCCAGGGCCTGAGTAAAGATGACTGGGCTTAACCTTTGTGCATACAGTCATTTGCAGGTGCAACAGAACACTATGGTGGACAGCCATTACTCAGGCTTATGAGCACTTATTCACATGAGTAGCCCACTTCAAATCAATAGGACTACTCAGGTTGAGAATGTGCTCACCAACAACAGGTGAAATTCACTCCTGAGCAGAGGGCTAGCAGAAGACCAATGCCTCACTTAAGTCCCACATAAGCCTTTAAATTGCACATGTGAATGCTGTTTAGACAAGAAAACCTGTAATTTGAGCAAGAAAATTTGTCACTTATAATCAAAAATTACCGTGTGTGTGCAGAATAGCTTCCTCAGACGGAGAGGGTCCTTTGAAGAAATTGCCCATCTAATCCCATTTGTTTCCAGAAGCTGGCTTCATAAATTTGATTTATTTTCTATGAAAATAAGGTATGATTACTTTATTTTGCTGACTCCTGAGTGATTGGAGAAGCACTTATCACATTTCAAAAGGAATTAATACACTACTTCAATAGTTTTTTCTAATTCAGTTTTTTTAAGTCTTTAAACATGGACAACCTTCAAAATGTAAAGTATCAGCCCTTTACTCTAAAATAGCTACAGAGGAGGAGAAAAAAATCAGTGGCTAAAGTGGCACTGGCAAGATATATTTCATAACGTTCCTCCTTATTTATGAACACATCAGAAATTGAGAGCTGTCTTCATTCCGAAAGGTTTTTCAGATGCTGGTTTCCTTTGGTAGGTTTGCTATAATTTCTGGATAACCCACACTGTTCTGTGGATTTATATATTTAAGGATTGTTGGATTGGGAGGTAAATAGGGAAGAGAACTAAAACATTTGTTTGGGGGCTGCGGGGGAGGGAGGAATGTAATGAAATAATTACATGAATTTTACAAATGAGTAGAAAACAGGTCTGGAAACAGAGATCCTGGGTGGAATCCTCGCTCCACTGAAATAAGTCTAGTTCAGTTCCCTGTCTGGAGCTAGTTTTTCATGTAGGTTAGTGCTACAGATATTTGATCTTGTATAGGTCCCGATTCAACTCCCATGGCAACCTTTCCACTGACTTTAATGGGAATCGGATCAGGCCCATAGAGACTGTCCCTTCTTTACCTCCCTGGGCAGATCATTCCATCACCAAATAAATAAAATTATGGGTCAAGACAACTTTGAGAGGGTTCCCTGTAACAGTAGCTAGTGGAATCAGTGAATATTAACCCCTGTCAGGGGACCTTTTGTAACCCTGCCCCATATGAAATGATTGGAGCCAGGAAATGAAGTTCAGTCTCTTATCAAAGAGAGTGAGTTTGTGTGTGTATGGGGGTGGGGGGGATGTGAGAAAACCTGGATCTATGCAGGAAATAGCCCGACTTGATTATGTAAAGAGTTGTCACTTTGGATGGGCTAGCACCAGCAGGAGAGTGAATTTGTGTGGGGGGGTGGAGGGTGAGAAAACCTGGCTTTGTGCTGGAAATGGCCCACCTGTTGATCACTTTAGATAAGCTATTACCAGCAGGACAGTGGGGTGGGAGGAGGTATTGTTTCATATTCTCTGTGTGTATATAAAGTCTGCTGCAGTTTCCACGGTATACATCTGATGAAGTGAGCTGTAGCTCACGAAAGCTCATGCTCAAATAAATTGGTTAGTCTCTAAGGTGCCACAAGTACTCCTTTTCTTTTTGCGAATACAGACTAACACGGCTGTTCCTCTGAAACCAGTCTCTTATCAGTACTGAATGTTAAGAATGTTAAGAAGGGGACCCATCTCAGGTAAAAGAGAACATTTGATACTTGAACTTTTACCTGCCCTCGAGGGAGCCACTGTGTATTTGAGATTTTTTCCCAGAGGTTTCATCTCTGAAAGTCCCTGCTATAGGGACTGATGTTACAACATCAAAGATGCTGGCTCTGACACATCATTCCCAGCAGGTAACCCCATCCAGGGTTTGTAGTTTGGAGAATGATGTCATATCACAGTGGGTTAGCAGTAAGTAGGGCCCAGTGAATTATTTTAGGCAGTTTGCTTGCTCAAAAACGCAGTTTAGGGTTGACCAAAACTATTCATGAACTCAAGTCGAATTCAGCAAATAGATTTAGCCAACAAACAAACAAAAATATTGACAGAAAATTTTGAGGAAAAAAATGAACGGATTTTATTTTGACTTTTTCCAAGGGAAACATTTTTGTCTTTTAGTTTTGAAATGACATTTCATTTTTAAATTTAGCTACATTAAAAAAATTACCCCCCAGAAAATAACAGAAAATGGGGGAAAAAAACAAAAACAAAACCCCAAAACTTTGTGTCAACCACTGAACTGAAAAATCAATTATTCACTCAACTCTAATTAGCAGGTCATTAGTTATTACCTCAGAATCAGCTAGAAGAAGCAACCACTTGAATAGATTATTAACATTTGGAGGGTAGAGGGGAAATGGCAACATTTCACCTGGAATTTCTCATATGTCTGTGGTCATAATTGGTAATGATTGAAGACCTTGTTTAATGCACTGGTAAGTCTTAACTTAAAAAAAAAAAAAAGAAATACTACACTCTTCACCATGATTTCAAAGGTTAAAACAACTCAAATTCCCTCTTTTTAAAAAGAAGTTTAGTTGTACATATGCCTTGGCTCTGAATAACCATTTGTCTGGTGAGCATTTTATATATATATACACAACAGATGAAATCTCAGGGAAAAACTTCCTAACTGTAAAAACAGTAGGACAATGGAACAGACTGCCTCGGGAGGTTGTGGAAGCTCCTTCACTTGAGGTTTTCAAAAGGAGGCGGGGTAACCATCTGTCTTGGATGGTTTAGAAACAACAAATCGTGTATCTTGGTAGGGATTTACACTATATGACCCTTGCAGTCCCTTATAACCCTATGATTCCATGATATATACATAATGATATGTTATGCAGGTACCCTGAGGTGGGTCTGCAGCAGCAAGGATTGAACCTCAGATCTTTAGATCTTAATGCATCAGCTTCTACTGCTTGAGCTAAAAGAGCTTGCTTTCACAGCCAAGACTGTAGTAGGCTCATCAATCTGGACTTGGCCTAGCCAACACAAGAGGGGGGCAGAGTGCCACACTGAGTAGGCATAGTTTACATATATTTCTATCAACTGAGCTCCTAAGTCTTCATTTAGAGTCAGTTTTTGCTACGTGTCAGGGCTGGGATGTAGGCAACCATGCCTAGTGGTTAGTGTGTGTGAGTGGGGGAGGCTCCCCACACCAAAGGGGGTTAAGACCCAAGAGGCCTGGACCAAGGTCAGCAACCAAGAGTCAGATATTAGGGATCAGGCCTTTCAGGAAACCAGGAGGTCAGGGTCAGGAGACAAGCTAGAGATTAGGAACCATGAGTCAGAAACCAGGAACCAGCTGAGCCAGGAAACTTGGAGGTCAAGATCAGGAGACAAGGGCAGGTAGCACCGGATGAGCAGTCTGAAGCAGGGTGAAGCCCCATTGTATGGATAACTTCCCAGTCCTCCTTCTGGCTTGAGTAGAGGAGCAAGTCAATCAGGAGCTCTGTTGTTCCACTAATTGAGGCCCAGGGTAGAGCTGTCTGTCTAAGCTGGGCTTCAAGGAGTCCTGGTTCTAGGTGATGCCAATTTGAGTAGAGGGTTGCCATGTAATGAATTCTCCCCCTCCCCACAGGAACCTTGTGGACCAGGTTTTAAGACCTGTGGCTCAAGATCCTCTGCTTAAGAGACAAGGCAGTAGACTGAGTAACTAATTTAAGAAGGAAAATAGCCAGTGTGCATTTTAGCTGGGCAAAAAGATGGAGGCTACCTTTCAATGCCCCATACTGTTTGACCTCTCTGCAGTTTTTGCCATAGTTGACTGCCAAGTCCTGAAGACCATCCGACATGTTACAGCAGGAATAGACAGCACAGGACTGTAATAACTCCAGTCACTCCTTTCCACCTAAAGAGTGGTGATGGGCTCAACTGCTCCTCTTCTCCAAGGGCCCTCACCTTTTAAGGTGCATAGATATTTATCCTCTTTTTCCTCTTCTTCAGCATCTACATAAGACCACTTGGAGAGGGTTCACTGCCAAGGAGACATCTGCGACACCCAGACACATAGCTCATTTTCCACAGATGCAGCCACCAACCTCACTAAGATGACATATTGCCTACAGGTAGAATTGGTTGGGCCTTTTCTGACAAATTCCTTTTTTGATGGAAAATATGGTTGATTTTGCAGAAAAGTTTTTGATGAAATGTCAATTTTGAAAAAAAATCCATTGGGAGAATCTAAATAGAATATTTCTTTTCCATTGGATTAACCCTATTTGAAACATTTTGTTTTGTCAAATTGAACTATTTTGTTTCAGATCAGTTTGACATTAATTGGTGTCTGCCTGAACATGTTTCAGTACCTCAGGGGAATTTTAGTTTTGGTGCCCCCATTCTTTGCTCTGAGATGGGCTCCCAGGCTGGAATACATCTCATGATGCACATCAGTCTCTCCTCTGGCTTGAGCTAAAATCGCGCATTGTGTGAGTTCCATGACCACAATGCAATGCATCATGGGAGACTTTCTAATTTTCAGTCAGATCTACCTGCAAGACTTCAGGAACTGGTGAAGAACAACTGGATCAAATTTACCTGGGCAAGACCAGATTAATGCTATTTGGGAAAGAGAAGCTCTTTCCACAGACAGACAGAATTACTCTTGTACAGAAGACAACTTCCTACTTTCCATCCAAATGGCTTGAAACCTTGTGTCCTGTTTGCCAGAAGCTAGGAATGGGTTACGGGATAATTACCTGTTTTGTTCACTCCCTCTGAAGCACCTGGCATTGGCCACTGTCAGAACACAGGATACTGGGCTGGAGGGACCATTGGTCTGACCCAGTATGGCCATTCTTATTTTCTTATGTTGAACTCTTCACTAAACCTAGCTAATTAGGTAGCATAAGTAGTGAAAAAGTATCTCTCCACTTTCTGCTAGCTAGGGTGCCATTTCTTCTGAGATGAGGATCTGGTCAGAGAGATCCATGTATTTGTCACCTCCACACACACACAAATTACCAGAACTGTGGGCAAAGGGAAAATTATTTTTAGCTGTAAAACCCCCCAAACATACGTTTATAGCAAGAATGAATATGAAAATACATTCATTAGCACAATACATGCATTTTCCACTTTTTATCCAAAACAAACCTTAAATGGCAGTCTGAGGAAGAGATTCAGACACAAGAACTCCAAATCTTCCCTCTCCAGCTTCTTTAACTCGTAAGATAAACACAAACCCACTTTGTGGATTTACATTTGTTTGTACCCATACACTTTCTTATATGGTTTTGTCTGTGCAGGTGTCTGAGTCACAGAAGGATGTGATTAGGAAGAAAAGTATATGCTACGCTACTAGAGTGCGTGAACTGTCTTTGTACATTGCCTAGCACAGTGGGCTCCTGGTCCATGACTAGGACTCCTAGGCACTATGATAATACAAATAATAAAGAATAATAAAATAAATGTCAAAGGCTGGGAAATTAGTATGGACCTCAAGCAACATTAGAGGAAATGGTGCTTATATATATGGATGAAGGTATGGGCATACAATTCAGTATGCTTTTTCCTCCACTGCTACAGTGATCAAAGGATGATCATTTAAGACTTCTGCAGCATTCACCAGGATTTCAAACTGTTTCTCATTTTCCTAGCTAGTGGAAGTATGAAAACGAGGATGGCATGAGATGAGACTGAAGCTTACAGGGGAAAAAAGAGCCTGGTTAGTTATAGTCACATTGTTCTTTGTCCTCTGGGGCATTAGTTTTACTCAGTCCCACTGAACCCATCAAACTTCATCCACTGCCATCTGTTCAGCAGAAACAGCTTTGCCTCTCTCCTACCCTAATCTGCATTGTTGCCATTGCTATGAACCTCAGCTTTTAAATAACAGAGTTTGTTGTGATTACATTAAATATACCCTGGGTTGCAACAGTCAAGCTGAAGCATGAGCCAAAAAATGCTATCTGATTCTAAGATGTGATGGGTGGTACGCCTTAGCTTGAATCATGATAGGGGTGAAGGGGAAGGGGAGAGAGACAGTTAGCTTTACCCTTGCATTTTCAGGTTTTTGTCCCTTTGTGTCTGAACAGATATACTCTCTCTCTCAATTTAATTTCCTTTTTAAAATATGTAAAGAGAGGTCCAAATCATGATCCCATTGAAGTCAATGACAAAACTCCTTTTCATCTTATTTCTATATCTTATAGACACCTTTCTGGCCCAGGGGGTAATTACATACTGAAATTCTGACCTTTAGAACATGAGAGCTCCTTTTGAGTCCTATCATGTAAAGATGTAATTGGGCCATAACAAGCATATACAAATTTATGTAAGGAACTTGACTGAACAGTTCTGATAGATCATTTTGAAACTTGAATATCTCTGTCATTATACAAAATTTGTATTTTTAAAAAATTTCCTAAACTAATTATAACACAATCCTATCTAGACAATGCTAGGAATTCATAGGAATTCTTATTTAACTGGATGTCTCTGATAGACCCAACACATTTTAGGCAAACTTTTGCTGTAGGTGACATAATTGACCAAAATCTAACTCACCTTTATAGCCAAGGTTTTCTAAAGTGGCTAGTGATTTTCGGGTGCTTCAGTTCTTAGGTGCCCAACCTAAGACACTGAAAGGAATTTTATTTTCAGAGGTGACGCTTGGCATGTTCTAAAACTCCCTTTTAAAGTATCTTGAACTGGGTACCCACGATTGAGGCATTGAGAATCACTAATCACTTTTGGAAATATTGATTTTTAAAATTAAATCTGCCTTTGATGTTCAGAAACTCTTACCCCTTTGTATCATCACTCCTTATGGACTGATTCTGCATTCCTTGTGTACTAAAAAAAACACCATTGACTTGGGTAGGAATTTTGAGTAGCAATGAATGCAGTACCAGTCACTTAATATTTTGCACTTACGCAGGGCTTTTCATGTGAGGATTTTAAAGTATGCTAGAACCATTAATTAAGCCTCACATTATCCCTATAAAGGAAGATTTTTTTGTACATGTTTTACAGATGAGGACATTGAAGTTAAGTGACTTGCCCACGTTCTTGAAGTCATTCGTCAGTCTTGGCTTGCTGTTCAAATATGAGACCACACTGCCTCCCAGGTTCCAGTGGATTTTGCTACAGTCTCAACTATAGGAATATATGGCTCCTATAATGTAAACCACATTTCCCTGAAAATTATTTTTAGAACAGCAGCCACCCTCTAACTACATTTTTTCCCAAGTATAGCAGCAATTTTAATGTTGGCTAAACAATATTGCCGCTGTTTTCTGTGTGTGCTGTCTATAGAAATTATACGGTGAAATATGTCCTTTCTATTTTTTTCATGTTTGTTTTTTTAAGTTTAAACACATAGTGGGTTTTTAAAAGGCATTTAAGAAGGTATGGGCAAACAATTCAGTATTAAAAGTAATTTCAGATCTGTGTTGATGTGTTTCCACAGTGTTACAATTGGAGAACTACTTTTGTTTACAGCATTTTAAACAATAGCAGTGCAATTCTATAACTTAAATGCTCTCTGGTAATATTGTTGTTCAAATATGTTGTGTGTTGGTTATCACAGTTCTCTTTCGAGTGCTCGCTCATGTCGATTCCAGTCTAGGTGCGCGTGCGCCTATATGCGTAGTCGTCAGAGATTTTTGCCTTAGGAGTATTCATAGGCTTGGTTGTGGCACCCCCTTGAGTGCCACGCTTATGCGCCGGTATATCAGGCGCCGCAGGCCCTACACCCTCTCAGTTACTTCTTACCACCCACGGTTGTTAGTCAGAGTGCATTTCCTTGCATAGCAAGGGCTAGCAGTTTTCTTTTTTACTGACTTTGAGCCTTAGGGCCTCGTACATAGTTTGTCTTCAGTAGTTAGCATTAAGTAGCTGTTAAGTGTAGCTGGTAGTTAGAGTCCTAGGGGGACTTCATCCCAGGCGGGGCGTTCCCTGGTCTCCAGGGTTTAAGCCCTGCACCGTCTGTAACAGGCCTATGCCTGTAAGTTACCCCCTTAGCAGCTGCCTCAAGTGTTTGGGGGAGTCACATGTGAGAGACAAGTGCCATGTTTGTAAGAACTTTCGGCCGAGCATGCAGAAAGAGGGGGATATTCATTTACGGGCTCTCCTTGTGGAGTCCGCCCTTCGTCCGGCTTCCAAGCAGTCCTGGCAGGATTCACTGAGCACCTCGGCATTGGTGAGCAGTGCGTCCCTGGCACCGGGCTCTGCCTGGCACCATTCCCCATTGCCAGTACCCAAGAAGAAGGCGAGAAAACATGGCTTCCCAACACCAAGAAGAGCTAGGGGTCATTGGGCAAAGGACCTGCTTCGGGCCGAATGGCCACTCCAGAGCCATGTATTCGTGCTTCTTCAGTCAGGTCTGTTAGCACCTTTAAAGGTCTTCCTCAGACTCTCAGGAGCAGCATAGGATCTAAACCCCTGATGGCACCAATGCCTTTGCGAGCTCCCCCGGCACCGAGAGAGCAAAGGCCTCCATCCGCGATACCGATGCAGAAAGTGCCCCAGGAATTGGCAAAAGCTCCCCACGAGGACAAGCCAGCCATTAAGATTCCTCAGGGAGCAGTGGAGCACCACCAATCCCCTGAGATGAAGCGCGCTCTCCACCTCCACACTGCGGTCTCTGGGATCGCTACCCAGATCCACTGGGGCTGGCCCTTGGTCACCAGCACCGTGATTGTGGTCCCTGCCATCTCAACGTGGATTGCTTAGAGGGAAGCACCAGTCTCTGTACTACTGGCACTGCTCGCCCTCACACCAGTCATCCTCTCGACACCTGTCCTGGTCACCTACCCCATGGGGGCACTCTATGACCCACCTCTGGTCTCCTGGCATTCTCACCAGTCCCCTTGATACCGGTACCAGTCCCCTCGCTCCAGGCACCGGTCTCCAACGGTGATGGTCAGCAAACAGACTCAGGCATCTACGGCCCCACCATGGTCACCGGAAGGGGATTCTTCCGGCACGGAAGGACAGTTCAGCCCCTTGCCTAGACCCCATTGGCGCAAATGGGCACCCAAGGTTATGTTGACATCGGCGCAGTGGCAGCCCGGCCAGTGGCCAGCACAGTGGTCTTTTTGGAGCGCGTGGGGAGTGCCGGTCATTGTGATGCCCCCTTTGCACTGCTCATCTGCCTCTGCCTCAGAGGAACAGCTGGTGGCACTGACAGCACCGGGCTCAGTGCAGGAGGCATGCTCAGAGGCTGAGGCAGAGGAGACTATACCCACTCCTAAGTCTCCCTCTTCCACAGGGGAAGATGACCTTGGGATTCCCCTGGTGGCACAGTCCTCATCTTCATCCCCTGACAAGGCGGCCGCGGGGCCAGCCCACCAGATGATTTTAAGGCTCAATAGGTCCTGCTTCGTTGGGTGGCTGAGAACTTTGGCCTGGAGGTGGAGGAAATGGCTGAGCACGCAGGAACCTTGTATAATGTCCTGTTAACCAGTACCCCGTCCCGTGTTGCACTACCAGTGCATGACGGTGTCCTCAAGATTGCCAAGGTCCTCTAGCAAACTCCTTCCTCCATCCTTCCCATCTCAAAAAGGACCGAAAAGAAATACTTTGTCCCAGCCAAAAGGTTTGAATACCTTTACACCCACCCTCCTCCAGGCTCGCTGGTGGTTTCTGTGGCCAGTGAGAAAGACAGACAGGGGCATACCATCTTGACTCCAAAAAATAAAGAGGCCAAAAGATTGGACCTGTATGGGAGAAAAATTTACTTAACGGCCAGCTTGCAGTTCCAGGTGGTGAATCATCTGGCCTCCTGGGCTGATACAATTTTAGTGTATGGGACTCCCTCCATAAGGTTTGGCCCACAAATTTGACACCCTGGTAGAGGAGGGCACTGCGGCTGCTAGGTGCTCCCTCCAAATGGTGTGAGACGCAGTGGACTTGGCAGCCAGGGTGGTCACTTCAGCGGTGGTTATGAGGTGCAGCTCCTGGCTTCAGACCTCCGGACTCTCCCAAGAAATGCAGACCTCTATCCAGGGCCTCCCATTTGATGGGAACGGTCTCTTTTCAGACCAGACAGATGTGAGGCTGCATGGACTAAAGGACACTAGGATCACCCTTTGCTTGCTGGGCATGCATATGCTGCAGTTGGCACGTAAGCAGTTCCAGCCACCCCCACCACCAAGACCATGGCAACCTCATCAGGGACCTGCATGGAGAAGGGATAGAGACACGAATTTTAGTCATCACTCACCTGTGCAGCCCGGCCCAGAATAGTGTTCCGGGGGCCAGAAGCACCCATTTCGAAGGTACGCTCAAGAGCAATGCCCCATTCAATTCCCTGGATCCACCTTATTCTTTCCTCGATCAACTTCGCCCTACTGTTTGGCCTGGTCGCGGGTCACCTCGGAGCTCTGGGTACTGGACATAGTATCTCCGGGCTATTCCCAGCAGTTTTTGGCCGCTCCTCCCTCCACCTGCCCTCTTCCCCATCCCTCTTCAGGGGCCCTTCTCATGGGCAAATCCTTGTTCAGGAGGTCAAAAACCTCCTGTGCCTGGTGGCAGTGGAGGAGGTTCCTCGGGAAGGAAGGAAAGGGGTTCTACTCCCGCTACTTCCTAATCCCAAAGGCAAAAGGGGGCCTCAGACCCATCCTGGACCTGCGTTGCCTCAAGAAGTTGAAGTTTTGCATGGTCTCCCTGGTCTCCATCATCCCTGACCTAGATCCAGACAACTGCTACACCGCCCTCGACTTCAAGCATGCTTATTCCCAGGTCCCAAACACTTCCTCCATTTCACAGTGGGCGGGTGCCATTTTCAATTCATGGCACTGCCCTTTGGCCTCTCATCAGCCTCAGGGTGTTTACAAAACGCATGGCGCCAGTGGTGGCTTACCTGAGATGTTGAAGGGTCCAGGTTTTCCCATATTTCGATGGCTAGCTCATCAAGGGCAGGTCTCAGAAGCAAGTGCAGAGCACCCTCAGTCTGGTGTGTTCCACCTGCCACGACCTGGGCCTGTTAATAAACAACAAAAAATCCACCTTAACGCCAGTCCCAGACATAGAGTGTATTGGTGCAGTCTTCAACTCCACACGAGCCAGGGCCTTCCTTCTGAAAGTACGTTTTCAAGCCATGTTGGACCTTATCTCCCATATACCTTATCTCCCATTCACCACAGCCCACACCTGCCTGTGGCTGATGGGCCACATGGCCGCATGCACTTACGTGGTCAGCCATGGTCGGATCATGTTGTCCCTGGATTGGTGGTTGAACTCTGGGTCAGTGTTGGAGGGAGTCCCCTTCGCAACCCCATCCCTGTCGCTGATCCTGGTCTCTGATGCCTCGGACCTAGGCTGGGGAGCCCACCTGGGCAAGCTGAGAACCCAGGGTCACTGGCTGTGGGACGATCTGGCCCTCCATGTCAACTTTAGGGAGCTCAGAGCGGTTCGCCTGGTCTGCCAGGGTTTCTTGGCCTACCTGAAGGGCAAGGTGGTGCAGGTCCTGACAGACAATACTACCGCAATATATTACATCAACAGGCAGGGCGGTGACAGGTCTTCAACCCTTTGTCAAGAAGCTCTCTGACTTTGGAACTTTTGTATGCAGCATGCCATTCAGCTGATAGCTGCGCATCTTCCTGGAACCAAGAACGTCTTGGTGGATCACCTCAGCAGGACCTTCTCCTCTCGCCACGAGTGGTCGCTCTATCTGGAGGTGGTCCGCATAATCTTCCAGAGGTGGAGGACTCCCCAGGTGTACCTGTTTGCATCCAGGCAGAACAGAAAATGCCACATGTTCTGTTCAATCCAGGGAATAGACAGGGGTTTCCTGTTGGACGCCTTCCTCATTCCAGGGTCGGGAGCGCTGGTGTATGCCTTCCCACCAGTGCTGTTGATTCACAGGGTCCTTGTTAAGTTCAAGCCAGATAGGGTGAGGATTATCCTAATAGCCCCCATGTGGCCTCACCAGGACTCGTTCGGCACGTTGCTCAGCAGATGCCCCGCTGCAGCTATCTGTTTGGTTGGATCTGCTGTCCCAGAACCACAGCAGCTTTTTGCACTTGAACCTGGTGGTGCTGCACCTGACAGCTTGGCTACTGCATCACTAAGCATGGCTGAATGGGCATGCTTGGCCCCTGTTCAGCAGGTCTTGCTGGGCAGCAGGAAAACCTCCACCAGGGCGACCTACCTGGCCAAATAGAAAAAATTCACATGCTGGGCCTCAGAACAGCGTATTTGGGCTGAGCAGGCCCCTTTACAGCAGTGCTTCTCAAGCTATCCGATGTGGGGGACTGGCAATTTTTTTTTCCAACGTCCAAGATCAGGGCATTTACTTCAGAGCCGCCCTATACAGTCTTCTACAAGGATAAGGTACAGCTGCGTCTGCACCCGGCGTTTCTGCCCAAGGTGTTTCCCAGTTTCGTACTTGCCAGGACATATACTTACCCGTCTTCTTTCCAAAGCCTCATGCATCAGGTGAGGTGCGCAGGCTACACACCCTGGATGTCAGGAGGGTGCTGGCCCTCTACTTAGAGAGAACAAAGTCATTCCATAAGTCAACGCAGTTGTTTGTTGCAGTAGCAGATAGGATGAAAGGTCACCCCGTGTCTTCCCAGAGGATTTTGTTATGGATTACGGCCTGCATCCGCTACTGCTATGAGCTGGTGAAGGTGCATCCATCCACGATCATAATGACACACTCAACTATGGCACAGGCATCATCAGTGGCCATCCTGGCAGAGGTGCCAATCCAAGAGATCTACGGGGCAGCTACCTGGTCATCTGTCCATACATTCACATCTCATTATGCACTTACCCAGCAAGCTCGAAACAACATTGGCTTTGGCAGAGCATTGCTGCAAGCCGCACAACTGTGAACTCTGAGCCCACCTCCGTGGATACTGTTTGTGAGTCACCTAGAATGGAATTGACACGAGCAAGCACTCGAAGAAGAAAAAACGGTTACTCACCTTTTTCATAACTGTTGTTTTTCGAGATGTGTTGCTCATGTCCATTCCATTACCCGCCCTCCTGCCCCTCTGTCAGAGTTGTTGGCAGGAAGGAACCGAGAGGGCATAGGGCCAGCGATGCCTGATGTACTGGCGCATGAGCGTGGCACTCAGTGAGGCGCCGCAGCTGACCCTACGGATACTGCTAAGGCAAAAATCTCTGACGACTGTGCACTTAGGTGCACGCACATCTAGAATGGAATGGACGTCTCAAAGAACAACAATTACGAAAAAGGTGGGTAACCATTTTTTATCCTTTGTTGTGGCAGTGCAATGCAGAAAGTTACAAATTGAGGTCTTGCGCCTGGCCTCCACTACATCAAGGTAGTTAAGTGTGTGCCTAACTTCAAGCACAAAAGCAGTCTCACTGAATTAATGTGCTTAAAGTTAGGCATATAGTTAAGAACCTTTCTGAATCAGCACCTTTGCCTCCTGCTTCCAAATCAACTATGGAGTCAACATACCTGTCTCCACAAGGCTTATGTTGCTTTGTGGTGACCCTCTCAGGCAGACACATGGAACAATGCTGATGGTCTTCAGAATGAGCTATATCTAATTCCATATCTCCTTCTGCCATATACTTAGACAATAGAGTTAAAAGAAGGAAAATAGAGTTTCATAAATGGTGAGAGAAATCCCAAGGGGAAAATTTTGTAACACGATAGTTAGTATGCAAGTATTTCAGTAACATTATATATTATATTCAGTTTTTATTTTGGTCCTTTGTTTCCTTAGTTCCCCTCCTGTTGTATAACTGCCCTGTCAAAGCAACTCTCTTTCAAAAGGGCTTCACCCCTCACTGCACCACTTTTAACTGTCACGTTCTTGTCATGTCTTAAAAAACCTAAAATTGGAAGTGTTTTAATTCCCTCAGCTTAGATTGTTTAATACGAAGTAGAAAGAACACAAATGTGGGTGAAGCATGACTGAAAGGCAGGACCTCACTGATGTGGGCAGAGGTAAAGAAAAGACAAGAGAAAAGAAGAAAAGTAAGTGTGTGTGTGTGTGTGTGCGTGTATATATATATATATATACACGCCATTTTAAAAGGAAAATTATTGGCTTGGCTATGTCTTTCTGTGGCATTTTGATCATAGGAAGCTAGATTTAATTTTCATCTTGAAATAGGAACAACTGTACTGGGGAAACTAAACACCTCTGAATTTAGTTGTATTTTACACAAGTAGAACATAATGGTTCAGAAATCGCTGTAAGACTGCTGAGAGCCAAACCCCTATAAGTGCTGAAGGAAGGATCTCAACAGGAGAGATGTCCAGCAAACATTAAGAAAAAAATCTACTCCTAAAATACATGGATTTTTTTAAAAAATTCAAACTATTTGGTGTAATGCTGTTTAAGTAGGAGCTTTGAATGAGTAAGAAATGCAGAGTGGGTAATTTTTCAGTAATGCCTAAGACGCATTTTCTGAAGTGACTTAAGCACTTAGGAGCCTAACTCCCCTTGACTTTCAATGGCTGTATCTTTATTGCCAAAAAAGGTGTGTGTTTTTACAGTGACATAACTAACGCACATTAGCGATCTCACTGTAAAATTCTAGTGGAGACATGGCCTGGGTAGTTTTTACCTCAATGTAGATATGAAATACCAGCGTAAGGCAGGGGGGAGGGGTTGACCTGGTGAGCTACACTGAGGTAAAAACTACCTAAGCTTGTCTCTGCTAGCTTTTTTTTTTTTTTTTTTTTTTGGCCGGGGGGGGGGGACACTGTGAAGACATAGCCAGTGAGATTTAGGCTTCTAAGTGCTGAGGTCACTTTTGAAAATGGGACTTGGGCATAACCCATCACAGGAGCCTCTGAAGAAGCCACCTAATGTGCTGAGATACCAGTGAGTCTACCTGTTCTGATCAGCATGGGCCCCCTTTAATCTGTCTTGCTGAGCCAGGCTATTAAAGCCTCCTCTAACACACACACAGACACACACGCGCGCTGGACTACACCCAGCTGCAGATCAGCTCTGGGAAGACTCAGTTTAAGGGACTTGCTCCAACACTCACTCCTTTTAAGGGATACAAACCCAAAGGTTTTATGAAATTTGCCCCCTCTCTCAATGTGGAGAGAAATTACAGAAACTGGGTTTAATAATAAACAAAACCAATTTTATTAACTATAAAAGGCAGATTTTAAGTGATAAAAGGGGTAACAAACAGAACAAAGCAGATTACTAAGCAAATGAAATCAAACGTGCAAACTAAGCTAATTTCACTAAAGAAATTGGTTACAAAGAGTATTTCTCACCCTAGAGATTGTTGCAGGCAGGTTGCAAAGTTTCTGTGGTTCAGAGTTCCAGTTATATTCCTTGTCAGACTGGACCCCTGTCTCAGTCTGTACTCCCCCCTTGCCTTCCCTTCAGGTGGCTTTTGAAGTCTTTCTTCTTGGGCAGACAGGCCATGGAGAGGAGGAGTCCCGTTTGCCTTCATCCCCACCCTTAAATAGGATTTACATAAGATGGGAATACTTTGTTTCCCAAACTTGAACCCCCACCCCGCTTCCCTTCAGTGGAAAGTTACAGGAAGTCCCAGGTAATGTTTAGTATCAGGTGACAAGATACTGACATAGTAGTAAAAAGAAAAGGAGTACTTGTAGCACCTTAGAGACTAACAAATTTATCTGAGCATAAGCTTTCAAGAGCTACAGCTTACTTCATCGGATGCATTCAATGGAAAATACTGTCACAGTTACCTCCCCTGACGCCTCCAAGGAGGGAGAGAGATTAGTATCTTCATGGTTTTATTGTTCCTTCCTGATGGCTCAGAAATCTGATAGCCTCTTGTCTGGTGGGTGTCTTACGAATATACACCCAGTTGTAATTGTTATATAGTCCATATTTACAACTTTAGATACAGAAATGACACATACATACAAATTGGATAATCATATTCAGTAAATCGTAACCTTTGCAATGATAATTCACAAGACCCGTTTTGCATAAAGTACATCTCCGCTGTGTCATATTCCTAAGTATATTTTCATAAGGAGTATGGACATATAAGCATATTTTCATAAGGAATATGGAATGTAATGTCACAGCTCCTAAATCACTTAGGTACTACTGACAATTTTACCCAGTGTCCTTCAAGGGATTCTTTTAAGAAAATGGTTAACCTGAAACTGTAGTTAATCTGCAAGGAGAACTCACACTGGAGTAAAATCTTTGCATTCATAAGATTGGCAGAACTGGGTTCTACGTGAGGACATATGTTGCTTTTTGGGTGGCATTACCTGAGCATACAGTACCCAGGAAGTATGGTGATGTCCCTGCACAATGTCATATGATGTCTTCTGCTTAAGTATTCATGCCCTCTTTCTGCCTTTACAGAACTAAGGACTTTTCTTAACTATATTGTTGCTCTACAGTGACAATGACAGTAAAAATCACAGTAGACACTGATGCCAGTTCCATTTTGCCTTTGTTTACTATAGTGCTGGCATTTTTGTCATTTGTAAATTTCAGGAGTAAAATGGCATTTATTCTTCTAAAGGGCTGTAACATACCCAGGTGGAGACTGAACACCTTTACACATGTATAACATCATAATATATTGGTATCAGGTTTAGGAGTAATCTCTCAGGTTACCATATACTTTTAAAAGATAGTTCTCTGCACTCAGCAAGCCCTCCTGTGTGTTTAATTATTGATATTTGACTGTTCTTCATGTTAAGGCTCCTATAACTAAATTCCCATTTTAAATAATTTTCTTTTGTAATTTTCATGTTGAGGAACTGTAGCTTTGAAATCCCATTTATTCTCAAATATGAAAAGAATACATAGCTTTATATATGAATGTATATGTTACTGAATCTCACAATTTAATCTCCTAAGGGGAGTAGAGGGGGAAGAGACTGGAAGAGGGAATCTACATTTTGAGCGAAAGGAATCGGAACTGATCAAAATCACCTCAGCAGACTTCTGAAATCCTAACATAAGAATGGTCATACTGGCTCAGACCAAAGGTCCATCTAGCCAGTATCCTGTCTTCCGACAGTGGCCAATGCCAGGTGCCCCAGTGGGAATGAACAGAACAGGTAATCATCAAGTGATCCAATCACTGTCGCTCATTCCCAGCTTCTGGCAAACAGAGCCTAGGAACACCATCCCTGCCCATCCTGGATAATAGCCACTGATGGACCTATACTCCATGAATTTATCTAGTTCTTTTTTTAATCCTGTTATAGTCTTGACCTTCACAACATCCTCTGGCAAAGAGTTCCACAGGTTGACTGTGCGTTGTGTGAAATAAATACTTCCTTTTGTTTGTTTTAAACCTGATGCCTATGCATTTCATTTGGTGACCCCTAGTCCTTGTGTTATGAGAAGGAGTAAATAACAATTCCCTATTTACTTTCTCCACACCAGTCAAGATTTTATAGACCTCTATTATATCTCCCCTTAGTCATCTCTTTTCCAAGCTGAAAGGTCCCAGTCTTTTTAATTTCTCCTCATATGGAAGCTTTTCCATACCCTTAATCATTTTTGTTTCCAATCTCTGAACCTTTTCCAATTCTAAGATATCTTTTTTGAGATGGGGTGACCAGATTTGCATGCAGTATTCAAGATGTGGGCATACCATCGATTTATATAGAAGCAATATATTTTCCATCATATTAGCTATCCTTTTCCTAATGATGCCCAACATTCTGTTGGCTTTTTTGACTGCTCCACGTGGGATGGATGTTTTCAGAGAACTATCCACAATGACTCCAAGATCTCTTTCTTGAATGGTAGCAGCTAATTTATATCCCATTGTTTTGTATGCATAGTTGGGATTATGTTTTCCAATGTGCATTACTTTGTAGTTATCAGAACAAAATTTCATCTGCCATTTTCTTGCCCAGTCACACAGTTTTGTGAGATACCTTTGTAACTCTTCGCAGTCTCTTTTGGACTATCTTGAGTAGTTTTGTATTGTCTGCAAATTTTGCCAGCTCAGTGTTGACCCCCTTTTCCCAGATCATTTATGAATATGTTGAATGGGACTGGTCCCAGTACAGACCCTGGGCGACATCACTATTTACCTCTCTCCATTCTGAAAACTAACCATTTATTCCTACCCTTTGTTTCCTATCTTTTAACCAGTTACTGATCCATGACAGGATCTTCCCTCTTATCCCATGACTGCTTACTTTGCTTAAGAGCCTTTGGTGAGGGACCTTGTCAAAGACTTTCTGAAAATCTAAGTCCACTATATCACACTTGTCCACATGCTTGTTGACCCCCCTCAAAGAATTCTAGTAGATTGGTAAGACATGACTGACCTTTACAATAACCATATTGACTCTTCCCCAACAAACTGTGTTCATCTATGCTGCCCCTGTCCCTTCCATGCAGCTGTCTGTGTCTCCTGTCTGGGGGCATGTGCGCCGCTTGAACACAAGAGCACGACCAGGGACCGCTGCCGGTGAGCCTGCTGCCCTCCCTAGTGGGTGGGGCTTGGGGCAGTACAGCTGTACCCAGAGGAGCACTGGCTCCTGGGAGTGGCGGCCCCATGTTCTGCTCCTTTCACCACTGCAGTTCCCGGGAGAGCCCTGAGGTTCTGTGAATATCTGCATCCACAGGTATAAATTTGAATCCATGCAGGGCTCTATCAATTTGTTCCAAAACCTCCTCTACTGACACCTCAGTCTGGGACAGTTCCTCAGACTTGTCACCTAAAAAGAATGGCTCAGGTTTGGGAATCTCCCTTACATACTCAGCTTTGAAGACTGATGCAAAGAATTCATTTAGTTTCTCCACAATGACCTTATCATCCTTGAGTGCTCCTTTAGCATCTCGATTGTCCAGTGGCCTCACTGGTTTAGCAGGCGTCCTGGTTCTGCTGTACTTAATTTTTTTGTGTGTGTTACTTTTTGAGTCTTTGGCTAGCTGTTCTTCAGTTTCTTTTTTGGCCTTCCTAATTATATTTTATACGTCATTTGCCATAGTTTATGCTCCTTTCTATTTTCCTCCATAGGATTTAACTTCCACTTTTAAAGGATGCCTTTTTGCCTTTGACTGCTTCTTTTACTTTGTTATTTAGCCTCTGTGGCACTTTTTTTTTGGTCCTCTTACTATGTTTTTTTTAATTTGGGGTATACATTTAAATTAAGTCTCTATTATTGTGTCTTTAAAAAGTTTCCATGCAGCTTGCAGGGATTTCACTTTTGGCACCGTATCTTTTAATTTCTGTTTAACTAACTTCCTCATTTTTGTGTAGCCACCCCCCCTTTCTGAAATTAAATGGTATTGTGTTGGGTTGCTGTGGTGTTTTCCCTGCAGAGGGATGTTAAATTTAATTATATATGGTCACGATTACCAAGCGATTCAGCTATATTCCCCTCTTGGACCAGATCTTGTGCTCCACTTTGGACTAAATCAAGAATTGCCTCTCTTCTTGCGGGTTCCAGGACTAGCTGCTCCAAGAAGCAGTCATTTAAGGTGTCAAAAAACTTTATCTCTGCATCCTGTCCTGAGATATGTCAATATGGGGATAGTTGAAATCCCTTCTCCCCCCCCCCCGCCACCATTATTAGTGAGTTTTTTTATTATTATAGCCTCTTGATTCTCCCTGTGCATTTCAGTCACTATCATCCTGGTCAGGTGGTCAGTAGTATATCCCTACTGGTATATTCTTATTATTCAAACATGGAATTACTATCCATAGAGATTCTATGGTACAGTTTGGTTCACTTAAGATTTTTAGTTCATTTGACTCTATGCTTTCTCTCACATATAATGCCACTTCCTCATCACTCTGACCTATTCTGCCCTTCTGATGTATTTTGTATCCTAGTATTACCATGTCCCACTGATTATCTCATTCCACCAAGTTTTTGTAATGCCTATTATATCAATATCCTCATTTAATACAAGGCACTCAAGCTCACCCATCTTAGTATTGAGACTTCTAGTATTTGTGTATAATCACTTAAAAATTGTCACTTTTTAGCGGTCTTCCATTATGTGATGTAATTGAATGGGATTCTTCTTCATTTAACTATTTCTCATTAGATCCTACCCATATTTTATTATCTTCCATTCTCTCCTCCTTACTAGGACATAGAGAATCTCCGTTAATAGATCCTTCCCCAAGGGATGTCTCTGTCTGAACCATGTGCTGCTCCGCACCTGTCGCCTTTCCCCCAGCCCTTTTTTTAAAAACTGCTCTACAATCTTTTTAATTTTCAGTGCCAGCAGTCTGGTTCCATTTTGGTTAAGGTGGAGTCCATCCTTCCTTTCCCAAAAGGTTCCCCTTTCCTAATAAATCTAAACCCCTCTTCCCTACACCATCATCTCACCCATGCATTAAGTCCCTGCAGTTCTGCCTGTCTAACTGGCCCTGTGTGTGGAACTGGAAACATTTCAGAGAATGGTACCTTAAAGGTCCTGGACTTCAATCTCTTACCTAGCAGGCTAAATTTGGCCTCCAGGACCTTTCTCTCCTATCGTTCCCTATGTCATTGGTACCTACATGTACCATGACCACTGTAGTACTCCCTAGTACTACACATAAATCTGTCTTGATGTCTCAAAAGATCTGCAGCCTTTGCACCCAGCAGGCAAGTCACCATGTGGTTGTCTTGGTCACCATAAACCTAGCTGTCTATGTTTCTAATGATCAAATACCCCATAACTATTACCTATCTCTTCCTAATAACGAGAATTCCCTACCCCAGAGAGCTATCCTCAGTGTGAGAGGATTCCATGACATCACCTGGAAGGAGAGTCCCAACTATGGAATTGTTTCCTCAGCTCCAGCTGGATGTTCTCTGTCCCTGAGACTTTCATCTTTCTCATCAGCATAGGAGGCTGTCAGACTTGGGATAGGACTGGTCTACCATGTCCCAGAAAGTCTCATCTGGATACCTCTGTCTCCCTTAGCTCCTCCAGTTCAGCCACTCTGGTCTCCAAAGTACACGGTCTCCGAGGGCCAGGAACTCCTTGCACTGAATGCACACATATTCCACCCACCCATAAGGCAGGTAATTGTACATGCTGCATTCAGTGCAATAAACTGGGTAGCCCCCACTCTGTTGTTGGAATCCTGCCTGCATTCTCTTTTTACTCCTGCAGCTCTTTCTTTTATTGTTGTTTTGTTTTTATCAAGGAGTGTTTATTGCCTTACATTTGAAGAATGATAATTAAATGTATCTAGCCCCCTCTCCCCCATTCCTCTCTAAATTCCCTTGCAAACTCCCTTGTTAGGTGCTCCTGCTCACTAGCTCCTCTGGTCACTTAGGAGTGGGCTTTTTTAAACCCGTGTTCTTCCTGAGTAGCTCCGCCCCCTGGTTAAGGGTTGATGGGTGCTAGACAGTAGAGGTAGATGCCCAACTCTCATTGAATTTCAGTAGGAGGTAGGGGCCAGAATTGTAAGTATTTAGGTGCCCACAGATGCAGATAAATGCCCAGTGGGATTTTTGAAAACACACAGGTGCCTAACTCTTCTTGAAATTAATGAACATTTGGCATTTAGGGGCATCTGAAAATCCCACTAGGCCAGTGGTCCCCGAACTTTTCACAGTAGCACCCCCTCCTTCATGCTATCCGTGCCCCACCCCTGGAGTCAGGGCCAGGAGTGGGGCTGTGGCTCCAGGGCATGGCACAGAGAGAGATAAGGGGGATGAAGCTGGGGCCACAGCTGGTGGCAGGTCTGTAGCCAGAAGTGGAGCTGCGGCCGAGGCGGAGGGCTGGACTAGTGTAGGGCCAGGGCCAGGAGTGGAGCCATGGCTGGGGGTGGGGCTGGGGCTGGGATCGGGGTGACTGTCAGGGACAAGGCCAGGGTTGGGAGCGGAGCCTCATCAAGGAGTTGGGGTTGCGGCAGAGCTGAGGGTGGAGTGGGGCTGGCCCGTGCCCTCTCCCCGGCCCTGCCAAGCATTCCTTCATGCCCTTCTAGGTGGGCACTCCCCACAATTTGGGGACCACTGCACTAGGCAGCCATCTACCTTTGTAGGCACCTAAAAACTTTAAAAATCTGGTTCTAGGAGCCTAACTACATTTTGTTTTTTTGGAAAAAAAAATCACCCCCTTTGCTTTTAAAATGCAATTTTATAATAATGCTATTGAATTCTCATTCTTTTGTCTTTCCTTGAAATATCTTGGGCCATTGTCAAGAGGTAACATAATTCAGTAATTTCCCAACTTTTGAATGTTTGACTTTGTATGAAGTTTTGTTGTAGGTAATACATATGTGAAGTACGTGATTCAGATCAGACCATCACATTACAATATGTAAAGCAACAAAATAATCATTTGACTATCAACATGATCACCTCATAACTTTTTGTTTTGATCTATGTCTTCCCATTTTGTTGATTTCAAATACTTTAATATCCTGCTGAAACATGGGCCACTTAATCTTCAACTTGCAGAAAGTGGTGAGATGGCTGCAAGAAATAAAATATATAGCAGATTCATCTGATGTATATCAATGCAATGTAGGGATCAGAATAAGGACTTTGGACTGTCACTATATTAGGTAAAATGTGTTTCCACCAGGTTGATACATAAAATTGATAGTAAAATGTTCGCTGACCTAAACGCTTTCTTACTTGCTGCTGATGTGGCCATTTGTCTTAGATATCAAAAGGGCAGAGCTGAGGCTGAGCACATATTCCTCCAGTCACATAGGACATGCACAGAATAAGTCAAGGCATGGGTGGAAATACCCAAAAGATCAGAACGGAATCCAGTGGTTAGTCTAATGCTCATGTTGCATACACAGCTGTTCCAAAAATCAGACCTTGCTGTAATAGTATGTTATGTATTATGTCAAAAATTATTGTTCTGGAAAGTGGTGAAAAGTAAGACTTCTTTTTTTAATTTTTTTTTAAGCTACTCTGTAGCTGATCGTTGATATTTCAGTTGAATCACCACAGACTATGCCTTTTGCTTACAAAATGTAAGGGGTATTTTTGGAACTTCTGTTTTAGTGTTCAATTAGCCCATAAAGATGGGGACTAATCTAGCGCTAGTAGGGGCAATTGTGTAAGGGCATGTGGATATACCTAATCTTGTCTGTGTGTGTCTTTCTGTCTAATATACACATACAGTTAAATATAAGACTGAGAATAATCATAGGAAAATACTCCATCACCTTAAGATAGAATGGGAGCCTTTGTGAGTGCTACAATAAAAGCAAATGTACTTTAAATCTTGGACTACACAGATTTTCTGTTATATTGGGAAATGTATTTATAGATATATTTCAGGTGTTTTGTCGCGTCCCCTCCTTCCCCACCCTGCTATCTAATATATATATAAAATGCCCTGTTTTTCCCTGCCAATCATCTAATCATTTAGTCCCTGTTTTTTTTCTTGTGCGGCTAAACTGGCTTCCTCATTTTTGCAGTTCATCAATACAAAACTGATTTGAAGCTGAGCTGTATAATAATAAGCCTTTCAGCAGCCAGGCTTGACACTTGCCTTGTAATTAAGGCCTTGATGGTTGTGTTGATGGCAAATGAAAGAAAATGGCTTTGTTCTCAATTCCAGAGGCTTGATTGCTGGTTCTCGTTCTCACCTGAATTCGACCCATTCTGCATTGTGCACATGATTGCTGGAGTGTGAGTAATTGCCGCACTGGCAGATGACATTTTCATGAAGCACACTCTGTACTGCTCCAGAGGGAATTTACAGAATTTATAGCTGGGGAAGCTCATCAAACATGGATTTAGGAAATGCCTATGTGAAAAGTGGGAGCCTACAACCAAATATCAGAGCTTTTCTTTTGACATTTGCTTTTACATAAAGGACTGCAGCCTGCAACCTGTTTTACCTTATGGTAGCAATCTTTTCTGAACAAAATTTTGTGATTAAGAAGAGTTATTTAAGTTAATTAAGGCTAAATTTTTGTCATATGTTTTTTCTTGATTTTTCTGTTGCAACTGGGTATCAGCAAAATAAAGGAGGAAATTTGCTTCTCATTTCCTATAATGTCTTTTCAGATTTACTGTTCAAAGATCTACTGCTGTTTTCATGAAACCTAGTGATGCAGTGATGGCTTTGCTTTTTTTAACTAATTTATTTTCTCAGCCTTCCTGCAATGTTTCATTTTGTAGACTGTATCTCGCATGTTATTTCTATTTAAAACAAAAAAAGTAAAACTTTTTGAAAAAAAAAAAACCCACGTTAAGACTTGTATAGTATAGAATTGAAATATATTTTAGAGATTATAATACAGAACTCCTTAAGGAAGCAGAACAGAAAATACTTAAATATCTTATCGAGAAGTACTGAGCTCTTAGCTCTCCATTGAAAGCGGTGTCAAAAGTTGTGGCAAATATGAATTTCATGTTAGGGATTTATATTGTATGTAATACACGTCATTTTATGTATAATCTTCCCCACCCCTTCTGCCTCTTCCTTCCCATCTGCTAGTCTTTCTGTGTATCTCACATTCTTCACCTTGGTACCTGAGCCCCTGGTTCTCCTCATCACGCACTGGACACAATAGCCCTTGGAGAACTACCTGTAGACTGTTGTTTCTGCTTGTCCAACTGTTGTGAACGATGCAAATGCAACATTTACACAATCCTACTGATCTTTTTCAATCACAGTCTATTTAAACTCTGTCTTCCACTTTGCACTTGAAGATCCATAGCCACTGTGACTCAGACATATTTTTATACAGCTGTCTGGCAAGCAAAAAGTCTCTGCACTTAGCTGCTAATATTCCCTGAAGCTTCTTAATCATGGAAGATAAGGAGCATTTCTTTCTTTGTATTTTGTATTATTGAGATATCCTGTGCTGTTGCATGATTAAATTTTTCCGTTGGGGTTATTGATTAGCAACTGGAAAATTTTAAGCAACAGCATCCTTTGGGCTTCTGGAATAAATATTATTTGCTTCAATGATAGTGCTGAGTATTTTAAATTCAGACTGAAATCAGAGATCCTATTTAACATTGTTAAAATTTGTCTTGGGTGGGGGGCTGGCTTTGCTTCATTTCAGTCTTAGATCTGTATATCACTTCCAATAATCAGCAACCGGAAGAAAATCCATCTAAACTACTGACAATGGTGCTAGTTTATAGTCTGCAGGTAATCTGGCAGCAAAAGGAGAGACTTTAAAAGCATTTTACCTGAGTTTATGGGTGCTGTCCTGCTCCCAATCCAATCAAATGGGAATTTTGCCAATTGCTATTGACTTCAATGGGAGCACTATGGAGGCTATTATAAGTATCTCTCGCTATTAGTCGTTCATCATAAAGATCCCATTTCACTTTGATTCAAGATTCTGGCCACCATCGTTAAGACCCTTAATGCTTTGGGGCCTGGTTACATCATAGGCAACCTATTCTTTAAGGATTCTGAATCAGGTATGCTCTTCTGGGACAGTGCAATGTAAAACTCTCCAGAGCTGGAGATAAAGGGTGAGCTTCTTTGCTGTGCCTCTTAGAGCTTGTAGTTCGGGAAGTGGGGCCAAAATGTCTGTCATCTTTGTGCCCTCCTGATCCAAGGGTGGAGAGGGCCTCAGTGTAACTAAGCCCTGAGAGCCTGCGGAACTCATGGCAGCCTCACTGGGCTGCTGTGTGAGTTGTAGCACTACCCTGAAGGTTGCAGTAATGCAGACCTTCCCCCAGCATGCCCTGTGTGCCAGGCCTTGAGCGGGGGTTCTTGCAAGGCAGCCTTACTGCTGTCTACCATAGTCCTGAGCAAGAGGAATCCTCCCCCAGCTGGAACTGGGGCTTTTAAAACTCTTTAAGCAGTGTAAAGGGATGAAGATCTCACCAAATCAAGGGTTTCCATGTGTAGAACAACTCTGCTAAAGGAGATGAGATCCAGAACATTTTCAAAAAACCCTAACATAGACTATTTCGACCCGATGAGTCGAAAGAATAGTAAATATGGCAGGCGACCAGCTTGGCTTAATGGTGAAATCCTAGCGGATCTTAAACATAAAAAAGAGGCTTACAAGAAGTGGAAGATTGGACATATGACCAGGGAAGAGTATAAAAATATTGCTCGGGCATGTAGGAATGATATCAGGAGGGCCAAATCGCACCTGGAGCTGCAGCTAGCCAGAGATGTCAAGAGTAACAAGAAGGGTTTCTTCAGGTATGTTGGCAACAAGAAGAAAGCCAAGGAAAGTGTGGGCCCCTTACTGAATGAGGGAGGCAACCTAGTGACAGAGGATGTGGAAAAAGCTAATGTACTCAATGCTTTTTTTGCCTCTGTTTTCACTAACAAGGTCAGCTCCCAGACTGCTGCGCTGGGCATTGCAAAATGGGGAAGAGATGGCCAGCCCTCTGTGGAGATAGAGGTGGTTAGGGACTATTTAGAAAAGCTGGACGTGCACAAGTCCATGGGGCCGGACGAGTTGCATCCGAGAGTGCTGAAGGAATTGGCGGCTGTGATTGCAGAGCCATTGGCCATTATCTTTGAAAACTCGTGGCAAACGGGGGAAGTCCCGGATGACTGGAAAAAGGCTAATGTAGTGCCAATCTTTAAAAAAGGGAAGAAGGAGGATCCTGGGAACTACAGGCCAGTCAGCCTCACCTCAGTCCCTGGAAAAATCATGGAGCAGGTCCTCAAAGAATCAATCCTGAAGCACTTGCATGCGAGGAAAGTGATCAGAAACAGCCAGCATGGATTCACCAAGGGAAGGTCATGCCTGACTAATCTAATCGCCTTTTATGATGAGATTACTGGTTCTGTGGATGAAGGGAAAGCAGTGGATGTATTGTTTCTTGACTTTAGCAAAGCTTTTGACACGGTCTCCCACAGTATTCTTGTCACCAAGTTAAGGAAGTATGGGCTGGAAGAACGCACTACAAGGTGGGTAGAAAGCTGGCTAGATTGTCGGGCTCAACGGGTAGTTATCAATGGTTCCATGTCTAGTTGGCAGCCGGTATCAAGTGGAGTGCCCCAAGGGTCGGTCCTGGGGCCGGTTTTGTTCAATATCTTCATAAATGATCTGGAGGATGGTGTGGATTGCACTCTCAGCAAATTTGCGGATGATACTAAACTGGGAGGAGTGGTAGATACGCTGGAGGGGAGGGATAGGATACAGAAGGACCTAGACAAATTGGAGGATTGGGCCAAAAGAAATCTGATGAGGTTCAATAAGGATAAGTGCAGGGTCCTGCACTTAGGACGGAAGAACCCAATGCACAGCTACAGACTAGGGACCGAATGGCTAGGCAGCAGTTCTGCGGAAAAGGACCTAGGGGTGACAGTGGACGAGAAGCTGGATATGAGTCAGCAGTGTGCCCTTGTTGCCAAGAAGGCCAATGGTATTTTGGGATGTATAAGTAGGGGCATAGCGAGCAGATCGAGGGACGTGATCGTTCCCCTCTATTCGACATTGGTGAGGCCTCATCTGGAGTACTGTGTCCAGTTTTGGGCCCCACACTTCAAGAAGGATGTGGATAAATTGGAGAGAGTCCAGCGAAGGGCAACAAAAATGATTAGGGGTCTGGAACACATGAGTTATGAGGAGAGGCTGAGGGAGCTGGGATTGTTTAGCCTGCAGAAGAGAAGAATGAGGGGGGATTTGATAGCTGCTTTCAACTACCTGAAAGGGGGTTCCAAAGAGGATGGCTCTAGACTGTTCTCAATGGTAGCAGATGACAGAACGAGGAGTAATGGTCTCAAGTTGCAGTGGGGGAGGTTTAGATTGGATATTAGGAAAAACTTTTTCACTAAGAGGGTGGTGAAACACTGGAATGCGTTACCTAGGGAGGTGGTAGAATCTCCTTCCTTAGAGGTTTTTAAGGTGAGGCTTGACAAAGCCCTGGCTGGGATGATTTAACTGGGATTTGGTCCTGCTTCGAGCAGGGGGTTGGACTAGATGACCTTCTGGGGTCCCTTCCAACCCTTATATTCTATGATTCTATGATTCTATTTATGCATTTAATTTAGTTGCATGTTGTTTGCCTGTTAGCACTGGGAACTTTAACATAGTGTATACTCATGTGAAATACTCTTGTGCTATATTACATTTTCAAAGTGCATTCCCTCCCACCAGAATTAACTGTGGTATGGCAGTTTCTCTTGGTCAAGGACTGCAGTAACTTGTAACCAGAAAACGGTGAGTGATAGCCATTGAGGTGGTGGGATAATATGCTAGGTATCTAGGGATCTCCACCACTAACATATCTCTTTTCTTCCCTCTGATGTTCTGGCAGCAGTAAAACACTGAGTGGATTTCAACAGGGTAGCCTATTGAAAACAAAACAAAACACTATTGTCCTATGAAACTGGATTGCACATTGCAAAATGGTTGATATTAACTTTCTCTGTGCACATATAAATATAGAAAAGCACCAGTGATGTTTAGACCTTAACAACGTGAATCAAATATATCAGATGCATAACAGTGCACAGATAGCATGGTGGTGTGTGCTTTAAAAATATGGACAATAATAAGTCCTATATTGGCCCCATCCAAATTCATGGGACTGAAAGATGTGTCATGGACTGTGAAATCTGATCTCCCCTGTGAAATGTGGCTGTTGTAAGGGAGACCAGATTTCAGAGAGTTATAGAATCATAGAATATCAGGGTTGGAAGGGACCTCAGGAGGTCATCTAGTCCAACCCCCTACTCAAAACAGGACCATTCCCCAATTTGTGCCCCGGATCCCTAAATGGCCCCCTCAAGGATTGAGCTCACAACCCTGGGTTTAGCAGGCCAATGCTCAAACCACTGAGCTACCCAGCTCTGAAGACAACGTCGCTCCCAGCAGCAGCACAGGAGTGAGGGTGGCATTGTACGGGGGGTCATCAATTTGGGGGAGGGTGGGCTGGCCTTACAGGTGGGCGACTAGTCAGGAGTTGCTGTGGTCACCCCCTCCACACCCAGCCAGCCCCAGTGCCTCTTTAAGTACCAAGCATTGGGTCTGGAAATGGGGAGGGGCTGAGATGAGGGTGCCCCAGCCAGGGACTCCTACTGTGCACCAGGTTCCAGCTGCTAGTCCTGGATGGGCTGGAGTGGGACGGGACATCCTCTTCTCCTGCATGGGCTGCTCCCGAGGCCAGGTTAGAACCTTCCTGGCTGCAGGAAGCTCCACGGCTGCTGGTTGGGAGCCCAGCTCTGAATGCAGTGCTGCTGCCAGCAGCAGTGCAGAAATGAGGGTGGCATGGTGTGGTGTTGCCTCCCATTACCCTGTTTTGGGTCAGGACCCCTTCAGTTACAATACTGTGAAATTTCAGATTTAAATATCTGAAACCATAAAATTTATGGTTTTTAAAATCCTATGACCATGAAATTGACCAGAATGGATCCTGAGTTTGGAAGGGCCCTGGTAATAAATATTTGGTCTACTTACTTGGTCTATTGTTTGTGGCAGAGTGTAAGTTTCTTGGAGCAGAAACCATGTTTTCTGTTATGTTAGTATTGTACTGAGGATAACACTGATACTTTGGAAAGTCTGTTGTTTTTGGTGGTATGCCATTCATTTCATGGTACTGTAGCTGAGCTGTTAATTTAGCTCTAAAAAGTACATGGCTGTTAAATAACTCATTATGGGAGTTCCAGTAGACCATCTATAAAATCTATCTGTAGTTATAAAGGTAACACTATGCCTTGGATCAACGTACAAGGGCACATGGAAGTAAGAAGGAGCCCTGCATTTTTATCCAAGGACAGAATTTAGTTCCTAGCTTGTACAGTATACACAGAATATAAATTGCTATAACCAAAATCTGGCACCTTTTAGTGGCATCAGCAATCCATGCCCATTGGCCACATGCACTCCCAATAAAATACCTGAGCTAAAATTGTCAGTGGAGAACTATAAAATGATATCATAGAATCATAGAATATCAGGGTTGGAAGGGACCTCAGGAGGTCATCTAGTCCAACCCCCTGCTCAAAGCAGGACCAATCCCCAATTAAATCATCCCAGCCAGGGTTTTGTCAAGCCTGACCTTAAAAACTTCTAAGGAAGGAGATTCCACCACCTCCCTAGGTAACGCATTCCAGTGTTTCACCACCCTCCTAGTGAAAAAGATTTTCCTAATATCCAACCTAAACCTCCCCCACTGCAACTTGAATCTCCCCCACTGCAACTTGATATATATATATGTCCTAACACTCTGGTAAACTGTTTATGGGTGTGTTTTTGTGTGAATTTCTCTCAATCTATCAGCATTTTCTGAAGATTCCGTCATTGTACTATCTAGACTGACACCGAAGACAGCTGTATCTGTCCAAAAAGGAGAATCATTGGTATCTCCCTTTGAGTACTCTTGCTCGTTTTCTTCTGCTTTGGCTCTTTGCGCAATGCTGCACTGAAGATGTGAATCTGAACCTCAGAATGATTTTTTTTTTTAACTTTTAAAACACTTTTAAAACCAAGAAGAAAAGAGTACTTGTGGCACCTTAGAGACTAACCAATTTATTTGAGCAGAAGCTTTCATGAACTACAGTTCACTTCATCGGATGCATACTGTGGAAACTGCAGAAGACATTATATACACAGAGACCATGAAACAATACCTCCTCCCACCCCACTCTCCTGCTGGTAATAGCTTATCTAAAGTGATCACTCTCCTTACAATGTGTATAAAAATCAAGGTGGGCCATTTCCAGGACAAATCCAGGTTTTCTCACCCTCCCTCCCCCCCGCCCCCAAAACACACACACACAAACTCACTCTCCTGCTGGTAATAGCTTATCCAAAGTGACCACTCTCCTTACAATGTGTATGAAAATCAAGGTGGGCCATTTCCAGCACAAATCCAGGTTTTCTCACCCTCCCCCCCCAAAAAACACACACACACAAACTCACTCTCCTGCTGGTAATAGCTCATCCAAACTGACCACTTTCCTTACAATGTGTATGATAATCAAGGTGGGCCATAAGAGTTCCCAGAAGTCACCTACTACAGGACAGGCCTAACAAAGAAAATAACATAACGCCACTAGCTGTCACCTTTAGCCCCCAACTAAAACCCCTCCAACGCATTATTAAGGATCTACAACCTATCCTGAAGGATGACCCAACACACTCACAAATCTTGGGAGACAGGCCAGTCCTTGCCTACAGACAGCCCCCCAGCCTGAAGCAAATACTCACCAACAACCACATATCACACAACAGAACCACTAACCCAGGAATCTATCCTTGCAACAAAGCCTGTTGCCAACTGTGCCCACATATCTATTCAGGGGACACCATCACAGGGCCTAATAACATCAGCCACACTATCAGAGGCTCGTTCACCTGCACATCCACCAATGTGATATATGCCATCATGTGCCAGCAATGCCCCTCTGCCATGTACATTGGTCAAACTGGACAGTCTCTACGTAAAAGAATAAATGGACACAAATCAGATGTCAAGAATTATAACATTCATAAACCAGTCGGAGAACACTTCAATCTCTCTGGTCACGCAATTACAGACATGAAGGTTGCTATCTTAAAACAAAAAAACTTCAAATCCAGACTCCAGCGAGAAACTGCTGAATTGGAATTCATTTGCAAATTGGATACTATTAATTTAGGCTTAAATAGAGACTGGGAGTGGCTAAGTCATTATGCAAGGTAGCCTATTTCCCCTTGCTTTTTTCTACCCCCCACCCCGATGTTCTGGTTAAACTTGGATTTATGCTGGAAATGGCCCACCTTGATTATCATACACATTGTAAGGAGGGTGGTCAGTTTGGATGAGCTATTACCAGCAGGAGAATGAGTTTGTGTGTGTATGGGGAGCGGGGGTGAGAAAACCTGGATTTGTGCTGGAAATGGCCCACCTTGATTATCATACACATTGTAAAGAGAGTGGTCACTTTAGATAAGCTATTACCAGCAGGAGAGTGGGGTGGGAGAAGGTATTGTTTCATGGTCTCTGTGTATATAATGTCTTCTGCAGTTTCCACAGTATGCATCCGATGAAGTGAGCTGTAGCTCACGAAAGCTTATGCTCAAATAAATTGGTTAGTGTCTAAGGTGCCACAATTACTCCTTTTCTTTTTGCGAATACAGACTAACACGGCTGTTACTCTGAAACCTGTTCTAAAACCAAGAGCTTTTACCTTTAAAAGCATTTCTCCTGGCATAAAGAGCTGTGTCGCAGGATGTTAGATTTCAAGATCCATGGCAAAATTTTGTCCTGTTTTGTGTGAGTGGGATAGAATGCAGTGAACCTGTCTCTCCACTGCTCCCAGTGCACTCATGTGAGAGCAGAGCAGAATATGGACTTTGTGCTTCTTTGAATGCCAGGTGGGAGCCTACCTGGCAACACTCTACAAGTACTGTGGTCAGCCCACTTCGGGATAATGCCAGACCCCTGATTGTCCTTCAGGCATGCTACCTTTGGCATTAGGTGCTAATGCTAGTGGCAGGGTTTGCTGCTCATTTGGAGCAGCAGCAAGTAGTGCTTCAGAGCAGTCCCCTGAGCCATGTTGCCAGTGTGCCTCAGGTTCAGAAAGGCAAAATTGTGCTCCTACTTTGAGAAATACATGCAACCTTCCCCAAAACTCCCTTCAGTGCCAGTTACATTGTTTCCTCATTAATTTTAAATCCTTGTTTGGCAGTGACTGATTCTTTGAACCATTAATCATACCTAAGCTAAGCGTGACATCAGGAAAACACGCCATTCAGAATGTGCAAGGATGCTGATGCACTGTCTGTCTTTAATGTTCACAGTCTCAGAATTTCAGAGAGCACTAAATGTCAGCACTGGATGTCACATTTCTCAACATACAAGGGCATTCCATGTGTTAATTCCTCCCATTTCAGATTGCCCATTTTAATTGTCCTTTTTCTGTGTTGTGCTGTGTGAGGCTGAGGCCTAGATTTGCCTCAAAATAGGATTGGCAGTAGCACTTTTTATTGATGGTAAAATGTAGATAAGCTGCAATGTAAAGACTCACCAGCGTTTATTCTCATCGACAGCTATAAGTGTATTGCTTTTGTGGGTGGGTAGGACCCAAGAAATTCAGTGAAAGTTACTGTTTCCTCTCAAAATAAATACTCTGTTTTGAAAATGGATTCAGACCATTACATTCTGACTGAACAATAAGGCAGCTGACTCCTTGTCACTTCTTATGTAAAGTATCCTTACGTTTGTTTCCAGAAGTGAAATCTCTGGGCTTGATCCTGTGTCTGCTGAAGAGACTGGCAATCACTGATGCCAGCAAGAGTAGGATTGGCCACTGTGTTTTGATTCAGGCAGTGGCTGAGTAATCAAAGAGTTTGGATTTTGGTATCTGTTAATGTACATAAGCTGTCCTCTTCTAAAGTCTACTTGTAATCACAAATACCCTGTGCATATTAATATTAAACCTATTGGTTCTTTTTAATTACCTGTCTTATTGGAAATGGTTACAAGTATTTCACCTTTCCTCACAATAAATATTAAGCAAATGAAAATTACTACAATAAACAATCCAAGTGACCACTGTAGCCGAGTTACTTATCTACACTGAAAGGAGGCACACAACCCATCAAGTATAGTAGGGATCTACATGAGATCTGTGTGCTATTGAACATATTCCTGTTTATTGTTTTCCTTCCTTCCTTCCTTCCTTCTCTTGATGAGTAATGAGCACCTGCAGCTCCTATTGACTTCAGTGGGAATTGCAGCTCATCAGCATTAATCAGGATGTGGCCCTTTCATGGGAGGTTTTCAAGGCACATTGAGCCCTGGGGCTTGTGCAACTACTAAAAAAAAAAAAATTAAAAAAAAATCTCTTGCTTGTAACAATAGATAAAGTCCAGGTGTTTTCACCATTCTTAGGTTATCACATCTCAGAGTCCAAGTCACTTAGTCTATCCTTAAACATGCCTTTTCTTAGGAGCTAGGCAGTACAGATGGTAACTGCACTATAGGACACATTCTACCCTTACTTTTACACGAGCAACCTCTGTTTCTGCCTCTGCAGAACTAATTTAAATTATGTTTAGGTCACTGAAATGAGTGTTCAGTTCAGGATCAGAGAGCATTAAAAATGTATGTGCCAAGTTTTCAAAATTGCCATGCACAATTGTCCACTTACACTTGTATGAGTATTCACCAAGCTGGTATCTAGGCGGGTACTCTAATAATTATTTCCGCACGCAAATACTTCATCTGCACACATAGTTAAGTAACTGCACATGCAAACATAGATAGGCATTTAGAGAGAAGGCTTAAAAATGTGTGGCCAAGTACACAAAAGTCAGTGTTATGAGCTCCTTAGCTTCATGAGAACTAAATTTAACTGTGGTTTGATTTTCAAAGATGTTAGTGCCTGAAGCTCCCAGTGACTTCAGCAGCAGTCATGAGAGCTTAGTGCCTTTGAAAATTAGGCCAAATTTTTAAGAAAAAGGGGAAAAAGAGGTTTTGTTTTTAAAAGCAAGCAGTGAATTCTGTTTTATTGATCAGGTGAATAATTATTTATATTTATAATGGAAAGAAAAACCCTTTTTTGGATCAGTTTTTGCTTATGAGGGAGACAGAGTGAAAGAGAGAAAGTGAATACTCATATGTTAAATTTTGCTGCAGAAGTCAAAGTTTAGCTGTCTGCTTTCTGCTTGACTTGTCAGTAGTAATGAATAATGGATGGCATAGGGGGGTTGCCTTTACACTGCTATGGTTACAGTCGCTAGCCTTGGTGCTGAAGTAGAAACTCGACAAAAAGGGAAATTAATTCACAGCATAAACTCTGTAATGCCTGATCAAAAGTTGGAAATGACAAATATGCATTTCCTATATAAACAAAAATAGAAAAGTAGACAATACCAGCCAGTTCACTGAGTTTCAATACTGCATTTATTGTATAAATATAATTTTTACCGTGAGTTGAGTATATAATTGGAGTCATATAGCATGGTATTGTCATTCTCAGCATTGCAGTACATCAGTAAAAAAAAAAAAGCCATATTAGGCTGAATCCTGCATATATTGCTCTGCCTTTACTTAGAGAAGACTCTCACTAAGGTCAATGTGTAAAGGCTGAGTCAGGTCATCATCAAGGCATTGTTATGTGTAAGAGATTTTAAACCTCTTTTTTCATAATGCAGTAAACAAAAATGTTGTAATTAACAGTATTTTTTAAAAAAAATAGAGCTAAATTCTAGGGTTAATTTTTTACCCCAAAATGATGTTTTTAAAATATCCTGCGAGTCAAGACTTTAGGGAGCTCATAAATAGTCCTTGCTCTCATGAGTAATGCCGAATATTCAATTGAGCTACTTATCTGACTGTTTGTTTGTGGGATCAGGCCTTTAAAATGTAATTGCACTTATGAAGTAAATGCTGACACTTTTGTGAATAGGCCTTTCCCCTGAGTGAAATGGCAGAACCTTTCCATTTATATTAATTCATCATTTTTAAAGCACTATAAGTCTTCTGTTTGTTGTTATTTTTGCATTCCCCCCCCACCAATAGGGAAATACCAAAGCTTGTTTTTACTATATTTTATATGCAAACTGTTTTGTTTATGAAAGAGTATTTTATCTTAGTTTAAGTCCCAGCTTCTAAGTGCTTCGAATGTTACCTTGACTGAGAAGGAATATATAAGAAGTCTAGTACAGTATCTTTTAGAGGATTTATGGTAATGCTGCTGAATTTAGCTGATCATAAACAGCATGGTGAGCCCCTTAGGGTCTCTTCATTTTCCTGACACACTCCACTGCTGCCCCATTAACACTTTGTCTGTTATTGCCATATACTCAATTTAATGAGTATCTTTGAATTTGGAGCCGACACAAGAAACAATAGCTGAAACAACTGAATCACCTACTGTAGCTTTCAATGCTGTTTCTAATTCCTTCTTCTAGCTTTTATTTTTTTAAGCAAAATGAGTAAGTTTTTAATCTTCAGCAATATTTCATTATATCATGAGTTTTTCTTTAATTATAGGAGACAGTAATGCCAAACAATGAGTAATAGCTTCAAACATGACACTGTATCTGCATTATAGGTGAACACATACTGAACATATGCTAGAGAAGGCATTTTCTTACCTTAAAATTAGTCCTGTTCACACTAAATCTTTAATGTGAAAAAAGATTACTAGATTTTTATATTGTCAAAACAGAATATTATAATAATACTAAGAAAACTTTAAGAACAACAGAGTTTGATTCTGATTTCTGGTACCAGTGTGAATCCAAGTAACTTGTGTAAAAGGTAGAATCTGGCTTATAACATTATTATTAGATTTGATTTATAAAACGGAATTTATCACACTGTTCTAAGCACAACACATGTGAAATTAACAGTAAAATAAACAATTAACACTTTGTCAGATAAAGGACTTTCCAAGATTTAAAGCCTGAAATGTAGTATGGGATTTAAATCCAACATTTAAATTTTGTACTGGTTACTAACTGATCAGCTAAAGCAGTAAAATATTACGAAAGTTACCTTTATATCCTTAATTTTACTGGATGGTCATTACGGGGCACAATAAAAGGCTTGAATAATTGAATAAATATTTAGACCATTTTTATTCCAGTAAATTGTCTGCAGAAATCAGTAATCTATATTAAAAATGTATTCTAATGTGTATTTATTATAAATGTTAGTTTAAAAGATAAAAAACACAAGAGAGTATCTGGTTGTTTTTTTTTTTGTTTTTTTTTTAAAGCTTGCTGCCTTTTAGTTGAGTTTTCTTTTTTTCTTTTAGAAAATGAATCTGGAGGAAAATTGGTGAATCCAATCCAGTGGACCTACAAGCACCCTGACGGGCTCAGAGAGCAGAGTCTGGACCAAAGAGCAATTACCCCACCAAACGATTTCAGGTACAATTGACCTAAATATACCACTCTCTTGAGATTAGTGACAAGAGTTCATTTCCTATAGTGCTTTTCCCATTTGCTACTCCCGGTAACCACCGTGATCTTATCTGCCTAGTGCTTCATGACTTCAGGGATGCAGTTAAGAGTTCTGTTGTGCATTCTCTTTAAACAGACAATTCATGCTAAAAAGAGCCATTTGCAGTTAAATTAGGTGATGCATATATTGTTCTTGCTGCTGAAGTTATATAGAGCAGGAAGGAGTGCCTGAATCCTTGCGGACCTGACAGCGATAGAATTCTTTGATCTGTCAAATCAAAAATGTGGGGCTAGTTATCCTAAAACAGATACAGATTTTAAAAAAAAATAGAACTGAGGATTCAACTTGCAGCAGTGAATGGTTTGTAGTGTTTGCTAATTGTGTTCTTTTTATATTTATCAAAAGCGACCTTCTTTAATGTCATTTCATTTAGAGCCTTCACACAGTCCATGCAGTTTTCCCATGGAAGCAAAAAGTCAATCCACTCTTCTAGCTTAGTTTATGAATGTACATGGACGCAACTGAACTGAAGTTAAACCCTGGTAATGATACAGTACATTGCAATATTGGCACTTGAGGAGTCAATTTTTAAAAACAGTACCTCTGGACTTGTGCAAGATGCCAAATAAATCATCATTCCCCTGATATGGAATATTGAGAAACATTTGACAATCCCTTTGGAGTTCATTGGGAAAAAGAAAGTCCTAATTATTTTGTCTACAACCTACCCCATTTGTCTTTGTTATTAGTGAAATCCCTAGAGTATATGGAAATTTGAGAGGTTAGTGTCAAGTTCCATGCACTTCAGTTTTTTGAGAGCTGTCTGTTTACAAAGTTTTATAATAGGTCACAATTGTTCTAATTATTTTCTTGTATGTTGGTTATGTTTTCCCAAGAGAACACCACAATACTCTTATAGTTTGTATGGAGAAAATACTCTGTTAATAGTGCTTTTCCCAGAGCTGTAAAAGGACCTCCTCCCCCTGGTGTGTGTTAGAGGACTCGCAGTTCACTTGGAAACAAGTGTAAAGTTTATGCTTATAAATTCAGTTGGTTTTGTCTGATGCCAATGGGCAACCCTTGAGAACGTAGGGAAATAGTGCTCTAACAATTGGGCTGAAAGTTATGAGGGGGGTAACCACCTCCTCCTCCAATCTTTTTGTGAGGGTTTAGACTTGGTCTGAGCACACCTACTGGATTGGGCCCCAAAGGGAAGACAGGCGCTGGAAACGCCTACTTCATGAATCCCACTGGGGCTGAGATATGCACTAGGTGTTACGCTATTAAGCAAAATTAGGACAGAGGTGTCTGGGCATGTAGCCGGCAGCTGAAATTTAGAAAACTAGGGACTTTAGGCACCTCCAGGGTTAGGTGGCAGCTGAGTGGACTTAGATACTTAAAGTGGCAGTTAAGTGCCTACATCCGTCTTGTGAATCCCACTCTGAGAGACTTACCCAAGGTGAATGGCAGGTGAATGACTTACCCAAGGTGAATATAGTAGGTGAATGGCAGAACTAGGGATAGAATCCACGTTTCCCAATCTACATTGTGGTACCTTACCCACTAGAACAAACTTAAACAGGGTTTATGTTTACAAGAAGGTCCTATTAGTTAGATTAATGTTTTTGAATAAATAAGCAAAGTAGCTGCTCCTCTGTACTGTGCTCTAGCTAGGCTTCAGTTGAAGTATGATCAGCTTTGTACGCCACATTTTAAAAAGATACATGGCTGCAATGGAGGGAGTTTAGAGGAAGGCAACCAACTACCAATAAATAAAGTTTGGAATATAAAAACTTTAGGGAAAGGTTAGGAGAACTGGATTATTTCAGTCTAGAGAAAAGACAAATGAAATCAAAATAGATCATTATTTCTATTAATCAGTGAGGAAAGAACAAACGGTAATGGGATTAAGTTACAGAAAGAAAAATTTAGATTAAATATTGGGGAAACAATATTTAATTGTTTAAATAGGGGTGACAGTGGACGAGAAGCTGGATATGAGTCAGCAGTGTGCCCTTGTTGCCAAGAAGGCCAATGGCATTTTGGGATGTATAAGTAGGGGCATAGCGAGCAGATCGAGGGACGTGATCGTTCCCCTCTATTCGACATTGGTGAGGCCTCATCTGGAGTACTGTGTCCAGTTTTGGGCCCCACACTTCAAGAAGGATGTGGATAAATTGGAGAGAGTCCAGCGAAGGGCAACAAAAATGATTAGGGGTCTGGAACACATGAGTTATGAGGAGAGGCTGAGGGAGCTGGGATTGTTTAGCCTGCAGAAGAGAAGAATGAGGGGGGATTTGATAGCTGCTTTCAACTACCTGAAAGGGGGTTCCAAAGAGGATGGCTCTAGACTGTTCTCAATGGTATCAGATGACAGAACAAGGAGTAATGGTCTCAAGTTGCAGTGGGGGAGGTTTAGATTGGATATTAGGAAAAACTTTTTCACTAAGAGGGTGGTGAAACACTGGAATGCGTTACCTAGGGAGGTGGTAGAATCTCCTTCCTTAGAGGTTTTTAAGGTCAGGCTTGACAAAGCCCTGGCTGGGATGATTTAACTGGGAATTGGTCCTGCTTCGAGCAGGGGGTTGGACTAGATGACCTTCTGGGGTCCCTTCCAACCCTTATATTCTATGATTCTATGAAAATGTACCTGTAAATTCTCATGCCATCTATACTGGTGCACTGGGATACACAGCATATCAGAAGGGAAAATTTATCCTTTAGAATGTAACCATAAGAAGAGTCAGGCAGTGGAACAGGCTGCCAAAGAGTGACTAAACTAGTCAAGGCATAACTAAACACTCACTTAGTAAGGATGGGTGAGGGCAGAAGTGCTCTGTAGATTGCAAGTGGTCTGTGTTGTCCTTCATGGTGGTCTCCTGAATTAAACATTCTGAGAACCAAGCAATGGGAGACTCTGCATTGGAAAGTTTGGTGGGTTCATGAGGGGATCTCTCTGTTTCAAAGTGATCCACAGAATAAAAGATCTAGAAAACCACTGGTTTAAGGAACGAAGGACTTAATCCTGCCATAACACCAAGAAGACCTGAAGCAGAGCTCTGTGTGGATTGCAAGCTTCTCTCTCTCTCACCGGCAGGAGTTGGTACCATAAAAGACATTACCTCACCCACCTTGTCTCTATAACTCTAAGGGACAAACTAGATGACTCACAAGCAGTTGCCTCTGGCTCAAATTAGGTTGTATTGAAATATTTACATGTTTTTTTTTCCTCAGAGTGCCCCAAACTTACTTTCTGCATTTTACAAATGGAGCAGGTTCAGCTTGTCTCTTATTGACTCTGTTATAATTCTACAAGGGCCCAACCTTGCAAAGAACCCCACGAAAATATCAATTATTATATTTTTGCCTGAGTAAGTAGCACTGCAGCAAGACCTGATCTCTGCAGCCTGATCTCTACATCCTCTCTGTACTGCCACAGTGCTACAAAGGGGCTGTTAAGCTACCCTAAATGGGCTGCTGAGGATTTCCTAGAGTGGGAGAATCCCTAGCTGGTTTAGTTAGCTCTGTGCCACTCCCAGTGTCCTAGGAAATAAGGGGAAGTCAGTAAGGTGTACCAGGAGTCAGGAGACTAGTCTCCTACTTAAATGACCTGGGTTTAAGTCCCTGTTATGCCACATACTACTTATGAGACCATAGGCAAGTCACTTAGCCTTTCTGTTTCTCAGTTCCCCATTTATAAAATGGGGACAAAAGTGTTTCCCTATTGTGTTGTAAATGTGTATATATGCATTAAGTTATGAAGCATTCAGATATTATGGGGGCAGAGGGCTGAACTGATCCCTAGCTGCCCTGATGATTGGATGGAACACAAAAGTTTAGCCAGCTGCCTTTGCCCCACCTCTCTAGGGAAATGTACCAAACAAAACTCGGACAGACTCAAGGATCACCGCTTTTGACCATATTTTTATCTGTGAGGCCCCTAATTCATGGAGTGCTATATAAATAAATTAATTAATAAAAAATCAAAATGTCAAGATACCATCAATATCATACAGGCTCTTTCAGTCAACTAATTATAAATACATACTGCCATTGGTACTTGACTATACATAATTGTATACATTCTCACTTTGTGGATTCCGTTCTCCTCACTTTGAAGTCAATGGGAATATAGTCCGTTTTCAGTAACTTCAGATATTCCATTCATAAGCCAGTCATCATCATTCTTCACTTCCCTTCTCAGCAGGGATGAATCAATCACACCATGCATGTATATGGATAATGATAGAAAAGTACGGCAGCAGAAATCAAAATATTGCATTGAGTTAGGTTAGCCAGATTCTTGCAAATATACTGTCGCCATGACAGGTTCACATTAGCTGTTGGCAGTATGAGATAAGTCTTCTTAATATGACCTTCTAAAAAAAGTGAGAGTTTAGTAATCAAAACATCACACATTTCTAAATTTAGTATTTATATATAACCACTGTAAATTTTAGTAGAGGAAATCATGATATAAAAATTGTATTTCTTTCTTTCACTAAATTTCATTGGTTGCAAAAATGAGACACCAGGCTCTTTAAATTATAGTTCATAGACACCATCTCTGCTCCCATGGACAGGCATAGCTGTTTAGATCACATGAGCCAGTCAACTGTGATTGATCACAGGCTGCTGCTGCTGTTAGCAGGCTAAGGAGAGCAGTTATGTTGAAGCTAAAAATGTCAGGGAAGGGTCATATATACCAATAAGAATTAGAAAAGAAAATGTTTCTAGTGTTTTCAAGGATATATAGCTCAGCCTGCTAGAAAATATAATCTTTAAATCATCCTGAAAATTGTGTAGGATATAAAATTAAATTAAACCCAATATCAAAGGGTATGTTGCCTCACTGCATCTGGAGATATGTATAAATTCCCACATATCCAGTTGAGAGCACAGCTCAAGAATATATTTTTAGGAACGCTGATGATGATAGTGCTGATAATTTACACACAACATACTTAGCATACTTTTCAGTGTTTTTTTATTTTAAAAAGAAGAGGTTAAAATGATTTAGGTTAGCCAGATCCATACAGTGTCATAATCTCTGTCCAACTAGCTCTTGCAGCGTGATTAGACAGCATGCATGACACTATCCTCAAAGGACTCTTCTACTTTTATAAACATATTATTTCTATCATATTTATTTTTCAGTGAACAAAAAAGTGCACATTTTAATTGCACTTCAGGTGAACCACCTCATGCTGTATTACTACTGCACCCAATACACTTATTGCAGTCTCAGCAAATAAAACAGGCCTGTTCTAAAATGTAACAAAGTCAAAGGAAAGACTCCCAATGATTTAATGGGCTTTATCAAGGTGTTCAAGGAATGCAGGATCAGGTCCATAATATATTGTTGACACACTATAAAATTCATGTTAGTAGAGTACCTATGAAAAGGCGTCTTGCATCAAGCCAAAATACAATCAGAAATACATTGCAGCTCTTTTAGATGAATCCCAGAGGGAGGAATAAGCTTGTTTTAAAAAAACAAACAAACAAACAACTTGATGCCCTACAAGGAGCTAAAGACACCGGGAATTTATATTTTCAGTGAACCAAAAATAGAATAAGGAATTGACCTTACAACAGATCTATTAAAAACCTAGTGGGCGATGCAAAAAGAAAAGGAGTACTTGAGGCACCTTAGAGACTAAAGAGACTAACCAATTTATTTGACCACAAGCTTTCATGAGCTACAGCTCACTTCATTGGATGCATGCAATGGAAAATACAGTGGGGAGATTTATATACACAGAGAACATGGAACAATGGGTGTTACCATACACACTATAATGAGAGTGATCAGGTAAAGTGAGCTATCACCAGCAGGAGAGTGGGGGGGGGCTCTCTTTGTATTGATAATCAAGGTGGGCCATTTCCAGCAGTTATCAAGAATGTCTGATGAAGGGAAGGGGGTGGGGTTGGGGGAATAAACATGGGGAAATAGGTTTCAGAGTAACAGCCATGTTAGTTTGTATTCGCAAAAAGAAAAGGAGTACTTGTGACACCTTAGAGACTAACCAATTTATTTGAGCATAAGCTTTCGTGAGCTACAGTTCACTTCATCGGATGCATACTGTGGAAACTGCAGAAGACATTATATACACAGAGACCATGAAACAATACCTCCTCCCACCCCACTCTCCTGCTGGTAATAGTCTCTAAGGTGCCACAAGTACTCCTTTTCTTTTTGCGAATACAGACTAACACGGCTGTTACTCTGAAACTAGTGGGGGATGGAATCTTCTTGCAGATCCTCACATTTAGCTGGCACTGGCAGCAAGTTCAATGGCCCTTGCTCTGTCCAAATGAAAGTGTGTTATCCAAATTGGCAAAGTCTCCTCAATCAGTACCCAACAAAGACATAGAATTGTTTAACAATTCAGGCCTAAAACTGGATATGAGTCAGCAGTGTGCCCTTGTTGCCAAGAAGGCCAATGGCAATTTGAGATGTATAAGTAGGGGCATAGCGAGCAGATCGAGGGACGTGATCGTTCCCCTCTATTCGACACTGGTGAGGCCTCATCTGGAGTACTGTGTCCAGTTTTGGGCCCCACACTTCAAGAAGGATGTGGATAAATTGGAGAGAGTCCAGCGAAGGGCAACAAAAATGATTAGGGGTCTGGAACACATGAGTTATGAGGAGAGGCTGAGGGAGCTGGGATTGTTTAGCCTGCAGAAGAGAAGAATGAGGGGGGATTTGATAGCTGCTTTCAACTACCTGAAAGGGGGTTCCAAAGAGGATGGCTCTAGACTGTTCTCAATGGTATCAGATGACAGAACGAGGAGTAATGGTCTCAAGTTGCAGTGGGGGAGGTTTAGATTGGATATTAGGAAAAACTTTTTCACTAAGAGGGTGGTGAAACACTGGAATGCGTTACCTAGGGAGGTGGTAGAATCTCCTTCCTTAGAGGTTTTTAAGGTCAGGCTTGACAAAGCCCTGGCTGGGATGATTTAACTGGGAATTGGTCCTGCTTCGAGCAGGGGGTTGGACTAGATGACCTTCTGGGGTCCCTTCCAACCCTGATATTCTATGATTCTATGATTCCTTCTACTTTCACAAGCAGAGGAGATTGGGATGAAATAGAATTTTGGAAGAGGGTGCAAAGAGAGAGCTGGGGCTCTGCAATATCCACATCCGTCCCTGGGATTCCATGAGGAAGTGCTCCACTGTGGTTTGGGGACAGGGACTGTACAAGAGGGGCTGGAGTTTATGCCCAGCATCTCTGAGAAGCACTGTCCCCAGATGACCCCATATGAATTTCCATATGAATATCCATGCGGGAGTTAAATGTTGCTTGAAATAACATTAACTCCTGCTGTGGCCCCTCTTTTGGCTGCTAATGAGCAGCCCATTGGAATGCAGCTAGTGGCAGCATGGCTCTAGGAGCCCAGAATGTGGGACAACTCTTACTTTTCAGGGACACTTCTCCTGAGGAGCTCCTGGATCTACCATACTGGGAGGCTTAACACTCTCCACCCGCCCCACCCCGTCCATGCCATAGTCCCAGAATCCACTGACTTTTAACTAATCACATTACTAGCTTTTAAGTACAATATCTCACATGGTCTGCATGTGCCTCCTAAACAATTTCACTAACGTAGCTTTCTAGTTTCCTCTCTCAGTCCCAAATCCCTGCAAGTAACAACAGAAATAAAGAAAACGAGAATTAATTTACACTAGTACAATAATATAAAATTGGTTTGTCTTCATCATTATTATTCGCGTTGGAGTTTTACTCAGACACCAGAAGGACAGTGCTGTGCCAAGTGTGAACAAACGGGTCTCATAAACCAGATATCTGTTCAGCTTCTTTGCTGTGGTCCTTTGTTTCACTTATCTACCAACTGATACAATGGGTGACCAGGAGAAGAAGAAGGTTTGTTTACTTGCTAAATTAAATCTAAAACTAACAAGTGAAGGCCTGTATAAAATACTTGAAGATAGAATTAGTTTTTTACACATACAGGAGAAAAAAAAAGATTTGCGAAACCCCAGAACTCTACAAACCAACCAGCCTTTGTCAGTTTCCTACTTGGGACTCTGGGTAGCACAGGAATGACTGCCTGGAGTAAGCAGCTTGGCAGTGAGGCTAGAAAGTGCCAAAACATGCTGTTTCATGACCCACTGTAAAGATGCCAAAAATAATCTCAAATATACTTTATTAAACAAATGCAGAAAACCAGAATTTGTAAATATGGGAGGCAGCATTGTCTCAGGTGAGCAAGAAACTTAAAGCCAGGCCACTTGGGTTCTAATCTCTGCTATGCCACAAAATTGTTGTGTTGATGTGGACAAATTGCTTTGGCCAAGATCCATATTTAGGCATCTGAATAAATGGCCTGATTTCCACAAGTACCTACCACTCACAACTCCCATTGATTCCACTTATTTAAATGAGGATTTAGGTACTTAACATTAGACACCCTAGTTGCTTGCAGATGCTGGCCTTAATTTCTCTGTGCCTCACTTTCCTGATCAGGCAAATAATAAGTATAATACATATCCACTTTTATTTAAAGTGCTTTGAAATCATTGTATGAAAAGTGCTATTTAAGTTCAAAGTAGCTAATTTTATCCTACTGTTAAGGGTAAAGGCAAATTCACAGTGCTGGAGCATGTTTGTTTCTTTAGTCTGAAAGCAATTTGCTATAGATACAGTGTGATTCAGATGTCTGTGTAAAGCAATTGTATTTAGCTTTAAAGATAGTGATACTGGAAGTGTGCTAAGTGAACTAGAACTTCCAAAATGCACTGCAAAATTATCAGGATCACTGGGGCACGATTGCTACTGTGTGTTTAGTCCGTAAAGTACGATTAGTGAAATAAAATATGTGGCTGAAACGGAAATGTAAAGGCAGAGGAATGGGAATAAGAAAACAGGTATGAAGTTTTATTCCGAGTTAAGTATATTATTTAAATTTGAAATCCCTTTGACACGGTGGCTCTTTTGCATATCTTCTATTGAGTGTGTTATTGTTTGAGATAGTTAAAAGTTGCTAAGAAGTAAGGGGCTGCAGATATGACAGAGGAGTGATGAAATCCAAAGAAGATCTGCAGAAATCCAAAGAAAAGCCAGTGTGAAAAAAAAAAATTAGGGTGAAAACATATTGCTATGGCAACCAGTATTTTTTGCTTAAAAGTGAATATGAAAACAAAGCCGATGTATCCCCAGTTTAAAAGGCAACATACAGTACATGATGCAAACAGATGAGACAACAATTTAACCTTCTGGAGTCTGTGGACATCTGTATACAGTATGTGCTCCCATGCAGCCTCTCAGCTGGCTCTGTGGAAAATGTCAGTGTTCTTTACATGAATAAGAGATGGAAAAGCCTTGTAATATTAGGTCACTCTGCCCATCCCTCCATGAGCAAGATACATACTTTGCTGCCCTTATGCACATTTTTATATGCAGTGTTGTTGTAGCCATGTAGGTCCCAAAATATTAGAGAGGCAAGGTGGGTGAGGTAATATATTTTATTGGACCAACTTTTGTTGATGAGAAAGATGAGGTTTTGAGCTTTCACAGAGATGTGACACTTTGAGTTATTTTTCCAGACCTGAAAAAGAGCTCTGTGTAAGCTTGAAAGCTTGTCTCTCTCACTAACAGACATTGATCCAATCAAAGATATTACCTCACCCACCTTGACTCTTTTATGCACATTTGTCCATTTAAACTAAAATTGAAAAACAATCTTTTACAATTTATATTTACCTCAAACATGACTAAACAACAAAGTTAAAAGCGCAGTTAAACACAATTTAAAAACTGGAAGTTAAATTCTACTGAGGAAAATAGAAAGGAGCATAAACTCTGGCAAGCCAAGTGTAAAAGTATAATTAGGCAGGCCAAAAAAGAATTGGAAGAGCAAATAGCCAGACTTAAAAAAACTAACAGCAAAAAAAATTTTCAAGTACAGCTGAAGCAGGAAGCCTACCAAACAATCAGTGAGGCCACTGGACAACAGAGGTACTAAAGAAGATAAGGAAGATAAGGCCATTGCGGAGAAGCTAAATTAATTATTTGAATCAGTGATCACTGCAGAGAATGTGAGGGATATTCCCACACCTGAGCCATTCTTTTAAGATGACAAAATCTGAGGAAATGTCTCTGATGGAGGTGTCTGTAGAGGAGGTTTTGGAACAAACTGATAAATTAAACAGAATAAGTCACCAGGACCTGATGTTACTCACCCAAGAATTCTGAAGGAACTCAAATATCAAATTGCATAACTAATAAGTGTGGTATGTAACCTATTATTTAAATCAGCTTCTGTATCAGATGACTGGAGGATAACTAATGTGACACCATTTTTTAAAAAAAGCTCCAGAGGTGATCCCTGCAATTACAGGCTGGTAAGCCTGACTTCAGTACCAGACAAAGTGGCTGAAACTAGAGTAAAGAACAGAATTATCAGACACATAGATGAACATGATTTGTTGGGGAAGAGTCAACATGTTTTTTGTAAAGGGAAATCAGGCCTTACCAATAGATTAGAATTCTTTGAGGGGGTCAACAAACATATGGACAAGGATGGTCCAGTGTACTTGGACTTTCAGAAAGCCTTTGATAAGGTCCCTCACCAAAGACTCTTAAGCAAACTAAGCAGTCATGGGATATGAGGAAAGATCTTCCAGGAATCAGTAACTGGTTAAAAGACCGGAAACAAAAGGTAAGAATAAATGGTCAGTTTTCAGAATAGAGAGAGGTAAATAGCAGGTTCCCCCAAAGATCTGTACTGGGGCCAGTGCTGTTCAATATATTCATAAATGGACTGGAAAAAGGGGTGGCAAAATTTGCATATGTTACAAAATTATTCAAGGTAGAAGTAAATTACTTAAAGCAGACTGAAAAGTTACAAAGGGATCTCCCAGGGGTGAAAGTAATATAAAATTCCAGAGAGGGCCCCCAAAGGGGCAAGGCCTTGGGCTGAAGAAAGTGAAAGTGAATAAGGAAGTGTTATTTACTCCTTCACATAATACAAGAACCAGGGGGTCACACAATGAAATTAATAGGCAGCAGGTTTAAAACAAACAAAAGGAAGTACTTCTTCACACAATGCACAGTCAACCCGAGGGCCTCATTTCCAGGGATGTTGTCAAGGCTAAAACTACAAGAGGGTTCAAAAAAGAGCTAGATAAGTTCATGGAGGATAGGTACATCAATGGCTATTAGCCAAGATGGCCAGGAATGCAACCCTGTACTCTGGGTGTCCCTAGCCTCTGATTGCCAGAAGCTGGGAGTTGACGACAGGCGATGGCTCACTCAGTGATGGCTTGTTCTGTTCATTCCCTCTGAAGTACCTGGCATTGGTCACTGTTGGATGATAGGATACTAGACTAGATGGACCACTGGTCTGACCCAGTATGGCCATTCTTAGAGAAACATTCTAGGGAATCTCATTGGCCAGGTACTCAGACTGTGTATATCACTGTACCTCTGACTTCAAAGGAGCTACACTGATTTATTTATGTTGAGAATCTGGCCCAATTCTTTTTGAAAATGAATGTAAACACTTGCAAAAGAAGTCACTCTGACACCTTTGAGTTGGGGGGGGGCCCACGGGGCGCTCTGTTTATCCACATAACAAATACATCCTGGTAAGATGCCTGAACTCTGATTCAAATGGACCACCACAAGGCATTTCCAAATGCCAGACCATATTCTTGGACAGCTGTTTTTGTCATGTTGGACTTCTGTAAATTGGGGTGAAACCACAACTTCATTTTACATAGGCCATTAAATGGTTTTCTGATGGTAATGGAGTTACCTGGGTTGGACTTGAGCCAGCGTCCTAGGGTATGTCTTCACTACAGAGTTAGCCCAGGCTCTCACCCAGGTATGTGCTTTCCCCCAGGCTAGCTGGGATGGCTGGAGGTATGAATTAGAGCCCAGGTTCCAATTTCATTTGGGCTGGTAACCTGCCCACATTGCAGTGAGGAATCAGGCTAAATCACTTGAGTGCTAATAGTCTTCCTGTGCATTCCCACTATTCCCCCAACCCATGTGCACAGAAAGAAAGACAGCTTCCCCCACAATTCAATGAGAGAGAATTATAGGGCAACTCAGCTTGCTGCAGAACAGAGAACCATGGGATGTGCCCCTAGAAGTCCTAGTGATACAGATGGGGGAGTGCAGTAGCAGCAAGGACACGTCACTCGGGTATGGCATTGCAGTTTGGCTGCTCACACCTGGGCTAGGCTAAATAAGGTACTTAGACCTGGATGTTGCTCACTCTGCAGCAGAACACTAGACCATGACCTCTTCTTCTTCAAGAGGCCCATAAAGGGACAGCATAGCCTCCAACATGGATGGAACTGTCCTGAAAAAGCAAGTAGTACCATCAGTAAGGCAGTAATTAACACCGTCTCTTTATAGGCTGTGGCGACTCTAATAAACCTGAAAACTGCCTTTGACTAGTAAGCACCTGTGGGAAAATGATGAAGAACCACTTCTTGGTCTAACCTGGCAGTGAATTCCTTTTTTGGATCTCCAGAGGACAGCCTGAGTTATAGGATTCTGGATGGGCCATTGAATTTTTGGCCTCTAGTAGAGTTAATACCACATGCACCCCTCCACACAACTAGCTGAGAGCACTTAGAAGAAAGAGGGAAGCTCTGACAGTTTGCTTTAGGTGGAGAAAACACAAGCCCCAAAGATAGGAGTGCTTCATCAGAGGGTGCGACTGTGATGTGGTTTGTGAACTGAGGGTCACGTGGTCTCGATGACGGTTTTTTTTGTCCAGCAGAAAGAAATGCCCAAATTCAGTTCTCAGCACTGGAGTATAGTATTTTGGATAACTGTTGTAGAACCTGTAGAACCATGCCACACCCAAGAACCCGAAGCCAAACAGTGGGAGGTGGAAACAGACCCGTCTGCAGAAAGAGATGGATGGCTTGACTGTGCGCTTGGATCCTCCAGAGGCAAAAAATTTCCAGTTTGGAGAATGAGCAGAAAGAGTTTGCATAGGTGGCTGGCAGAAGAGAAGAACCTCTCAACCAGATGAACAGAAAAGCAGAACTGTGCTGAAGTGAAGATGCAAGAGGAGGCGAAGATCGCCTTCTTAAACAGAACTCTGGTGGAGGAAGCTCTTGAGCAGAAGATGGAGCTGCAGCAGTTCAATAAACAATAGAGGTTGTGGACCTAGTGAGTCCCAAGGACAACACTGGGGAAAGCATTTATGAGATGGAGAAGTCCAGGTTTGCCCTGGAACAGCAAGTAGAGCAGATGAAACAGAAGATGGATCCTGAGGCCAGCCAGTTGACAGAGCTTGATGAGGAGGAATGTAGCTGTGTGCCCTGTTGCAGGAATAAGAGAGTCAGAGAAAAAGGGGGCCTGCCCAGCAGATGACCAAAGCTGAAAGGATCCTCAGCTTTGTGAGAAGTTAGCTGCCTATGGTGATGTGTCTCAGCTGAAGACAAAGGTAGAAATAGAGCTGTAAACTCAGGCAGAGGGGATCAAGCAGCAGCAGAGTTGGCCCAGAAGGTAGCAGGTCATCTTTGAAAGCAGGTCAAGAACAGCCAGTAGGTTGTGGAGATTGTTCAGTGAATGTGACTATCTGTATCCTGCAGCATAAACAGAGGCTGCATACAAAACAGAATCTGCAGTTATGGCAATGTTCATGTAGGTAGCCACGAAACCAATGCTTTAATAAACAGAAAGGCCTGATTGACTTGGCCAATAAGGATTTGCTGCTTCTGAGAGAGCCAAACACCAAGGCCTGTAAGAAAAGAACAATCTAGCCGAGGAAAAGCACCACTTAGATTTCCAGGTGGCTATAATGGATGATGATGAATAGGAAGAACTTTGTATCCAACTTAGAACATACAAGGAACATGGGCAGAAAGGTCACAGTATGCCAGCTTGGAAGTAGGCTGGAGGAATTGTGAACAGAGAGTTGGGATACACAAGATAGATGGAAAATATGAGGCTCTTGCAGGTAACAGAGAACCTGTCCAATGTTTATTAGGGTAGTGCCTAGGGAAAAGGAATGTCCATTCAGGTCTAATTTTAAATCCCAACCAGAACCTGATTAGCCCACAGGTTACCCAAGACCGAGAGCGTCAAGTCATTTTCAGACCCAACCTGACTTGAAAGCTACATTTCCTCCATAGCCTGTGTCAGCACTGCCACTGCTGCCTTGTCCTTGAGTTTCAGCCTGGTGGGGCTGAGTATGCTTCCCAGGAGCTGGGCTTGCAATACATCTCTGGCCGCCTCCTGCCCATGGGCTCAGCATCGGTGTGGCTGCATGCCCTGCTCCTGCCAGCCACTGCTGCCTCCTGGCACTGTGTGGTGTGGAGTGCGAGGCACTGCGACTCCTCAGCACACAGTGCAGCAAGGTGGTGTTGGCTGAAAGGAGTGGGCCACGCAGTTGTGCCGAACCCACGGGCAGGAGCAGGTGAGCAGAGACGACCCAACCCAAACCTGAAAGTGTCAGGTTGTTTTCAGACCCTAATACTTGTATTCGGATCCCATTGGGTTTGGGTCAGGTTGCAAGGCTCCACTAGGGACCAAATGAGAATGGGGCCCCAGTGTGCTAGGCACTGTACAAACATGTAATAACACAGTCCCTGCCCCAAAGAATTAACAATCTAACAGCACAGACACAGATGAGGTGAAAGGGGTAGAACACACAAGCAGAGTGAACGATGTGATGGCTACAAAGATCATGTTAGTTCCATGATTTACTTATCTGTTTGTTTTTTGGGTGGGTTTTGGGCTTGTCTACTCTTAAAGCCCTTCAGTGGAGACATTACTCACACTGATGGAAGGGGTTCTCCGGTTGGCATAGGTAATCCACTTCCCCAAGAGGGGGTAGCTAGTCTGACAGAAGAATTCTTCCATCAGCCTAGTGCTGTCTACTTGGGGAATTAGACTGGTTTAACAATGCTGCTCAGGAGAGTGGATTTTTCACACCCCTGACTGATGTAGTTAAACCAACCTAATTTTCTAGTGTAGACCACACCTTGGTTAGGTGGGGATAAGCTAAACAAAAAGATAAGGGAATGGAGAGGCAGGGCAGCTCAGGCTGAGATGAAGAGTCCGTGTGGGAGGGGGCACAATGGTCATAGAATCATAGAATATCAGGGTTGGAAGGGACCCCAGAAGGTCATCTAGTCCAACCCCCTGCTCGAAGCAGGACCAATTCCCAGTTAAATCATCCCAGCCAGGGCTTTGTCAAGCCTGACCTTAAAAACCTCTAAGGAAGGAGATTCTACCACCTCCCTAGGTAACGCATTCCAGTGTTTCACCACCCTCTTAGTGAAAAAGTTTTTCCTAATATCCAATCTAAACCTCCCCCACTGCAACTTGAGACCATTACTCCTCGTTCTGTCATCTGCTACCATTGAGAACAGTCTAGAGCCATCCTCTTTGGAACCCCCTTTCAGGTAGTTGAAAGCAGCTATCAAATCCCCCCTCATTCTTCTCTTCTGCAGGCTAAACAATCCCAGCTCCCTCAGCCTCTCCTCATAACTCATGTGTTCCAGACCCCTAATCATTTTTGTTGCCCTTCGCTGGACTCTCTCCAATTTATCCACATCCTTCTTGAAGTGTGGGGCCCAAAACTGGACACAGTACTCCAGATGAGGCCTCACCAGTGTCGAATAGAGGGGAACGATCACGTCCCTCGATCTGCTCGCTATGCCCCTACTTATACATGGTGGGGGAGCGCATGCAGCCTGTCAGCACAGGGCCAGAGAAAGTCCAGTCAAATCTGTAGAAAATACTTCAGTGACATCACCAGTGTCCCTGGGTCCCTGCATGAGCTGATTCTGCAGCTGCTCCTGCTGGCTTGAGTGAATGTCTGTCTGGCACCTCCCTACATTTTCCGTCCCCGAGGCCACATGGCTGGGGAAAGAGGAGATGCTATATTGGTCCTAATGCCCCCACAGGGGTTCTCCTTGCACAGTTCTGGGTCCAGGGGTTTGGAGGCCCTGGCTGGGCCCCATTTTATCCTCTTCCCCCATCCCTCCACAATGCAGCAATACCTGCTTTAACTACCGCTGTTGCTGATCCTGAGTGATATCAAGTGGAGTGCCCCAAGGGTCGGTCCTGGGGCCAGTTTTCTTCAATATCTTCATAAATGATCTGGAGGATGGCGTGGATTCCACCCTCAGCAAATTTACAGATGACACTAAACTGGGAGGAGAGGTAGATACGCTGGAGGGTAAGGGTAGAATACAGAGGGTTGGGCCAAAAGAAATCTGATGAGGTTCAACAAGGACAAGTGCAGAGTCCTGCACTTAGGATGGAAGAATCCCATGCACTGCTACAGACTAGGGACTGAGTGGCTAGGAAGCAGTTCTGCAAAAAAAGGACCTAGGGGTTACAGTGGACAAGAAGCTGGATATGAGTCAACAGTGTGGCCTTGTTGCCAAGAAGGCCAATGGCATTTTGGGCTGTATAAGTAGAGGCATTGCCCGCAGATTGAGGGACGTGATCGTTCCCCTCTAGGTGAGGTCTCATCTGGAGTACTGTGTCCAGTTTTGGGCCCCACACTTCAAGAAGGATGTGGATAAATTGGAGAGAGTCCAGCGAAGGGCAACAAAAATGATTAGGGGTCTGGAACACATGAGTTATGAGGAGAGGCTGAGGGAGCTGGGATTGTTTAGCCTGCAGAAGAGAAGAATGAGGGGGGATTTGATAGCTGCTTTCAACTACCTGAAAGGGGGTTCCAAAGAGGATGGATCTAGACTGTTCTCAATGGTAGCTGATGACAGAACAAGGAGTAATGGTCTCAAGTTGCAGTGGGGGTGGTTTAGGTTGGATATTAGGAAAAACTTTTTCACTAGGAGTGTGGTGAAGCACTGGAATGCGTTACCTAGGGAGGTGGTGGAATCGCCTTCCTTTGAAGTTTTTAAGATCAGACTTGACAAAGCCGTGGCTGGGATGATTTAGTTGGGGATTGGTCCTGCTTTGAGCAGGGGGATGGACTAGATAACCTCCTGAGGTCCCTTCCAACCCTGATATTCTATGATTCTATGATCCTACCAGCTTCTTCTGAACTGCTGTTTACCCTGAAAGGGATGGAATTTACCTGGTATAGGTTAAGGGCTAAAGCCACACCTGACAATGAAAAGAAGGTAAGCCACTGTGACACAAAAGAAATCTGAGGCAGGGGCCACAGAACGATAGGATGAGGTAAGAGCTGTGTCAGTAGGCTTATAAAAACATATTTGTAGTTACTTCCAGAATTCAAGATGACAGTATATAAATATACTGTCATGTGAAGAAAGCTTACTTTATTCATTATTTTAAATGTGTAACAAATACAAAGAGCAATGGTAGCTTGTCTGTCAGACTTTTGTTGTTTTTTTTTTAGTTAATCTTTCAGGACAAAATACACTGTGGAATTTTGCTGAGATTAAATCTAACATGATGCAATCTATATTGGGCCAAACCTGAATTGTTCAAAAGCAAGCGCACGTGCACCCAAAGAAAATGTTTGATATTGATTAATCTAGTGTATAGTTTGATTCCTGTTTGTTTTGCCTCAACATCCCTCAAGGTGTCCTTGATTATTTGTCTGTCTCAGCACCATTCTCCAACTGTCTCATGGTAAAAAGGCCTAAGACTGGTTGCTTGGATTCAAACCTTGCAGACTTCCCTCTTGTGACATCACTCTCTATTAGCAAAACTGCAATTTCTCTGACTGGAGCATGTTAGACCAAAGTAATTCTTCCCAGTCCTTCCCCTCCCAAATTTGGTAAGTTTTATGAGCCTGGGCAATACTCTGCTTGGTAAGAAGATCAATCATGACACCTCCTGTAATGCATTCAGTGAGATAAATGTTTGAACTAAGGGCCAGATTTCAAAGGTATTTAAGCAGCTAAAGATGCAAATAGGTCCTGGGTGGGATTTACAAAAGCAGCCAATCAGTTAAGGTGGCTAACTCCCATTGACATATCAGCGGGAGTTCAGCGCCTAACTTGCTTAGGCATTTTGTAAACCCCACTCTGCACCTATTTATATCTTTAAGCACCTAAATGCCTTTGTACATCTGACCCTTAGTCTAATATTTAAAACTGATTATTTTAAGCCAAGGAAATTTTGGGTTCTTTAATAGTCACTTATGAAAACTGGTAATTTTTTAGCTGGACAACCCCTATGATGAGATAAATTTTCTATAGACTTCTTGAAGACTTTTGCAGATAAATTAATCATTCACGCCCCTTCAAAAATTAAATTTTTAAAATTTAGATTCAGCTCTCTTCCCTTGTCTATTCATAAGGCTTGCATAGTGGGAGTACCTAGAAAAGATCTCAATTTTTTTCAATATCCCCCAGTCTATCTTGCTAAACAACAGTAATGTGAAACATATTGGCTAGGCTGTAGGATAAAATTTTTCCTTGCTTCACTAATCCAGGCCCATCCAAACTCATTTTGGGTAGCAAAGCCACATACAATCCTTGGAATCTTATTAAATATAAATCAGCATGCCAGTAACAAAACTGTAGAAGCACTGGTCATATTCATGAGGAGGACCACATGGAGTGGCTTTTAGGTTTGGAGAAAATGGACTAAAGGACAAATGTGACATTGTGTAAAATTGCTTCATAGGCTCCCCCCAACCCCCATCAGAGGAAAATGCTTGTTCTCTCTCTTCACATTGATGAGGTAATTGATGAAGCTGTCCATTTTTCACTTGCTTTTTGATTCAGTTATTAGTGTGGCCTGACTTTCAGAGGTGGTGAGCAATTTATTGAAGTTAATGGAAGTAAGTTGTGCCCCATACTTCTGAAAAATCAGACCATAAATTCCTTGCTAATCTTACTTAGTTTGCAAGTCATTGTTGTTTAATTAATTCAATAGGAAGCACAATGTCTTGATATATATGGATGTTCTTTCTGCTTAACCAGTCTATCTGTTCCTAAACCTATGACAGTACAGGAAAATCTGGATACAAACTATATTTAACGTATAAACAAGTTGTCTTTCGAATTGACTCTGGATGGATAAAATACAGGGTGCTTGAAATTAAATATTCTATCAAATCTTACAGGGATCTTAAACTACTGAATATTAAACACAAAATATCTACATTTAAAAAAAAAATTAAGGTTGCAAAGTCCAAGCACTCTAAAGTCAGGAAATGCCATAATTAAGGGTGCCTATGTTGCCTATTTTGTCCTCTTGTGCATGTGCATTATGATACAGTCTTTAAAGACATGATCACATACTATTTTTGTGACCAAACCACCGGCCTTATTCAGTGCACAGGATGGTTCCGCTCTGGGGATGAATCAAGGTTGTGTAGTGAAGGAGACTTGTCTGTAGGACCTCTGCTTCATTTGTTGCAGAAGCTGAAGGATGTGTAGTGAAGGAGGCAGAGGATTGCAGGAAGAGAAAGGATAGTCTCTTGGGAAAGGCAATGGACAACTGGGTTCCATCTCTGCCTCTGCCACAAAATTTCTGTTCTAGTTGTGGAGAAAAAAATTGAAAACATGAACCCTTAAGGCTCAAAAACTCAGAGTAAATTACATTTCCTCTTTTCTTTCTTTTTTTTAATCTCATGATTTTTAGGATCTGACTCATGATTTTGAAAACTTGGGTTTGGAAATACTGCCGAAGCCCACCTACCAAAATCAATAGGAGCTTCACTTATATAGTTGAGATCAGAATTTTCCCCTTACATTTAAGGTGCAAGGTACAAGGATCCTCCTTACCATCACTTGTATGGCCCATGTGAAGGTCTGGCAGAGTTGACATTCCTTTGTCACACCTCCTCTTAGTCGGGGCTAGCCCTGACAGGCTCTTTCTAGTCCATAAGGTACTTGAATATTCTTTTTTGGTTTTGGGGGGAAGGTGGGGTTGGGTTTTTTTGTTTGTTTGTTTGTTTTTTCTTTTTAAAAGCCTCACACCTAATTTTGCCCATTTGACCTGAGTCTAGAAAGATGATTGCTCTGATTAAGAATGATGGACCTGATGCTGCAACTGTTACTCATGTGAGTAGCTTTTCATTGGCTGTTCCATTAATCAGTGCCAAGGAACCTCTGAAATTCAGCAAGATCTCTCTTTGTATTTCCTGAAGACTTGGAAGACAGAAATATATTTCTACTTCATAGTGTAGCTATAGGATGCTTTGGGGTTAAATAACATTTTTGATGGACTATCTGTTTTGTTTGAGCGATGCATACATCTGTACTTGTGTTGCACACAAACTAAACTTAAGTTGGAGACAATAAAATGAAACACACACCCACATACATTTGGTTTTACCTTCATTCAGAGGGACTATAGTGGTTGTGTTTTATTGGAGACATTTTCCATACAATGCATACCTTTCGCTGTTCATGTATATGTAGGTATTTAAACTTTTGCAAGGCAATTAATCTTTCTTAGTCTGATGCAGTGAGAATGATTCCCTTGCGTGATCAGGAGTCAGGCATTGATTACTGTGTTGTGAAGGGCAGAAGCTGCTAACTTCAGAAAACTGCCCTTTAAACTAAATAAACATGCTAGAGAATATTTAAGGTGGCATTTTAATAACTAATCTGTGTGCCATTCATTTAAGGTGATCATGAGCTAATGGGAGATCATCAAAAAGAAATCTCCGCTATACTACAATTGTTCAGACTCTGTTTTACAACTTTACTTTACAACAAAATTTACTTTTAAATATTGAGTCAGTAAAATACTTGCTGATATTCTATCTGCAGTTACCAAACAATGCGGTTACCAAATCTGATCAGAGTCTGAGATTTAACGTGTTTTGTTTTTAACTTCTTGAAAGAAAAATATTCTTATTTAATTCTCAATTTATATGTTATGGGGCAGATCTATACTTAAAAGCTGCAGTAGCGCAGAGAGGCGGTAGCTGAGTTGACAGGAAAAGCCCTCCCATCGAGCGTTAGGTAGATTTAACTGAGTCACTCGGATGTGGATTTTTTACACCTCTGAGTGACGTAGTTATACCGACCTAATTTGTCCTGAGCCCCACTCTAGTGTCATGGCACAAAGGGAGCAGAAACCAGCTGGATATCCCCAGCTCGAGGTTCTTCCCAAGGTGTAAAACCAGCTCCAAATGCCATTTCCCCTGCTTATCGCAGTGGTTATAGTGTGGAGGGGATGAGGCTTGTGTGAACTGCACTCCAGTAATCCCCGATAACTATAGTTCTTTGGTGGCAGCAGGCAGCTGGTGTAGATATGAGCAACTCCTATTCTGCTCTTAGTTGTGTCAAGATTTGTACAGAACTGGCCCCAGAATCAGGGAGCTACCATCAATCCCTTGCAACACCTCTGATGCACACAGCTAAGAAACTGGGTCCTATTTTTATTTATTTGGTCTTTGAAAATGGGCAAAAATAAGTTTTTATATGGCATTGAAATTATAAGATCCCATACAGGTTGAATGGAGAAGCCAATGAAATCCATCTATGAGAACAAAGATACCCAGCTAGTTAATATATCAGGGACAATTAGACTTTCTGCTATAGTAGGACTGCCAGTCTTTCCTTCTATTTTCTTCTTGAAAACAACTGTATTCTGCCGCTCACTGAGAAATTTCACATTCTGTTATTGCTGTCATAGCACCAGTACCATATTTCCTTTCTCATGACATTCTAAGATGCTGGCAGAATTTGGGATTTTGAGCCACACTCACATCTCTATGTATTGCATGCTTATAGGAACTGTCTGTTGGTAAACACTGAATAAAAATAGTTAGCTCACCTGAAAATTTGTCCAGGTTCCTTTTATGTTTTTGTTTTTAAAGGGATCCCTTACCTTGTATTTGAAATCTGAATTTACACCTAGATGGTCGGCTTTGTATGGGCAACTGTATTTTGGATGTCCTAACTGTTAGTATCTAGTAACTGAGTGCAATAGTCTATGTCAATAGGAGTATTTTCCCCATTGTGATCCATGCATGTGACTCCCTTTGCTGATATGCTGCACTTTAGAAGAATAGCTCCCCAGTGTAAAAATAAGATGACTTTGTATCATACATTTAAGAACAAAGGCATTAATTGTTATCCACAAGCCATCTTTACATTCAAGCCTGTTCTTTAGAAGCATATTTAAGATTACACGGACTCCTCATCTGTAACATGCTTACACATCATTCATTAATTTTCCCTGGTATGGCAGAGTTCTAAGTGTACCCTTTCTTATTTTTTTATGAGGAGCCTCTTGCTTTAAAATTCTGTCACCTAGAAACCAAAGGTATTTAGGCACCTAAAGAAGCAGATAGATGCCTAGTAGGATTTTTCAAAAAAAAGAGCATAAGCAGGTAGGCATCTAATTCCTAACCTGCTTAGGCACTTTTGAGAAATCCCACTAGGTGCCTACCGCACATTCTTAGGTCCCGAAATACCTTTGAAAAATCTGGCCCAAAGAGTCCAGCTTTCACATCAAGATGGTGGTGTAAATTACAACTCAGTGTTAGCATAAGATGGTGTAATTTATTGGCCATAAAGGGAAGAATAGGTTTGGCAAATAAACTAACCTCAAGAGGCTTGCATTATCTTAAATTTTCTTACACCATCCTGAGGTTCCTTTTCCAGCTCTATCTTTGCCCTTCTGTTCCCCTCAGCCTATAAATGTGGAGTCTCACATTCACATGAACTTACTATTATGGTGTAGCTTAACTACCATTTATGATATCTCTGAATTTGGCTCTATAAGTGTTACCGTATGTGGTTGCACAATGAGATTAGTTTAGGATGGACCCTTCAATTTAAATGTCTTTACTTTGGTGTATATGAATCTCCTGTAATGTAGCGTTTGTGCTGTCATATTAAAAGATGCAGTAAATGTTTATCCTCCCTGGAAGTTTAGGCAAATGAGACCCTGAAAGTTTGTATGCTTGCTGCTGTTTACCTGGTGTGCTCACTCTTCATCACAAGCTTGAATATGCTTCTGAGGATCAGAACAAGGAGAACAAGCCTAGCAAAGTTAGATTATGCCAGCGATGTTGTGGGAAATTTCAAATGTTTCCAAGTGCAGAAGCCAATGAAGCTGCTGAAACATAAGCAAATACTCAGAACAAATTTCATTGTATCATGATCTCTTTTTAAGCATATGCATGTGTCAATCCCTGGGCCAGACTGTTGGCTCTATGAGAAAAACAGAGGATCAGAGTAAAGAGGACAATGAATTCAGTTTCCAAACTGTGTTTTTATTTTGAAATGATGTTTCTTTTTTAAAAAGCATCTGAGCGTCTGGCATATGAATCAAATTCCCCCAACATCATTTTTTTAAAGTGCTTTACATATTTTTTTCAAAAACTGTCTGAGAAACTGAGAGCAGAGAGATGGGGCAGTGTGGGCTGAGTGATAAAACTACCACAAAGTAAAGCAAGAACCTCAAACAACAGAATTCCTTTTTTTCTTTAAGTTTTGTGAGCCTTTAAAATGGCATTTTTAGTTTTATTTTTAATCCGCTGACTATAATTAAAGCTCATCATAAATGTTTGTATTTAAGCATTTTTCTCCTATAGCTTTAGTAATTTTTTTTTAAGTGGTGGCTTTAAAAAAATCTGTAGGGATTTTTAAGGCAATCCTCTGATGTGGGGCTCGACTCATTTGGAATAAGTGGTTTATCTCCTCCTCCGCGTCAAATGTGGCAGTGTTGATCCAGGAATTATCTGGTACAATACTGCAAAGCTATGAGGCTGCTAGCCCCATATACTCTTTTCTGAGACAGAAGTCACAGCTCCCTATGAGTAAAATACATTCCAGAACTCCAGGCTCGGTAGTGCTATTTGCTGTGGTGTTCTGCAAATGTAAAATTAGGCTGACAAATCTGGGTGAAATTATAGGTACAAAAAGACATTGGCTTTGTTTCCCTTTTTAAAAAAGAGTTGCCATTGTATTTAGTGTTTGTGAAAAGTGGTAGACTGAAAGCCCTGGAAGAGGGACAACATGCAGGTAGGAGGGCCAAAGGCAGAAGAGAAGGGTTGTAGCATAAAACTAACCTCACTGTATAGATTTGATTGTACCCTTCTGCCCCTCATCATCTGTATGTCCCTTGTCTTAAACTATAACTTCTTTGAAGTAGGAACCATCTCTGTATGTGCCAATAGTGCAGCCTTCATAGCACTGTGGGTATAAACAATTAATAAAGCAGTGACAGTGTAAGTTTAGCCACACTGCTCCACCAAGATGCCTCAAACCTACTGTACTCTGGAGGAGCCACTTCTAGGACTGAAAGGATTGTTAAGTTTCCATGCCCACTATTTTCTTCCCCTTTTTCGCTAGAGCTTGAACAAGCATCCTAAATGCAGTGAGAAGGGGGAGTCGTGATGTGGAGCCAATCCGGAGGGAACTGGACTATGATCACATTCATTTCACATAGGCCACTGAACAGCTATCAGACAGCAGCAACTTTCAGTCATTACTTTATCTGAGTTGGATTTGAACTGGCAACCCAAAGGTGAAAGACCCTATGGATCATTACCAATCTCCCACAGTCATGCAGTCCTCTCTTGCTTGTCTCCTTAAATATGTTTCTAGCATGAAAGCAACCAGAACTTTGTCCCTCGCTTGTAACTGTATAGACCTTGTAAAGTACCTACTGGGTACGAGAAAAATTTGCACAGCGAACGAGTTTGTATTTATCTCTCAGAACTCATTTAAAGTGCAACCTAAACTTAATTTTTATAAATGTGGCTCTTAGGTTTCCCATTTACGACTTTTATTACCTCTTTTCTTCTTTGTGATAACATTTTTCTGGACCAAAATTAAGTTGCCTGTAAGGTCTTCTCTCAATATTTTTTTAACCTCTCCTCCCCCCAACAACTAGGACACCAAAAACTGGCAAGTTCAGAAGCAATAGACAGGATGATGAGATTATTTTCACTATGCCTCTTCCATCCATATGGCCTTTTTTGGCGTGGGGGGTTCATTATCTCCCTGATACGGATGGAATGCTGGGAAGTTTTACAAATCCCATATAGTAGCACTGAAAGAAAATGTTAACGCTGCATAGATATAACTTTTAAATACCAGCTTCGTGTCCGTTTGCATACTTGAGTCTTAATTATTTTATTCCCATAATACAATCCCTCCAAAGACCAATTGACAAAGGACAGGGGGGGAGAGGGGGGAACAGTGCCATCTGGTCTGACCACACTCCAACTGAGCTACAGTTACTGCCATCAAAACCAAGTGAAATCCTTCTTTCAAAGACTGCATATTATTGCTTAAAACCTAATTAAATATAAATGATGGGGAATCAGTTAATTATTTGTATCTTTGTGAGGGCTAGATAACAGTTTCTGTTGAAAACATTCATAATGAAGAACAGTATCTTATCGGAAAACATTGATCATCAGCCTGCATTTCAACATGGTTCTCATTAATAACACAGAATACAGAGACATTGTTTCAGGTTTACAAATCAGTATCCCTCCTTATTTCTTAGGGGGTTTCCATAAATGTGGAAAAGTGGAATATATTATGTATGTATTTCTTCCACATGTATGAGCACAATTGAGGGCTTAATTCAATTAAAAACATTTTGTAGCTTTGTGGCATGGAAAGTCATATAAGACTTGGAAGCTGTGAAAATTGGCTCCACACCCAGTTAGCTCATGCAGCAAGGCATCAGCTGAAATGTGGAAGCCAATTAACAATAAAACTCTTATGCAGTGCTAAGCTGCAGACATTTGAGTAGCCAACCAGGAGGTGGAGAGCATATGCAAATGAGATTTCTCAGCACACACCAACTAGTTCTATAGAACCTTGTAAACCCACCTCCTACTCCTATCCTACCACTTAAAATTCACACGTTGGCATCATGGCATGAGAGTGGATATGGAGAATGGGCTGGGTAGCCACCCTTCAAAGGTATCAGTCTGTCTGTATAGGGAGCAAGTGTAATCCATGCCTGCTTGGTGTGGCACTCTGTCCCCCCTAGTAGCTAGACCAGCTAGAGATTGAGGAGCCTGTTACATCTGTGGCTAAAACACATGTCTTTTAGCTCGGGCATTAAGCTCCAGTGGTCCCAGGTTTGATCCTGCCTGATGACAATCAGGGTCTGTCAGTGTTACACTAGCTAGATATAAACCTATAATGAAAGGGAGATGGAAATGTACTGATTATTACATGTTAAGATGATTGCTGTTATTAGTATTAGATGGCAGTCTTGTAGCAAAAGTTATAGGAACAGGAATGCTGAACTCTACCTGGCTCTGTCACTGACTCATTATGTGACCTCAGGTAAGACAGTTAGCTTCTTTGTGTTTTAGTTTTGTGATCTAGAGAATGGGCTTAATATTCCCCCTTAATATAAACCCCACTAGGGTTTGGGAGTAAACCTTGTCTCCTGTGCCAAGGCCAAGTAGCCACACTTGGCAAAATGGGGGTGGGTGGGTGGAAAAACCTATCTTCCCTAAAGCCACAGATTGGTAGCAGAGCCACTCCACAGCCATTATTGCAGCCCCAAAGATCCAGAGAGATCCAGCAGAGCTGCACTCTACAGGGTTGTCTTGGTTCCTGGATCTTGCCCCCTGCCCCATCTTTGCAGTCACAGTTCCTGTCTGGGGCTCGCTGTGGCTGTGGAGGAGGAGGCAGGACCTGTCCCTCAACATTTGTGAGGTTGAGCTTCTCAGGTGGAATGTGCTATAACAAAGTGTTACTCTGAATATTCAGTGATATTTTTACTACTGCTTTGGATGATAACAGAAGAAATAATTTAGGCCTTGATCCTTTGCAACTGGATCTACATCAGCACAAAGGTCCTCCACAGATCAAATTGCAGGACTGGGACCACAACGAGAACGCACCTATGTGAAACAATGACATTTTAAAACAGCATTTTAAGATACCTGAAAATGTGTTTTACTCCACTGATCTGAATTTAATGTAATCCTAGGGGCTGCCATTTCAGTGATAGTTCCAACTGGAGACCCAGCCTAATGACCTGTATCAAAGCAGAAAGATCAGTGCAGCAGCCACACACAGAGAAAGTTGCTGCCACCCGTAGATGCTCGGAACTGCAGCTGATTTCCAGAGCCATTTTTAGGTCAGCTCTGTATTTTATCTAAAGTTTGTATTTTTGTTTTTTAATATACAGCAAACAAACCGGGGGGGGGGGGGGGAATATAGGACTTAAAGGAGAGCTGTGAAAATCTGCTGCTCCCCAAGTCTCTGGCTGTAGCTTTGATCTCCCTGTCTTGCTAAATCTGATCAGGCTGAAAGAATAGCTGGTTCATGCTTCTTTATTTCAAGTTTAAATGTTTTAGGTCATTTACAAAAAAAAAACAAACAAACCAGTAGCTTAGCTCTGAGTGATTGGAATATATTGTATATGCCACTGCAGCTTTTCTGTAAGTATTATAGCAAGGTGAAGGTTCCGCTATCAGGACTTTTTGATCTCTAAAGCCTTTTTTGCTTACCTTTTGGATATTGTCCCTTTAAAGTGCTTCCCTGGTTGACTGATACCATACATCCCTGGGTAGTAGGGGAAAGAGGCAAATCTCTGGTATTTCTCTCTCTCCATGGATGATGTCAGGAACTGATGCATATAGCAGCCAAAGAAGTCTATTTGGGGAATTCCAGCCTGGCAATCAGTCTGAGTGGAGTTATGGATGTTTTTCAAGATCGCACACAGCTATCTTGCCATCCCTCAGTCACTAAATAGAGGAACATTTTTGGATTTAGAACTTGTCTATACATGAGGGTTAATCTGGAAAAAGGAAAGGTGTGAATTTAAAGTGGATTAACTGTTCTTGATAAACTAATTATTCCAGGATAGGGATATCTACACATGGACTTAATCAGGAATAGCTATTCTGGAATAACTCCCATTGTAGAAAAGCTCTTAGTTTTCAATTAACATGCATTTACATCTTACTGTGTATAAATGATAACATGCTACAAGCTCTTCAGAAATGCTGGATATGTTCAGGTGAAGCATAAATGAGCATGGCTGTAACCACCTGAGGAGTGTACATATTCATAAAACTACAAAACTGGTGAAGTATGTTACTGCTATTATAAAGTGATTTTTGTTCTGTTCATGAGTGGACTGTGTGTTTATATGGGATGCTGATACATCTGGTAACTTTGTCTGCTTTTCAGACCTTTTCCTTCATAATGATAATAATAATGGCATAGAGAGTACACTTATAAAGTTTGCGGATGATACCAAGCTGGGAGGGTTTGCAAGTGCTTTGGAGGATTGGATTAAAATTCAGAATGATCTGGACAAACTGGAGAAATGGTCTGAAGTAATTAGGATGAAATTCAATAAGGACAAAGGCAAAGTACTCCACTTAGGAAGGAACAATCAGTTGCACACATAGAAAATGGGAAATGACTGCCTAGGAAGGAATACTGAGGAAAGGGATCTAGGGGCCATAGTGGATCACAAGCTAAATGAGAGTCAACAGTGTAACACGGTTGCAAAAAAAAAAAAAAAAAGTAAACATCTTTCTGGGATGTATTAACAGGAGTATTGTAAGCAGGACACGGGGAGTAGTTCTTCCGCTCTACTCCGTGCTGATTAGGCCTCAACTGGAATACTGTGTCCAGTTCTGGGTGCCACATTTCAAGAGAGATGTGACCAAACTGGAGAAAGTACGGAGAAGAACAAAAATGATTAAAGGTCGAGAAAACATGACCTCTGAAGGAAGACTGAAAAATAATGGGTTTGTTTAGTCTGGAGAAGAGAAGACTGAGGGAGGGCATGATAACAGTTTTCCACTACATAAAAGATTGCTAACAAGGAGGAGGGGGAAAAATTGTTCTCATTAAACTCTGAGGGTAGGAAAAGAAGCAATGGGCTTAAATTGCAGCAAGGGCAGTTTAGGTTGGACATTAGGAAAAACGTCCTAATGTCAGTCTGGTTAAGAACCAGAATAAATTGCCTTGAAGTTGTGGAATTTCCATCATTGGAGAATTTTAAGAGCAGGTTGGACAAACACCTATCAGGGATGGTCTAGATACTACTTAGTCCTGCCATGAGTGCGGGGGACTGGACTAGATGACCTCTCGAGGTTCTTTCAGTCCTATGATTTTTTAAAAAACAGGACTTTCACACAGAGGTGATATCAGTATTTTAAAATATTAAAGAGATAGCAACTTGAAATCAAGTTCATTTCAAAATGGAGTTAAAATAGTTTTTACTGCAGCTGAATCCCCTTGTCACTTTTTATGCTTTTGCAATTACATTTTTCTATTTCTTTAAATGATTTTCTCTCCCTTAGATGTCAAAAAGAGCCACATAAACAGGGGAAACTGACTACACATGAGAAATTGTATCAGACTTGGTTGCCAATGCATAAAGTACAGAAACCGGGGGAAGAAAAGAGAAATAAGGTTTCTAATCCCTTTCAGTTACAGTAAATTCAGATGTAATGTGTCACAGCAATAGACAAGTAATCATGAGATCAGTGATTTTTTTTTTAAATAATCACTGGTGTCCCTTCAGTTTTGGTGGTGATGTCAGTCATGAAATAGTACTATTTGTATAACAGTAGCTGATAGTGTTGTTTAGATCAGTGGTTCTCAAAGCCGGTCCGCCGCTTGTTCAGGGAAAGCCCCTGGCGGGCCGGGCTGGTTTGTTTACCTGCCGCGTCCACAGGTTCGGCCGATCGTGGCTCCCAGTGGCCGCGATTGGCCGAATCTGCGGAAGTGGCAGGTAAACAAACCAGCCCGGCCCACCAGGGGCTTTCCCTGAACAAGCGGCGGACCGGCTTTGAGAACCACTGGTTTAGATATTTTGTTTATGCATTCCTATATACTGAAAGGGATTTTCCCATTGTGCTGAGTGATACCTTAATATCGACTTACTTACATCATTTGATTTCACATTTCCCTCCCAAACATTCTGAACTGCAGAGCCTCACCCCTTCTTTAGCTGTTGTTACAAGTGTTAGGGACTACTTAGTAATCTGTTCCTTCTTTCAAATGCTGCCTCTGTATTCTCAGACCACCCTTAGTGATAAATCTTTCCATTAGATCCACAGCATGGATTTAAGATAAGCGGCTTAAATGAAGCATTATCTTGCCTGCAATGTGTAAATGGGCATCCTTGGGATGCTTCATCACGCTGAACTGTGTTTTACACCGGATCTGCACCACTTAGTGTCGAGGCTAGCAGGTCTTCACAAGATGGCATGTAGTGATGGGTGAATAGGTTGATGATCATTCAGGGTTCCAAATTTGGGGACTTTTCAGATCCTAAATAAAACTCAATCCCAATCTGAATATCCTCATGTGTCCCATTGCTGCTCTGTCAGTAGGGCCTACACCACACAACAGATCCAGCTTTCTTTATCCCTCTTCCAGCTTCCCTGAATACAACTAGACCAGGCAGAGCTAGAGGATTACCAGTCAGCTCAGGATCTGCTTCTTGGTAGTTTAGGCTCCGTACACGTTAAATAATTCTTCCCAATTCCCATCGCTGGCCTTTCTGAAGCTGTCAGGATGAGAACCAAAGTATAATTTTATTGTGGCGAAGAGACGTTGCTGATGTGGACTTCCTATATTCAAAGTTCCTTCTGTGGAAAACAGCAGCCAAGAAAATGTAATAGGTTGTATTGGAAGAGGGATATAATATAGAACAAAAGTGGTGATACCATTTGTTTCTTATATCTAGAGATAGGCCTAGGTGGCTGTATACTGTGTGTAGTTTTTCAAAGCTTTGTCATCTTAGTTTTAGCTCTGTAAAACCAAACCAAAAACATAGGATTTGTTATACTGGATCGGATCAATGGTCCACCAACCAGTCTCAAACAATAGCATCTAAACTAAGTGCTTAAGTATGGAGGTACCTAAGCTGTCCCAAGATTCTTTAGTAAGACGCATAAAACTTCCATAATGGACAATTTTGAAATAATACACACATGAGTAAAGTTTATACCCAACTCCAGGAAGTTCAAAATTGGCCTATGTCCTGAGGATTAGTACCCCTCAAACTTTTATTCTCGCATATTTAAGTGCAGAGCACATTTTGGGTTCTTGAAAAAGACATCAATTAATAATTCTCATTTTTGTAAATGTAGATGGCATTATTAATGATCACATACAACGAATACTTTCACCCTAAAGATCACAATATCATAATATCTTGTGGCAGTGAGTTCCTGGACAAAAACTGTTGTGAAGAACCAGTTAGAGACTCCAGGCAGTGGGAGCAACTGCCAGAGCAGGGACTGCTGCACTGTGAGGAGGGGGCAAAATGGGGCCCAGTTGGGCTACCTCCTCATAGTGCTACCACTGTGCCCAGAACTATGCAGAGTAAACCTTCCCCTACACACTATGGGGACACTTGAATCAGGGGTGCTTCCTTCCCTACCCCCATTTGGACTTGGGGAAAAACTGCAGGGAGGAACCAGAAAGAGACTCCACCCAGTAGGAACAGAAGCAGTTAAGACCATGAAATGGTTTATAGAATATATTTGTGTACATCTTGAATGGCATGGAAAATATTGATGCATCATGGGAAGAGATCACTTCGCAATGTATGAACAGTGTTTGGTGCCGTGCATGGCCAGATGTTGTCCACAGCTTCGTGGGATTTGATGCCATTCCTGCTCTTGAGCAAGAAATTGTCAAGTTGGCGAAGGATGTTGGCTTTGAGGAGATGGAGGAGGATGTACAGGAGTTGTTGGAGTCTCACGCTGAGCAACTGACAAATGAGGATAATGATGACATAGGGCAAGAAGCCAGGAGTCTGATGACAAAGAATCTCTCCCATTTCTTTGGATTGTTGGATGGAAGATGGAAATCTTAAGAGCAGTGATCCTTTTCATGAACAGTCTGCCAAAGTCTCCAAGGCTCTCAATGATGCAGTGGCTTGCTACGGGGAGATCTATCATACAAAGAGTCATGCAAGAGAGCAGGCGTCAATAAAATCCTTTTTTAAGATGTCTGCAACCAAAAAGCCAGCCACGGAAAAGCCAGCCCAAGAAAACCCAGCTGCTACCCCTACCTAAATTTAGCGTGATTGACACTGTTTTATACTATATTACTGTACTGTATTAAAATGGTGTGTGTGTTTGAACGGCGTTAGTAGGGTTCTACATTATTTTATTAATGTGTTATTGTAAAATGTGTACTGTATATCCTGTCAGTGTAAAAAGGTACACTGTTTAGGTACACTGTTTAGGCGAAAAGAGCATTGTCATTGGCAAGTGTCGTGAAGTTGTGAATGCATCCCCCACCCTTATTCCCATAAATTCCTATGGGGAAAAATTCCCTGGTATATATTGTTTCGGTATCCATCGTCCTTTTCAAGAACACAGCCCCAGTGTATACAAGGGGCCCCCTGTATTGATGGAGGAGGAAAAGTCCCAAATTGTTTAGTTGGTTGATCAGAATTAGGTAGTCTGAGCTGACTTGGTGTGTGATGATCAGAAGTAACTGTTTGGGGGGTAGACATGTGAGCCCCACCCCATTTATTTTGGGCATCAATTACCATTGATGGGAATTGTGAACTCACCATATATGTTAGCAGCAGGGTTTCTTAGCCTGAAATGGAGCCAGGGAAAGAAAACCAAATACATTAATCAAACCATAAAAATTTAAAAACTAGGGAGTGAGAGCATGCAGCTATATATCAATAGTGCCTGAAAGGAAAAAAAGGAAGCCCAAACCTGCAACCACTAATGCACATAAACCTCCTTCCCCTCCCTGACACACAGAGAGATATTTTTCTTCTTGTTGGATGCAGGCAAAGTACCCTCATTTTTTCATCTTTCAACAGCAAAAATCTGGAGCCAATTCTCCACTCCATTACACTAGCGTTTTTGCAGGTGTAATTCCACTAAAATCAGTGGAGTTGTCTCTGCTTAAAACTGGTGTAATGAAGTGAAGAATTAGGTTAGCGTTTGTTGGGACCTCTCCAGAGAAAGAGGTACAGTAAAAGATATTTGGCACTTCCAGTTCACTACAAGTCTGCAGGCTGTATGTGCCAAAACGATGTACTGTTTGTTTTCTGATTGAATGTGTGAGAGTTCCAAACAATTGTGTACTGCTCACTCGTATGTAGGCCGAGTGCCGTTTGTGCCAGGCAAAGGAGGGCTGCCCCTAGTTCACTGACTATCAAGCCAGCCAGCACTCGGGTGGGTATAGTTTTTGTGACTATTCTATATTTGTTTGAGTAGGGAGCCAAGGAGATAATAGTGCTTCTGGTTCAGTACACATCCATGAGCAACCATAAGGTTTGCTTTCTCCCCCCTTCCCCCCCACATTGCTAATGACCAAAGCCAGTAAATATGAATAAAACCAAAACAAAAGAAACTCACTCCCAAAAGCAGCAGGTTGAAGGGGAAAGGAATTGGGATGTTTGTAGATGTTTTCTAATTAGAACTGAGCAATGAATAGAATGACTATTTAAGTCCTTTTGTTAAGTTTGAACTTATTGAAAACTATGCCCCATTTTGGCTTCAGCTGGTTTTAATTTTTTTTTTTTAAGTCTGCCGTTTTTGTTGCACGGGTTCGGGTAGACAAATATGGAGGAGGACTAACCCTCTTTGTAGTAGACTGTAAGCTGCATGCCATGCGAAAAAGACATTAAAACTAGGAGAAATTGACCAAATTCTCTCCTCGCTTTTATATTAGCGTAAGCCTGGCGTAACCCCACTTACTTCAGCAGAAGTAGTCCTGATTCTCAATGGCAGGAGAGGGAAATTGGGCCCAGTATGTGCACCAAGAAAGCAATAAAAATCAAGAAAAGCTCAAACTGGCACATCACTTTGACATCACTAGTTTGACACAAATTCAGACTAATCTGTTCAGCTACAACATCCATTCTGAAACAGTGTATCTAATGAAAATATTGAACAAATTTCCCTCCTTCCTGCTCCCCGCCCCTGCACTGGATCTAGGAAGCACACTGCCAACTGGGCTTGCAATCTTTAGTATAATATTTCTGTCATTCCAGTTTTTCTTCAACCTCTTCTGTCAAATGACTTCACCACTTCCCCTGGACTGTTCTGTTCCTCAGAACTGCACCGTCTGCTATTCTTAGCCAATGTTTCCCTTAGATGTATGACACACATTCCACCAATGTCTTCAGAAACAAAGCAATATCTACTAGAAATATGTTGGTGTTAAGTGAGTGGCTGGACATTTAGACCAAAGGTCTTAAAAGTGCTAGATTTGTCTCATGAATAGAATAAAGAGATTTTTAAGTTGACATCCACCCAGTTCATAGACCTGCCCTTTATACAGTAGAATGAACTTCATGGAATTTAAAAAGACGATGCAAAAACTGGGTCTTTCCACAGCAATCTTTCATTTCTTGTGATAGTGGGAGCTAGTGTCTAATAACATTTATATCTTTGGAGTCCGGATTAGAAATAATGGAAACTATGTATATGAACTTCTCAATTGATAATGGAAGACTATTGGGAGTGATTGCTGGTGTTCAGTAGTCCTTTTGATAGGTATAAGTTTATTTCTCATAGTGTTCATTGAACTGTCTAACAAAGTAGTGTGTCCTGGTGGGTTTTTTTCTTTTAAATTTGATAAAGTACGTGAAAATGGTTGAATGGTTCACAATTAGGCTTTGTCTGAATATCTGCGGAGTTTTAAGACTCCTTCAGAAAGGGACCTGTCTCTGTTGCAATCACTTTTGAACAGATTTGTCTGCTTTATTGTCTGTATAACTGATGTGGAGGTAGGTTTGCCTTTTTCATGACTAGAATTAGTTTAGATTTCTCCTTTCCTAAAAATGCTAGTTATTTCCCAGAATAAATTTTGACTTCAGGCTGATTTCTTCATCTCCCAAAAAACCTACTTTGGCCAAAAATAGTTAGAATACATCTGGCTAAAGCATCTGAAATTTTGGTGGCTCCTCTGAATCTTTTTCAGTATCCCCATGATTAATGAAAAAAAATTCTAAATTTCTCTTCGGTATGTGTGTATGCAGCAAAGCAGCAGACAGTGATCCAATCAATAATAGCAGCTTCACAATTAAATGTGAAAAGGGTATTAAAATGTTACATTGCAAAATCCCTCAAAATATATTCTATAAAGTACATACATTTGCGTTCTTAAATGTTTTACAATGTACTTCCAGACTGTTAAAACAAGTTCAAATATCTCACAAGGGCTAACGTACTGTAGTTTGTAACATCCCTGGATAAAGGGTACTGAAAGATCTAATCTGGAAAGAAATGTCTGTCACTTTCCGGACTATACAAGTCACTGAAAGTCATTGATCCTGTCTCCCTAGCAAGCCATCCTATTCAGACAAAAGGTCAATCTGTCACCAAAGTCTGGAACTCAACAAAGCCAGAAACAAACACCTCCAGGAACGTAAGTTGTAGAGCTGATCAGGTGGTGAAGAATTCATGCATAGAAGCTCTCCTTTCTCATGCAGCTCACACCAGTCTCTATTCTTCTTAAAAATAGATCTGCCTGTGGTACTGCAAGCAAGAGATATTCCAGCTCTAGGCTGGTGTGTCTGTCCCACATGACAGTGTGGTGGTGGTGGTGGGGGCGGGGAGGGAAGTAGAGTTTGGATGCCTAGAGCACAATATATACATTTATATTTTAAAACGATGGAAAAATTTTAAAAACATAGTTTAGGGGTGAAGACTGAAAGCGTTGCATAATGGTCACTTTTATTAGATCTCTTCTTCAGCCTCTTTGTATGGTCCAATGCCGGTACTTCCTTTGACATGCTAACTCCTAGTTTTATTTAGCAACTTATTTTTTTTATGACCGATATTGGCCACTACCTTTCTTTAAGCTAGTTGGGTAAGAGTTGGCGAGCGGCTCCAATATAAACTTCCCTCGGTTGATTGCAGGAACACACCTGTGTCAACGGAGGGAGGACTCAACAGAAAACTGTAGTCCATGATTTGGTTTAAATTTCCCCCACAACTCACCATGACATCAAGTCAGCTGAAAAAGAACTCTCCCCACGCCCACCCCAGTTAGGGCATTTACAACGGGTCCCTTCTAATTATTATGAGCCATTGGCCAGATTTTCCAAAAATGCTCACGACCCAGCAGCTCCCATTATTCGTGGCTGGATTTTCCAAAATACTCTACCTCATCTCATTTAGTTGCCTAGACTGGAACTGAGCTTTTTTGAAATTCTAGGCCCAAGATTATTAAAATTGCTGTCTAAAGAAGTGGTGGGCTTGGATTGCCTATGACCTCTGAATGTAGGGGATTTCCCATAAAGAGTCAGGACTGACAGCAGCAGAGCACAGGAAAACCCTGAAAGTTCCCTACACAAAGGTGAATTTCTGCTGAATTAATCCAGATTATCAAAAGAAAGGGTATAAAGTCAGAGTGCTACTCTACTGTTTCTTTTCACAGGAACACTGCTCCAAAAAAGACATCTCCTTTTCCAACCAGGGCTTCACTTTACCACTCCCTGACACCTAAAGCAACATCTTTGCATTGTTTCCCAAAAAAGCACATGTACAAATTATTCTTATTTACAGTTTCATACCATCAGCTTTCAGTATGTAAACTGTGGTTCTCTCAATGAGACTCATCACATGATATCAGGCATACTAGTAATATTGGACCTGGTTAGCCAGGCAAGACTGAGTGGAAGTCAGACTGATTGCTTTTAATTTGGAAAGGTTCCTATTTGATATTGGATTAAATTCAGCTTTCCCCTACCCTCAAAAGTTATATTAATGATTCATACATGTGACTATGTTTAAAGGCATCCAGGAGAGGTGATTTAGTGACCTAAAACTTGGGTTGAAAGAGTTCATCTCTCTGCAGAGCTGACTCTGCCATTCAACCATCTGAGGGAGACTGAGCTCATTGTGTGTGTAGGACTTTTGGGTGTTACTTGAAAAAACAAAGTTTTGTCTGTTCTGTGTGGACATTAAAATCCCATGGTATTTTTTCTGAATGCAGAGGTTTATACTAGTATCCTGGATCATAAGGGTCCTGTCTCTTCCACTGTTGTGCAGTATTCACTATGTCACTTGCCTGCAACCCTCCAACCACAGATATGGCTGCATTTGTGTGGCATTATATGCATATAATTAGAAGTGTTCAACAGTCCAGCAGGATGAAAGGTGCAATATAAATGTAAATTACTATTATTCAGTTTAACCCAAATATTAAAATGCATAGGGCTCCATTTTCAAAATAGAACATGGGAGACAGACTTATAAATCCCATTTCCATTCCATGTCATTTGTTAATGGGATTGTACATTTAGACCCAGCAGAGTACTTTAACGATCACCCCACAGTATCAGTGCATTTTGCAAATATGAAGTCTGGCATGAAAAGTGACTTATAAAATACAAAATACTCTGAGCATACTGTACTAGCTGCTTTCACAGTAGGCTTGGAAAATACACAGAGAAAAAGAGGGCTTTATAATCATCTCTGTGCTCAGAGATTTACATGCCCAACCCCCACCAATGCTAGTTCTTTAGTATTTTCTGCTTTTATTAAAAATGTGTCACAAGGTGAAGATCTGATTCTAAGAATAAGAACATATCAAGCATTGAGATACAGTGATAACTCATACCTATGATAAAATCTGTAGTGGAACCAGATAGTAGTGAAAAGTTTATCCATACTACTGACAAAGTTGTGGATAACAAAGGGGAAAGGAACAAAATATATCCGTTCTGGTGACAGTCTGAAGATATTATTTATGGCACTCCTCAGATGCCATAATGGCAGTAACAGCAGCTCATGATAAGAAAATTTATTTATTCCAGATGCTTTCTGACTTCTCGCCATTGCCATTTGCCAATTCTGTACTGTTTAGGGAAAGTTCAGGGATCCTACAGTGAAAGATGCTGTGGGAGCTATCAATTTCTTCTTACATGTTCCATTTTTTTAGGCTGTATCTTTAATTATGCTAATATGCTGGACAAAATTGTGACTTTTAAAAGAAAAAGCTATGCTCTTTGAATAGGTAATAAGTCTGACTAAGGAGTCAGACAAAGGACTGAGCAGCACATTGAAATATTTGAATACGTGGGGACGAACAACTAACCGATCATAAAACAAAAAAATTAAGTGAAAACAGAATATATCTTACCTAAAACACTGCATTATTCTATCCTGATAGCCCCGTGCTATAATTAGGCTTGGAAGGATTAGATTTTTATCGGTAAATATCAATTTCACCATTATACAAAAACTGATGAAAAGTGTTTCCATTGATGAGGATTGAAATGTACAGATAGGCAAAGTGGGGGGTGGGGAGAGGTGCTGCTTGAGAACTGAATACAGTTTGATTTAAGGCTATTTGGTATGTATAGGTTGATATGTTGACAATTTATGTTTTAAGTTACAAATTTAACTTTTTTAATCTCCGTATCTGTCATCAAATAATCATTGCCCCCACAATTTCCCACAACTGTGAATACTTAAAAAGTTTAACCCATAATTTTGTGCAACTGTGAAAATTAAAGTTGATAAAAATTGGGGGGAAATGCTTTAAAATAATCAGTTAACTGTTGAAATTATATTAAAAAATTGAATTCTGCCAAGCCTAACTATAATTTACAGTAATGTTACAACAAAGCCAGATTAAGTCTTTAAGGCACTGGCCGATATTGGGGGTGGTAGGGATCCCATGCTGCTGGGGGTGAGGGAAATCAGTAGATATTGTTCTCTAGACTCCAGGAACTTCACAGCACCCATGGAGAGTGTGCATACTGCACACATCTTAGCAAGTTACAGCACGCTCTCCCCTGTGTATCCAGGACCTGATGCAGCAGGGTACTTAAGCACATATTTAACTCAAAATATGGAAATAGTTTCACTGCAGTCAATGATATTGATATGGATTGATGCCCCAGACTACTCTGGTGGCTGGTGCAGGAGGATAAGGTCATGGCACATGGACTGCAATTATGGTTTCTCCATGAACTGATTCTAGAACCTGGCTATGGACAGGGGCTACTAGATTCATGCTCATGGAGATCTAGTGAATGCATACCCCCATGCAGCTGCTTTTCCAGCCCATAGGACAGATTTAGTGGCTGAAGAAGGACTGCACTGTTCCCCGACCAAAGATGGTGGCATGTGAATTCCACCTTCTCACCCTCACCTATTTCTCTGCAACTCTGACTTTGTATGATAAGGAGTGGATTTCTCCCTTGCAGAATATTGTAATTATGCATAAAATAAATACAAATTTTCTGTCTCTTGGTTAGTGGTCACTGAATCTTCCATGTCTACTTCAGAAGGGTGTTGGGAGGCTAAAATGGTAAGTCATCCTCCTGAGGTGAGAGTTGGTATGCAGTCACAAAGTATTTTACGCTCATTATTAAGGCCCTCAGCCATTAAGTCGGTTTATGAAATGTAACTTTTAATTCTGCTTTATATGGATTTAGCTGAGATTGAGGCACATAGACAGAAGGGTTGCTTAGCAAGACTTTGTTTCCTTTTTCCAGAATAAGGTTAACATCCTCCTCTCCAGCTCACGTTTTGGATTTATATGGCGTATTCTGCTTTTGAATCCCGCATAACTTCCATTTGCACCAGTTGGCCTACATTGTAGGGATCAATTGCCCAAGAGTGGGACTCTTCACCTATCTTTTTAATTACTTTACATCAGTATATAGTGAAAGATCTAAGCCACCAAATTTCATTTATCTAAATTAATGAATATTGCACTAAGGAATTCATTATCACTGTATGTATTTAACTCTCTCTCTCTGACTGATTGGCATGCTATGCATCAATCTCAGAAATCCTCCCTTCTGTCTCATCCCACTCATCATGCTACTAACACAATGGGAGTGTGCTTCCGCAGCGCAGGTAGACAGACACGCTAGTGGGGCTCAAGATAGCAAGCTAAAAAGAGCAATTTATCCAGGGTAGCTCGGGTTAGCTGCCTGCATGCAAACCTGCCCAAAGGGCCTGGATATGTACTCCGGTAACTAGCCTGAACTGCTGCCTGTGCTCCCCTGCTAGTTTTCGGCATGGTAGCGTGATCAGATCTAGCATGTATCTGTCTATCCATGCTGGGAAGCACACTCCCAGCTGCAGTGTAGTCATACCCACTGACTCTCTAGGTTACATTGGTGTTTGGGCATTAAGTTCTGAACAAGATTACTTAGGGAGCGTCAGAGGGTACATCCCTCACCGCTTGAGGGACCTCCTGTTGATCGCTGTGGGGATTAGCTCTTTCAGGCAATGCCCTCTTTTACGGTTCCCATGCTGTCATTCCAATTCCCTGACCGGCCTGCAGCCCCTCTCTCCACCTCAGGATCCGCACCATCCTCCCTGTGACTCAGCCTTCCGGCTAAGTCATTTGAAGTTCCCCCTCCTGTGGGTGGGTGTATCTCCTATATAGTCCTAGGCAGTCTTCCTGCTCACTGCCCCAGTACCACTCGCCCAGTGGTTGGTAGGGAAATGCAGGCCCTCCCTCTTCTCCAGGCTCTCTCCCTGGGCTGCTTCCTACAACTGGTTCCCCTTTTCTTCCTAGGGCTACCAGTTCCCAAAGCCGCCCCCCTCTTCTCTGGGAGTGACTGCAGCCTCCACCAAGTTCTCTCCTTCTCTTCGGAGTGTCTTTTTCCCAGCTGCCCTCTTTGCAGCTGGCTACCTGGCTTCTGTGCCGGAACAGGCGGGGCCTGCACAGTGAGCCTGTTCCTCTAATTAGGGCTCTTCTCTTTCAGTATTCCATCTATTAGATTAATTGGCCCATCTGGCCTCCATTAACCCTTTCCATTCCTGTGTGGGGTGGACACTCCATCACAGGGGGCATTAGCAAATTTAGTTGATCTGGAATTCTGCAGCACCAATTTTTTGGGGACAACTTTTATGACAAGAATCAGATTTTGGCTCTAAATCCTTCACAGGCATCTTATTTTGGCTTCTGAAGTAGGAGCTTGATTTGTGAGTGGAGCTAAAAAGAACACCACTGCTTCTGCTTCACAAAGTGGCTATCTACGTGATTAGAGCCTATGATGTCTAAATTGTTGTTTCAAGGCCATCCCAGGTTGGTTGTTACATGTTGCTCAGCATCCTGTGTGAAGTGAGTTGATCCTGCTCATATCTCAACCCACTAGCTAGCTTCCTTACTGGCAGTCTAGCCTAAGAGGCCTGGTGTTAGACCTGGTAAGTCTCTTGATTTGGCTGGGAGGCTCCTGTTCCAGCTACTGTCTGAACTTCTTCAGACTAGGAGCTTAAATAGCCTGATTTGGAGGGCTGAGCAGATGCTCTCTGCTGTATCACTGTGGTTCAGGGTGCTCTAAATGGGATCGCTCTGATTAGAGTAATCTAACCAGGAAGACATAGCTTAGAGCAGGGCTTCCCAAACTTTTTACCAAAGTTACCCACCAACGGCATCTCATCTCTTTTGGGGACCCACCGTTATAGATATAGTGTGTGCATACTTTTTTAAAAATTCAAACAAGAAAGAAAAACAACAAATAAAAATGTGTGTTTTCCACACTGCTAGCACTCCTCCCCAGTCCCCTCTCCTCTCTCCAATACAACCCCCAAACCCCCAACTTCCCTCTTCCCAGCCCCCCTGCTCTCACACTCCCAGGCCTGCCCTCTGGTAGCTAGAGAACTGTAATAGGATCCTGCAACACCCCTGTAGTTTGCGGTCTTTGATCCTTTAAATGAGGGTGGAAGACAGACTACAATACAAGGCAGGCTCTGCTCCCATGCCCACCCCAGCTGCCCTCTCCATCTCAAACTTCTTGCTGGTTTTGGAAGCCCTGAGGGGAGGGGTTCGGAGAGTAAGCCTGCCCACATTCACCCAGCAGCCACAGCTCCTGTCCCATGCGGCTGGACCCAGCTCTCCACTTGGGGAGTTGGAATCTGGTGCATGGGGTCGCAGCACCATTCAGGTTTGGCCCAACTTCCCTTCCATTGTGACAGAGGGGTGGCCAGGCCAAATCTGAGTGGTGCTGCAACCCTATGCACCAGATCACAACACTGCCTGGGGGAAAGGAGGCCCCTTCTCTTCACCCCTCCAGGAAGTCCTGTATGTGCCTGGAAGTGCTCCTCACCACCACGGCAGGGAGTGACAATAGCAGGACCTGATAGGTGATCCACCTAAACCCTTCCTGCAATCCACAGGTGGGTCAGGACCTACCATTTGGGAAACAGCCTAAAGTACAGTCCCACGACCCACCTGTGGCTGTAGCTGTGGAACTACAGCTAGAGTGGACCTGGGTAGCTCTAGCTATGTGAGCAGGAACCATGGAATGGGAGCCAGAGCCGGGGCCAAGCCTCTTCAGCCAGGGAGCAGCAGCCAGAATCTTCTCACCCAAGTAGTAAGGAGCAAGGCAAAGCCTGAGTTAAGTTATGAGCCAGCAGCCCAGTCAGAACATCCATTAGTTGGTGGAAACAGCCAGATCTTCTTCCTACCCTAGGGCAAGCAGTAGACAGCATCATGGACTAGCAACCCAACCACAGCCCTCTACCAATTTCAGAACAAGAAGCAACCAGGGCCACAGCCTCAAATAGCTGCTAAAGCTACCTGGACATAGCAATTCCCATGTTCCAAAAGCTCATTTCATATTACAGCTTTGTCAGGTTTAAGAGTTGTTAATCAGGACATTTCCAATTACTTATGTAAATAAAGCAGTGCATGCTCAAATATGCAAATAAGAATATTGGGTCATTTGCATTAAGTCTCCAGATGTCTGGACCATTAGCCTTAACAAGGATTGAATGATATGGAGACTGAATTACCTTCTCACAACTATAGGTCATCCCTCCAGAACACCATTGAAGCACATTGCTGGCATCATTTTGGGAAGTCTGCAGGGTGCTGCCCTTGCAGTTCTTATTCTGTGGATAAAGATAGACCTTCAGTCTCCAGATCTGTTAATCTGGTACTTCATCAATAAAACCCAGTCCCCAGACTGACCAGAAAAAACCAGTCTGGAGTACAGATTGCAAAAAGTCAGGTTTTATTTTGATGCAAGCAGAGATGATTCACAGACATCTAAGCCTGGCTCTGAACAGCATTTTGTAAAGTCGTGAGTGCAAAGCACTAGAAACAGAATGAACATAGTAGATTTGTGTGTCAGCTCTATAATAATAATTTAAAGCATGGTGAGTGATAATTTGAGCCAAAGGAATCATTTGCTGGTAAAAAGATTCAAGGAAAAAGGTTTCAGATCTTTGGAATAAAATCAAGGTGCTGCTATACTTGGGAGAATTTTCTTCATCCCCCCATATCCCTAACACTTTAATCTTCTGCCTTATGGTGCCAGAGCTCCCTGATGGGCTTGCATTTGTTCCCTAGAAAGGCAGAAATCTATTTTAACCTCCACTCTCATCTGCTAGGAGAAAGTCCTTGTCAGCATCTTCACTTGTGCGCTGTTGGTAGAATTGTCCAATGGTGGATCTAGCCACTTATCTCCAAGGAAACTGTTGGTATCACATATGTGATGTACTCAGCTTCCACTAGATATGAGATAAAAATCTACATTTATGACATGATGGTTCAATATAATAACAAGCCATCAGGTCAGACTGAACTCTTGTATTATAAATAGTTCAGTTTTATATACTCAGTTGGCTAACAGAATCAACTCAAATTTGAGACTTTTAAAATGCATTTCAGAAGCATCGGTGTATAAGTGTGTTGATACATCATATTGTATATTTAAATTGTAGCTACTTTGTTTAAACATAGCAAGACTCCTACCTCAAGAGTGTTTAATATGGTGTAATTCATCTGAACTATGTCAAATGATTTTATTAGGCAAAGATATAATTTTAAGTGCCTTGTGGTTTAAGACGGTAGTAGGCAAGGAATTTAATCTCAAAATCATAGTCTCTGCTGTACCTTCTGTTGAAAGGACACATGAAGTCTTAGCATTGCATGAGGAGCTAGCTATCACAACCTTCCATCAAGAGAGGAAAGACACAAAGTGTGTAGTAACGGCCAATAAATTGTTAGACTGGCCTTAGGGCACTTTAAACAACTAGCTGCATGAATCAGCTATGCAGAAGGGTAACTCATAGATGCAAATATGCTGTGAATTGTCTCCCACCCTTTAAAAGGCCACTGCTAAATTTTGTCTGATTAAATTTTAAAGAGCCATATTGCAAAAAAGATCAACCACCATGATTGACGTTACTGTTGGCAACTTCAGTGCAGAGGCTAAGGACTGAATGGGAAATGTTGGGAAATGACCTAACCTTTCACTGCTAGAGGTGGCCCCTTCAACTTAAGATTGGATGGGGAAGCCTCCTTTGCACTACATCGATGACATCTTCATCATCTGGACCCATGGAAAAGAAGCCCATGAGGAATTCCACCATGATTTCAACAATTTCCATCCCACCATCAACCTCAGCCGAGACCAATCCATACAAGCGGTCCATTTCCTGGATACTACTGTGCTAATAAGCGATGGTCACATAAACACCACCCTATACTGGAAACCTACTGACCGCTATACTTACCTACATGCCTCCAGCTTCCATCCAGGACACACCACACGATTCATTGTCTACAGCCAAGCTCTAAGATACAACCGCATGTGCTCCAATCCCTCAGACAGAGGCAAACACCTACAAGATCTCTATCAAGCATTCTTAAAACTACAATACCCACCTGCTGAAGTGAAAAAAACAGATTGACAGAGCCAGAAGAGTACCCAGACATTACCTACTACAGGACAGGCCCAACAAAGAAAGTAACAGAACACCACTAACTGTCACCTTCAGCCCCCAACTAAAACCTCTCCAGTGCATCATCAAAGATCTACAACCTATCCTGAAAAATGATCCCTCACTCTCACTGATCTTGGGAGACAGACTAGTCCTTACTTACAGACGGCCCCCCAACCTGAAGCAAATACTCTCCAGCAACCACACAACAAAAACACTAACCGAGGAATCTATCCTTGCAACAAAGCCCGATGCCAACTCTGTCCATGTATTTATTCAAGTGACACCATCATAGGACCTAATCATATTAGCCATGCCATCAGGGGCTTGTTCACCTGCACATCTACCAATGTGATATATGCCAGCATGTGCCAGCAATACCCCTCTGCCATGTACATTGGCCAAACTGGACAGTCTCTACGCAAAAGAATAAATGGACACAAATCTGACATCAGGAATCATAACATTCAGAAACGGGTAGGAGAACACTTCAACTTCTCTGGCCACTCAGTAAGACTTAAGGGTGGCAATTCTGCAACAGAAAAGTTTCAAAAACAGACTCCAAGGAGAAACTGCTGAGTTTGAATTAATATGCAAGCTAGATACCATTAACTTGGGTTTGAATAGAGACTGGGAGTGGCTGGGTCATTACACATATTGAATCTATTTCCCTATGTTAAGTATTGGGACAAAGCTCTGTCCTTGCCTCCGTGGGTCCCACGTTTCCTGGGGGATATCACTAGCCTCAGAGGCTCACTGTGACCCTCCATGTAATCCTTCTCTCTCTGGAGACAAGGGTCACAGTCTACTGAGCCATTTTCATCATAAGCCAGCGAGGGAGGTGAGGACAAGTTACCCTTCCTTGCACAGTCTCTGTTGTTTCCCAGTCTCAGTGATAAATCGGGGCAAAGGTGGGGGGAGCCTGGGCCCACCCTCTACTCCGGGCTCCAGCCCAGGGACCCGAATAGTATCAGCGATGGTAGCTGACCTTTTAGAAACATGACATGTACAATTCCCTGGGCTGCTTCCCCCACAGCAGCCCTCACTTCCTCAAGCTCCACTTCACCCTTACCTCAGGGCCTCCTTCCTTGTGCCTGATATGGTGTGTACTACTCAGCCTCTCCAACAGCACAACTTCCTCCCACAGCTCCTGACATGCACACCCACCTGACTGACTGGGAGGCTTTTAACTAGTTTCAGCCAGCCCCTGATTGGCTTCAGGTGTCCCAATCAACCTAGCCTTCTCCCTGCCCTCTGGAAAGTTCTTAATTGGCCCCAGGTGTCTTAATTGACCTGGAGCAGCTGCCATTTCACTTATCCTGGTACCAGGGATTTGTTTAGCCTGGAGCTAATATATCTCCCACTACTTTTCTACAGCCATCTGGCCTTGCCCCGTCACAGTATACTCATACCTTCTTGTCAACTGTCTAAATGGGCCATCTTGATTATCACTACAAAAGTTTTTTTCTCCTGCTGATAATAGCTCGTCTTAATTAATTTGCCTCTTACAGTTTGTATGGCAATTTCCACCTTCTCTGTATGTATATATATCTTCTTACTATATGTTCCATTCTATGCATCCGATGAAGTGGGCTGTAGCCCATGGAAGCTTATGCTCTAATAAATCTGTTAGTCTCTAAGGTGCCACGAGTACTCCTGTCCTTTATCGTGGGCTTTGTTGTATCTATTTTGTAGAGAGGATTTTGAGTTAGAGCACTTGGCACTTTTCATGAACAGGTAAGCTAATTAAGGGCCTCTCTGCACACTGTTGCTGCCTTCATGCCTGTGCCTTTAATCTGAGGAAGGTAGAGTTTTGGTCCTCTGTTACTTGTATGTACATACAAGACATTAACGCCTCTGCTTACCAATACAGCAACAGCGGTTTTCACTTTTGCTGGCATCTTTACTTCAATGAGAAAACAAAAGCTTTTTGTTAACAAGCATCCCTGCTAAAATCTCCCATTTCTGAATGTATCTGTAGCCCTATAAATTTGTCTCACTTAGGGCACCAAAAACTGCTTGGTGAAGAACACCCATCTTTTAAACAGGCTGTAAGTGGCACATACAGTGGCTTAATTTGCCTCCCTATTTGAACAACTTGTGAGCAAATGTGGTTTAGTTATTTTTTCTACAGAACATTTAGAACTTTGTTCAAATGTCTGGGTAGTAAACTAATTATATTTTGTGCCATGTAAACAAAGTTGTAGAGAGTGGTGCAGTACAAAATAGATCCACTGCTAGCAGCATAAAGCTAATGTCAGCAAATGAAGGAACAAGGGAATAACTTGCATCCTCTTTCTAGTGTGCAATCAGTCTGAGATGGGCAATTACCTTAACTGTCTGCCTAAAGCACCAGCAGAGTTGCATGATCCGTTCACTTCACGGGGTTATACATCACCACTGTGTGATGAAGAAGTCCACGCTCTGCAGTGTTAGCTATTGCATAACCCAGTATATCTTCTTTAAACCTGTTGACAATAACAAAAAACAAACAAAACAAAAAAAACCCACTGACAGCAAAGAGTAAAAACCTGTGTGTGTTTCATTGAGTATTCACTTACGAGGGGAGTTATTGTAACACATAGTGGTACCATAGTGGTGGTTCAGGATCTGTTTGGAATTGTACAAAAGGAACACTCTTTGGATAATTCATTTTCATTTAATGGATTTGACTCTTTTTAAATTGAAAATGGCTCAAAATATATTGTTTTCAGATTCCAAATATTTTCTTTTATAATGTAGCAAAAACCCATTTCCAACACTTTTAGCAAAATTAAATTGTGAACATGCCTATCCTTTGTTTGAGTGAGTGCAGTTTAGTAATCTGTAAAAGGAAACAAAAAAGTCAAACAGCTGGCATGTTTTAGCCTTTAGTAGTAGTTTTCTCCTATGGCTGTTTCTGTTAAGTAGGAAGGATTGCCTTGTGGATTTGAACATAGGGCTGAGAGCCACACATTCTAATCTTATCTCTGACACTAACTCCCTCAGTTACACTTAGCAAGTCACTTAACCTCTTTGACTCACTTTCTCCCCTCCTATGGGGAAAGTCACTCTAAGAATACTGTGAGAATTAGTTAATGTTTGTGAATTGTATTACCGTATGCTTTATATGCATAGTTCAAACAATATGCAAAATATTACTGATTTCCTTGGATTCTGCTTTCCATGATTTATAGTTAACATTACAAATTGTGGCTGGTAGGGATTACTGATATCAATCTTATTTCTTTTGTTTGTTAGAAATTTTACAGCTATTGAAAAAATTCAAACAACCTTTGAGTGACACAGTAAATGGTGCAAATAACATATTCCTATTACCACAATCCTCCTTCCTGTATTTTCTCCACTTGTTTGTTACAGCCACTTGTTGCATCTCATCTTCATTTAAAGGAGCAGATTCTGCCACCACTGCTCATGTGGAATAGTACTTCTTCCTGGAGTAGATCCATTTAAATCAACGGGACCATTTGAGAAGTAAGCTATTACTCCACATATCTAAGGGTAACAAAGTCTGGCTGTTGGACAAAACTCTTTTGGCAGGAACTGTCTATTGTTACAATAGTTACATTAGTGTAATATTTCAGGATTGATAGAGCTACAGGATCCATAAGGGCCACTCTACATATCTGTCTAGCAGTGGACCATATGATGCTTGTTCCCTTTGGGTACTCATCTCTTCTAGATTATTTTCAGGGTTGCCAATTTTACTTCTCCCCTTGATGATCAGATCCACAAATTAATATCTCTGTGCATAAAAGATGCTTCTCTATTTTCACTAGCACCCAATCCTTCCTTTTAGCTTCACTTCATGTGCTCTTGATTTTAAGCCTGGTAGTTTTGTTCCATTCACCACCTCTGACTTTTGTACACCTTGGCTATTACCCTTCTTGTGTTCATATTTATTTATGAATATAGTATCCTAATTTTCTTAATCTCTCTTCATTACTGTAGTCTCTAGAGTCCCCTTATCATTCTGGTTGCCCTCTTCTGTGCATTTCCTAATTCTTTCAATCCTTGCTTTAATATAGTGCCAAATATTGTGTTCAATACTCTGGGTGTCGTCTCTCTAGCCTTTTGAGCAGTGCCATAATGATCTCCTCTATTTATAGATCTTTTTTGTTTTCTAACTCCTGCAGAGATTGAGCTGATGGTTTTAAGTTTCTGTCCCCTATTATCTCCCAATCTTTTTATTCCTGCACCAGTGCAGCCACAATACCATTTGCCATTTTCAACCCAGTCCTTATTTCCTTACTTTTTTCTATGCTATTTTCCATAACCCACATCATAGTCCACAATATTAATTTTCCAGTTTCCTTGAATGCACTTGCTCTGCATTTTGATAATTATATAGCCTCAGTTTAGTACAGTCTTCAAATATCCATACCTTCATACCATGTTCTCTATAGTCACTGCGATGTAAATTGGTTAATAACAGATTCCTGCAACACTGTGGTCTATTACTGAGCCAGTTATTTATCTACTTTGAGTATTTTACCATCAATATCCTATTAATGAAATAATGCATCAGATTGGTTCATATGTAATATTCTCCCACATAAGGCTTCTTAAAATCCAAGGCCAACTATCAATGCCAAGGACATGGTTGGAGCAGAAATTGGCAGCCAGGAATCAGAGCCCGGGCCAGGGTCCGGGTCAGAGCCAAAGGCAGAGGCCAGAAAGCAGAGATGAGGGTCAGAACTGTTACCTGGAATGGAGCCAGGCTGGGAACAAGCAAGCTCAGGAACTGTTGCAGCTATGGGCAAATGCTGTGAGCAGCCACTGTTGCTGCTGCTGCGGGGTTTAAGAGCCAGTCTGCTGACCTTTCTAACCAGTCAGGCAGTGTAGCCAATCAGGCAGCCTACTCCAGGCCAGCTGTGTTCATTTGGTTGCCTGGAGACTAACTCTGCTGCAGACCCTGATTCGCTACACCAGCATTTTCAAACTTACATGCCTAAATGTCGACACATCGGCACATATTTCGATACCTGAATAAGTTGCCTGGTTTTCAAAGGTGCTAAGCACCCACATTCTCTCTGAAGTCATTGGAAGCTGGAGATGCTCAGCACCTCTGAAAATCAGGCTACTTTATTCAAGTGTCTAGATATGTAAATTAGGCACTCACATTCAAAACCAGGTTTCAGAGTAGCAGCCGTGTTAGTCTGTATTCGCAAAAAGAAAAGGAGGACTAGTGGCACCTTAGAGACTAACCAATTTATTTGAGCATAAGCTTTCTATGCATCCGATGAAGTGAGCTGTAGCTCATGAAAGCTTATGCTCAAATAAATTGGTTAGTCTCTAAGGTGCCACAAGTACTCCTTTTCTTTTTACATTCGAAAACGTTGACCTATTCAGCATAAGCACCTGATCCAATAGCCAAATCTTGTGTTTTGCTCCTGACTGCTCTCAGTGCACCAATCTGCAGCATTCCAAATTGCCTCTCCGATCAATGCTTCTAAAATCATACCCAATATGCTGGTCAGATTAGTAGACTGGGAATCATCTGGTCCCCCATGAACTTGTAAAATATGGCACATTGCACTAACTTCTCTGTTAATCTGCCTCTCTTGTTTCCAGTGAGGTGTTAAAAACTCAACTAGATGAGATTTTTTTTTTTCAGTTTAATCTCTTTCCAAATGCTGGGATGCAGGCCATCCAGTCTGGAGTTTTATCTCCCTTTTTAGTTGCTCTAATTTCTTTTAAACTATTCTGGTGTCACCCTTTGTTTCATTAATTTTTTATTTTTTGTCTCCAGGAAACTTCTTTCTGATTCTGGCATATTTTCCTCACTCTCCCTGGTGAACATACTGAGACAAAGAAATCATTTAGCTTCACAGCAATCTCTGCCTCATCTGTCACCAAGTTCCTCTCACAATCACACAAGGAGACTACAGCCTCGTAGTCCTCCTGATCCTTGTCTGTTTGTAAAATCTGTTGTTGTTTGTCCTTCTCACATCCTTTGCAATTCTCCTTGGGTTTTTGTTACCATTTTCTTACTATTTAAAAGTCAGATGTATCTCTTATTGTAAAAGTATTAATAGAAGTACTGTGTGAATGTCCTTTCTATGCAATGTCCTATTTACAAAATACAGAGTAGCAGCTACAAAATATTGTGAGCCATTCCTTACTGTAGATGTTCACAGAGAACTCTCATTGACTTTCATGCAGTATCAAAAGACTTATTTATTTCAGTGTCAAAATAAATATGCAATACCCCAAATTAACATAATATTGAAAACCAGATCTTCAGCTGCCATGAATTGGCATAGTTGAATTGAAGAGCATGTCTCCAATGGAGCTTATGTCAATTTAAATCATGTGAGAATCTGGCTCCCAAGAATCTTACGTAAACCAATGGAACTGAAGAAATGTTGAGTTAAAGCTGTCAATAAAGTTGGACAGAACTTGAGTTCCAAACTGTGACTATCAAGTTTTGAAGGTATTCAAAAAGGTGAAATAGTTTGGATATCCATCCTATCTGTGAACCATTGCATCCCTCTAGAAAGCACTGCCTGATATTTCAAGAAGTAATATTAAAACACTGCAGCTTATAATATACCAGCTGTTGCAGCTGACTACATTACTGCTAATATTGGGACAAATTCTATCCTGACTTACTCTACATGCAACTCAGAGACTATTTACACTAGAAATGCTGTATCAGGACAGCTACAGTGCTGCAGCTGCATTACTGTAGCACTGTAGTGTAGACATAACAGCGACAGAAGGGGTTCTTCCAATGCTGTAGTAAATCCACCTCTCCAATAGGCTGTAGCTGTAAGCATTAGCTCAATCGAAGAATTCTTCTGTCGAACTAATGGTATCTACACTGGGGCTTAGGTCATTTTAACAACATCGCACAGAGCGTGAAATTCTTCACAGCTTTGAGTGATGTCATTGAGCCGACCTAACTTTGTAGTGTAGACCAGCCCTAAATGAAAAGGAGAAAGCTGAGAATTTGAAAGAGACTGAGAGGTAATAGTATTAACACAGCAAGTTAGATATGAATTTGCTGACTCCTCTGATTTCCCCAAATGTGGAAAACTTGACTGCATAGTTTGTGGTAGTAGGGGACTACATTCATATTCCCTCCAGCCCCACGCTCAGGCTCTCAATTTGCTGTGTCTCTGCAGCAACTTCATGTGTCCTTCCTGTCTGACAGCCGGTACACAACGTTCTCAAGTGCTGTGCCCTCCTCCAATCAGAGGAGAGCTGGCAACAGAGTGTAGGGGTGGGATTTCCTGCCAGTTCACTAGCCAACCAGAGTTTTTAGAGTGGGGTGTCAGTCCTTTCACACAGCTGATTTGTTGCGTGTGTGCTCCTCAGCTGCAGTGAATTACATATACAGCAGTGAAATAAACCCCATGCATAGCATTTTGTGATTTGATACTTTGCTAAATACAGTTTCTGTCCCAGATTTTGCCACCATTAGCCATATTGGGTAGTTTCCTGCTGCACACGTAGTCCCAATGAAATCAACAGGGGTCAATGTAAAGAATGTAGCCCTCTACCACGAGACAAGTCTTGCCTTTGGCAGATCCAGTTCCCTTTTGTATCCAGAGTGACAGATCTTAAAAGAGCCCCTTTAATTTTTCCTTATTTAAATAAGGAAGGAGTGATAAAGTTAATACTTTTGTTTATACCTATTGCTGCAAGAATTTGAGATTTTACTTTTTTCTGTTGTTTAAATGTCTCAAACTTTGCTCTCATTTAAAAAATGAAAACAAAGACATTTTGGGGCTGCATACACTGAGGCGTCACATCATGGAGCTAGGAGATGATAATCCTTTCTCTAAACAGCCATTGTGAGTAAAGTTTTCAAACGTGCCTAACTCCTATTGACGGTGAATACCATTGGGATAAGACTCTTGCGCACCTTTGAAAATGTTACCCTGCATAACCTCACCTGGAATGTTGCATCAGTTCTGGTCACTACATGGCAGTATTAGGAAAATATGACAAATTACAATAACTAAAATGATCCAGTGGCTAGAGGAACTTGTTTATGGGAATGATTAAAAGAGTTAAATATGTATAATTAGGCTACGAGATAACTAAATGGGTCCGACACATAATAGTTTTTCAAATATGAGGTGTGTAAACACCAAAGTTGGGGAAGAATTACAAGAACTTAGGTACATAGATGTATAACTAGAAGCTTTGGGCTGGTAAAAGAAAGGCAGAATATCAGGAAAAACTTGATAAAAAAGGGAAGTTGTAGAATTTTAAAACTACCCTGGGCAAAGTAGTAGACAATATTAGGAACAATCCCGCATTACCAAGGAGATGGACTGGACGGGACTCAATGGGTTTTTTCATCTGTAACTGCTATGACCATATTAATTACATCTATCTTGCTATTTACCTACCTATAGGCACCTATATTGTCCCCATGAGTGCAGTAGCTGAGTCCCTTTTTTGTGAATTTTGTGTTTTCATTACAAGCCTCCTGGAATTCTCTGAGATGCTGGGTAGTAGGTTTTGGGAATTACCAGAAGGCATCTTGGAGGGTCAGATATTTGTACCCCTAGCCATTGCTATCTGCCAATTTATTCTTAACTCACCCCCTTTCGGTTACAGTCAGCTACACCTGTAATAGTGCATACCTTTTATAGGACCTAATAATACCTACACACTGCTCCATTTTTTATATAGGTATTATGAAGACCTATAGAAATATGTAACCAAAATTTACATAAATGCTGCTTGTGCTACAAAGACAGAGTTTAAGGACAAGGAAACAGCCTTAACTCTGAATGTCTGTTCAGTGGTACCCAAAGGCTTCGTCCTTGACTCCCTTCTATCTTATGTCATCTCATTTCTGGCTTCAAGTGCTTAAAAGATTATGGAATTAAGACTCACATCTCCATGATACAGGTCAGCTGTATCTCCATTTTACAGATGGGGAAAACAGAGCCAAAAAGGTAAGTGACTTTCCCACCATTACATCTTGAACTAGTGGACTGCTAAGAATACAACTCATGTATCCTGACTCCCAGTCCCCTTCTCTAAACATTAGTTCATAATCTTTCCCTACAATTAGTCTTGAACCTGGTGGTGTACTTTTATTTTTATTTTCTTCTTCTTTCTTTTCCTCCTTCAGCCAGTAAAAGTGAATCTAGTCAAAGTTTGGGACTCTGGGGATGTTCCAGTTGGAAGTAGAAATTGGTGATAGGTTTTCATTGATGCAGTTTTGTTTATTTACAAGGATGTACGAAGCCCTGAAGAGAAAAGGAGCAGTTTCTTAGCTTACAGCCCCAAGACTCTGGTCAAAACCCAACCCTAAAGCGCTCTCTCTCTTCCTTTTTCCAGGGTCACACTGTGCTTACAGCTCCTGCTTAGCTTTTCTTGCCTCTTTTCCTCTCTCTTGTCTATGACTTCAGTATCTGTGTGTTTTCTGACATTGCTACACATACCTACGGAAAGCAATACTCAGCTCCAAAGCTCCTCGGTGGGTTTATCACACACACCTTTTGTCTTAGGTGGCGCTTATGTTTACAATTATGTTAACTGAAGGGTGAGGTCATACCTATCAACCTCAATAGGGTTTCAACCTGACCTATAACAAGGTTTCACCCAGGTAATAACAAATACATTGTATGATTGCTAAGACATATTATCTTGAGTCAATTAAACCACCCACATCTCCCATAAAGAAAATAAAAACATCAAACATAGCCAAGGCAAAGCAAGAGTGTTAGAATCTATGATGGTCAGGGGTTGATTCCTTGAAGAAGACTATTAGACTTTCAGAATGTGCCCAAATTAAACTCTGGAGTGAGGGCAATACTGCAGAGTCCTTAAGAGGGTTCAACGAGGCAGCCTAGCAGGTTTCACCTTTGCTGTTCTGTGTCTCCTCTTTAGATCTTTCTCTGTTTATGTTAACTGCTTAACTCCCAGTTGAAACACTGAGATTCTAACCCACATAAATGATTTAAAATGTGCCCTATTTACCTATATGATATAGATTCTCTGGCTTCATTAGATAGGATGGTTTTATCATATGTGTTCAGATACCATGGTGATAAGCATATAAGATTAATTACCCAGATCGATAAAAGCAATTATTCTAGCCAATTTTACCTCTGCTGAGAAATATACTCAGAGGTTCTCTGTTCAAAAAGCATTTTCAAAGCTGTTGTTGTGTGCTTAGCTTTAGAAAATAGTAGCCTCTGAATACTGCTCGTGAGAGGTGTTCATTTATTATTAAAGGAACAGGTTGGTTAGGGCACTAACCATTGTATAGTGAGAATAATACAACGTTATTTTACTATCTTTTCTACTTGAATATGTGCTTGCTGTAAATGATTATTTATTTATAAGAAACATTGAACAGCTGTGACCAAATAAATATATTTGCTAATGTAAACGAGCTGTGTTAACACTCACTTAATTTAGGCCAAAACAATACAGGCAGCTAGCTAATGGTAGCTAATTTAAAGGTTTCTTCCTTCCCACTCCCAGAGGCTTAGTATAAACAACCTTCCTCTAAATGGAGAATGGTACAGATTTTTCCAAAAAAACCAGCAATTCCGAAAACAAGTATGGAATACCCCACTCAAGCTTAAAGTAATGGCTCTCTACTGTTGGTATATGGATCAATATTAGTCTTTCAGGTTCTTGTGACTTTTAGTTTAGATTACTTCTTACTCCCTTAGGACTCAGTCCTATGGGCAGTTGAGGGTGATTAACTTCATGCAGGATCAGGCTCATGATGATTAATCTTGGTGCTGCACATCTCCTATTAAATGATGCTGGTTCTGATCTATTGTGGAGTTTGAGATGACAGGGGTTCTGGAGCAGATTAAGCTTCGTTGTGGGGGTAAAGCCCATGCACTTGAATAGCAGGTAACAGACAAACAAGTTCTGAAGGCCCAATTCTGGAGTGGCTCGGCTTGCATAACTCCAACTGAAATCAATGGAATTTATAGCTGCTAAATAAGGCTCAATATATTGTAAACTGGTACGCCTGGCATTACCATTGTCTGGTAAATTGGGATCACTACCTAAAAAGACAAAATAATAAAAAGGGGATGTGACATTGGAATGAATATTTTTGCAAGTCAAGTCTGTTGAGTGAGTTATTGTTTTCAAGTGACTTAAGCTCTGATCCTGCAAACACTTATGTGCATGCTTAACTTTACTGCCATTTTATTTGATTTTAATGGTACTACTCAGAGTAGTAAAATTGAGCATGTGCAAAAGTGTTTTCAGGATTGGGCCTTAGAATGTATTTCCTCTTGTCAAAATGTTAAACAATCACAGACTTGGAACCACCATAATGTTCTGCAAGGTGACATAATACTTGCAATTTCCTATTCTTGCTACAATCAGTCTCACAAATAATGGATTAACTTTGCCATTTTCTCACTCTTGTTCTAAGTCATAGGAGCCAGAATATGTTATCAGAGAGAGATGCCAGCCATTAAATTGTGGTGGTAACTCATTTTTGTGACAAAAATTGTTACAAGAACAGAAAATGGCATAACATTTTCCCACACAATGCAATAAATATATTAATATTTTCAAAAATTATAATGATTATTGGAAATAATACCAATTCAATCTGGTTGATATTTTGCTTGACATGTGTTCCTATATTGTTTCATATTGTGTGAAGAGAGAATGTTCTGCGGTAACTGCGGTAACCGTTAGCAAATGTTGACTTTTTAATGGCAACCGTTATAAAGAGAGGCTTGATGCCAATGTAACAAGTGTCATCTTGGTGGTTATCAGGACCTTCAAAACTAACTTGACCCTTGACAACTTGAGCTAAAGGACTGAGGACATGATCCAGCTCCCAAGTCAACTAGAAGATTCCCACTGAGTTCAATGGGAGTTGGATCAAGCCCTAAGTCTCTAGCCATCAACTATGGCAAACTCAGTCTTGAAGGGGGACACAACACATATTGAACAGTGGGTTACAGCAACACCCTTATTAAATAGAAATAAATACCTGGCTGACCAGCTGTAGCATAGATAGAGGAGAAGGAAGGGTAAGAAGAACAAAAAACCAAAGAATATGGAAAAGAAAGAGGGGGTGAGAGCAAGGGGTAGGAAGAAAGAATGAAGAGAGGGAGAGGTAAGCTTAATGGGTGAAAAAGGAGGGGAAATTTAAGAGCAAAGGAAGAAGTAGAAGACCGATATCAGGAAGAGGAGAGTAAAGAGGCAATGTAAAATGGAAGAGGACAGGAGGAGGCAAGACAGAAAGATGAGAGGAAAAGACATGGAGAGAGAGAGAGAGAAAAAAAATGAGAAAGAGAGAGATTGAGAAACCCTTCCCTGCCAGAAGCAGCAGCTCTTCTCAGGCAGTGGCAGGAATCATGGTTTCTAGAACAACTGATTGAAATAATAGGAGCTGGCAGGGGGGATGCCAGTATCACTTCATGGAAGGTAGGAGAGGAAATCTGGGGCAGACTGCAGAGGTGGGTGGGTAGAATTGAAAGGAGGGTGTCTGTCTTGTCATATATCTGAACAAAAGTTGTTGATATATTTTTAAACGTGTGAAATTTTTAGAGCACTTATTATAATACTAAGTACCAAAATGAGTGTGCTCATCTGGAATTGCCAGTTGCTGAGCTTGTTAAAAAATTAGAGAAAACATTGACTGGGAGCACTCTGCTGGCTAACTTCCTGAACTTCAGCCTTCACCTTAGCTCTACTAACTTTTTGAAGTATAATACATGACATCTCTGTGTACCTATGAACAGAGAATGCTAACTGCTGATGACACAAAAGGGCCAGATTTATCCCTCGTGTAACTAAAATGCGTTATACCAGAGATACATTTGCTAAAGTATTTCTAAACCAGACAATTAGTGCAAAATCCTTTTTCTTTTGACATTGTTGACTCTAGTTTGCTGCTGGACTACATTGGATACTGTGGGCTCCAAAAGTTGTATGCCCTATGTTAGGGGGCTTATTCCTTCACCCGCTTACTTCCCTGGTCCTTCTCGCATGAACAGAGAGCAACAATACCCGAAGTCCAAAGGTGTAAACAATTCGATGTTTCTTGGGGTGAACTTCCAGCAAGCATGATTCCAGTTTCCTTCCTTAGTGTCCCCCTTCCCAGCTCTGACACCACAGAGCCTTACCTGTGTCCCTGTTCCCATTCCCCCCCTTAGCAAAACATGATTCCAATTTCCCCACCCCCATTCCCTGTTCCCATTCCCCCCCCAAACACACACACTTTCTGATCAATTGCAGACTATATAGTAAAACTTGAGTTCTGCTTAGCTCTACCTTAACCAATCATTTTACTGAAATTTAACTAACCAATCCTAACATCTTGTAACATGATTATTTAACCAATTATATCCCACCACCTTAATTAGTTTACACCCAGAAAAATTAATTATACAGCAGACAGAAACAATCAGAGAACAAGACTGAGATGATACAGACAAACAATAGGGAAATGGGGACTACAGTGATAGAACAACAAAAAAATGAGGATTTCACATCCCAGCTATTGATAAGTGAGTTCTTGCCAGACAGGATGCTATCAAACTAAGTTTCCTTTTACATCTTCTAGGCACTTCCCTTTCTCTGGAGGTGATAGGCATTATCAGGACAGGATTGTATTCCTAACAGCCCAGTAGCACCTGATTTCAATGTGACTAGTTTGGAAAGTGAGGATGTGACTGGTCGCTTCCCAGTTTATGGCTGCCTCTGCTGCTTAGCCAAAGATCTTAGCCTAAGAACAGGTTTCAGAATAACAGCCGTGTTAGTCTGTATTCGCAAAAAGAAAAGGAGTACTTGTGGCACCTTAGAGACTAACCAATTTATTTGAGCATAAGCTTTTGTGAGCTACAGCTCAATTCATCGGCTGTAGCTCACGAAAGCTTATGCTCAAATAAATTGGTTAGGTGCCAACAGTACTCCTTTTCTTTTAGCCTAAGAACAGGACCTCAGACTGTCACAGTAAGAGAAGGCCCTTACACCAGCAGACAGTGATTTTGATTCTTCCTTTTATACCTCTATAACTAGCTAAGTGATAAGAATACACCTAAATTCTTAGAGTATAGGCCTTTACAGACAGGCCTGAATATCTATATTCTAACACCCTGCTCATCTTTTCTACCTCACATTTCTGCGAGAACTGAAGTCTCTGTCAAACCCGGTGCATAATGCAATAGATTAGACCTAAATTATGCAGCACAGCCCCCAAATTTATGTAGCAGAGCTGCATGAAATTATTAAACAAACTGGGACTTGCGTGGCATTGTTAATTGATAGCAGCTGAGCCTTGGGACAAAAGAGAGAGAGAGCACAATTCAGTAGGGAAATTGCAGGAACCAGAGTGGAAGCTTGGAGGAGGAAGTAGCTGGTATGGGAACTGCTGCTAGATGGGAGCTCCAAAACTATGTAAATCAGTAGCTCTGCAAGGCACCCACTTTCCTCTGCTGCACAGCTCAAAAGCTGCACAGGAGGGGTAGGTTGCTGACGTGGAAAGCTAAGGTTTTAGGGAAAGCAGAACTCCCTTCCCTTTCATTTTAGGAGATTATGTGGCATCTTGAAAATAGGTAATTACACAGCTATTTGTATCCTCAAAGTTGGGTTATTCATAGGGTCCTGTTCATGCCCATATGGACTAATTCCTACAACCCAAATACACCCTGGGTCTGGGGAAGGGTAATTACCCACAAGTTTCTTCCATCTCTGGTTGTGTCACCTTCGTCCTCCTCCTACTACAAAAGTATACTATGGGGGTTTGCCCACCCCACTGCTTCTGCTTTCTAGAAGGTTGCATTGGGTTGCAACCTAGATCTGTACTCAGGATTTCACTCAGACATCTTCTTCATTTCTGATGTCTTGTCTGGATAAAATGGGGTTGGATATGTAGAGCCACAAATTCTTGATATATCTTAGAGAGACAAAGTGGGAAAGGTAATATCTTTTACTGGACAAACTTCTGAGACAAGCTTTTGGTTTCCACATATTTCCTCTTCAGGAAAATATACTCAGAGTGTCACAGTTAAATACAAAATGGAACAGATTGTTAAGCATAAGGAGTTAACGGATCTTGATAGAGACCAGTCAAGGTGAAGTGGGAAGGTAACATCTGCGCAGACATAGAAGAAAGGAGGGTTGTGTAATGAGCCATAAATCCAGTGTCTTTATTGAGTCCCTGATTTTTAGTGCCTAGCAAAGTTATGCATTTATATAGAGGTATATCTGATTAAACCAAAGACCGTACAAGGGAGGAAGCCAGGTCGGAGGCCTGTCCAACTTCATTTAACTGGGAATTGGTCCTGCTTCGAGCAGGGGGTTGGACTAGATTAACTTCATGTAACACCCTGTGCATTTTTCATTGGTGATGGTAGTGATCGGATAGATTCTGGCCCTGGTGGGCACTGGCTGGTGAGTAAAGGTGATTAAAAGTCAGATTTTCTGTCCTGTTGGAAATTCCAATATTTAAACAACTATTTTTTGCCCCAAATAGGGACAAAAAGTTTAAACAGCAAAATGTTTTGTCAAATGGAAAATTCCAAAAATTTCTGATTTGAAAAGGTCAGAAATTTTTGCTTCTTTATTTTCAATATAAACAGAATGTTTTGACCTTCCAATGTGGAACTGGTTTGGTCTGGCTCAATTCAACACCGAACTGCCTCTGCCTGAGCTCCTGTGGTGCCTCATTCAAGTTGTAATTGAGATGCCTCATACATCTGATTTCCTGCATGGGTTAGGGTCCCTGATCAGACTTCGTCTTCCGTGGTGCCTTGAAGTCCTAGGACTCCCAAGATACACCATGGAAGATCAGCCAGAGGGCTACAGATACACCTCCCATGAGGCACTATAGCAGCTCACATGGACAGACTTCAATGTCAAGCTGGCCTGAAATAAAACATTTTTATTTCATTTGACAAAGTACAAGGTTTTAATTTGGGTCCACCAAAATTTTTCCCAATAATAAATAAATAAATCCGAAAAATTCAGCAATACCCAGAAACCCGATTTTTCCATGAAAAAAAAATTTTTTGAAGAAACCACAATTTTATTAAATATTTTTAATTGAAAAATTGAACAGAAAATTTCTGGCCAGTGCTATTGGTGAGTATTCTGTGGTTTTGGATGCGGCAACTGGTTTTAGGTTTTGATCTCATGGGGATTTTATTTTTTTTGCCATTTAGTCTATGGATACTGTCTCTGGAATTTAGCAAGGAACCCAGCGCTCTGCTCAACATTGGGGAGATTACAGAGCCTGGTTAACTCTGGGGGCTCAGTGCATTTCCATCTCCATTCCATATGTGGTATTGGACCTGCGGTTCCTTTCTCACTCATACACCTCTTGTCCCCCAACATTTACTAGTTAAGTGCCCGTCTTTCTTTTAGGAGCTCAGGATATACATTACATTTAACAGTAGATTATAGCTGCCTTCCTATGTATTTGAAACATGTATAAAACTGAACACTGTGCATTCAGATACACACACACATACATCATTAACTGGTTTTGGAGGTACCACAGCATTTTTCTTTACTTAAAGTAAGAGATAACTATGGTATCAATTGGAAAATGATGACTTTCGTTATCTTCTAGTTGAAGAAGCCAGTCTTATGATGGAAGAGCACATAGTTGGAATAGTGGAACATTCTCCATCTTCTGTCTGAGATAGAGGAGGCTGATAAGTCCTCACACACCAAGGATATCACTTCAGAGGAAGGGGTTATAGTTGGGAGAAAAAGACAGGCTGTAGTGGTAGGGAATTAGACGATTAGGAGGATATGTTTGGGTAGGGGATTTTGAGAATGATTTGTGGACTTGCACGCTCAGAGCAGAGGTGGTGAATATCATGAAACACCTAGACAAACGTCTAGTGGGAGTTGAGGAAGAGCCTATGGTTCTGGTGCATATTTGTAGCATGACATGGGGAGATGTGGGAGAGAGATCCTGAAAATTAAATTTAGACTACTAGGAAGAAGGATTAGGTCGAAGGCCTCTGTGGTAGTTATCTCTGCAAAGCTTTCTTTCTATACCCAGGTCCAGCTTGGCAGGGAGAACTTCAGGGTCTCAATGTGTTGTTTAGATTAAAAGGGTGTAAAGAAGAGGGATTTAAAATTATTAGACACTGGGGAAAATTTTGGAGAAGAGAGAGTCCCTACAAAAAGGATGGACTCCTTAATCAAAGTGAAACCAGATTGCTGGCATGTCAAATTAACAAGATTTTGGTTGAGTGTTTAACTGGGCATTGGGGGCAAACTGACTGGAGCTGAGAAGCACATAAGTCAGACAGACATTTATCAAGGATGTTGATAATGAAAAGGCATCTGCGTATCCAGAAAGGGTTGGATAAAAAATACAGCTGAATTAGAGCAAGGACAGGAAAAGATCACAGAGGAAATTTGTGTGAAATCAGGAAGGTGTCATACTGAAAAGGTGAATAAAAAAAGTCAGCAAGTCAAAATAAAAAACTATAAATGTGTATTTTAAAAAACAAACTAGCCAAACTAGACTGCCTTGCAGAGGCCAAGGACCTTGATATAATAGTCATTACCGAAATATGGTGGAATGAAAAAAATCAGTGGGATACTATAATACCTTTCTATAAGCTATATAGGAGAGATAGACTAGGCTGAAGAGGTGGGGAAGCAGCACTGTATCTAAAGGATTCCACAAAATCTGGCAAGATAAAAATGCTCAGTGGTGAGGACTACACAATCAAATCTGTATGAATACATATCTAAAGCTGTAAGAATGTAAATATATTAGTGGGCTATACTATAGGCTTCTGGATTAAGAAAAGGAAATTGAATGCACAATGTTGAAAGAGATCAAAGAGACAGCAAAGTCTAACAAAATTGCAACAACGGGGGACTTCAACTACCCACATATATACTTGTCTAATGACACATTTGGACAAAGTTTAAAGAAACAATTTCTTGACATTTTAAGTGATTGCTTTTTGGAACCACTAGTTTTAGAACACACAAGAGGAAAGGCTATTCTGCTCTTCGTCCTTAAGAAACAAACAGCAGTTAATTCAGAAATTGAAAGTAGCTGAGCCTCTCAGTAATAGTGACAACAGTATAATTAGGTTCAACATCCAATGAGCAGGTAGGGTATCAAAAACTGACATAATGACACTAAACTTGAGAAAGGAAGATATCAATAAAGTGAGATGATTAGTCAGAAAGGACCTAAAATCAAAATTAAAAGAAGTAAAAGTTTTAGATGTAGCATGAATGTTAGTTAGAGGAAACAATAATAGAGTTTGAGAAGGAATGTGTGCTACTGAACAAAACAGGATTTAGAAAAGCAAGAAGTAAACCAATATGCCCAATAAGCAAAGTTTAAGAGGTTATTTGAGCAAATGAGAGATGCTTCACAATTTGGAAATCTAATCCTAGTGAAGCCAATAAACAGTGTTTAATATATTTATAAATTATCTGGAAAGTGGGGAGGATGAACAACGACATAGTGACATTTGCAGATGACAAAAGGTTATTTAGGTTAATCAAGTCCGAAGAAGACTATGAGGAACTTAACCAATCTAGGTGAATGGGTCACATGATGGCAAATTAAATTAAATGCAAAGTTAAGTTAAAAAAAGTGTACTGCTCCTACACATTACAGGTTTCTAAAACAACTGTATCAACTCAGAATAGGGATCTGGGCATCCCTGAGGAAAAGCTCAATGAAGACCTCTGCACAATGTGCAACTGGTCAAAAACCCAAGATGTTAGGACGCGTAAGAAAAGGGGTGGAGAATCATATGGTAAATTGTATAATACCAATACATTCAGAATATACAGTCACGATGTGGAATACTATGTGCAGTACTGGTCACCCCACCTCAATAATGATTTTGTGGAATAAGAGGGGGGTTCAGAAAACATCAGTGAAAATGATTAAGGGCATGGAAACACTTTCCTGTATAAAAGAGAGATTCTTTAAAAAAAAAATAAAAAAAACCTTCAAAAACAGACTTCAAAGAGAAATTGCAGAGCAACAATTCATTTGCAAACTTAACACCATCAATTTGGGCTTGAATAGGGACTGGGAGTGGCTGGCTCATTACAAAAGCAATTTTCCCTCCTCATCAATTATTTGGAGTGGACCATATCCACCCTGACTGAATTGGCCTTCAACATTGGTTCTCCACTGGTAAGGTAACTCCCTTCTCTTCATGTGCCAATATATATTTATGCCTATATCTGTAATTTTTACTCCATGCATCTGAAGAAGTGGGGGTTTTACCCATGAGAGCTTATGCCCAAATAAATCTGTTAGTCTTTACGGTGCTGTTGGACTCCTCGTTGTTTTTGTGGATACAGACTAACACAGCTATCTCTCTGATACTTGAGAAAATTAGGATTGTTTGTTTTAGAAAAGAGACGAATAAGAGAGGACATAAGACTACACAAAATAATGAATGATGTAGAGAAGGTACATCTGTTTTCCCTGTCTCATAACACAAGAGGAAGGGGATATTCAATTAATGTAAAAGGTAACTGGAAATTTTTTAAGAACACTACTAAATGCCCCCAAAATCACAATCCTACAACAGAGGGAAAAGGCTCTACTGGTTAAAAAGGGTAGGGTTTTTTTGGTTTAGAGGGGAAGTGAAGGCAGCTATAAAAATAATATATAACACATAGAAGAAATGGAAAGTTGATAGTAATGAATATAAACAGAAGCTAGGAATTGTAGAAAATTGATAATGGAAAAAAGGGGCACAGAAGAATCATAGAATCATAAAATCATAGAATATCAGGGTTGGAAGGGACCTCAGGAGGTCATCTAGAAATCTGTGGATAGCAGAATTAAGGGCAGAAAGCAGGAGTTTTTTCAATATGTTAGGAACAAAAGGAATTCTAACAATGGTATTGGTCCATTACAGGATGGAAATGTAGAATTATCGATAATAATGCTGAAAAGGCAGAAGTATTTAATAAATATTTCTCTTCTGTTTCTGTAAAAAAAACAGATGATGTAATCAGATCATACGATGATAACACTCCGTCCATTCTACTAGTATCTCAAGAGGATGTTAAACAACAACTACTAAACCTAGACAATTTAAATTAGCATCCAGATAACTTGCATCCCAGAGTTTTTCAAGAGCTGGCCAAGGAGGTTGATGGACAACTAATATTAATTTTTAATAATTCTTGAAACACTGGGAAAGTTCCAAAAGCCTGAAAGAAAGCTAAAGTTGTGCTGATATTTAAAAAGAGTAAATGGAAAGACATGGGTAATTTCAGGCCTGTCAGTCTGACATCGATCCTGGCAAGATAATGGACCAGCTGATACAAGACTCGATTAATAAAGAATTAAAGGAGGGTAATATAAATAATGCCATCCAACATAGGCTGATAGCAAACAGATCCTGTCAAACTGATATTTTTTATGAGATTATGAATTTGATTGATAAAGGTAATAGTATTGAAGTTATATACTCAGACTTCTGCAAGGCATTTGACTTGGTACCACATGACATTTTAATTAAAAAACTAGAATGATATAGGTCTCACAATGCAACTGTAAACAGAAAATCATCATCAAGAGGTTGTGTTTCCAGTGGGTCGCACATGGATTGGTTCTTGACTATTTAACATTTTTATCAAAAAGCTGGAAAAAAACCATAAAATTATTACTGATCAAGTTTACAGATGATGCAAAAAATGGGGGAGTAGTAAATAGTGAAGAGGACAGATCACTGATTCAGAACAATCTGGATTGTTTGGTTAAGTGGGTGCAAGCAAACAATGTGCATTTTAATGTGGCTAAATGTATGCATCTAGGAACAAAGAATATAGGCCACACTTCCAGGATGGGGGACTCTATCCTGGGAAGCAGCGACTGTCAACAAGATCTGGGGATCATGGTGGATAATCAGCTGAACATGAGCTCCCAGTGCGATGCTATGGCCAAAAGGGCTAATGCAATCCTTAGATGCATAAAGAGTGGAATCTTAAGTCAGAGCAGAAAGTTTATTTTAGCTCAGTATTTTCGGTTAGATCAATGGTCCATCTAGCCCAACATCTAACATTGGCTGGTGCCAAATGCTTCAGAGGGAGTGAACAAAAAAAGACAATTATTGAGTGATCTATCCCCTGTTGTCCAGTCCCAGCTTCTGGCAGTCATAGGTTGAGGGACACCCATAGTCATAGGTTTAGGGATTGCACCCCTGACCATCTTGACTAACATCTACTGATGGACCTACCCTCTATGAACTTATCTGATTCTATGTTGAACTCCATTATACCTTTGGCCTTCACAACATCCCTTGTTAATAAGTTCCAGATTAACTATGTATTGTGGCACCGATGTGACCGCTGCTAGAATACTGTGTCCAGTTCTGGGGTTGACAGTTCAAAATGGACGTTGATAAATTAAGGAGCATTCAGAGAAGAGCCCTGATTAAATTATTAGAAAACATTGCTTACAACTATAAAGTCAAGGAGCTTGATTATGGTCTACAAGGGGAGCAAATATTTAATAATGAGCCCTTCAGTCTAGCAGAGAGAGTTATAACATGATGCAATCGCTGGAATTTGAAGCTAGACAAATTCAGACAGGAAATAAGGCATACATTTTTAACAATGAGAATAAAAAACATTGGAATACTTTACCAAGGGTGATAGTGGATTCTCTCCATCACTGATAATTTTTAAATAAAGATCAGTTTGTTTTTCTAAAAGATATGCTCTAGGAATTATTTTGAGGAAATTTTATGGCCTGTGCTCTGCAAGACGTCAAAGTAGACGATCACAATTGTCCCATCTGGTCTTGAACTCTGTGAATGAATTAGAAAGGTGGAAAATTTAAAACTGACAAAACTAAATACTTCTGCACACAACTCATAATTTGTGAAACTCATTGTCACTGGATTTCATATAGACAAATCAATTAGCAAAATTCAGAGATATCAGACATTTACATGGATAACAAACTAAAAGTCTTGGACAGGTCACAGGCAAAAAACCCAAAAAATCACGGCCCATGATCTATCCATGACTTTCACAAAAAATACTCATGATTGAATCTTGGGGGAGATTGCTGTGGGGGAGGAACCCCAGGGGGCTTGCCACTCTGGCTGAGGCAGGGAGGGGGTGTCCTGCAGGGCCTGCCCCCACTCTGGTCGACTCAGGGAGGGGGAATCCTGGGCAGAAATCACGGCAGTCACAGGAAGTCACAAAATCTGTCACTTCCTGTGACCGCTGTGATAGACATGGAGCCCTAATAACGGTCAGTGCTGGATAGTGGATGCTGGACTAAATGGATTTAGTCTGATCAGAATGGCAATTGCTATGTTCCCATTTTGATGCTACAGTTGTGTATAAATTGTTCCTAAAATTGATGAGTGGGCTGTTTTTGTAAATATACAAATGTATGTGCTATAGCTATATCTAAATAATTTATTAATTATATAGAATATATTTAAAATTTATGCAGAAATCATAAATTATGCTATATATAATCTATGCAGAATTAATAAAAGCTGTGTAAATATATGTGAATGAAATATATAACTACAGATGTGTGTATATGTACAAATAAAATATTCCTAAATAAATACAAACAATGAAAGTGGAATCACCACTTCTTACATGTGGGAGCGATCCAAGGTATTGATGTGTATAATTCAGTCTTGGATATCCTCTCAAGCTATCTTCCTTCAACATATGAATATCCTTCATCAAAAGGAGGCAGTGGTATTTTTAAATACAAACATATAAAATAAAAAGCTTCATGGAATACAGTAGGGTTGAGTCTATTTTGAATGTCTAACTCAGCAGGGAAGACACAGCTGTTAATCTGAGATTTGGGGAAGACTGTAAAGAAATGTATTTTATCACTGTGAGATTACTTTATAGGGGAGTATGTGTAATTGTCAGTCAGATAATAAAGAGAATAATTGTATTTGGGGGCAAGTACAGTGGTTTAAATGTAATCTCTCATGATCCATTAGGCAGCATAAATTGTCAAGTCAACCTAGAGCAGGTCTATGAGAGACACAAGATTGGTGAGATAATATCTTTTATTGGTCCAATTTCTGTTGGTGGAAGGTACAAGCTTTCCAGCTTCACTGAGCAGTTCTTCATGTATGGAGAAGGAAACCAGAATGTCTGAGCTAAATAGAAGTTGGGACAGATTGTTAAGCACAAGGGGTAAACACATGTTGTGGGAGACCACCTAAAATGAAGTGGGCAATTGAGAGTTTGATGGTATTTGGATTAGAGGCAGCAAGTGGCAAGTACTAGATGGCTTTGTGGGGGACAGGCACACCCTTATGTCACTGGTTACCCTCAGTCTAGGATTGTCCCAGATGTTTTGCATTGGGTACACAAAGGATCTTTCAGGCCTGTTGCTAAATTCTGGCTCATTGGAGAATCTGTTGGCTTACTTTTATGTGGTCTGCTCGTGAAGAGTACATTTTCCCACTTGGACCATTGCAAAGATGTGATTGCTTGCAAGATGATGGAAAGCTTGGATAGCTCTGAGATGCCCACCTGGCTTGATGGAATTCAGTAACAGTTGAGATGTAGTGAAGCTGGACAGGTAATAGCTCTAGCACATAGCAGAGAGAACCTCCTATTCTGTGCTGTCTTTATCCAGAATACCTAGTAATCATTGCTTATACGAATTATGTGAGGTTATCTTTATTTTAGTCCTGGCAATAATGAGAACCCTTCCTTGGAGGGACAAGTTGGCAAAAGCATAACCCTACCTGGGCTTCAGCTTGGATACTTGGTAGCTGTCCTAGGAAGGTGCAAAGCACGTGAATGGAACAACTCCCGTCATTGGTGCATGATTGGAAACTACAGGCTGTAATTATACACCTTGGCAAAATAAATGCACTTGGCAGCAAGAACTAATGCTGGCCTTTTTATCATGATTAAGTGAAGTGGATGAAATTGATTCAACTTTTACCCTGATCCATCCCAGTATGGTCTGATGTCCATCCAGGGTGTAGTTCAAGGGAGCCAACAATCCAGCCATGATGGCCAAAAATACAAGGATAACATTAGTTAGGAAATATTTGCTCAGGCCATCTCCGACTTGTGCTGATAAACTCTTTATGCCATATAAATCCATAATCTAGTCCATACGTATATGTATGTCGATAGGTATAGACAAATATAGAATCTCTAACTAAAACAAAAGACAAGGCTGCAGGCTTTCTGAGACTTTTTAAATTCAGTTATGTGCAGTGTGTTCACTCGAACTAGAGCAGGTTGGAACATTTTTGATTAAATGTATTTTTAATTAAATATGCTATTTTGTCAAAGGTGAAACATTTTGAAGAGAAGTATTGATTTCAGTGAAGTTTTTGACACTAAGGTTTTTGAGATTTAGGGCTCTCTGGTCATTTCTGAAAAGAGAGAGACCTGACTGGAAAATTTGCATAATTCCATTATTCAAAAATGTTTGACAGGTCTTGGTTTCACTCTAGTATGCAACAAAAACAAATTCTGAAACCTTAAAAGTTGGGAAAAGAAATTACCATCAAAGGGTATATAATAGTTGCTATTATGATCATTTTAACATTATAATTGGAAAGGAGCTGTATTGTTTGTACAATGGCTCAAATTCACACTGGCAAGCAGCCTCTTTCCACACTAGTTACTCTAGATTGTGAAAGGCTATTGCTTCATCAAATGTTTTGTTCAGAAAGTATTTTAATCTTTTCAGATAGGAATAAATAATCTTAAGTGTTTCCAAATAGATTTCTAGATAACAGTGTGATAGGGCTAGTGAAGACATAGCTAGAGAAACAGTAGATCCACATTTATTTTCCAGCTTAGTTCAAGACACTTTATTTAGGCTATTCTGGAAGAGTGGGGATTTATAAATTAAGCATTTATAAATTAATTTAATAGAAGAACTGGAGATGGTTCAGGTGATTGGTTATGAGATAGAGCTTTTCATCTCCTGGAACTTGGTTTGAATCCAATCAGCTTTCTGGGTGTGGAAATTGTTACCACCTACTAGCTGTCCAGTGGCTCATCTTAAATGAGGTGGTGATTTCAGTCTCAGTGCTGAGAGGACAAATGGCCTCAACTGGAACCTTCAGTATAGGGATGTAGAACTGAATGGCAACTGAGCTACTTTCTCACCTTTACAGATTACTCCTCTGCTTAAGGCCCATTAAATGACACTATTTGTGCTTGTATCTAATCTCTGATTAGCTGAGAGCTTCATTCTGCAGGGCTATCAATGTGGCAGCTTTCACAAAAGCTAACTTAAGAAAAGTGAATAAATAAAGTAATTTAGAAAAAGCTCATGGAAGAAAAACATAATTTGGAATTGGAGAGAGGGGCAGTATCCATGGAAACTTTTATTCTGGGGGGAGAGGGTCTCTTAAACAGCTTTGTGGAACTCAGCTGTCACTCCGCAACTCTTTCTGTGCTAGCCTAACTTCCCACAGGATCAATTAAGTCATAGGGTCTCCATAAGCAGGAGTAAATATACCCACATAAGAATGGATGGGGTTTGGGCCATACAGCTGTAAATATATTTTATTATTGAGCTTAGTGGTCATTGCTGAATGCAATTTTCATCACTTAGTTAATTTCTTAGCACAGTGCCCAAGGAGCTCCTTGTTCAACTATTGCATTAATGAGAGCTTTATGCATGTTGCACTGAAAATATATACAAATAAACCAAAATTTCAAAACCAGCCTCCGTTATTTCAGGTTGAATTATGTGTGCTTGCAAGTGGAAGACATTTGGAAGCCTAACTAAGGCTGTGAATCAGGAAAGCATGTGCTTAAATGGGACTTAAGAACATACGTAAAGTTAACCACATGCTTAAATGGGACTTAAGCACATGCTTAAGCACTTTTCTGAAAGTAGGAGGGCTAGAACTATAAATGGGGTAGTTAGGCATGTGTGTGCAGTTTAAGGTATAAATAACTGTATGTGTAATTTTGAAGCCATAGATCATTGCGGGAGTCAAATTGCGCCCACAGTTTGGGAAGCCAGGTTGAGGCCCAGTTAAAATTCAGGGCCAAGATTTCTGCCAGAGGGAGTGCCACTAGTGTCTTACAGTTTGGTATGCAAACTCAGATTATTAGATCAAGTGATATGAAGTTAATAAAATATGAAGATATTTTTGTTCTGTGTTGAAAAGTGTTCTTAATGGAGATCACTTAAGTCTGTATTGTGCATGTTCTTAAGGTAAGTGAACCATATGACAGTGCTAAGCAACTCATATTCCTAAGAAAATGTGCATGAGATGTGTAGAAGAGCTGTCCCAAGAAAAGGGTAGTAGCTGTGAAAGAAAATGCAAGTAACTGATATATGCAGACTTCTAGGTTTAGGAAAACGGGAGTCAAAAAGGAGTGGGAAGAGAGAAGAACCTTATTTCCACAGAAATGTTTTTGTAGATAGTCTATATTTGCCTTAAGTTACAGGAGAACTGCTTTTTATTTTGTGAAAGTGTGATGAATTTCTCAACATAAATCCATTATACGATGCAGATGATTTTTCTGGAATGTTATTTATACTGCAGTAGCATCCAAAAGCCAAAATCAGGATTGGGACCTCATTGTACTAGTGCAGATATATGTACATATGTCATGTGTGATGGGGTGACCTGCCCCTTTAAGGGCTGGGGGCCTGGAGCCGACCAATACAGTCAAATTAGCCTTGCCTCCCACACCCGGGACAGGGTGTAGGGTTTAATTAGTAGAACCAGGTGCGTAAGGATGAGGGGGTTCCTTTGTAAAGAGAAGCAGGAAGCTGCAGAGAGGGGAATGTTCCGGAAGAGAGAGACAACCAGATTGAAGCTGGAGTAACAGACTTCAGTAGAGGCCAGTCACAGCAGGGAATGGCTGCAGACTTGAGGAAGATTCCTGAACTTTATTTTTGGAATGATTTTGTTACTTTAATAAATCCATCCCCAAAGAGAGGTGTTGCTGAACCAGAGAAGAGTTGTTTGGTAGCTTGATTGAGACAGTCCTTGTTATTGGGGAAACTGAGGCAGGGCTGTTGCAAAGTGACCCTAGGCCACGAGACACTGACCAGCCTGTTCACATCACAGTGCAAATACACATGAGGAGTCCACAATATTAAACACTTATGGATGTGATTAACTGAAGAATCAAGGAGTGCTATTGAATAGCAAATAGCCTCATTGGCCTCACTAGGACAACTTGTGTCTGCTCACAGGCTTTAAGTTCAGCACATACATCAAGCATTTTCAAGAGTAGGGCTAAATGATAGCACAAATTGTTCAGCTGCAAAAAGTTTAACAAAATTGGCAAAATATTTTAGGACTATCCTATTAAATTAAAAGCACCAAATTCAAAACTGATAAAAGGAAATGTATGCTCTATAAATACATAATTAACCTGTGGAACTCTCTACAACCAGATATTAATTCAGCAGAGAGCACTCTAATATTCCAGAAATGGATTAAAATAATAAAAATATTATGAGCTACCCTAACTAAAATGATAACATATGAGGGAAAGCAACTCCCATGCTTCAGCACATAAGCCAGTAACGGACTGCCTTAAGCTTAAAGGAAATCTTCCTGACATCTATCAAGTTTCTGCATTACCCCCATCATTTTAGCTCACTGTTGAGCATGTTGCTTCCATTATGGTGATATTGCACCTCTGAACCATCTGGAAGTGGTCACTCACAGAGCAGATAGAAGACCATTGGTCTGATCTGGTATTAAAATTCCTATGATTCATATGCAAGAAATATTACCAAAACACTGGATAACATACTGAAATAAAGTCATTAAGTCAAATTGTTTTAATATGACGTTATGGTCATTTTTTTCTCTGAATTTGCAACAAATGCTGTGACATTTTCAGATTAGCAGGTTTTGATCATTGATTTCTTTTTTTTTAGGTTACTATGTAGCAGCAAAGAAGCAACTTAACTCTCTTCAAAATTCTTTCAGGTGCCCTTCTCAGCTCACAGAAGCACTTAGTTCGTTTTTTCCTCTTGGCCCCCCATTTTTCCTTATTTTTTAAGTGAACAGTTCTATTTTTGGATATTTCGTATCTTGTAGATGGAAAAGACCATCTCCTTGTCTAATCTATTTAAATGTGGCTTTTTATACATGACCTGAAGGCTCACTGAGACTAATTTCTTGATGTCTTGGGTCAATCAGTACTGGACAGTCCTCTCCTGCAATGATGGCAGTCCTGGATTCACTGATCATGTTAAAATCTGAATTTATTTTTACAGCGCAGCTACTGGTTACCAACTGATTGTCTGTATTTGACTGCCCAAAATTGCATTGATTTTTATATTGCTTACTGACATTAAACACCTAAATAAGTGATATGTGCTGAGATACAAATCCTGTTAACTTCAGTGGGAGCTGGTGGATACTCAGCACCTCTGAAATCGGGCTGTTTATTGAGCTGAAATATTAGATCTAGGTGCATCAGTGTAGACATCCATGTCTGAAAATATTTGCATCACTCTCTCTTGCCATTAGAATTTCCCTGACCCAGTTGAGAGCACCATCACCTTAACTAACATTTTCACCTTTAAATTTTAACATTCTTTCTTTTTTACTGCCTAACACTTTCCACAGTATTTTGTCAGAAGGAGGTTTTCATCTTGAGCATGCTCAATCAAGTATAGCCGCTGTCATTAAAGGTCATGATCTTCTATCTATGGTATCATTAGGGAAGGAGATATAGAGGTTCCATGGAGGGCAGGCAGCAGGAGCCTAAATACTAAGCTCAGCAGCTAGGGTTAGAGGAGGTTTGTCTCAGGGATTATAATAAAATTCCATAGGTGCTAAAATATGAACATCACAGGAGATCCTGCTGGTGGAACAGTAGGGCAACCTGAATTCCTGCTGAATGGAGCCCTATTAGGAGGATCATGCACTATATTAAAGTCTCCTAGCTACAAGAAAAACAAAGTGTGCTTTAATATGGTTTACTATTGCAGAGAAATACAGTGTAAGACACCTGAAAACTTTGTCATTTGAACCCTGGTAAGCATCTTAGAATCTGCTGAAAAAGACTCTGAAGAGTCAGGTTTCAGATTTTCTAAAAAATGGTACTTCTCATCTGGAATGAAAAGGAAACCCTAATACTGTGTTAGGTAAGCTTCCAGCAGGATTATCTTTTTACAAAATAAAGTAGATTTTGAATGGGTGGCAGGCTAGTTTGGGGCCTTCCTGAATCAAGTTTAAAAGAAAAATGGGATGGATGCAGTACCTTGTTTTTGTGAAGTGTTAGCTTTCCACTTTTTGATGTCATCTAAAAGACCTCCCCCCACCGTGCTTGTGTGATGGTTCCAGAGACAGGCTTCCTGCAGAATAGCTTGGTTGAGGGTGAAAGTATGTCCTGTAATATTCCTCACTAAGGAAGGCATCAGAGTATTTTTTACTAAGTAGTTAAGTTGTGTATTGGGACTTCTATTTATTTTTGGAGCATTTTGTTCTTTGCTTAAAAGTAATTCTTAATTTGTCTTGGCCCATACTGATCTGCTTCAAGGAGCTGATCTTGAACCCATTAAAGTAAATGGCAAAACTCACATTGACTTCAATAGGATAGGGAGCAGAACCTGTCAGAAAATAGTAGAGGACCCTAGACACTATACTCTGCTAACAATGATGGTTACTTACTGCTTATGTCATCCATTCTGCTGTGGGGACCAAAAACTTTTTAATGGTGCCTGTTTTTCTTTGATATAATAATTCCTAACTCTTACATAGTGCTTTTCCTCACTAGAATTAAGCCCTTTAAAAAAGGAGGTCAGTATCCTTATCCCATTTTACAGATAGCGAAACTGAGGCACAGATAGGTGAAGTGACTTGGTCACCCAGCAGGCCAATGATAGAGCCAGGAATAGAAACCAGATCTCCTGAATGTCAGTCCAGTGCTTGATTCATTAGGCTACACTGTTTTCATGAGAAACGAGAGTCTCTGTTCTTGATCATTTCCCTGGTTATCCTACATTTCATCATCCTATTTCCCATTTGGGAGCTGATACAAAGCCCATTGAAATCAATGGGAGCCTTTGGTTGGATAAAACCAAGGGGATATTCAGGTTGTTGGATAAAACCTATAATGGTTAGTGAAATATTTTTATATAACTTATTATGACGGAGTTATACATCATCCAGTCAGGGAATTACGGTGACCAACTATATAGCAGAAATAATAAATATAGTGAGCTTAACTTGTGAGTAGTCCACATGGTGAAATTTGTTCACATTAAATATTCATCAAATAATTTCAAATAACAAATACATTTGCAAAAATTAAAGTCTGTTTGTGAAAAAATCTAAATCAGACCAACAGTATTGCTGATTATTCATAGTTTCTGTCCAGAGCTTAATTTGTGTCAGGGTTGGCTGGGGCTGAGCCCTGGCACCTCTAGGTTTTGCAGTTCATAGCCCTGGCACCTCTGGGCTTGCTGCATCAGTTATGAATGTAAAAACTTGCGTGAGCCCCGGCATCTAATTGCTTGGGCCCCGGCACCTCTTTCATTACAAATTAAGCACTGTTTCTATCGATATCTCTGTAGTATAATTCTCCTTGAGCTATGGCAGGGCCTCTGACAGGGGGGCAAAAGGGGAAGCTGCCCTGGGGCCCAGCAATTTAAAAGGGCCCGGGGCTTCCAGCCACCACCGCTGCTACCGCAGCAGTGGCCGGAGCCCTGGGCCCTTTAAATTGCCGCCAGAGCCCTGGGTGGCATAGGCCGGGCAGTGCTGAAGGGCTGGTTGGGGGAGTCTGGCCCCAGCCCTGCCCCTTCCACCCGAGGCCCTGCCCTTTCTGGGGCCCAGAGCTGCCCCCCCCCAACCTTGCCCAGGAGCCCGGCCACCCTGCGTACCAGTAAGTCTTTTAAGTTACTTTTGCCCCTGAGTGGCGGCATCTATCTGCTGAAATGAAGAAGAAGAACTTGGCCCTGAATTAGGAAAATAGATTGAGAAAGTTGGGCTTAGTGAGTCAAATATATTCCTGATGTAGCCCTATTCACTCTAACCGAGCTATACCAGGGATGGCTTTGACTCAACATCATTAGGAAAGAATAGATTTCACAGACACCTCTTTGAAGTCTTTGACATCATAATATGGGTATATAAAACCTGAAATTAACAGACTTCCCACTTAATAAGAAAATCAAACTAATAGGGTATGATTCAAAAATTAGTAGACCTTCTGTACAAAGGTTGGGGAATAAATGACTAAAACAGTCAGATTGAAACCAGGCACATCAATGAGTTCAAGAGACGACCAGATGAGTTGCTGAGACAGAGGCAGCAGAAAAGCATGTGATGAAATTAAGCTAAACTATAAAAGAAACAACAGTCAAAATATAAAATTAATTGGAATTGATAAAAACATTTTCAATCACAAACATGCCTGTATTACTCTATAATATTCTGGTTTTAGATACACATTAAACTATCCCATTAAAATGTTATTTTTAAATGTCACCATTAATAAATAATTTCTGATCATTTTTCATTTTAGGTCTCCCATTGAAACATTAATAGATACAAAGACCTTATGACTGGAGTGGGAGGAGATATTTCATCTGTCTGTTAGTTTAAATACATGTTTTAGGATGACTTTTTACATTTCTTTTTTTCAGTGGGTGCTTCCCCCTCCCTCCTCTTCTCCTCAATACATTCATGCGTAGGTGCTGCTCGTTTCTCAATTCTGAGACTACCACCACCCGCCTGCTGATTGACTGCTGCTCGAGCACTTTTGCTTTGTCTGGCCATCAGTTATGAAACTCCCACGAGAAATTTTAATATCTGCACCTGTGATCGATGGGGCCAATTTTCCCATCCGTGCATAGGGGGTTTTAACACATACTTTTCATGGTGTTAATGTGAACTTTTCACATAAATCCTCCACCCAGGTTGGGCGGAGAAAGGGAGGAAGATAGAATCCGAAGTCTATTTTTTAAAGTGTATGCATCCTTTCTTCTTCCAGTCTTTCAGGATTCCTCTCTTGTGTCATTTTGTTCTGTACCTGTGTAATATACTTCCCTCGTCTATGTAGTCATGACTCCTTCTATACAACCTATACCTATCTATACGAATGTACAAGTCAATGTATTACATGCATAACCCCTCTGGTATTTTTCCTTGCCCATGTTCACACAGAAATTGACTGAGAGTAGGGTTCTGAATCTGCCTGTAAACATGGTCCATATTTGTTCCAGTTTTCTAGCAAATGCATAGATCATATTACGGAGGCTGATCCAACAAATTTCCATGTGTCAGTTGTACCTGCTGCAAGTGTCATTCTGTTCAGTGATAACAGGACTTGCATGCTAAAATAGAAAGAAAGCAAGAACATCAGGTCCTTGTTGTGATCTGAATTGCTTTTTCAACCATCTGCTGACCAGTCCTTTGAAAGAAAGTCTGTGTCTGGATCAGCACCTTTCCACTTTTTCTAAAACAATAAAAGAAGTTTTTTAGAACCCTAACTCTGCTGCATTTTTGAAAATAGCCAAAATCTACTGAACGTAATGCATCAACAGAACTATATGCTACACTTCAATATACTATACAGGAACTGATGGAGGTTTACAGTTTGATACTATATTAGTGTCAGACATATTTATTCCTCCCTTGAAATTTATTGATGTGATTTAACTATAAACTATATAGCTTGTTACTTAAGATAAAATATTTGTAGTGATAGGGAAAGAAGTAGATATGGAGAAAGGCCAAATTAGTCTATTAGTTTTCGTAGGTATAATAGTGAGTTAAATAGTTTAGTAAGAGTCAGATTTGAACAAGCATATCAGTGGGTGCACTATCTAAGCTAAAATTACAAGAGATGTCAGTCCTCATCTTTTGAACATAATCTAATCACTAGATGAGGTAGTAGAAATATCTTCCTAATATATAATATTGCATAATTATAGAGGTGCTCCCTTACTCTAAAGCATTTGGCATTAGCCACAATGGGAGGAAGGATTCTGTATTAAATGGACCATTGATCTGTTCCAGTATGGCAAAATAATGGGGTGGGTCAAACCCCTCCCTCCCAGGTCAGGGTGTCCTACTTTTGATGTATCATTGTTTCACCTCTCACTTTTTCATTTACATGTGAAATCACTTGTCAGCCAATGTTAAATTTCTTTTTGACTGTTTTCAACTCAGGTCCAGTCAACCAACCAAAGAGAGGCAATCTTGTGTCTCAACCCAATCAGATTCCTTCTTTCCATAAAATGTTATTTTAACTAAAAGTATTTGATTTAAAACAAGAGGGAAATTATTATGAACTTTTTTGGTATTCACTGTAATATTAATATGAACTATTTTCTTCCTGATGTGGAAATAGTATGTAATTCCATTGTAATCTGGAATTAATAAATCCGCTTATAGTGAGTTACAATGGAATTCTTATAGAAGCACATACACCCTCCACTTTAATACAAAATTAATTTATGATTTCACAATATGATTTCATTCAATATATTGACCTCTTCAGTACGTTTATGTGTCTGCAATATGTGTGCGTGTGTATGTGTGTGGTATGAGGGAGCTAAAATATTTGTTTCAGTGGAGTGTAGCCTGGTGGATTGAACATTGGACTAGGACTCAGAAGACCTGAGCTCTATTCATGGCTTTGTAACTAGCAAAATCACATTAAGATCTGCTGATGAAAGCTGGGTATTATTATTTTATTAATCATGTCTCTGAGCCTGAGAAGGAGCCAGAATTTACCAAAGTACATTGCCAAAGAGCCACAGTAATACATCAGCAGCCCCCCATCCACTCCCCAGCCCCCAGTGCCTGCCGGCAGCCCCCACCAATAAGCGCCTACTGCCCCCGCCCACTGCAATCAGCTGTTTCATGTGCTCAGGAGGCTATGGGGCGGGGGGGGGGGGGGAGGAGTGAGGGCATGGCAGGCTCAGGGGAAAGGGTGGAGTGGGGGCAGGGCTGGGGGCAGAGCTGGTGGTTGAGTAGTGAGCACCCCCCAGCACACTGGAAAGTTAACATCTATAGCTCCAGCCCCGGAATCTGTGCCTAGGTAAGGAGCCGCATATTAACCTCTGAAGAGCCGTATGCGGCTCTGGAGCCACAGGCTGCCCCCCCTGTCCTAGTCTATCCACTCCCATCCTCCCCTGTATCCATGTCATTCCCTTCTCTTTTCACCTGGTTCATCCATTCCAGTCCCTCTTCCTCAGATGTTTTATTAGCATGAATGCTTGTGGTAAGTTAATTTTATTCACACTAGCAAAATGATTGTACAAGCAGTACTTGTGGAATTAGTGAACAGAAGGAATATCATGTGACTTATTTGACCAACCACATTTTGACTTTCAAATTGCAAGTCTTTGACTGAAAACACTGTGAAAAAATTCATTGAATAAATGTTGAATAAAAAATACATTTGAAAAAGTCATGATTTGTTCATGGATGTTCCACTAGGAAAATAATAAGCAAAACATGTTGAATAATGTATATTAGAAGTCTCTATAATCTTAGACTATTATTATTAATAATAATTATTATTATATTCAATACTTATTTTATGGTAGCATCTAGAGCCTCCAGTCTTCACCAGGGTCCTCTGCTTTACAAACACAGATGTAGACAATTCCCCCCCCCCACCCCCGCAAAGAAATTACAATATTAGAAAACAAGCAAAATATGAAAGTGGGAGAGGAGAGACAGACAATCAAATATATACAAGATATATAGACATTTTATACAAGCACTGTTTGGGGTTGTACTACACAATTGTATAAATCAACATCAACTTTCTCTAGTTTCCCCTCAGTCTAGCTATCATGTATATTGTTACTACCTGTAGGCATTGCTGCAGACGTGGGTCTTGAGAAGGGACATGAAGGAGGTAATAGCTTCACATGACAGTTCAGGAAGAATGTTCTGAGGATAAAAGTGGTGTGGAGAAATTATAAAAAGTTTGGGGGAGAAGAGGACAAAAGGGCAGGTTAGGCTGCCATCATTGGTGGAGCTGAACTGAATGAGAAGGGTGATGCAATAGAGGTAAGAGCAGATAAGTAGCAAAGGACAGAGCTGTAAAGGACCTTGAAGAAGGGTATCTCAGTTACCTGTTATCTATATACATGTATATTTATAAAATGTCTTGGATTGATTGAATTAACTGGCTTAAGGAATGGGGATGTGAAATTACAACATGGCTAGATCCCCACGAGTTGTAATGTTCTGCACCTGCCATAGACAACCAGCTCCACAGATTTGCAGTCACAGACACCGTTCCTGTTCTTTACTTAGCCTGCTCCAGCTTCAGATCACAGTGCTGTGTACCCTGAATGGTCCTGCCATTCTTTCCCTCTTCCTCCCAACCCTCCCTCCCCCCGCCCCGACTTATAGGAACTTCATAAATTCTGTTGCCATCTGCCCCTTTACATAACGTTTAACTCTGGGATGGGCAAATGGTTATCAAGTGCAGATTGTTTTCTAACCCAAATGGGGAGGAAGTTCATTGAAAGTCCATTTCATGAAATAGTTTATATTTCAAAACCAAAACTAAACAATTCAAAAAGGCTAGACTTTTACACTAAAACTGTGCTAAAAGTTCGAGACTGTTTGACTAGTGAAAGGAATTTCTGAAAATGTATTTTAGAGAGAGCTTGAGATGCCACATAAATTGTCTATGCCTTCTGCATGGTTCGCTGCTTTTTCTCCCAGGGATATTCCACATAGCCATTGGCCTGTAACTGCACAGGTGCATCTTGCAATGAATAAATTATGTGTGTTAGTGAACTAAAAACAAATGGCAGGGACACATAGGACCAAAGCAGTGACAGCACTGATGTCACATGCTGCCACCAGAGGAAAGTAAAAAAGGCATCACACCTCTGCCCCCTCTGTCTCCAGATTCACCCAGCTCTGATCTGCAGTGGACAGATTTCATGCTGTTTGTTTGTTGAGGCAGAAAGTGAAATGTTTTCATTTCTAGGGGCTCCGTTTATATTTTGTACATTTCTTATTGATGTGTTGGCTGTTTTAACTCTCATTTGATGTTTATCCATGTGTTACTAAAACTTAGGCAATTGTTGGAGGAAAAATAAGCTTTTGTGCTTCAATACATTTAAAAATATTTTATAAAAGTACAAAAATGATCTATTTTGGAAAAGTAATAAAGTGAGGATGAATGTGTAGCTGTTAAGGGATTTCATAAGAAGATAAAAATGGCCACACTGGATCAGATCAATGGTCCATCTAGCCTAGTATCTTGTCTTCTGACAATGGCCAGGGCTCAATGCTTCAGCGGGAATGAACAGGACAGAACAATTGGTGAGTGATCAATCCTCTGTCATCCTGTCCCAGTTTCTGGCAGTTTGAAGTTTAGGGATGCCCACAGCATGGAGTTGTATCCCTAACCATCTTGGCTAATAGCCACTAATGGACCTATCTTCCATGAATCTATCTAATTCTTTTTTGAACCCAGTTATACTTTTGGCCTTCATAACATCCCCTGGCAATGAGTTCTGCAGGCTGATTATGTGTTGTGTAAAGAACCAAGCAATTTGTTCTATCTGACTGTGATAAAAGCTCTATAGGTCAATAGATATCCTGGAATTCAAAGATAAAATGCAAAATAAAGAGAGCAGAGCTGTAGATAGAGAAGGAGCAGGTGAGAAGGTAAAAGCACTCATCTTTCATTTTAGAATTCTAAAGACAGGTAACTTGTTCTACAGGCTAATATGAGTTTCTGTGTTTAATTTCCTTATTTTAATTTATTTTATTTAAAGAAAAAAGAAAAGAATTAACACTTCTTCTGATTTCTCCAGCTTCAGAGTGAAAAGTTTATGCCCCCATAGTGAAACAGTGTAGAAAAATCATCTCTACATATGTAAATAATATATTTATGTTAATCCATAGTTCTGTAAATATCTAGTGTTGTTATTGTAAACATGGTTGAAATTTTGTGCTGTGTACTAGATTCAGACCAATTTTATACTCAATCCAGATTATGCAGGGATGGGTGCTGGAAAGTCTGCTAGAAATGGAAAGGACTTCTGCAGCTAGCCAGCACAAACAGGGGGTGTGCTGTGGTGGGGGAGATACTGATTTGGCTCCTTCCTTGCCACAACCCATAAGGCTCCTCTGGAGCTCCCGCTGCAAGTTACAGATACTTTTTTCAGCCAAACCCCTGTTGCAAACACCTCTTGCTCTTCCCAGTGGTGAATCCTCCTCCTGTGCAGGTACCACTGTTGGTGCAAAGGCGTTCACCTTTTACCACAGTAAGAGCATCAGGCTCAAGGTTTATTTATTTATTTTTTTAAGAAACCTGTTCCTGTATGGTGAAAGAGTAAATGACAATGAGGAAAAACACTAATTTCATTCTACCCTGTAATGCCCTGGTTGAGCTACAGGTTTCCTAATCTCTGCTAAGGCTTCTCTCTTTCATCCCTTTACTCAGCATTCGCAGGAGGACATCATGGCATATGGCCAGAGTTTGGAATAAATGTCGTTGTCAAAGGACCTTATCTCCTAAATTATGCATCAAAGCTGCCCCATGCAGCAGTTTCTCTTCTATGCCTGATAGTTCACATGGTCTTGTCTCAGTAATGGTTAGCCTGTGTATGGTTTTTGCATTATACAGTACTAATCAATAACTTCTGCACTATAGCCCTTGTTTAGAGGGCACATGGTGTTCAGTCAGTTGGACTATGTTTGACAATACAGGAGTGTAATACTAATAGAGCTGACCAAATTATTTGTTATGAATAATGGCCCCAATACAGGAAGTTGCTTGCTTAAATTCATCCCTATTCAGGACAGCAGTTAAGCATGGGTTTAACTTTAATGGCATGTTTAAAGTTAATGACTTCCTTAAGTGCGTTCCTGAATAGGGATGCTTTCCTGAAATGAATTTAGTCCCTTTTTAGATTAGCAACTCATTCAGAAACTGAATCTGATTTTTTTCAAATGCGTTCACATGCCATTGATTCTGTTCCCTGATTGGATAGAGGAAATGTTTAAAACAGAGAATAAATAATAATGAGTAGTAAACAACAAATAATGGACTTCCTTTATACAGTTCAAGAAACTTCTTGGGTTTGCAGACATTTGCACAAATACTGGACAGGCTGCTTGAACACTTGCTAATAAAAAGTAAGACCACAGGAATGATAGCAGACCAATCTTGGCACTCTTAATAACAGTGGTTTTTACAAATTGGGATTTTGTTGTTATTTGAAAAGGTCTAACTAATAATAATTACACACACACAAACAAAAATGTTCCTAGTAACAAGACCCAACCCTGTATTGTATGGAAGGTTCATAATAAGATTTCCAGGAAAGAAGAATGGTAGGTGAAAGTCAGATAAGAATTTATTTTACACAATTTAAAAAGATTGTGAATTTTAAGTGTGTAATATCATTTTTCACATTAGTCAGTTTTGCTCCATACTAAAACCTAATAAGATATTCAGTGATTAGCTAGTAAAGTTCTTGTACCACAAATTATTGCAGTATCATCACTCACACGAACCTGTTTCATGCACTTTGATAAAGATTGACAATCCAAGAGCGCAATTATTACAGGTGTGTACACATGTGATATGTGAACCATTTAGTGGTTTAGACAGTCTTGAACCTGTTTCCACTGAAGTCAATGGGAGCTTTGCCATTGATTTCAATGTAGTCAAGTTTTGGGCCTAAAGTCTGGATAATTAACTAAAGCTTATACTTGTCCATTGATGTCTCCATCCTTCACACTCTTCTCTTATGTTCTTCTTCACAAATACACCTCTCCTTTCTCTAGCCCTCAAGTTCCTTTCTCCAAAGTTTCATGACCTTCCTTCCTCTGTATAACATTTAATAGACTCTCCAAGTACCCTCATTTCACTTTTTGTTTTCCAAAACCTTCCACGGATCTCATTCTCCCCAACTTGTTTTCTTTTTTTAAGCCCCCAAAAGATCCTGTAATCCTCCTGATTTCTCTTTCCCACCATGTGGCTGACAAATCTAATAAGTAGCAGAAGATATCACAAGGTTTGGCAGTCTCGCTGTTGGGCTTAGCATATAGTTCAGTACATGCCAAGGCTTCCTGTTAAAAAGTGGTCCAAATACATTGAGTGCATCTCAGAAACACCATGTACATAAAATTTGAACAGACAGTATCATAGTTTCAGCAAAGAGCCTGGAGCAATGCTAGAGTAAATAACAACAAAGGAAGATTTCAGAGGAACAGCCGTGTTAGTTTGTATTCGCAAAAAGAAAAGGAGTACTTGTGGCACCTTAGAGACTAACCAAGTTATTTGAGCATGAGCTTTCGTGAGCTACAGCTCACTTCATCAGGTGTTATACCGTGGAAACTGCAGCAGACTTTATATACACACAGAGAATATGAAACAATACCTCCTCCCACCCCACTGTCCTGCTGGTAATAGCTTATCTAAAGTGATCAACAGGTGGGCCATTTCCAGCACAAATCCAGGTTTTCTCACCCTCCACCCCCCCACACAAATTCACTCTCCTGCTGGTGCTAGCCCATCCAAAGTGGTTAGTCTCTAAGGTGCCACAAGTACTCCTTTTCTTTTTAACAAAGGAAGAGTGCTTGGAGGTTGTAAGGCAGAGGGTGGAGAATTTATCAAAACAAATCCAAACTTTAAAAAAGTCTGGATTTGTTTCAGATTTGGGCAAGAGCTAAGGATTGGATCAGTTCTGATTTTTAACAACCAATTTATGCATAGGCCCACACATATATTATTATTACACTCCAATATGAATATCTGAATAGCACAGACAACATGTCTTAACTTTGTAACTTTTTATGAAGAAAAGAATAAAAAACCCACACAAATCCTGTCATTATAGCATCGCAGCATGCATCTCTGTAAATGTAACACACTGTTTCTAAAGAGAAGTTTGAACAGCTGTTGATAGGCCTTTGGATATAATTATTAGTAAGATTTTAATATTGCACATTGTTCAAATTGCAATTTAAGCAGGTGGATGCTTTTTAATTCTCTATCTGTGTAGTGAAATACTAGGAAAATTAGGTTCTGTTTTAATTAGACATAACCTGGTTGATTTAGTGTCAGAACACTCCATACAGCAACTGTAACAGTAAATCTGATTGCTTAAGAATTGTGTAATGGCTGATTCTTGCAAGGTTTTGTATACGTAATAATGTGTTCATGTATGTTAAGGCAGGGTTGCTATTTGTTCTTTTTGGTCCCAGTGTTATCTTTATTTATTTATAGTATTGTACATGTGTATTTTTTATTCTCGTGACAACTGCCTCATGTATCAGCTGTTAAGAGAGCCAGCACCATGGTGTGAGATGGATAGCCTGTTAGTTTTTTCCTTGCATTGGGATTCCCACTCATCTCCATGGAAACCTGAAACCCCAGAGGAACAAAGCACTGAAGCTACTACTGTATTTGAATACTGTACTGTTTGAAAAAAGCAGACATTACCGCCGTGCCTGTGAACATTACTGTAGTGAAAAATTTGTCTGTTTTTCCATCTTAAAACCCATATTCTAAGGGATTTATAATCAGAATGTAAATCTTGGTTCCAGGCCTACTTTAAATTTATTGTGAAGGCATGTATATTTTCCTTCTTATATTACCAAACTTCATTAACATTGATAGGAGTGGAACACATGCATGCAGGTAAAAAAATATATTATCTTGCCAGAAAGCAAAATTGTAAAAAAAAAACCTGGAAAAAATTAGTCTGGTAAAGAGTACAACTGACTCATTGCTCACAAATTAAATGTGTTGATGGTAAACTGCAAAGATTTTTCTTAATTATAACCAAACAGAAAACCACAACTCTTTACTCGGATTTCAAACCAATACTAAAATATATAAGTATATGAATAAATTTAATTTCAAATGGAATATCCTACAGTATTTCTCCTTCACTTACCCTACCACCAGAGTTGTAGACATTGAGTTTTCCTCTAGAACAGCTGGTGACAGCATAGATATTGTAGCTGAGCACAGAGACATCCAGGTGCAACCATGTGGAGTGCCCCCAGCTGTTCACTTTGAAAAGTCCTACACTTTCAAGCCCTGCTGTTACAGTATGCACCCGCAACCAAGTGGCAGTCTACTTATTTTGTGCCTCTCTGCAACATACACTTGCAGCAAATATTCCTCCTTCTTACTCATTATTGTGAATAACTGGGTAAATTTTAAACTGACTTGCAATGTAACACTCCCCATTGTTTGTTTGTTTTTGCCAGAGCACATTAGAACACAGAGACCATGTGAAAATTTAAATTAGAGATGCCTGGTGTGATGTTTATTTTGTATTGCTATAGCACCCAAAGGCCCCAGTCAGGATCAGGACTCCATAATGCAAGGCACTGTTCATACACAGAGGGAGACACATCCTCCCTGCCTTAAACTGATTGCAATCATGAAACAATCTGATTCAAGACAAGGCACAACAAATGAGTGTGACAAGGAGGGAAGAGGGGAAGAAGGACAAAGATAACAGATGCCTGACTATGTGGTTGCATAGACTAGCTATGTGCATATCTTGGTGCCTTCAAATCATGTAGAAGTTTATTTTTATATAAATATCTGCAAACCTCAATGATCCTTCTGCCTACCAGAGTAATCTGGTGATATCCTGTAAGCATTCCAGTAGCAGTCTATCATCTTCAGGAGGGATTTGAATGGTAGTGATTTTATAGGCAAAATCTTCCTCTACAGCCCCAGCATGAAGAGGAGATGAGCTGCACAAAAGGGTAGCTGATTAACTGCTTAGTTCAGTGTCTCCATCTCTTGCAATTTTATGAGTCTCATGATATTTGGTATTTTTCTGAAAGCCTCACTCCTGGAATCATGGAATCACGTGAGAATCTCAGCTTTCATTTTTTTAAAGTAATTTTCTAGCTCTCATGATTGGAGATAGAAACTGGAAAGAGTGACTCTGGAGAGCTCCTACCCCAGAAGGGACATACAAAAATGCAAAATTCATTATTTTTAAAATCTTACAGTTTTTAAGCCACTCTCATGAGTCTTGGGGGCCTAACTCATGAAGAACATTCAGGCTGACAAAGGACTAGACACTTACGTGAAATCCTATCCCCATTGACATTCGTGGAGCTAGAATATCCCTTTTAAAGCGCAATCCTGTGAGTTGCTGAGCAGCTTCTGAACGGTATTGAGCACCCATTATCTCCCACTGATTTTCAGGGGAGTTGAGGGTCAGTCAGCACCTGGCAGAATCAGACCCTTAACAGCAGAAGAAAGAAAAGATTGAGAAAAAGGAAGACAGATTAGTTTATGACAGAGAGAGGGGGGTAGGGAGTGGGGAAACCATGAAGTCTCAAAGGCAGAGGGTTGCAAGTGTCCCTGGGGAAAGGTGATGTGATAGTTCCCTTTTGGGGAGGGAGCTGGATAGATTTCTCTGCATGTTACATTGCAGAGATCCTTGCACAAACTATGGCTGGTTCTGCCAGAAATGCTTCCCCATAACTAACTGATGCAGTTATCCAACATTTCCCCCCTCCCGACAAAGATCTCTCACAAAAAAATGTCCAAATAAAACCTCCTGACAGCTGCTCTCAGTATATTCAGCTAAACCAGCTCAGAGGATGTGCAAGAACAAGGAAGCAAAAGCAAAAATAAAAGCTGTGTTTCTTTGGCTATCCTGTAGCTAGTGTTGGTTTGGCTGTCCCCACCAGTGAGTGCCTTTGCCTCCCTAATCCTGCTGCTCCAATTTTCTACTCTAAACCTCAAACTTACAGAGTAAATATTTGAAAACATATTTTTTAGGTATTACACGTAGTACATTTTTAGCAAATTTGGGACTGTTGTGCTCCGCTTTCATTGACAGGGCCTCAGGCTTATATAATTAAACCTCGTGACCACAAAAAACTTTTCAAAACTTTTTTTCCTCCAGTATGTTTTTTGATGAGAATTTGCAAGGGTTCGGGGGACTGTGCAATTCCGTGATTTGCTATGGGCATACACCTCCTACTTCTTCCGCTCATGGAGTTTAAAAACAATAATTTTTTCCAGTAGTTCATCTTTTCTGTATCTTTCCATACTCTGTTCCCAAATTTATGGTAACTCGGATGTCACCAGTTTTCTGGGGTAAACTAAGAAGAAAATGGTCAGATATATTTCATTTTTAAGACCCTATTTATTTTTATTTTATAAGCTCATATTTTTTGGTTTATTGATTTAATTAGATTTAAAAAACAACAAAACAGTGTGTCTACCTGCAGCTGACAGTGGCCTTGCCGTTAACTAAACACATGCTACAAAAATAATTACCTAACTAAAACAGCAGCAAAGTCCTGCTCTCTCCTTCTAACAATATAGCAATCATTAACAATCATTAACCCATTTCAAATCAGAGCTTCCACCCCACCCGTTCTCATCCGATACACACATGCCACCTGCATTGTGCTGTCTCAGCCCTCCCAAACACCATCTCAAACAGACAAGGACAAAGGACAAGGCAAAGAATTCAGGTTGTTTCAAACCAAGGGTGGGAAGGAGCACATTCCAACGGTTAGGAGTACTTGTGGCACCTTAGAGACTAACCAATTTATTTGAGCATGAGCTTTCGTGAGCTACAGCTCACTTCATCGGCCGATGAAGTGAGCTGTAGCTCATGAAAGCTCATGCTCAAATAAATTGGTTAGTCTCTAAGGTGCCACAAGTACTCCTTTTCTTTTTGCGAATACAGACTAACACGGCTGTTACTCTGAAACCATTCCAAAGGTTAGGTGCCCTTACAGAGTTTGCTCTACACAGGGATCTTCAGTTCAAGGGCCTCTGCAGAGCTCAATTGCTTCAGTGTGAGCAGGGCTGGATTATCGCAGCAGCTTTAGGGGCTTCAGCTCAGGGCCTTGGGCGAAGGGGGGCCCTGCAAAAAATAAATCCATAATTACATACAATTCAGTGGTCACCAACCAGTCGATCACGATTGACTGGTCGATCGCAGAGCCTCTGCCAGTTGATTGCGATCTCCAGGCTGCTAAGAATCCAGTAAAACAGCGAGGACTCCGGTGTCACCTTATGCCCAAATAAATCTGTTAGTTGTTTTTGTGGATACAGACTAACACAGCTACCCCTCTGATAAAAGTCCAGTGGCACAGCAGGGCTCAGGCAAGCTGCCTGCATGCCATGGCCCCACACCGCTCCTGGAAGGGGCTGGCTGCTGGCACGTTTCTGCGGCCCCTGGGTGGGGGGAAGAGGTGTCTCTGTGCGCTGCCCCTGCCCCCAGCACTGTCCCTGCAGCTCCCATTGGCCAGGAATCAATTGCCTGAGCCCTGCTGCGCCGCTGGCCAGGAGCCGCCTGTGGTAAGCGCATCCCAGCAAGAGCCTGCACCTTGCACTCCCTCCTACACCCCAACCCCCCACTCCAGGTCAGAAGCCCCTCCTGCACCCAAACTCCCTCCCGGACCCTGCAGCCCCTCCTGCACCCCAACCCCCTGCCCCAAGCCAGAAGCCCCTCCTGCATCAAACTCCCTCCCAGAGTCTGCACCCCCCCACCCTCTCCTGCACCCCATCACTCTGCCCCACCCTGGAGCCCCCTCCTGCACCCAAACTCCCTTCCAGAAAGAAACTAATATAACAGCTGTTCTAAGGTAAGAAGTAGGCTATTTTGAATTAACTTAACTATATTCTACATGTTTTAAGACTGAAATGTAACCACAGAACGGCTTTATGTTAATTAAAAGGCAAGTTTAGTATAGCGTTAATAGCTTCGATGCCATAATTGTGATCATTTTGTTTTAAATTAGGAAAAGACTTGTACACACGGGCCCCACAAAATCTAATAGCCCCAGGCCCACAGGAGAGTTAATCCAGCCCAGAGCGTGGGCTAGGAAGAAAGGCAGTATTTCAGGTAGGAAGGTCCCAACCATTTTGTTCCAGTGTGTATTTTTAATTGATTTGGAAAAGTTGCAGAAAGCTATGCATTTCTTAGAACCATAAAATCATAGGAACTTAGAGATGTGAAAGACCTATTAGGTCACCTTATCTGTCCTCTAACCAGTGTAAGATTGTCCCCTACAATATATTCTGGAATGCTTTGTCCAGTCTAGTTTTGAATGACTCAATCAATGGAGCTTCCACCACTTACCTTGAGAGATTGTTCTGCAGCTCTTACAGTTAGGAAATTATTTTTTATATATTTAGCTTGAATTTTCCTGAGTTTCATTAGTCCTAGTCTTTCCTCCTTGGAGTAGTCAGTGGGATTCCTTATGTGAGCAATAGATTTTGCAGAATTAGGCTTTAAACAATTATTCTTCATCCATGATGTTTCAGTCCTCAAACACCTTCAGGAAGGAATCACGTGCCTCTTTTGTCACCATCATTAATCCAAGCTATACCTGCATGTTCAGATCTATTAATTTCTCTCTACTTAATAGCTACAGTGCATTTTTCAGTAACATTTTTTATCCAAAATATTTCTAGGGCATAATTTTTCCTACATTTTCAAGATGATGTTGGGGAGTCACTTAACTAAATGTCTTCATACCACTTTCAAAATATAAGGGTTGATGTGCATATGGGAGGCAGCTTCACACAATAGGCCTTAAGAGCTTCAAATTATTCTGAAGAGGGCATTGTGGTCTATGAGATATTTAGGTCTTTTTTGCCTCTGATAGCAGGGGACTATCACATGTTTCAATCACCCAGGAGGTCCCTTAAAGTCCTATGTCCTTTATGCCTCAATATAAAAATCACACAATTAGCCTCAGAAGATGGTAGCTCAAGTAAATGACTTTTATATTAATATAAAAACTGTAAGCAAGTAAGTAAGTGATGGATTTTGAATCTATGTTCAGATCTACTCAGTAATAATTTTTTTTGCCAAAAATATTTTGAGGGCATAAATTTTCCTACATTTTCATAATAGCAAATTGACCAGTTGTGGTTGGGTATTTTCAACCAATGGAGCCTGCACCATGGCTGTAAGCTCTTCTCTGTATTCCTCGAGTTCAGGGTGGAATAAAAACAAAACAAAATGATTTTTCTAAAATAAAAAATGGATATTTTATTTAGTCTTTTTAAAATATAATGTTTTTCTTTTTAAAAATAAACATGTTTAATTACCATAACCATACTAATGCAGCTTGACACAAGTCATGAGCAAAAAGTTAATTATCTAGTAAATAAGCAATATATCATGCACCATTTTCTAGCATACTAACAATGTGCAATTAATAAGAATCTGAAAAATATTAAGCTATATAATTTCTTAAATAAATGTACATAGGTATAGTGTACCCTCCTAGCAAAAAGATGTACCAATCTAGTATACAGGCTCTATTTAGTTGTTGGAGTCCTTGAGTCTTCATGATTGAAACAGGATCGTTGGTCTTTCTTGTTGTCAGCATGCTGGATGGTCTCTGAAGACTGCCCTAATGAGGTGACAGTGGCTGGGCTGTGTGTCCTCTGTTTTGATATCTAAACTGAAAATCAGGTCCCAGGTGTGACCAGCTGTGTGAGTTGGACCAGAGAGGACCTATGAAAGTCCTAGGGAGGCAAGTGATGAGATGAGTTTTGCATGTTGGAATCTCTCAGGATGACAAGCCCGAGTATTTCCCCACCATCACTGACAAGGTATCCATGGGCTCCTTTATAATCCTTTAGTCTCTGGTGGTCTGTAAATGAGCATAAAATGTATGTTGACTTTGGGCAGGTCTAAACTGCTGCTTATGTCGATATAACTTACGTTGCTCGGGTGTGTGAAAAAGCCACTCCCTGAGCAATGCAAGTTACACTGACCTAAGCACTGTCCACACTCTTCCGCCGGCATAGTTTCCTCCTCTTGTGGAGATGGAGTAATTGTGCCAATGGGAGAGCTCTTCCTTAATTGGACTCAGGAGTCCCTAGTTGACCTGAGGTAACCCCTTTTCAGCATATTGGGAAAAGGGCCTTTATCATTCTAGGACTAATATACTTGGCCTTCCATCACTCTCTCACAGCTTTCCAGCCTAACTGTGTCACAATGACTGTAATAATAGGTAGGGCTGAGCCAACAAGAGGAAGTGTCTGTGGCATCAGACATCCATTTCCTTGAAATAAGCTGTCCTTGGTGTCACAACGCTCCTGTTGCTTTTACCTGCTTTGGGAAGGAGGTGGAGAGGTGCAGGGAAGATAAGTAACACTTACTGTTTGGTCTTGTCTGAGTTAGAGCTGAAATGTGGCTTCCTGAACAGCAGATGGCTGTGAAATCTGGGGGGAGCAGGGTGGAGGCGCAGGGTTTCTTCTTTGTAAAATGGAAGAGCCCTCTGGCTCTCTGTGAATATGTCTGTCTATCTGAAGTGTTTCATAAAAGTTTTGCACCAGCTGTTAGAGATATGCAACACAATGAAATACCTTTGATATTGCAAGATAGTGCTGATTGAAATTTTTCCATTGAAACTTTTTTTAATGAAAATTGGCTTTTTTTTTCTGAATTTCCTATCTAGACTTGGCAGTCGTCCTCAGCCCATATAAAGTGGACTTCTTGATCTGTGTTAACCATTCTTGAAGTTACTTTCTACATGCTAATCTCTTCATTATTGTCATCTGCTATTTTCTTTCAGTTGCTTATTAAGTGCTGATAGCACTTGTTCCCACCAGAATTTTGTTACCTCTCAATCTGCTTATCATTAGCCAGCACAGGTAGAACCAGTGACTAGAATACTGACAGCAGGCACACGTTTACTAAATACAAGAAACAGGTGTGCAATATTGCCAACCCAAAGATTTAAAAGTCATGAGTTAGGCTGTCAAAAAATCACGAGATTGACTTAAAAGTCATGAAGAGTCAAAAACCAATATGTTTCAGGGGGGTTTTTTATTTGCCTTCTGGTTTACAGCCTTTAGGCTGCCTTTGGGTCACATTTCTGAGTTTTTTCTCTACAACTGGGAGAGCTAGAAGCTTACTTTAAAAAAAATGAATCGGAGATTCTTATGTAACTGCATGACTCCAGGCACTGGGGCTTTAACAAGAAAACCAAATGTCATGAGACTCATGATAACATTCCAAAAGTTGGCAACACTGGACTATTGCTGGAGGGTTTACAAAGGCCATCTTCCCACCGCTGTTGTCATTGCTTGTATTCACACAGTTCCCTTCTCCCCAAAGGCAGAAAGAAGAGACCCAACCCTGTGCTTCTTCTCAGAATGACTTCAGGAGGGAAAGTTCTTCCATTTGAGGATGTCACAGTGTACGCTAAGGAACATTCGCTCACCCAGCCCACCCAAGTATATTAAAGTATATTATATCCTTAGACAATCCTGCCTCAGACTCTCTACATTACTAAAGGTCTTAAATGGCTTAAGTCACAGCTAGAATATGCTTTAGTCCCTCTTCACTGGGGTGAATTGCACTCTGTGTATAACTGTCATTTATTAATAAGAGGTCCACTCTGTATCATTCTAATTCTTGCTACTACAGACCTCTTTACTGTACTAAAGAAGTAAATTAGTAGTGCTCATTGAATATGTGGTCCACTTCCTCCCATGTTGATACTTGTGCCTAGAAGAAGGGACAGTGTCCTTCTCTCAGAAGAGGAATTAGCTGTACATGGAGTGTGGAGAGAGAAGTAACCCAGGGCAATGGAAAGGATCTTTTGTCTCCTCCTCTGCCCTTATCTTGCACCAGGTGAACCCTTTATAAGTGTGTTTATGTATATAAGATGTTTAGTTGTTTCATCTCACTGTTGTGTCTGTATTAGTCACTAAAGAATAAAAGGGGAGATCTTTTTACACTGAGATCACTTTACTTCTTTTGCCAAGTTGTCAGAAACAAAAACTTAATAACTGTCATGAAAATCCCTTTTTATGCAGTTTCCTATCCCCACTACATAAATTAAGGGGATAATATCACTACTCCCTCACTCACAGTTGTGTGGTGGGGCAAAAAGTGAAGAAGGTACAAAACTGTGGTGTTAAGAATGGTCAGCTGTAATTTTCACGGTCTTGGTTTTATTTACCTTAATCCTGACTCTAATATAGTACCAATATAAACATAACAATAGCTATTATCTTTGAGAACTCATGGAGGATGGGTGACATCCCAAAGGAATGGAGAAGGGCAAACATAGTACCTATCTTTAAAAAGGGGAACAAAGGAAACCGAGGAAATTATAGACCAGTCAACCTAACTTGAATTCCTGGAAAGATATAGGAACAAATTATTAAACAATCAATTTGTAAGCACAGAGTATAACAGGGTAATAAGTAATAACCAGTATTGGTTTGTCAAGAACAAATCTTGCCTGACCAGCCTAATTTTCTTCATTGATAGGGTTACTGGTTTCCTGGATGCGGGGAAGCCATAGACATGATTTATCTTGATTTTAGTAAGGCTTTTGACACTTCCCCACATGATATTCGCACGAGCAGGTCGGAAAATATGGTCTAGATGAAATTACCATAATGTGGGTGCATAACTGGTTACAGACCATATTCAAAGAGTAGTTATCAATGGTGCACTATCAAAATGGGAGGATGTATCAGGTGAGGTCCCCCAGGGGTCTGTCTTGGGTCCACTACTATTCAATATTTTCATTAATGAATTAGATAATGGAGTGCAGAGTTTGCTTACCAAATTTGCAGTTGATGTTAAACTGGGAGGGGCTGCAAGTACTTTGGAGGATGGGATTAGAAGTCAAAATGACGTTGTCAAATTGGAGAATTGGGCTGAAATCAACAAGGTGAAATTCAGTAAAGACAAGTGAAAAGTACTACACGTATGAAAGAAAAAAATCAAATGCTCAATTACAAAATGGGGAATAGCTAACTAGGCAATAGTACTGCTGAAAAGGACCTGGGAATAATCATGAATCATAAATTGATTATGAGTCAACAGTGTGATGCAGTTGTGAAAAAGGCTAATACCATTTTGGGATGTATTAACAGGAGTGCCATTTGTAAGACACGGTAAGTAATTGTCCCGCTCTATGTAGCATTGGTGGGTCCAGTTTTGGGTAAGTTTTCAGTAAGTTGTGGACAAATTGGAGACAGCCCAGAGGAGAGCAACAAAAATGAGAAAAGGTTTAGAAAACCTGACCTATGAGGAAAGGTTAAAACACTAAAAGATTAATTTTTAATTCCTGGTGGCTCCAGGACAATCCTGGAGGGTTGGCAAGCCTAATGCAAACACCCTAATGGGGTGGTACGGGTTTAATTGAGGGCAGAACATGGTACATTTTACTTTTTTGTTCTTGTTTCATTGTCTTAACTTATTCAAAAGAAAAATGTCTTCCTAGAATGTAAAAATAATGTGTTTCACACCATATTTACCTCAGAAACAGGACTGGATCTTTTATGGCCAGCTTAGGATAACTGCATATTTGCATTAATTTTTAGTAGCTTATATATAAGGTGTGGCCAAACTTTCTGACCCTCCAACTTACATATGACAATCTTCAGAAGTTCAAGAACCGGGTCACATCTCCTGGGGCTCAGGGCTTCAGCCCCACAGGAGGCACCTCCTGGGGCTTTGGTTATCAGTCCTGCTCCTGCTGAAGCCCCAGGCCCCAGCAGGCGCCCCCTGCAGGGCTGAAGCCCTGAGACTCCCCTCCCAACTGGGCAGAAGCCCCTAACCCACCACCCTGCTGCAAGACAGATGTCCCAAGGTCCACCACCCAGTCTGGTGGGTGAAGAGTGGGGGTGTGTGGAGGGCTCTGAGAGCCACACTTTAAATATAAAAGAGCCGCATGAGGCTCACAAGCCACGGTTTGGCCGCCCTTGTTATATGTAATGTTAAAAATGGCAAATGCTCAGTTATCACACCAATGGATGTGGTACATTAACAAAATAGAATAAACAAATATAACAAAACAAATAAATATGTTTTCAAATATAGAAATAAAATCACACCCAAGCTGACCTTGCATTCCAGATTTTTTATTAAACTGAATTTTATTTTAGATCTGTGGAAGTAAGGGTTTGCAATGGAAACATTGGGAGATTCTTAACTGTGGTGGCCAGACTATGGTGGCTGCTTTAATATAGCACATTTGTAAATGCCTTGCACAGGTCTCCAGGTCTCTGACGTAGCAATCGTAATAATGCTATGCTTGCTCTCGTCTGTGCCCTTGGAAGATGTTTGGCTTTCTGGTGTATGTATGAAGCTACCAATTCATATGCATCTGTTTTTCTGATTTTTACTGGGGATGTTTATGTGCAGGTCTTGTGCAGAGACTTTGCAATGAATATTTTATGATTACTTCTGAGTTTTCATTTATTCTCTTTTGGGCATTGTCTAATATAGTTTTTTTTTTAATCAAAATACAAGCCAGCAAATGAATAAAGTAGGTTCTCTTGTTTTATACAACAGCTGCACTAAACAGAAAATCTGTGATGCTATTTAATTTATGTTAATTATGTTAGTGGTATCATGATTCATATTTTGCTTGTCTCCCTTATTAATTTATCATTTAATTGTTGCACTTCTAAACGCTATAAGTTATTTATAACATAAGCCTCTTGATAAGACAAATGTAATATTTAGTAGAATAATAGCAACAAACACTTCCGATATCATGAAGTTCTGAAAAAACACCTATGCCATCTCCTGCGCTAGATAAGAACTGGAAACAAAACTATTTTTCAAATATTGTGAAATAGTGAACCAGGCAGAGGAGATAGTATTCAGTTTACTTAATGACAGCAGTAATCAACATGTTTTAAATAAACCAACTCGCTGTTTTTCCATCCTCTTTTTTAAAGTTTGAGGCATGCATGTTTTTCAAAATTAGACAAAGTAGGTTGATAATAAAGCTTTCCCATATTTTTTATTTGTAATGTTTGTTTTCTGAGAGTAGATATTGAAAAGAACTAACATACTTCTCTTCCTGTTTAATGAAATCCAGAAAAGGCTTTCCATTTTTCCTCATAATGCATTGTATCTCATATGGTGTATTGATCTTTCATATGCTGCTGTGTCTATCATTCTCTTTGGTGACTAGGCCTAATGCAGGGTCACTGAAGATAATGTGAGTCATTTCATTGACTTCAGCGGGCATCAGATCAGGCCATATACCTCTCAAGTGTGGTTTATTTTGGCCAGATTTCTGTGATTATTTTTCAGACATTAGGTACGGCATTTTCAAAACTGAGATCCAAAGTTGTACGCATGCAAAAACTGCACGTGCATGTGAGCTCACATAAATATTCTCACAAACGCACTTTTAAACATGCTGTCAGGACTGGGACATGGGCTGCTGTGCCTAGTGGTTGGAATAGGAGTCAGTAGCCAGAAATAAAAGCCCAGGGTCAGAGCTGGAGTCAGTGGTATATTAACACCTAGGCCGACAAGGCCTAGGCCTAGGGTGGCAAATTTATAATAGCAGCCAGAGGCTGCTTCCCCTGGTGCCGGTTCGCGCCCTCCGCCCCAACTCCACCCCTTCCCCGCCCCCTCCCTTCCCCTATTGGTCCCCTTCCCCAAATCCCCGCCCTAGTCCCACCTCCTCTCCTGAGCGTGCCACATTCCCCCCTTTCCCCTCTCCTTCGTGAAGCTGTTTCGTGCACAAGCACTGGCAGGGAGCGGGGAGAAGCAGGACCCGACGGCGCGCTCGGGGAGGAGGCGGAGCGGAGGTGAGCTGGGGGGAGAGGGGGGCGGTAATTATTTCTGGGCCTAGGGGCGGCAAAATCATTAATCCACCACTGGCTGGAGTCAGAGGCTAGATGTCAGAGCTAAGGGTCAGAACTGAAGTCAGTAATGGGAGCCGAGGGTCAGAGCCAGGTTAACTGCAGTGAGGCAAGGCTGTGGCCAAGACGGGAGCTAACACAGCAGTGGGTGAATGCTTTGAGGAACCGCTGAATTGCTGCTGCTGCTGCTGGTCTTAAGAGACAGTCTCTGGACTCGTCCAACTAATCAGGCAGCATAGCCAACCAGGCAGCTCTCTACAGACCAGATGCACTTGTTAGGTTGGCTCTGCTGTAGGCACTGATTCTTGACATATGCATTTACCTGACATGTTCATGTATATGCTTATTTTTTGCAGTGAAAATCAGGATCCTAAATACATATTCATTGTTTGTTCAGAGCTGGTCTAGTTTTAATTGGGCTTTTGGGCAATATTTTTTGTTTGTCCACTCCCAGTCATAGTTAGTAGACCTCTACTGAGATGGGTAATTCCAAATAAAAAAAGAGGCTGAAACGCAGCATGATTGTGATTCAGTAGTTTAAGAGTTTTAGCTTTAACTTGAATCTTTTAAGTTGTGACCACTTAGACCTGAATTTACCGTTGCTTTACCTTGGCTTTTTATTTCATGATCTGAATTCTGTGTATGGAGTATGGGGCTGGACTGCATGTTCCACAACACCTACGGTTATTTAAACAGTCCATACTTGGTTGGTCGTCCATTCGCTTGGGACTTTTTAACATAAACATGTGTAGTGTTAATGTGTTGAGAGTTGTAGGGAGAATGTATGTCAGTCTTTCAGAAATAGTTACTTTTCAGCATGTAAACAAACAAACACACAGGACCAGGTAATAGAAATAGAGACATTTCAGTTAAGTGTACAAGACCCAAAAGACCATAATGCCTACTTAGAACACATTATTTTTATATTAAGTAAATTTATATTTAGGTATGTGTACTAGTTTTGAAAATCTGTATTTTACATTTAAGATTGTTTATAATGGTTTGGATGTAAATCTGTGCTTTGGGGCATATTTTCCCCTTACTATGTGCACATAACCCAGTTTGATGTCAGTAAGAGTTACATGTGCATACTGAGGGGTGGATATACAGTATTCATTTGTACATTTGTAAAATTTTCACCCACTGATCCACATACTTGCTTTAGCATTTCCCATGTAGCAGCAGTATTTAATTTAACTATGGACCACCATCTGCAAAGCTTTAGTACACTGTACTCCTGCTTTTGGAGAAACATGAGCCTCCTATGTCAAACTTATGCCAAGGTATCGCACTGCAATCTGACAAATAGTACAGTATATTGACAACTTATATTAGAGTTGCTGGAGCTCTGTTAAACCTGAATGGCAATGTGTGTATCATGTCTGGGAAAAGTTAATTAGGCTTGTGAGCCTCAGAAAAATCTATGGTAATTTTGAAAGTGATGGAACATGTTTCTCTACACTCATGACCAGGGCTTAGAAAAGTTCACTAACATGGAAAGTATTTGTACTGATTCAGCATTTTTTTGAAATATGGAATTAAATGTTTTGTGCAATATGGGTCCAATCCTGTTTATTCTGAGCAAATTGATAGGAGTTATGGGCTTTCAGCCCCTAAGGAGACTCAAAACATCTCCCATGATTGAGCTCAAACTATACTACACTTTTAATTCCCATATGTCACCATCTAGGACGAGAAAAAATGCTGGACCAGTGTTCTTTTGTTCTTACTGATGTTGGTAAGTTACTGACACAAGCTAAGTTGATAAAAGCAAAGGTTAATTCAGTTTCAGTGTGCCAACATTTGGGGCTTGCACTGGTTTGATTAGATCTATTTTTAAATCAATTTAGTTAAAGTTGTGCACTCTTATACTATAGATAAGGCCTTAGGAGGTGCCCAACAATTTGCTGTTTTATAGTCTAATAGAAACAAGAACAGAAGAATACAACATAAAAGTCAGTGATCAAGGTGATTACTGGCACGTTTTGAATGTTGTCCTAATTTGGACCAAGGTGTAACCTAGTTCTTCCAAGCCTGGTCACCCATAGTATGATATCCCTTCTACTCAGATTTGTTTAATGTTAAACAAACCAGGTTAGCATTTCAGGTTAAAATAAACCATAACAATAAGAAAGGCCCAAAATCCATTCTGATTTCCTCATGGCTTTCCTCTTTGGACACCAGTCAGCTCCATTGACTTTGTTTTCAGAAGTTCAAATTTTCTGCTGCCTATTTGTGATTTTTAAGGTACTTTTTGGGCTAACTCTCTCCTATAATCCCTGTGGATGAATTAAGGCTTGCAATAAATTGAATGATTTGTTTGCCTGTTCACTGGTAGAATTAAAAAAGTTATCAGGGTTCAAATTCAGAATTAGAAAATTAAACTTTTATCATCTGAGACAAATCCATTATTGTATGTATTTCATTTTGGGACATGTTAGCAAATTTCCAGAAGGGCTTGACACTTCCTGTTTTAATTGCATGCTTTTTCTCATCCTTATGCCAAAGATCAGGCGCAGATCTGTGTTGATCTTTTGGAGTTGATCTTTTGATACTGAGTGCCTTTGACTTTCGTATGTAATTGCTGCTGAGGTCCACACATGTTTTAAGTTGGCCAGTATACACCCCCTTTGAAGTAGCAAGGTGTGTTCTGACTTATGCTCTTATTTATACTTACCACATCTCGTGGTATGGATCCCTGAAAAACCATGTTACTATTGGCTCCTTGCCTGATCCTGCACACTGCATTTCCCTCCGTCACATGGGCAGATGTAGAAGATATATATAGTAAATGCTAAAATGAGCATCATGAACTTTCACAACAATTTCTGCTCTGAAGTCCATGGAGCCATTGGTGAGCAATACCTCATGGAGCCACTCCTCTGAAAAGCCACTGAACCTCACTTTTTCCACAGGGAGGGGATACCTGTAAGATCAGCAGAAGATGGAGGATATCTCCTAAACTGTGCTCATCCTGTCCTTCTAGGACTAGCCAGATTTGGCTGAAGTCTATGTTCCTTTCACCTGCCCTCTTCACCTTCAGATGGAGGAGGGAGTGGGTTTTACCCAAAGTTAGAGAGCAAGTCCTAACATCATAGTCTCCTCATCAGGCAGGGCTCTCCCTGATATTAATAAAAATTCTGTGTGTGCATCACAGGGAGAATACGGCAGAGGAGTAATTTATATTCTACAGAAATTTTACTCCTGTGCTTGTTCTACCCCTTTGTAAAATATGCACTATTTCAAATTGTTTATCTTTGCAAAACTCCCTCTGGATCTCTGTTACAAAGATGCCTTGATTATACGCTGGAATTTTCCTGGGGAAAAACTGCCCTGTTCATTATTTTATAAAATTGTCTTGTTTTACTTGATAAAGGGACTATGAAGTCTTTGAGTTAAACCTCAGCTGCCCGTACAAAGGGTACACCTGTGTTTGGGGAGTTGCTCTGCGCCAGAGATATCCATTGCCCAGCTGTTTACACAACCTGATCACAAGGTGGGAAAGGGGAGGGAAAGTTTGCTAGTGCCACTGAAAGTGCTGCATAACTCAAAGACTCCTTGGGAGATACTAAGCACACTCCTCCAAGCCCTTTGGAGGCATTACATCCTTCATGGACATAATTTCTACTCCCCCTATTCGGTGCTGCACCCCCTTCCTTTCCTCTTCCTCAAGCCACCTCTAGGACTCCACTCAGTCATGACATAGCCACTTGAGTAGTAGTACCCGTTGGCCAGTTTTTAAATCCAGTTTCCTACCTTGTAGCTCCCATTGTTGAGTCTATAGTAGATTAAATTACATTAAATGTCTTTTCCAGGATTGTATAGTTTATTTCTGTTTAAACAGAAAATGTCCAGTATGTAGTGTGCATCATTGAACCATTGAATCATAGAAATCTAGGACTGGAAGGGACCTCGATAGGTCATCTAGTCCAGTCCCCTTCACTGAGGCAGGACTAAATATTATCTAGACCAGTCTTCTCAAACTATGGGACAACTGCTCTCTGCTCTGCCTTCAGAGCTGGATGGTGGCAGATGTACCTGCATGAAGGGGCAGGGGAAAAAATGACTACAGACAAGGGGGGCCTGATTAAATAAGTTTGAGAATCACTGATCTAGAGCATCCGTGACAGGTATCTGTCTAATCTGTTATTAAGAACCTCCATGGGCGAGGATTCCACAACCTCCCTTGGTAATCCTATTCCAGTACTCAACTATCCTTATATTTAATTGTTTTTTCCAAATATCTAACCTAAATTTTCCTTGCTCCAGATTAAGCCAATCACTTCTTGTCCTACCTTCAGTGGACATGGAGAACAACTGATCACTGTCCTTTTTATAACTCTTGTTAACATATCTGAAGACTGTTATCAAGTCCCCTCTCCGTCTTCTTTTTTCAAGACTAAACATGCCCAATTTTTTTAACCTTTCCCCAGAGGTCAGGTTCCACTTGTTCAGGACCTATCAGATAACGATTCTCTTTCTTGTTCTCACTAACTGTCCCATCACCTGCTGTGCAGCAGTTTCTCAGAATCTCCCTTTTTTTGGTGTCCTGGAGATTCAGCACCTCTGGGTCTTCCCCTCATTTCAGCTGAGGGATTACTTTGGGTTCGGGACAGACTAACACGGCTGTTACTCTGAAACCTGTCGTATAGTCACTGTAACTCTTCTAACAATTTTAAGTGTAGTACATTTCATTAAATATATAGAATTGGTCTGTGGAACTAGCTGCTGTGGGATATTAATTATTGAAGTAAATAGTTTAGTACATTGAAAATAGATATTTCAGATGACTATCATATACAGTTACAATAGCTGGAGTAAAAAAAAAGCAGTGTTTGTCTATCAATTCTCATGCGTCAGGGCATAGTTTGATAAGCAGTTTGGAAGATGAAGAAACATCTGCTCACTGAACAGTGTAACATGATTACCAAAGTGCTCATTATATATTTTTGAAACTTTGACCACTGTCAGAAACAAGATACTGATCAATACAGAACTTTATTCTGTTGTGGCATGACCTTTCTTATGTTATTTAATTAAGGGAGTTGAGATGTTAGAAGCTAACTTTATGGGCTGACAACCGATATATAGTTATGCCCCGTTCCCTCTTGCCATTTTAAAGTTCTTATGAAGGATGCAAGCCAAAGATACAAAACCATGATTATTAAGGCATAAATTAAGGGACATACATTGCTATCAACCCAAGCTTCAACCCCCACTACAATGATTGTGGGAGATTTAAGCTATGCTGGCAATTTTAGCAGAAAATGTATGCAATTAGGGACTATTTCCAAGCCCAGTGAAATCAATGGGAATCTTTACATTGACTTTAGATGAGGCCCATGTAGCTGGATTGTGCAGTCAGGTGTAACTCCCACTGAAGCAGGTGGGAGTGTTCATGTGTATCGGAGGGCAGAATTGGGTGCAACTTGATCCTTTTTCCTATTTCTCAGGAACCTCACTCCGTTTTTTCCCTTCTGCCCACTGGGATAATTTCTGTGAAGGGCCTCAAATGTAGGTATAAATCTACCTGCAGAATCTGGCCAAACTATTATTTAAGAGTCCTTCTCTTTAAAATACTGGGCTGCTGTAGACCTTAGACCACTATGGTACTTTACAGCCAAACTATACTGTATTACATTTCTGTACATCTGAATAACTCCATAGAGTTTCTCCAGATTTATAATGCTATAGTTGAGATCAGACTCTTGCCCTGTTTATGCTAAATTCTGAGATTAATTTTAGTTAAATCTCACTATTTTTTCCCATCTGCTTCTTTTATTGAAGTGCCTTTCATCTCCTTTTTAGGATTCCCCTTTCTTTATTCTGGGCCATGTCATGCGATTTCAAAACAGAATATAACGCCTACTGACTTGGGAGTTCCATGCACCTAATGAACACACAGTAGTTCAGGTGTGTATGAGTTAAATAGGTAGAATACCTATTTCACATAGTTTCAAGCACAAATTCAGGATGTGAGTCTCTTGACAATTACATAGTGCTGTCTGAAAATAATAGTTTGTTTATTACTTGACAGTAGAGGTTAGTATGGTAAATGATAATCCTTATTGAACTGTATTTTGCTAAAAAGAGATATTAAAGATAGAACAGGTGAAGCTCTGGCCCCATTGACGTCAATGGTAAAACTCCAGTTGACACATTAGGGCCAGGAATTCACCAAAAGTATCCAACTTTTAAAAACGTATTCAAAATATCACGACACTAACCGCTATGAACTAATAATTCGCCAAATATGTTTTTTAAAAAGCCTTTTGGGAATATGTATACATTTTTGAGTGAGATGTATTAGAATGTGGTCTTACATATTACTTTCTGCTCTGGATTAATCATCAGAGAGAAGCAATGGAAGCTCCATTCATTGAGGCTTTGAAAATTGGACTGGACAAAGCACTAGATAATACATGTAGGAAATAAAGTGGGGGCATACATTTACATGACTTAATAGGTGTTTTCTAGGCCTAGTTTCTCTGTTTGTGTGAATTCAGGAGTTTATTTAATCTGAAAAAACACATTTTATTAATTGACACATGGTAGGGTTTTTGGTTTTAGATAGTAATTCCAAGCTCTAATAATAAAAATATAGCAATAGGGATATATTACTGACCACCTGCCCAGCATGGTGATCATGACTGTGAAATGCTCAGGGAGATTAGAGAGGCTATTAAAATAAAAAAACCTCAATAATAATGGGGGATTTTAACTATCCCCATGTCTGGGGATATGGATACTGACTGGGTACATGTCACCTCAGGACGGGATGCAGAGAGATAAAGTTTCTTGAGACCTTAAATGACTGCTTCTTGGAGCATCTAGTACTGGAACCCACAAGAGGAGAGGCAATTCTTGATTTAGTCCAAGTGGAGCACAGGATCTTGTCCAAGAGGTGAATATAGCTGGACCGCTTGGTAATAGTGATCATAATATTATTAAATTTAACATCCCTGTCATGGAGAAACCACCAGAGCAGCCCAACCTGGTAGCATTTAATTTCAGAAAGGGGAACTACACAAAAATGAGGAAGGTAGTGGAACAGAAATTAAAAGGTACAGTGTAAAAAGTGAAATCCCTTCAAGCTGCATGGAAACTTTTTAAAGACACCGTAATAGAGGCTCAACTTAAATGTATACCCCCAATTGAAAAACATAGTAAGAGAACCAAAAAGGTGCTACAGTGGCCAAACAACAAAGTAAAAGAACAAAGTAAAAGAAGCAGTGAGAGGCAAAAAGGCATCCTTTAAAAAGTGGAAGTTAAATCCTAGTGAGGAAAATAGAAAGGAGCATAAACTCTGTCAAATGAAGTGTAAAAATATAATTAGGAAGGCCAAAAAAGAATTTGAAGAACAGCTAGCCAAAATCTCAAAAAGTATTAGCAAAAAAAAAGTAAGTACATCAGAAGCAGGAAGCTTGCTAAACAGCCAGTGGGGCCACTGGACAATTTAGATGCAAAGGGAGCACTCAAGGACGATAACGGCCATTGGGGAGAAACTAAATGAATTCTTTGCATTGGTCTTCATGGCTAAGGATGTGAGGGAGATTCCCAAACCTGAGTCATTCTTTTTAGGTGACAGATCTGAGGAACTGTCCCAGACTGAGGTATCATTAGAGGAGGTTTTGGAACAAATTGATAAACTACACAGTAATAAGTCACCAGGACCAGATGGTATTCACCCAAGAATTCTGAAGGAACTCAAATATGAAACTGCAGAACTACTAACCGCAGTCTGTAACCCATCATTTAAATCAGCTTCTGTACCAAATGACTGGAGGATAGCTAATGTGATGCCAATTTTTTAAAAGGGCTCCATAGGTGACCCCAGCAATTACAGGCGGTAAACCTGACTTCAGTACCGGGCAAACTGGTTGAAACTATAGTAAAGAACAAAATTGTCAGACACATAGATTAACATAATTTGTTGGGGAATAGTCAACATGGTTGTGTAAAGGGAAATCATGCCTCACCAATCTACTAGAATTATTTGAGGGGGTCAACACGCATGAGGATAAGGGGGACCAGTAGATATAGTGTACTTAGATTTTCAGAAAGCCTTTGACAAAGTCCCTCAAAGGCTCTTAAGAAAAGTAAGCTGTCATGGGATAAGAGGGAAGGTCCTATCATGGATTAGTAACTAGTTAAAACATAGAAAACAAAGGGTAGGAATAAATGGATAGTTTTCAAAATGGAGAGAGGTAAATAATGGTGTCCTCCAGGGGTCTGTACTGGGACAAATAGTATTATAAATGATCTGGAAATAGGGGTGAATAGTGAGGTGGCAAAATCTGCAGATGATACAAAACTACTCAAGATAGTTAAGTCCCAGGCAGACTACGAAGAGCTACAAAAGGATCTCTCAAAACTAGGTGACAGCACAACAAAATGGCAGATGAAATTCAGTGTTGATAAATACAAAGTAATGCACATTGGAAAACATAATTCTAACTATACATATAAAAATGATGGGGTCTAAATTGGCTGGTACCACTCAAGAAAGAGATCTTGGAGTCATTGTGGCTAGTTCTCTGAAAACATCCACTCAATGTGCAGCGGCAGTCAAAAAAATAAACAGAATGTTGGACATCATTAAGAAAGGGATAGAGAATAAGACAGAAAATATCATGTTGTCTCTCTGTAAATCCATGGTACGCCCACATTTTGAATACTGCATGCAGATGTGGTTGTCCCATCTCAAAAAAGATATATTGGAACTGGAAAGGGTTCAGAAAATGGCAACAAAAATGATTAGGGGCATAGAACAGCTTCTATATGAGGAGAGATTAATACGACTGGTACCTTTCACCTTAGAAAAGAGATGATGAAGAGGGGATATGATAGAGGTCTATACAATCATGACTGGTATGGAGAAAATAAATAAGGAAATGTTATTTACCCCTTCTCAGAATACAAGAACTAGGTGTCACCAAATGAAATGAATAGGCAGCAGGTTTAAAACAAACAAAAGGAAGTATTTCTTCACGCAATGCACAGTCAACCTGTGGAACTCTTTTCCAGAGGATGTTGTGAAGGTCCAGACTATAACAGGGTTCAAAAAAGAACTAGATAAATTCATGGAGGATAGGTCCATCAATGGCTATTAGCCAGGATGGGCAGGGATGGTGTCCCTAGCCTCTCTTTGCCAGAAGCTGGGAATGAGTGACAGGAAGTGGATTACTTGAGGATTACCTGTTCTGTGTATTCCCTTTGGGGCACCTGGCACTGGCCCCTGTCAGAAGTCAGGATACTGGGCTAGATGGACCTTTGGTCTGACCCAGTATGACCGATCTTATGTAAGTTCCGGCCAGGAGCAAATTTTTGAGGCTAGGTTATAAAAAGAAATGCTGACCAAATCTAGGATATAACAATAGTGCAAATATGTCTTTGTAATAAAACTCTGTTCAGGAATCCTGCAGTTTGACTTGCTGTAAACCAGCCTTTACTTGATAGCTGAAGAGTGACAAGAAAGCAAATTTTAAATTACAAACCATGTCATGGAATCATCTAATTCCCAGCCTATCTGATCCATCTGCTCTTGAACATTCTGTCTCCAATCTTTTCATGAATGTTACCAGTACTTTTCTTTTTCAAACAAAGAAAAACAAAATATCACAATATTTTAGTAACATTTCCTCTTGGCAATAGTAAATCTTATGGAAATCTTGCATTTACCAGTAGTTATCATAGATACATAAATGTCAAGACCAGAAGTGACCATTAATGGTCATTAAGTCTGACCTGCTGCATAACACAGGTCATAGATGCTCACCCAGTAATTTCCTCATCAAACCTATGATTTCTGCTTGAGCGATAGCATTTTTTTCAAATCCTGTGGTGATTTAAGGATGTCAAGTGATGGAGAATCCACCACATCCCTTGATAAATTGTTCCAAGGGTTAATTACCCTCATTGTTAAAAATATGCACCTAGTTTCCAGTTTTAATTTGTCTAGGTTCAGCATCCAGGCATGCTGTCATTAAGCCTTTCTCTGCTATATTTAGGAGTCCTCTACTATCAGAAATCACTTCCCCACGCAGATCAGGCCACTTTTTTTTTTTTTTACTTCTTTTGGATAAGCTAAATAGACTGAGTTTCTTACTGTAAGGTATGTTTTCCAGACCCTTAATCATCAATCATAGCTCTATTCTGAACCTTTCCCAATTTTGCAACATCCTGTTTGAAGTGTGGACACCAAAACTGGTCATGGAATTCAAATAAGTGTCTCTCTAATGCCATATACAGAGGTATTATACCTCTTCCATTGGGTGTTCATGTTCAGTTGGTTATCTAAGTCCTTTTCACTTTTCCTTGTGACTTCAGCCCAGGATACCATCTTCTAAGTATGACCTACATTCTTTGCTCCTAGATGTTGGTCCTTGAAACTGACATGTTCAAACGAGCCAATTTTAGCAAAATGATCCATATCAGTCTGTATAACTGAGCTATCCATAGCATTATTTATCTTTCCACCAATTTTTGTCATCTGCAGATTTCACCAGCAATTACTTTATTTTTTCTGTGAATAGCATTGGGCCAAGAACAGATTCCTGTGTGATCCCAATAGAAACAACCCCATAGGATCATGATTTTCCATTTACAGTTTCTTGCATTACATTATTTTTAAAGATCTATCCATTAACCAGTATGGGATGTACTGATTGTGTACGGTGCTCATTTTATTGTCAGAATGTGGTACAAGACATATTCTTTACAGAATGTCCACATAGCCACCTTCATCAACCAAACTTGTAATCTCATCAAAACTATATTAAATTTGTTTGACAAAACCTATTTTCCATAAAATTGTGTTGGCAATTGGCATAGTTATGCTACCATCCTTTAAGTTTTTACTAATTGCATCATATCAACCTGTTCACGATTTTGGCCAGGATCGATGTCAGCCTAACTGGCCTTTAGTTATGCAAGTCACACATTTACCTTTTAAAAATTGTTACAAAATTTACTTTTCCCCAGTGCTCTGGAAACACCCAGTGTTCTAGGATTTGTTATAAATCAACATTAATCATTCAAAGAGCTCCTTGGCCAATTCTCCTAATATTATTGGGTGCAAGTTATCCACTAGTACTGATTTTAAAATGTTTAATTTTAAAAGTTGTGTTTTATAATCTCCCTAGTTCCTGATAAGAAAATACTTTCTATTCTGTCACTTTAAAATATGACTACATCATCCTGCTTCTTGACAAATACAGAACAGAAATAATTATTGAATATTTCTGTCTTTTCTGCATCATGATTGATAATTTTACCATCCTTTTTGAATATCAGATGGATTTCATTTGTTCCTGATATAGTTAAAGAGTTCCATCTTATTAGCCTTAATCCTGCTAGCTGCAGATTTTCCATTGGTATGTGTAAATTCCCTTATCAATAGTCGTAATTTCCAATCCCTGATCTGTACTCGTTATAAACTTCTATGTTTTTCTATGATTTATATATTTAATTATTACTTTCTACTTTCACTTCCCCTCTTAACCAAGATATTTTTTAAACCAAAGAAGCCCTCTCACGTGATTGTGGAATTGTGTGTGGATGGGATGGGGGGGAGTGCTTGTTTGTTTTGAGGGGGTCATCTAATAAATTATTCTTAAACAACTCCCAACCTTCATTCACAGTTTTGTATTTAAATGTTTCCTCCCACTCAGTTTTGCTCATGATTTTTTTCAGCTTTCGGAAATTGGCCCTTTTAAAGCACCATATATATATATATATATATATATATATATATATATATATATATATATAGTTGGTTGGGACTACATTCTGTTTGCACATAAATGAAATTAGGTAATAATGACTTGCATCTAGGTGACCAACAATTTTCAATTCAATTTCTCTAAGTTGGTTCCAGTTCGTTTTGTTTTGGAAAGTCGTCATCTATAATTTTTAGAAACACCAAGGTTATTTTATTGATAGAAATCCCTGGTGGTAATGCAATTTTCCTTTCTGCACATAAGAGATACATGTTTAAGGAGCTGTTCATCCTGTATCCTTGTTGATTTGGTTGTCTATAACAGATACCCACCAGTACCTTATCTTGTGATTTCTCAGAAAGAACATTGATCCATAAGCATTCTAGATCGTGTCTTCTGAAAACAGGTAGTGGTGTCTTTGACGTAGTGTGCTACCTGCATCCACTTCTGCCTATTCCCTGAATACGGTGTATCCAGTGATTTTAACATTCCATGCAGCTAACCAGGTTTCAGCAATACCAGTTATAGTCAATTTCTTTTTGTAAATGAGCATTTCTTGTTAATGACACTAAACTGGGAGGAGTGGTAGATACGCTGGAGGGTAGGGATAGGATACAGAGGGCCCTAGACAAATTAGAGGATTGGGCCAAAAGAAATCTGATGAGGTTCAACAAGGACAAATGCAGAGTCCTGCACTTAGGACGGAAGAATCCAATGTACCGCTACAGACTAGGGACCGAATGGCTCGGCAGCAGTTCTGCAGAAAAGGACCTAGGGGTTACAGTGGACGAGAAGCTGGATATGAGTCAACAGTGTGCTCTTGTTGCCAAGAAGGCCAATGGCATTTTGGGATATATAAGTAGGGCATTGCCAGCAGATCGAGGGACGTGATCGTTCCCCTCTATTCGACATTGTGAGGCCTCATCTGGAGTACTGTGTCCAGTTTTGGGCCACACACTACAAGAAGGATGTGGAAAAATTGGAAAGAGTCCAGCGGAGGGCAACAAAAATGATATGGGGACTGGAACACATGACTTATGAGGCGAGGCTGAGGGAACTGGGATTGTTTAGTCTGCGGAAGAGAAGAATGAGGGGGGATTTGATAGCTGCTTTCAACTACCTGAAAGGGGGTTCCAAAGAGGATGGATCTAGACTGTTCTCAGTGGTAGCTGATCACAGAACAAGGAGTAATGGTCTCAAGTTGCAGTGGGGGTGGTTTAGGTTGGATACTAGGAAAAACTTTTTCACTAGGAGGGTGGTGAAACACTGGAATGCGTTACCTAGGGAGTGGTGGAATCTCCTTCCTTAGATATTCTTAAGGTCAGGCTTGATGATTTAGTTGGGGATTGGTTCTGCTTTGAGCAGGGGGTTGGACTAGATAACCTCCTGAGGTCCCTTCCAACCCTGATATTCTATGATTCTATTTCCAATTTCTCGTGTTTATTTCTCATGCTTCTAACATTGGTAAATAGGGAGTAGAAGAATTTCTTCTTACATCCTTGATGGCTTGGTTATTTACATTCAAGCTACCTTGATTCTATGTTTGAGCACATGTATTGTACTTGACCTCTTATTATCTTCCTCCCTAGATGCTAGTTTAAAGTCCTCCCGATTAAAGCTGGTCAGGAATTTTTAAACTATTTTTTAAACTATTAAACTATTTTTTGTCAGAAAATACAACGTTGATAATGACAAGGAGACTCCAGAATACCCAATTGCCTTATGAGTACAGCTCTGAACTGGATGAAGGAGTCCCACGTCCAAGTCCCTATTCTGCCTGATTTGAACCAGGGGCTTGAATATAGGTCTCTGTAATGGGGTGAGACTCACCACTCTGGCACCTCCTGTGGGTTGTCTTGGGATTTAGCTCTGCATGGTAGTGCACCCTCCTTGGGTAGTGCCTCACCACCATCACTCCTGCTCTAGGACACACATCTCTCCAAGGACCGTGGTGTCCTCTTCAGCGACACAGCCCTCTGGCTATGCCAGGGGCAGTGCTCCACTTTCGGGGGACCTGCAGTCCGCTCTTCAGCCACTTTGCTTAGTCGGTGGCTACTGCAGCAAATTGTCTGGCCACTTACCTTTTGGCCCCACCATCCTTTTTATCCTTGCCTCAGGGCCTCAGCCTGCAAATCGCAGCAGCAAGCCAGGAGCTGTCTCCCGCTCACCCGGTTCTGGCTAGCAGTACTGTTCTGTACAGGGTGCTGGCAGTTCTCTTAGCCCTCCAGAGGCACAGTCCTTCCTCCCTGGGCTCCCAGCAGAGAACTGCCTTCCTCTGCCCTGCAACTCCTTTTTTTTTTGGTATGGGCCTGCTTTGCTCTGATTGGCTGCTCCCTTCAGCCCTTCTCTGATTGGCTGCTTCCAGTGTAGCCTCCTTAGGGCTGCTTTTATCCCCTTTTCTGCCAGTGAGGGGCAACCTAATCACTAGGCTATTTGGCTATGCTGATAAAAACTTTGAAAGACTATGGGGTTCATCCCAGTTCAAAATGGGAAAAATTTTGAAATCTCAAAACTTTTCATAGGACTGGAAAACCATTTCCCACCCAGCTTTACTCCTGACTGTTCTAGTTAATCTGTCATCCAAGCCATACATCCTCCTTTCTCCAGAGAAGGTGGCCCAATGTTCCATGAAAATGTAAGTACATGTCATGGAATGTAACTGTTGTGTAGAAAGTAGGGCTCCTGAGATGAACTCCTTCCTATTCATTAAGGCCAACATTCTTTCCTTTTGTCTCTAACAAAACCTGAGGAAATGGACATTGCTTAGGGATTCTCCAAGAAGCATTGAATTCTGCCCCCAAAGTCATAGATGGCTAGGAAGGCAGGTACATTACTTCTGTGACTGCTCACTTGCTGTAACAGCATCTACAGCTGTTACATACCCCTACATAGGACAGTTGAACATGGTTGTGTGGGCACTCTATCACTCAGTCTGCCTCCTCCCCCTCCACCAGTTCCTGTGTCATCAGGTTCCTGCACTGGGGTGGGATCACAATTTGGTCCTTTAAGCAAAATCTTCCTTTCTGGAGAACTGTGGATGCATGCATAAGTACATTGGCTCTCATTTCAAGTCCTCTTTGGACCTGAGTATTGTGGATCTCACCTATGGACAAATTTGTGGTCCTCCTCTTCAGCTATCAGTGTGGTTAGATATACATGAAGCTGTATCTGGGGTTAGAGATACACATGGATTTCTTGAATCAAGATCGCTAATTTGGTTGGCAAACATGGGCAAACCAACCTCTTCCTTGTCCTGCACCTGAATTTACACAGAATATCATCTTAACTGGGATTACCACTATATGAAGCACATTTATGTCTGTATTATCAGGCTAAGATCGTAACAGCTAATTCAGCAGACTATTCCATGGTTGATTATGCCAGATAATGTTTTCCAAACATTACCACACACAGGCTGCTAGTCAGGTAACTCCACGTCTAGGCCTTTGCAGTATGTTGCTTTCTTGTCAGTAAAGTGAAAAGAATGTGGCACATGTGATGGATATGCCAAACAGGCTGTTCCATGCTAGGCATGGAAAAGGTGGTAGCTAGGTTACACGGAACAGTCACAAACACGGCTGTTTTCACTTCAGTGATAGGCATGCCACGTTTATCAAAAATGTGGCCAGAAACCATCCTGTCAAGGCTGGACTTAGAATTTAAGTGAGTTTTCTCCCAAAGGTTTTAGCAACATAGCTGATGACCTCTTTAACTCATCATGCAGGGCCAGAAGCTGGGGAGGGATTGTGTCACCAAATCAATACATGAATGACACACACACAGTTCTGATGTCTCCCATATGAAATGGAGTTCAGCTCCCTTTGTAGCACTATTTTGCCTTTCCCAGGACCTCACAGAGCCTGATGGGGGACTGGAGGGCTAGGGTAAATGCACATTGTCTCTCTCTAGCCCTACAGAGATTCCAAAGTTTAGGGCTGAATTCCTAATTCTGACACTTTGCTGCAGAATAAGTACCTAAATTTAAAGAGTCTTTCCTAGGAGAAGGTATTGAACCACACTGCCTGGGACCAGAGGAGCCAACCAGGTGAGGTACAGAGCCTCTGTGAGGATGTCACTTCCCTTCCACAGATCCCAGTTTCTGGGGGTGCTCCAGATCCTAGTCAGTGCAGGAGCAGCCCCCTCCCTGCAGGTAAAATGGTTGAAAGGATCCTCACTGAGTTTTCCTGCCCCTGAGTTACTTCCTGTGGGTTTTACCACAGGAGGGGGAGACCTAGCCAATTGTCATGTGCTGATTGGCCTCATCTCAGCCAGAGGCTCAAGCCTATAGAGGCAGAAACAGCCAAAGCAGGGACTGCTGCACTGGCAGGCAGGAGGAGGGAAATGGGGTCCAACTGGACCTACTCTCTCATGCGGCCCTTCTGGACTCACAACTGTGCAGTGGTGACTCCCCCAACTCTAGGGACATTGGGACCCAGGTGATGTCTCCCCTGCCCCTGCCATGTGGGCTTGGGAGACAGCTGCAAAAAGGAGCCAGCCAGAGATTTCATCTGGTAGGGACAGAAGCAGCCAAAGTAGGGGTCTTTAGGTCCTTTGGAGAACTTTCTACAGTTTTGACAGGACTTCCTTTGCCCTGTGCTGGTTGGCTTTTTGATCTAACCCTCTCCCTTCCCGATCCCTCACAGTCTCTTCTTCCTCTCCCCTTTCCTGTCCCCTCCCCCACATCCTTTACATTCAGTGTCCTCTCTCCCTTTCCATTAAGATTATCCTTTCCTAACTAATTCGTCCCCCCGAAAAAATTGTGGAACTACCATCACATTGTTCATTCTGCTTTTGTATTTAGTTTGTAAGCTCTTCATAGTGGCGACTGACTTTTTGTTCTGTGTTTGTACAGTGCCTAGCACAATGGACTCCTAGGTGGTGTGGGAATACAAATAAATAACAATAATCTGCTACAACAATTAGTGGAGTTGGGTGTAAAGGATTAATTGCAAGTTGTATGAGTCTGTGTTTCTGAGGTTTTCGCATTTAAAGGTATTCTTTACTCATATCTGAGCCATTGTGAAAAGATTGTGGGTACAAATCCCTGTGCTTTTGCGTAAGACAGTTGAGACCAGCAATCTCAGCTGTCAATCCAAATATTACCATCAACTGACAACCAATTTTGTATGTGGTCTTTGGAAAACAAACCCCATAGGGGTTGTCTGCATCCACTTTGGTGCTCCTGATTTCTAAGCTTTGCTTTGTGACCTTTACAATAGCACTCCTATATGTGTGGACCTACCTGGGTCTCAGTACCCAGTGTCTCTACATCTCAGGTGGCTGCTGCACCAGACTTTGCACCTAAGGGATGGAATATATTTTTCCTGTTATGGCCTTTGTTTCAACAAATTCCAGTAAGATCTGTATTTGTGACCAAGAGGATTAAATCGACTCTTAGACTGGACTGAGTGCCCTTTTGAAGACCCGTTGGGACCAATGCAGATGTATTGGATCAGATGCTATTTGGAGCATGGAGGGATTAGGAGAAGCCACACAAGCATATTGAAACTTTTATAGGTCACTGTTTATGCTTGCAGCTAAGATCTGATGGGAAACCCTTTATCTGACCAGTAAAGACATAAGAGTGCCAGAATATTTACTATCGCATAATTCGTCACCCCAGATGGGAGTCCTGTTTATAAAATGAAGAGGCAGATATAGCCACATTCAGTAATTAAGCACTTTATTTAGACTTGATAGTATTTACCTAATCAATGGGATACATCAAGAAAAGACCAAAATCCATATTAAATAGTTGTTTGCGATGTTGTAGATGTGTTGGTCCCAGGTTATAAGAGAGACATGGTGGTGAGGTATTATCTTTCATTGAACCAGCTTCTGTTGGTGGAAGATACAATCTTTTGAGCTTCACAGACCTGAAGAACTCTGTGTAGTTCAAAAGCTTGTATCTTCCACCAACATAAATTGGTCCAATGAAAGGTATTACCTTACTTACATTGTCCCTCTCATATTAAATAGTACCATGCAGACCTATGTACCCCAATCATGTCTCTTTGTTCCCATCTCATTCTCTTTTCCTTTCTCTTATTCCCTGACTATTTATCCACTCTAAAGCCACCTGTAATAAGGCAACCTATGAAATGGGGCTACTTGACCTTAGTTTCAAACTATATAGAAATGTATTATACCCTTGTTGCAAAAAATATATCCAAGTAACCTGGGTTTCCGGTCAAGAAAATCCTTTCAAAAATAGAGGACATTTATGGCTTTTACAGTTTTACAAAATCTATTATGAAAGAGGGCATGCAAGCAGACTGATTAAAGCAAAAATCACCATGCAATTTCTGTTTTTAAACAAATATAGGGATCCTAAAAATCCTTTCTGAAGTACAATTTCCCTTACAGGATAAAATGGAATTAAAATATTGCCAATAAATTGTGTGAGAGACTGTATCAGTCTGTGCATTGATAGTCTGTGCATGCAGGATAAGAACATTGACTGCCTGCTAATCTATTCCCAGATGGAGGTGGATGCAGACGAGAAGCGCCATCGCACACGCTCCAAAGGTGTTCGAGGTACGTCTCTTGCTTCAGTAAATCACTCAAGGCCCCCATTCAGGGTGACCTTCATCCTCCAGAATCTCTTTGCACGATTCATTCTGACCCTTGCTTTTATACAATCTTTTTGGTAATTTTCTGTAGAAGGAGGGTACTTGTAATAGATGATAAATTTTTATATATTTTCCATCTCTCTGCAGTTCCCGTGGAACCAGCCATACAAGAGCTGTTCAGGTTAGTGCTCTGAGTGTAAAATGTATCCCCATTAGCAATTTAGAAAATTCATGCCTTTTAATGGGTATAATGCACTTTCAAGTTCATTGGTGGTTTGCTCATGCCCTGCTGCACTGATGAAATTAATTCCCCTGAGACTTGCTAATAAAAAGCATCCCCTCTTTTTTTCCCTTCAGTTATTTGATTTCTCTCTTTCTGTCTTTGTTGCCCTCCATCTCTGTAATATCTACTGCCTGCTTTTAGTATCATCTTCCTGCAGCATACCGGCACCTATATAATTAATTCTTTCCTTTTTGCAGCTGTCCTACTCCTGGTTGTGATGGCAGTGGTCATGTTAGTGGCAAATATGCAAGACACAGAAGGTAATATCTGTAATTTTTTGTATATAGTGAAGAGATTTGATAAGCAAGTTATCTGACTTGACCTTGCTAACGACCCAATCAATGATAAAAAATAGGGATTGGATATTCTAGAAGCCATTCAGTTTCATACATTTTTTCTTTTCTCTTTCTTTTTTTCCAACTACTTTCTATCGTTTATATATATCATTTATTAGGATGCTCAAAATATTTAAAAATGTGATCACATTTAAGCACAATGTAAATTAAAAACTAAAACTATCCAAATGAGGACATGTCCCAAACTCTCTTAGCAAACTTACCACAATTCTATATGCATCCTAATCACATAGGTGGTAATCTTGAATGTCTTGCAAAATCTATCACATTGTTTTGCTGAGAACACTTGTTTCTGCTTCCCATCTTCTCTCAGTGTTTGTATGCAGTTCTGTAGTTCATGTGTGGCAAATTAAAATTTGACCTTATTGACATTTTGGTGCCAGCGTGACTTCTATCATTTAATGTAGTTCATAACTGGAACGAAAGCATAAGCTTTTGAGTACAGAGAGTTCAATGATGAGGTTAGATTCAAAGGGCAAAGTCTAGGACAGATCCATGATAATGAGACTTTGAAATTCAGATGATTATACTCTAGTCGTAAATACTGTTACTTCAGCTCCTAAACTATGAGTAGAGAGATCTCCAGAAGGAGAATGTGTTTAGCTATTAATTGCTAATAATACATCAAGGCAGGATTGCATTATGTATACTTATGTCTGAAAGTCGTCTAGAATATAACCTTTACATTTCTATGTTTGCAGTGTAAATGTTCAAAATAGCATGTGGAACATGCAGATAAACAACTTTGGTTGCTTCTGCAGTTTGTTCAAGCATTTCTTGTACAATATTGTGAAAATTTACCCGTTAGTACATAAGCTTTTGAATTTTTCTTATATACGGAGTACATTTTATTTAACTTGTTTCATATGACAACCAATGTAGAAGACAAAATGGCTGACATTTTGGCCCTCTTTCTATTGAACTGGAACAAGTTATTTAATCTAGCATGAAATTGTTCTAAACTTTTGTATTTTTTCATTATTGATTTTTGTAAATAGTACTGTTGTCAGATTATAACGAAACTATTGCTATTTAAAAAATAAACATTTCATGCGAAATTCAGTGGCCATTTTGTAATAAATTACATGTATTCACTAGGGATTAAACTAAAATAACGAATTCACTTTTTGAACCACAGGTATAAGGTAGATGTATAAATCTACTCTACTATCTGAGTTTCTTTTCAAAGACATATAAGTCCACAGTTAAGTCCACACAAATATTTTTTTAAAAATTAAATTATAAAAGTGATAAACATGTAAAAATTCTTTTGAATGCTGTTTTAAAGGAAAAGTTAACCATTTTGGTTTCTTTATTAGCATATTCAAATTTCTTGCTCTAATCATGTTGTTGTCCATAAAAGTAAAGGTGGCTTCATTTTTGTATTTCTATCAGAGATATGAATAATTTAGCAGAAATATTAAAAATCACATTCCTTAAGACTATTTAGGACTTCCAGTTTCAAAACGTATCATTCTTTTGTTCATTTTCTTCATATAAATACAAGTCTCATCAGCAATTAATGAATGGCACCAACCCCCTTTTTTTTCTTCTTCAGAAATTCCATGAATAGTCAACAGTTAAATGATAAAGTTATAATGTCCTCCACAGGAAATAAACGATACAAAAATTAACTGAGTGCACTTCTTTGCATTTCATGCGATTTGGATTCAGTTTTCCAAAAACATGTTTCCTGAAATCAAACTAAGGAAACAATTTCCAAATGACATTTTGTTTGAACAGAACAGTCACAGCAGTCTCTTCTGAATTGCTGTACCTCTGTGTGCGCGTGTGTGTGTTTGTGTGTGGTGTGTGTACGTACACTATGATCCTTTTTCAGATGGGAAGCACAGGGAATAGCTGTAAAGTTGGACAAGATTAGGTGCAGTTTAGAAATATTAATTCTGGATTTTGCTTCCTTGACATGATTCTGGTGTGTCAATATAAGAACAGACTGAATCTCAGAGTTGCTAATTAAATGAATTTTTTGTGGAGGACTCACAAAGCAGAAAAATTGGAAACATATCAAAACCTCTTTTTTCTGCTTGCTAAAGAATGTCTCTTCTTTTTTAACACCGTGACTGTCAATCCACTACTCAGATTATATTCAACTAGCAGATCTCCTATTAATTTGATTAGGAACCATTTTTTGTTGGGGTTCACTACATGATTTCTGGTTCAGAAAAGATTGGTTTTCAATTATTGTATCAAATCTTATTAATAAATAATTTAAAATAATTTTGAAAATATTTTTCTTGTTTCAAACTCCCCCACCCCCCCTCCACACACACACCTAATCTTGGTTGTTATCAGGGACAGGGGGATAAAATAAACATTTTATGTAAAAGAAAATTAAAAGTCTAAAAATTCCAGATGTGTGTTCAAGACGTTTATATATCTCCAGTGAAACATAACTCAATTTCATTTAGCCTCACAGAACAGAGTTTAATAAGGTTATGACCTTTTTATTCACAATAACAGACCAGCTCTTTATTATGAATGAAAGGTGTTTGCTTCCGCTTGGAAATTGTTTAGCAGTTCTCCAGAATTTTGTATTTTTTTTTTTCTTCCTGGGATCTCTTGAGTTCTTTGGGATTTGTGACCTTTTTTCTTAACAAACACACTATGACATAATTTTATCCAGTTTCACATGGTGTCTATCACTCTGATATATTTAATTTAAACTCACAAAGTAAATACATACAAATGTAAGACAAATCTTTGGGCTGACACGTCATTATTTTGGTGGGAACATAGCAGGTGGTAAGGAAAGCAATGTTTATAGCTTTAGCTTTTCTGGGTTTAAATCCCTCAAGATGTCTTATATCCCTGATTTTCTTTTAATAATAATAATAAAAAAAACCCCAATCTCTATAAATATAGGCTCCTATCCTGCAATTGTGTCATCACTGGTGGATCCTTATATCTGTGTGAGTGAATGGGGCATGGTTCAGTCACAGGGATTCCCCTGCCTGAATCAAATTGGGGCCAATTTTGACATTGACCGAACAAATGGTAGCAGTTGATTGTGCTAATTCATGCAAATATGTCCGTTTTTTGCTTCACTGGGCCAAATTCTGCTCTGAAATTACACACATGCAGCAGGACTCACTGCAAAGAAGTTGTACGTATGTAACTTAGAGCAGAATTTACCCATATTGTTATTATTTATATAATAGGAGCAGCTAGAAACCCCAACCAAGACTTGGGCCCCATTGTGACAGGGAATACAATGTAATAAGAAAAGGAGTACTTGTGGCACCTTAGAGACTAACCAAGTTATTTGAGCATGAGCTTTCGTGAGCTACAGCTCACTTCATCGGATGCATACCGTGGAAACTGCAGCAGACTTTATATACACACAGAGAATATGAAACAATACCTCCTCCCACCCCACTGTCCTGCTGGTAATAGCTTATCTAAAGTGATCATCAGGTTGGGCCATTTCCAGCACAAATCCAGGTTTTCTCACCCTCCACCCCCCCACACAAATTCACTCTCCTGCTGGTGATAGCCCATCCAAAGTGACAACTCTTTACACAATGTGCATGATAATCAAGTTGGGCCATTTCCTGCACAAATCCAGGTTCTCTCACCCCCTCACCCCCCTCCCAAAAACCACACACACAAACTCACTATCCTGCTGGTAATAGCTCATCCAAACTGAACACTCTCCAAGTTTCAATCCAAGTTAAACCAGAACATCTGGGGGGGGGGGGTAGGAAAAAACAAGGGGAAATAGGCTACCTTGCATAGTATCCTATTTGCAAATGAATTCCAATTCAGCAGTTTCTCGCTGGAGTCTGGATTTGAAGTTTTTTTGTTTTAAGATAGCGACCTTCATGTCTGTGATTGCGTGACCAGAGAGATTGAAGTGTTCTCCGACTGGTTTATGAATGTTATAATTCTTGACATCTGATTTGTGTCCATTTATTCTTTTACGTAGAGACTGTCCAGTTTGACCAATGTAAATGGCAGAGGGGCATTGCTGGCACATGATGGCATATATCACATTGGTGGATGTGCAGGTGAACGAGCCTCTAATAGTGTGGCTGATGTTATTAGGCCCTGTGATGGTGTCCCCTGAATAGATATGTGGGCACAGTTGGCAACGGGCTTTGTTGCAAGGATAAGTTCCTGGGTTAGTGGTTCTGTTGTGTGGTATGTGGTTGTTGGTGAGTATTTGCTTCAGGTTGCGGAGCTGTCTGTAGGCAAGGACTGGCCTGTCTCCCAAGATTTGTGACACTAGCCGTCACCTTCAGCCCCCAACTAAAACCCCTCCAACGCATTATTAAGGATCTACAACCTATCCTAAAGGATGACCCAACACTCTCACAAATCTTGGGAGACAGGCCAGTCCTTGCCTACAGACAGCTCCGCAACCTGAAGCAAATACTCACCAACAACCACATACCACACAACAGAACCACTAACCCAGGAACTTATCCTTGCAACAAAGCCCGTTGCCAACTGTGCCCACATATCTATTCAGGGGACACCATCACAGGGCCTAATAACATCAGCCACACTATCAGAGGCTCGTTCACCTGCACATCCACCAATGTGATATATGCCATCATGTGCCAGCAATGCCCCTCTGCCATTTACATTGGTCAAACTGGACAGTCTCTACGTAAAAGAATAAATGGACACAAATCAGATGTCAAGAATTATAACATTCATAAACCAGTCGGAGAACACTTCAATCTCTCTGGTCACGCAATCACAGACATGAAGGTCGCTATCTTAAAACAAAAAAACTTCAAATCCAGACTCCAGCGAGAAACTGCTGAATTGGAATTCATTTGCAAATTGGATACTATTAATTTAGGCTTAAATAGAGACTGGGAGTGGCTAAGTCATTATGCAAGGTAGCCTATTTCCCCTTGTTTTTTCCTACCCCCCCCCCCCCCCCAGATGTTCTGGTTTAACTTGGATTGAAACTTGGAGAGTGTTCAGTTTGGATGAGCTATTACCAGCAGGAGAGTGAGTTTGTGTGTGTATGGGGGTGGGGGAGGTGGTGAGAAAACCTGGATTTGTGCTGGAAATGGCCCACCTTGATTATCATGCACATTGTAGGGAGAGTGTTCAGTTTGTATGAGCTATTACCAGCAGGATAGTGAGTTTGTGTGTGTGGTTTTTGGGAGGGGGGTGAGGGGGTGAGAGAACCTGGATTTGTGCAGGAAATGGCCCAACCTTGATTATCATGCACATTGTGTAAAGAGTTGTCACTTTGGATGGGCTATCACCAGCAGGAGAGTGAATTTGTGGTGGGGGGGTGGAGGGTGAGAAAACCTGGATTTGTGCTGGAAATGGCCCAACCTGATGATCACTTTAGATAAGCTATTACCAGCAGGACAGTGGGGTGGGAGGAGGTATTGTTTCATATTCTCTGTGTGTATATAAAGTCTGCTGCAGTTTCCACGGTATGCATCCGATGAAGTGAGCTGTAGCTCACGAAAGCTCATGCTCAGATAAATTGGTTAGTCTCTAAGGTGTCACAAGTACTCCTTTTCTTTTTGCGAATACAGACTAACACGGCTGTTACTCTGAAATGTAATAAGAGGCAGTTCCTATCTTGAAGAGTTTACAGTCTGAGGTTTTGGTACTGCAAAGACTTATGCATGTGTTTAACGCTACATATCATTGAAGCCACTGAGATTACTCACAGTGCATGAAGTTGAACATGTGAATAAACCTTTGCAGTATCAGGCACTACAAAATGACAAGACAGACAGTGAGTGGGAGCGGAAACAAAGGCATAGAGCAGGGGTGGCCAAACTGGCATACAAGCCACATGTGGCTCTTTTACTGTTAAAGTGCAGCTCATGGAGCCGCCCCTGACCCCAGGGTAGGGGCTTCTGCCCAGCAGGGACAGCAGGTCTCGGGGCTTCAGCCCCATGAGCCGCACCTGCGGGGACTCAGGGCTTCAGCAGGAACGGGGATGAAGCCCCAAGAATCTGCAGGTGCCTCCCACAGGGCAGAAGCCCTGAGCCCCGGCTGGTGTGCCCCAATTCTTGAACTTCTGAAGATTGTCATATGCGGCTCAGAAGGGCAGTAGGTTTGGCCACCCTGGCATAGAGAGTCGAAGTGACTTGCTCAAGGTCACACAGCAAGTCAGTGGCAGAGCTAGGAATAAAACTCAAGGTTTTTGAGTTCCAGTCCAAAAACTATCCACTGGTTCATGCTGCCTGGATTTCTTTCTTGGCAAGTATTTACTTGATACCCCTCAGATCCACTGTGGACTGTTGTTTAACCACACATGGTAATTAGATACTCTGAAAAATTATGAATTATTTGTCGATATAATAGTGACTTCAGGGAGTGGCTATGGGTCCTGATTCTGCAAATGCTTTTGCTTGTGAGTAGTCAAACTGAATATAATGGAACCACTCACACTGGTAAACGTAAACTACTCACACCGGTAAAGTATCTCACGTGTGATTGTTAGCTAAATACCTGAAGACATCCCTGGGTTTGATCCTGCTTCCATTAAAATAAATGGGAATTTTACCATTGATTTTAATGGAAACAGGATCCAGCCCTTATATATACAACAATAAATGAAACGGCATGAGTTCAAATTCTTCTCTTCATTATGCAGGCACATCACCTGTGTAACTGAGAGCAAACTGTGGCCACTGTTACTTCTCCAGTAGATGTAAATGGCAGTTTTGGAAATATTAAAGCCTACTGTGTTTCTATGGATTTTGAATTTTGTATTAAAATGCACATTATTTATGCAAAAGATGGATATGATCTATCATATAAATATGTATTTAGACACATCATAAAACTCTTAACTAGATTCCATTAAAAATATAGTGAGTCCGAGCAACGGCCTATTTTTAAAACCTCCATAACATGGTTGCTTAATTCCCTCCCCCCCTTGAATAACAGAAGCAATTAGGTTCTATTATGGACTAGTCACTTGCCAAGTACCGCATGCTTCAAAATGAAAACCATTTTTAACAAATATGAGAAGAAAACAATTTTAAACTGGTAGAGCAGTAATTTTTTTATATGTATAACTGCAAACAGCTGAAACTGTTGTATGGGAAATTGGGAAGGGGAAAGAAACATTCCTAGTCTAAGACCATGCAAATTAAGTTTCAGTGCAGAATGAATTTTTAAGGCTGAATCATAAATCCTTCAGATTTAAAATGGAAATATTGATGGATCCCTAACGGTGTGTTGCAGTGTGATTGCTGAAAAATTAGAATGTGGCTGAAATAAACAGAACAAACCCAAACGTTTCATCCAGACAGGAATCCTTTGTGCTCTTTGTTAAGTTCATGTTGGAAGTATAGGGCTTCCCTCTGCCCCATTTTTCTCCATGTAACATTAAGGAAGCCTTTTTCAGAAGCAAACAAGTATCACAAAAGTGAGGAGAGGAGACACAAATAATGTTTGGATCTATAATATATGACTCATCACCAACTCTATAAAAGTATTTTGCTTTGTGACTACCCACCAAAGTATTACTTGATATTAACTTATGTTTATTGTCTTTCTGTACTGTCGCTGGTCCTTTCATCTATGAAATTGTACAAATAGACATGTTGTGATCATTTTAATTTTTGAAGGATGAGATCTGTTCCTTAAAACAGAAGATTTGTTGTTAAAAAATGCACATTCTTTACAATAAGCCATGCTCTCTTGATTAAAAAAAAATCACGCTATTATTGTTTTGGTATTATATATTCTGTTTTAGTCCTGCCCATTTTAGAACAGACTGAGAAAAATAATTCAAACTCCAAACTTGAAAATTAAAAGACTCAAATATCTCTCTATTAGAAAATTATTGAATTTTCTCTGGCTTGTTGTGCCATATTTCTTATTCAAATTTTTTCATTTCATATACCTTTTCACCCACTAGTTTGATTGCCATGGCTGCAGCCGTGGGTGAATAATTGCCTGTCTTCACAGGAGCATGTTCTGGAGCTAAAGTCGAGTGCTTGCTTCCTGATGTATGCCTCATTTGGATTCTGCCGACAGCCTAGGGGCTGTATTATTCATGCCTTGACAGATAGCACTCACTAAAAGCATTGGAACAGGGCCAGGTACTGGCAGAGAGATAGCGGAGCATTGCAACTTGCAACTGAGAGGAGCATCTATAATACAAAAAAAGAGAAATCCTCATACCTCCCTTTTACTGGTTTCACTTTGGTGGAAAATTCATTTGCATCAAAATAAAATACCCTAAAAATAAATACATTTTTTTCTAAACCACGCATGAAAGTTTAACACAATTTTCCACATTTAATTGCAAAGCTGATTTTAATTAGTAAGGCCCTGCATGTGAAAAATGAAGATTCACTTGGGTGAATGTAACACATTGCAGTGTCTGCTGAATGCTCTAATTAATGTATGGCTGCTGTACAACAGGGTGCACTATGGGATATTTATGAAAAATTCTGTGCACGCAGCCATCTATCTGTATTTTAGTTCTTGAATCTACAAGAATAAATACCCCCCCCCTTTATTCTTTATGAGACATCATTGTGCATGCCATCACTCCATCCATAAACTTTATGGTATGCCTGTCCTTTTTACTATTTGTCAATGATATCATAAATCAGAAGTCAGGACATACATATTTTAACATTAATTTGATAGCAGAGCATGGTTGCACAGTGTACAAAAATCGAGGTCCATTGATACATCTGTGTAAAGTATAAAAGCCTAAGCACAGAACAGTGAGGTCTTTCTTATTTTTATGCCACAGTGAAAAATCCTGGTGAAAGCTGGAAATAAAGACAAATGTATCTTCATTTCACTCTAAGCTAATAGCCAACTTTTATTATACTATCACAATAATGATAAAATGAACAACTGGGTGTTTTCCTAAGGAAAAACTGTACATCAGCACTAAATAAACAGTGCCTTTCTATTTTATTTACTGATATATTTCTAAATATTTTGTTATAATTGTGGTAAATGACAAGAATTATACTTTAAAGACATTTTATATAGAATGTAATTCATTACTCAGGTATTTTTAACATATTTTAATACGAAGAGATGCACTACTTTGTTAAATCCAGTTAAATATTTTCTTCAACTAATTTTTAGTTGTAAGCAAAAGATCATAGGGATTTTCAGAAGGAACACTGCAAACAATAAATAAATGTACTGACAGGGAATCCATAATGTATTAGAGGTCTGTATTGGCTGCTGTCTGGATTCAGCAATATACTCTTTCTCTGAATTGTTGATTAATGATTAAAAAGGTCCAGACTTGGGTCTGAAACAGCAACAAAATATACACCAGAAATTGGTGTGTGGTTCTGCATGCTGGTAGCTATTGTCTAGGGCTTTCTGCACAAAGGAACCACAGTTCAATTCCTCCTACCACCATCTGGGTTGGGAATAGCAATTTCAGTGGCAGCAAGTTTCAGAATCTTGATGTGCCAGAAGTAGTAGCCTAATAAAGGAGAGAAAATTCAAAGGCAGGCTATCAGAAGGTGCTGACCCATCTGTGCAGTGACAACAAAGAGCAGATTTGGGAGTGGGACCTGCAGCAAGTCCCTGGGCTGGTACAGTGTGTGTTGCCGAGATGATATGCTCATTTTCTTTCAAATGGCAGGTGCTGGGCATATTTCTCATTCAGCACTTCACTTGCAGCCACAGTGTCTGCTGTGGAAAGGTCTGTGTGGAGGTGTTGCTGTCAGCCATTAAATAAATCAAGACTGAGAGGACAGTAAGGACAGGGAATAAAAGAAAGAACATTTGGTAATACTGGGGAGATAATTCCCCCAAGAGGCCACTGCAAGTCTTCTACCTACAGGAAATTAGGATGGCTGGTTTGGTAGCTTGAGTAAACTCATAATGTGCTCTTATGATAGAAATAGATGGTTTGAGGGTAAATTTATGGGTTCTACTTCTCAACTGGCAGAGAAAAAGTGCTGCAGAAGTGATCCATACAGATTGGGCAAGACATTTCATCTCTCTGTGCCTCAGTTTCCCTATCTGTAAAAGGGAAATAATGTTATTTATTCTCCTTTAGAAAGTGTCCTGAGATGTATGGATAACAAACACTGCACAAGAAATTATTATTATGTACTATACTTGCAACTTTGTCTCTAGTATTTATCTACTTGTACATAAATAACGAAGGGCCTGATCAAATACTTACTGAAGTCAATGGGAGTCTGTTCATTAACTCCACTGGGCTGTGTATCAAGCCCTCTATCTGGCAGATTAGGCAGAATTCAAATTATTTATAAGGAGGGTTGAACTTATATTTAGAACCAACTGTATTTTTCCCACTTTGGATATATAGAACTACTACTCAGGCCTTGTCTACACTACAGGGGAAATTCGATCTAAGCTACTTAATTTGAGTTACGTGAATAGCGTAACTCAAATCGACGTAGTTTAGATCTACTTACCGTGGCGTCCACTCCCATCGACTCCTCCTACTCTGCTAAATTGGGTGGAGTACAGGAGTCGACAGGAGAGCTATCTGCAGTCGATTTAGCAGGTCTTCACTAGACCTGCTAAATTGACCATCGATGCATCGATTGTGACTCGTTGATCTCCTGGTAAGTGTAGACAAGCCCTAAGTCAATTCTTTATGCTAAAAGCCTTATTATAATTACCGAGGTTTAATAAGCTAGGAATATTTGACACCTTTCTGTTCAATACTGTGCATTTTAGTAACAACCCTTTGTTATGGATATTGGCGTTGTGTAAAGTTAGTATGGGTCATAATAAACAGGCATATGCACTATAGTTTAACCAAATTTTGCATATATACTCTTTCCAAAGAGCATTCTGGGCTACAAAGAAGGTGAATGTCTTGAAAAAAGCTTTTTTCCATGGATGATACAGTATTCTCATGAATCAATGGTGCTCTACGTTCCCTTAATTCATTCCCACAGCTAGTTGTAATCCCAGTTCCCTTCTTAGTGAAGGCTGTACTGGCAAAAGTGTGAGTGATGAAAGTAGCAGGGAAAACAGGAAATTAAGAACGTTGTTGTTATATCTTTATCCCATGCTGATCACTATGGTATCTGAGCTGAGAACAGAACCCAGGACACCTGACTCCCAGTCCCCCCGATCTAACTACTAGACCACATTACTAGACAAAAGCCCATGGGTGGGTTCAGGGAGAAAAGAAAGAGAGGAAAAGGGAAAGAATTAGAAGAGCAAAAACAAGGTTGTGAGGAATAATAGGATAAAGAATAGGTTTTCTTTAAAAACAAACAAAAAACCCAGTATGATGTTTCTTTAAAAACCTTTTATTGAAGTTCTTCCACAGACATCATTTCTTATTAGCAGCTGATATGAAGTACTGCTTCTAGCGGTGTCAGCTGAGGACAGTGGGCGGTTGGTTGCTTTAGAGTCATCTTCAATGACAATAATAGAAAAAATCCACAGTACAAAACCAAATGCCAAGTGGATATGCAGCTTGTGAGGATTTGGCATTGTACAACTTAAGGGCACAATCCTGTAAGCAACTGAATAACTTTAGCCAGATGAAGAGTCACATTGGGTTAGTTAGTTTCCTGTCTGCCTACCTGATCTGCACCCTTTTCCGTCTCATACCGTACTGGCCAACTGTGTTGTACAGTATTGTGAATTATATGTTACAGTAGTTAGTGGCAGTACTATTGTGACTGAAGTTAGTCATGTGTGTTTGAAGGACCAAGTCCTAAATCAGTACTGTGCAATACAGTTTGTAATATTGTAAAGCATATTTTGCCAGTACAGGATATGATTATCCTCAAATGTTAACACCAGTCATTGTTTAGATGTTAAGCTCTTTGGGACAGGGACTTTTTGTTCTGTGTTTGTACACTACCTAGCACCACAGGGTCCTTGTCTATGACTAGGATGCTAGGTGCTACAGTAATACAAATAATAAATAATAATTTTCACTAGTTTGTTCCTAGAGCCGTTGCTAGTTGAAGGTCTTCAGGTTTTGACACAGTTTTTAATACTATTAGTAAATGTACTTAAAATACTCATTGGCTGGGGTGCAGGATCAGTTCAGCAAGCAGGAAACTAATGCAATTTCTCCATCTGGCCAATTGCAACATCATGTGAAGGAAATCCACAATTATCTATCTATCTAGGTGTCATGGGGTTGGTATGTCCCATCCCACTTTGGGGGCAGGGCAAGGGCTGTTGTAGTCCCGTGACTAGGTTTACTTGTACCATCTTAGCCTCGGAGGAGTGTAGCCTAATGGCCAGAGCCAGTCTGGCAGCCCTGGGTTTTCAGGTAGGATGGAACACCAATCAGTCTAGGGGCTCAGGCCCTCAGGCAGGGTGGAACACCAAATAGTCTAGAGTCTGACATTCTCGCTCTGGCACACAGCCTAAGGTCAGGGAGCTGACACCCCTATGTGGGGTTGGCAGCAGGACATAGGGCAGTAGTGGGCAACTCTCATTGGCCAGGAATGGCAAATTGAGGCCACTGGGAGCTGCGGGCAGCCATGCCTGCGGACAGTCAATGTAAACAAACTGTCTCATGGCCCGCCAGTGGATTACCCTGATGGGCTGCATGTGGCCCGCGGGCTGCAGGTTGCCCACCACTGATGCAAGGGGACCCAGGCCTACCCTACTCCACCGGGTCCCAGTCCAGGGCCCTAAGAGTGGTGGAGAGTTCCACCATTGTGTTAGCGGGGATCCCACTGCAACATGCTGACAGTGTCCGGCCCTATGGGCTGTCCCCTTGGGCCACTTTCTATCCTGTCTCCTCATGTGTCAGTCCGGGCATCCTTGGCATCTCAGGGTTCCTCGGCTTGGGCTGCTCCGAGCAGCCTTGACCACTCTTGGGTGCCTTCCATTGTCCTGTTGTTTGCCAGGGTCTCAGCGTGTTTGGCTTCCACAGTCTGGAGATTTGGTGGCTCCCGGGCTGGAGATTTGGCATCCTCCCTCTTTAACAGTCATCCCCTAGTGAGCAGAGGTTCTCTCTTTTATACCTGGGTCCCAGCTGGAGCATGTCCAGCAGGGGCGTGAAAGCCTGGCCTCCTCTGCCCATAGCATGGTGTTAACCCCAGATGGACCAGTGCAGGTCTGGTGTGCCCGTAAAATCAATAACTAATTTTATCTTCACAACACCTCTGTCAGGTACGAGAATATTATCCTCATTTTACATATGGGGAACTGAGGTACAGATATGACTTGCCCACCACCACATAGGAAATCTGCATCTGAGCAAAGAATTGAATCTTTGTTTCCTGAATCCCAGTTTAGTGCCTTATGCACTAGGCCATCCTTCCTACTCCTGTATTCAAAATGTGTTCTAGCAAAGATAGACTAGCAAATGACTTCTTGTTATGGTGTATGTGCTGTGATTATATGGTATTTTAACATAGCAACTGGTCCTCACTGACCAACATTCATTATGGAAGTGCTGGTTGTGATTCCTGCTAGGAGGACCTGTCATTAATAGTTAAGTCTGAGATGAGTTTTGCACTTAAATCAGAGATTCAATGACTGTGTTATGTATAACAAATACAATGTATTTTCCTCAAAATGACAGCACTTACTCCTTGGGCACACAATATTTTTGTGGGCATTTATGAGTAAATCTGTAAATTAGCTTGAGTTAAAATTAATTTAAAAATGGATCCTTGAAGAAATTTAGCGCCAGGTGTCAGATCATTTTTTGTCCCTAATGATCTTAATAACACAGACTATTTAAACTTCCTGTAGAGAGAAACTCACTGAAATGCATAGGCTACGCTGGAAGACTTCACAACTGAAAGGTTTTTTTTCTTCACCAAGGGCTGAAGAAGAATGTCCTTCTTCAGAAAATCCCACAAAGAATTGCCCTCTTTTAAAATGGCTGCCACCTCCTTTTATTCTCAATGGAAATGAGGCAACATGCTGCCTTTAGGAAGATGGTGGTTCCCTCTTTCAAAATAACCACTTTCTCCCATTATTCCAAATCTGCCATCAGACAACATGGTAACCCCTTGTGCTGTCATGGGGCTTTGAAGCAGTGGCTCCCTCAGTGCATGAGACAGGTGGCGGTGGCTGAGCAGTGACATGTCCTAGTGAGTAGCCGTGCTAGAGTCCCTCTGGATTAATTAAGTCAATGGGAGCCCTTCTCCCATCAGTTAGAGCAGCTACCCTAGAGAACTTACAGCTGCGCGGCTACATCAGTGCAACTACACTGCTGTAAGTTCGCTAGTGTAGCCATTGCCTAAGAGTAAATAAAAAAATACAGAGTACAAGTAGCGATATGTTAAACTTTTTGGTGGTTGCTTTTGAGAAAACATGTTACAACAGTAGCGTTTCACAGTTCTGTAGCCTTTTCATCCGTGGATCTCAAACACTTCACAAGTAAGTAATTTAAGCCTCACAACAGTTTTGCAACGTTAGGTAAGGTAGATACAGGGTATAGTAAGGTCATAACATTCACCACATTGTAATGTAATCACTTCTGGGTTGGGACCTAATCTACCTCATTGAAACTGCAGAAGTAGGCAGAATATAATTACATGCGTTTAAATTTTGTCAGGGCCCTAGAAATAACATTTCTACTCTTAAATGGGACCTTTAACGACCAGAAATAGTCAGGACTTCTATTTTACCTCACTCCTGAAATAAAGCATCACCAGCTATAATGTTCTTCCCATGATACCTGTCTAGAGAATTGGCTTAATAGTAACTGAGGGCATGGCTACACTGGAAACTTCAGCACTTTGAAGTGCGAGTGTGGTCGCACGTGAGTGCTCGGAACCTGTTTACACTAGCGCTTTAAAACACTCTGACTTGCTGCGCGCAGGGGGGTGATTTTTCACTCCCCTGAGCCAGCAAGTTAGAGCGCTATAAAATGTAAGTTAGCCAAGCCCTAATTAGAGGAGAGAATGCCACTTTGTGAATCACAGAGCTGCTTTCTGCATCACCTTGGTGTTCCTTGAAGGGACTGACATATCAGGTCAGAAATGGCCTGGCCTTGCTTAATTGGTGAGATTTATTGAGATTACAATAAAGGTGGATCAGAATCTGAATTAGAGTTTTAAAACAAGCGTCATTTTTAGAAAGAATGCCAAATAAATTCCAACTACAGAGTTAACTTAATATCTCAGAATTCATGCATTTTGTTTCCAATTATGATATTAAAAGGAAGTAGGAGGAAGCAGGACTGAGCTGTTAAAATGGCATTGACTAAAAGTGGAACCACTTATTTAAAGTGCCAGCATTTAAGTAAAACCATAAAACAGACATAACATTGAGTATTATCTATCCACTGTAATTCTGACTGTTCAGTGGAAAATAGCAGTTTGTTGGATTTAGAAACCAAAATCCAGGGGAGACCATTCAAAATTGTCATGGTTAGTTTACAGTAACTAGTCATGAATCTGTTTAGTCTTCATGAAATACTGTGGGCCAGACTGAAACCTGCTGTAAGCTGGAGTTAGATTTGTGTCTGCTCACACTGAGTAAATTGGGCCATTGTCTTATGGCATGCCTGCAGAAAACTGGTGAATCCAGCATACATCACAGAAATATTAGGAATGCCCTCTAAAGAATCTGACCAAACTCTCCAGTGTTCTGTAGCATATGAAAACAGAAATAAACCATTACAGAATCCAAAACTGAAAAAGACCTACCTGCTGTATTGCAGTATGGCTTTGGGTAATATCACAGTGAGGTGCACCAGTTCCCAGTGATGCATAGCTGGGACCTCATCCCCCCTTCAAAACTCCCAACATACTGTGGACTTCAAACTGGCCTCAGATATATAGGCACAATTCCCATTTATTTCGTTTGCAGTTTGTTGATGTTAATAATTGGGATTATTGGGGTAAAAAGATACAAATAATTTTTCCGCATAAAATCTCCCTGGGTAATATTTTCAAAAGTTCCCATGTGACACAGGTCCCATTTTTAAAAGTGATTTAGAAGACTAAGTCCTGTCGCCTTTCAAAGAGAGTTAGCCTCCTCAGTGCCTGAATTACTTTTGAAAATGGTATTTAGGCTACTAAGTCACTTGGGCCCTTATAAAAATGTTACCTCTAGTCCCCTTTCTCCTACCCCTGTTTCTCACTCTCTTCCAACCTTCCTATTGTGCCCTTCTCCTTTCCAGACATTTTCCCTTCTTCACCCTGTAGTCCCTTACCCACTTCTTGCTCTCATCCATGCCTGCCTCTGTCCCCTTCCAGCCCTTCTCTCTTGTCTCCTTAAAATTGAGCAGTAGAACTGGTAGTTGCAGCATTTCCCTCTGCAGTCTAGCCACAGAAGGTGTGCTGGCAGTAGAGTTTCAATGGGAAAATGCCACTTCCCTCCCACAGCCCAGCTGCCACTTTTAAATCATGCTGTGTGGGGCTTCCACTCCCTTGGGAGACTATTTTCCTTTCCTGTTGAAGACTGTTCTACAGTCTAATAGAGCTTGCTGACAGCTATAATAAGTAACGTTATATACAGTAGTATATATTTTTTTAATTGTAATATGAGTCAGGTGGCATCCTCACTATTCTGGATGGATCTAATTCGACTCTTTTGCTGCACTTATGTCCTTCCTTTTCACAAGATATGTGGAAAGCAGGGCCAGATGAAGGTATGAGCATTATACGCCTGTGCTGAGGGCTCCAGCTCCTGGAATCATGTTATTATATCAAAAGTCAAGCTTTCATTTTAAAAAGAAAAGTAATTGCTATCCCTCATGGTTGTGAAGAAAACCTTGAGAACATGAATTGAGCATGAGTGAATCAGTGATGTCAGCCTGAGTCTGCAAAGAGCCTGAAACAATAGCTCTGAGAGGGTGAACTGCCTTGTGCAGCTCAATGGAGCTGTTAACTTTAAGACCCACTCTTTTGGTGCACCCTGCCAACACAATCGCAGAGCATGGCAGGAGAAGACGAGGGCAGCCAGCTTGGCCCACCCATGCAAGCAGGTACACTCCCTTTGTTGGGGGGTAAGTACTCATGTCCCCTTTTGCACCCTCTCTACTGGGGAAAGAGGATCCCTGCTGCCACCACTTCTGTTTCCAATGGGAAAGGGCCTCATGCCAGTGCATCTGCCTCTCTGGGAGAGTGTGAGGGGCTCCTCTACAGCAAGGGCGGGTCAGGACCATGGGGTAGATCCATGGGGGAAGCCCTTTGTCTTGGTGTGCCTAGGGACCTGGATTGCTTTCATCCAGTCCTAGAAGAAACACTGCACAAAACTCTAATGATTATTTGAAAAATAAATACATAATGTTAAAATTCAGTGTCCAGCCAAGAGATTTACAAAATACTGGAAGAAAGGCCATAAAGGCAGATGGAGTTTGGTTATAAGGTTATGCTTCAGCAGTAAACTGAAGGCACAACAGCTTGTAACTAAATTTTGTCATGGAAATCAAGATCAAGGAGGTGTAATGACAAAGGCATTTCAGAAATCCTCTTTTTGTTAAACAGGTTTTTATGTTAACTTTTGTGGCCCAGAGCCTATTGAGAAGGAAAAAATATTGTGGTGGGTAAACCTACAGCCATTCAATAATAGTATGTTTGCTAAATGAATACTAATAAAGCTTAACATCTTTAAAAATAGCCCAATTTTAGATGCCATAGAATAGTGGAATGCTATAAATTCCATTCTGTTGGAGAGTAATAATATTTTCTCTGTGTTACAAAAGGGTACAATCTTATTTTTGTTCAAAACAGGAAGGGTTTAACATCTCAATCCTCAAACTACCAGAATTTAGAATATTTCACACTTGAATGACTCCTAACCAACCGTGTAAGACAAAGAACAATGTCCTGTAGCTTATGCTGGAGGTGAGAATGTGGTACATAAGCACTGAAATAACTGCAGCCTTTATCATTCTATTTTTGTCAGTTTCTTCCATAATTTCAACTGTTTACTGGTGGCAGTCAAACCATTTTATTAGTAAGGATGGTGCATTATAGTATTTCTTTCTATTGATTATGATCCTCACTCATTTGCCATTTGGACAAAGCAAAATCCTTATTGTTATGGTTGTATGAACTTTAGCATATCATATGTCCTGATAGCGTATCATATATCTCTCTTAATTAAAAATCAGTTGGGATCCAATACTATTGTGTATTTATGGGGAAATGACAGCGTATTTGTGATGGCAATCAGTAATTGATAACCACATTATAGTAACCCTACATTAGAAATGCAATAAAATGGCAAAGTATGCTATTGCTTAAAACTTAAGTACATGCTAGAATGATAGTTTGACCTGCTGTGTTGATGTTAATTATGATCTACTAAGTTAGTGTCCAAGGGTGTTGATTGAACTAATATACAGAGAGACATGTTGTTAAATGATTGGCAGTGTAACAGCATCCCTAATCTTTGCTTTACACCAGTTTTAGAATCATAGAATATCAGGAGTGGAAGGGACCTCAGGAGGTCATCTAGTCCAACCTCCTGCTCAAAGCAGGACCAATCCCCAATTTTTTTTGCCCCAGATCCCTAAGTGGCCCCCTAAAGGATTGAACTCGCAACCCTGGGTTTACCAGGCCAATGCTCAAACCACTGAGCTATCCCTCCCGTGTTTTGGATCCCTCAATTTTTAGGTGTCCAGGCTGAGTCTCGATTAAAATTGAGACATCCAGTATCAGTAACCACTTAGTAAATTTAATCACATGTGCTACCTGTAGTGGATTAGCAGGAGTACATTAAATCTCTGCTGTGTGGATAGTATTGGCTGCCTCTCTGCTTCCAGGTGGAATTCAAGCTGTGGTTTGGGTTAAAGCTATACTGCTGTACATAGATTGGGGTCCTGGCTATCCTTTAGAGGCTGCCTCTCACCCTGTTCACCATTGTGATCATTTAGATCTGCTGAGATGCTTTTGCCAATGATCCCTGGATTAGCAGTGTGTTCCTGAGGATGGGAAGCGAGGCATAGCCCAATAGGGGGAGGTCCCAGCTGTTGAACTCACTAGATTCAGTCAACCACCACTCTAAGATTAGAACACTCCATAGCATGTAAGTGACAATGGAATATCTAAGCAGATTCTAAGAGCTAGCCAAAACATCACCAGGAGCAAGGAGGGGGTTTCTTTGTTAGACAGAGGTGGTAGAGAGAAAGAGAGTTGTTTGTCTCTTTACATTTGTCTAGTGAGTTATTTTTAATGTATGCTGTGTGGCTAGCTGTCATGGGGATAGGCACATAAATATAAAGGACGGCGGAGAGAGATGAATTGTGTCTGGATGATGGGGCAGTCACGGGTGGCTTATATTTATTTATTTAAATACTTTTTGATCTAGAGGTGCACATTGCTAGGCCATACTGTTGCATTGCCCTCATTCTCCTGTCTGTCCTCTCACATCTTATATTCACCTACTGTATCTTGTCTTAAATTAGACTGGGGCTGAGAGAATGTCTTCCTGTGTATTTCTAGAGCATCTAGCAGAATGGGGCCTTGATTTAAAAAGTTTGTAGAGGTGTTAGTGATTAGAATTCTTTGGTTCAGGTTAGTAAATAATTTGGTGGAAAAAATGGATTTCCTATGCAGAGGTAAGATATGTACAGAGATCCATAGACGTCTATGCTGGATTCAGCTTCTGAAGTTCCTTCCTGGAAATGGCTATCTGAGATGTAAGACTATTTCCACCAGCATAGTGGCCTGTTGCACTTCCCATTCCAATTTCCAAATAAAAGAAAAAAATCCAATGGAAAATGTGTTTAAAAAAAAACCAACCCCCCCCCCCCACAAACAATAAACTATTCCTCTGCTTGTGACCCAAACATTGACACATTGTGCCGCTGCAAGAGAAGCTGAAGTGAAAGTGACAATTCTGTTCTTATTGTTCACGTGGAGAAAAATGAAACAAAGTGTAAACCAGGCAAAAATAATTCAGATGTTTGCAAATCCTTTTGTATTAATAAGCTAGGTTGTTATTAGTAACACAAGACAATTTGTTTTCAAAACTAATTAATTATTGTAAACTTGAAAGAATCCTTTCAAAGGTTATGTTCCAAGAGTGGAGTTTTTAATAACTGTTCTCAGTAAGAGAACAAGTTGGCTACTCAGTCTGACCATTTACATTCACAGGGTCATATTATGCCCTTAGTTTCACCTTTAGGAGATATTCCAGCCTTGGGTGTAAAACTATTAGGCCCCAATCCAGCAAAGCCCTTAAGCACATGCTCAAAATTAGGTCTATTGAAGTCAAAAGATATTGGCCCAAATGCTCAGCTGGTGTATATCAGGATAGCTTTACTGGTTTCAGTAGCTGTTGTACAGCAGCTGATGATGTGGCCTATTATACACGTTTTAAATACAGAAAACATGTATTGCAACATTTTTAGTCTGATTGTGGGTAACTGACTAAAATTTGTTTAGTTTTACTTAAAAAACAAACAAACAAAAACACTACAATTTTTATATTGTACCATGACGTACACTGATGTTTGCTGAGTGACCATATAATCTTATTGTCACCCCTGTTCATTCTCCCATTTTCCCAACTGTTTTGTTATCCCTGGCCCCCTTTTGTTACATCCTATTTTAAATGACACCCCAATCCTGCAAACACTTATGTCCTTATATATATGCCTAGACACCTTGGAGTTGGTAGTAGTAGAGTAGTAGTAGTCTCCCGTTGCTGACGACGACGATGATCTTGTTGCAGTTCTCATATATATATCCTTGGGACTACTCATATACATAAAGGTTCTAAATGGAAAAGTATAGAATTGAGGCATAGTTAGTATGCAAGCTGTTTGAGGCAGGTATCTCATCTTACAACATGTACTATGAGGCAGCTAACACACATTTGGCAGTGTGACTTTTATTATTATTACTCCATAATGAATGGTACTAAACTCCCATGGAAGACATTTAGACGCTAGGGAGTTCAGCAAGGTCATTTATATTTGTGAAGCTGGTATCTTTTTAGCAAATTAACTGTTTTCATCAAATTGAAATAGTAATGTACGTATATGTTATTTGAGAAAGTCAGCAGCTCTCTACTTAATACTTTATTTTCAACAGAAAGAAAGCAAAATGAAGTAAAGATGACATTATTTGATAATATGCACTTGAACTGTGCTTCCTGTTTAAAAGAATTTGATTCATTGCACCAGAAAAATAGATTGTAAGGAATTGTGAAATACATGGGTTGCAGCCAGAGCTGTAGAGATTAATAATTTGATGGATGAGTTTACTATATTTTGGTATTCAAGTACTGAAGTTGACATAGTTGAGAAAGTGGTGACTTTAGGTCACATACCTAAAAATGTAGATGGGTACCTAGTAGGATTTTCAAAAGCAAGTTAGATGCATAATTCCCATTGCAATGATAGGAGTTAGGTACCTAACCTGCTAAGGTGCCTAAATATCCACCAAAGACTATACTTTAACTGAAATTAAAATGTCATGTGAAAAGAGGAGGGCAGTGTTGTTGGGGATAATTTTTAAGTTTGTTAAACTCAGATCCAATATTTTTAAAGTGCTAATACAAAGAAGAAAAAGCAATGTAGAATATTATTCAACTACAGAGCCTGAAACTGCATCTTGACTTCTTTCTTCTGAAGTCAATGAGTTCTTTGCTTGAGTTAGAACTGCAGCATGGAGCGCATAAAATAGGACACTCTATACTAAAGAAAGAATCTATTCAGATAGCATGCTGGTGGACATGTGATATATGATGCAACAAGTTGGGGCATAGGGAACATCAATCAGTAATATCTTTAATGACACATAAGGCATGGTTGAAAAGGTAAAAGTAGTGGGATGACTTAGAAATAAGATGTGAATTTGGGGATCAAAATGCATATTCCACAATGACAAGTCCTATAGCATTTAAAAGAGAACAATAATACTGTATGGTTTTGAACCATCAGGTAGTTACATAAGATTGTTCAAAAACCATAGAAAAGCTACCATCCTCTATTAAATATAGATTTTTTACATACTTTCCTTTGAACCCTAATACATTTTTCTATATCCCTACTGGTTTCATCCCGAGTAAGTTCTACAGGACTTTTCCATAGGGGTTGTTACTAAAAGAGTCTGAGAAAGTAAAATGAGTGGGAGGGACTCAAAAAGGAAATGGGGAGTATTCAGAGGGAAACTGCAGGAAGCCCAACATGTAGGTATACTATTGAAAACAAATACAGCTGAAGTGTGCATGTGTGGGGTGTGAGGTGGGGTGGTGGGGGTAGGTGGGTGGTTGGGGAGAAACAAATACAGATGACATGGGGAATACAGGGAGCAATAAAATAGAAAAGCAAACAAGACATAAATCAATAGGATCATGGCTATGAGAGGGTATACACAAGTCTAAAAAATAAGCAGCTAAGACAATGATCACAGAAGCCAAAATTGAAAATGGAACGATCATTGCAGAAGGTATGGGGACAAAAAATAACAGGTGTTACAGATATATCAGGAACAGGAGGTGAATGAAAGAGACTGAAGTCTCTTTGTCCGACTGTGAGAGGAACTTAGTGACATATGAGGCAGAGATTGCTGGGAAGCAAAATGCTTTCTTTTCCTCAGTGTATTTACCAGAGGTAATGAGGGGAAAATGCCAGAAAGAGATAGGAATGTCTTGGAGGCAGAATATGAACAACTAATGAAACTAAGTGTAATACAAGAATAGATAAAACAAAGAAAGAGAAGAAATTAGGGCAGCTAAATAGAAAGAACGTTCCAGGTCTGATGGCCTGTCTCCCAAGATTCTGAAAGAGAGATATTATTTTTTTTAAATTCCCACTGAACTTAAGATATACTTGAAAACTATAGAGGAGTCAATGAAAGACCATATTTTTAAAGGGTTCATAAGAAGAATCAAGGCAATTTCAGACTTTTAGAGCTTAATATCCAAACAAAGCCAAGAACAGATTCTAGATGTTGATCAAGGACCAAATAGTTTGGATTGATGTAAACTGGTTGAAGTTGACCAAAAGGTGGTCATGGTTAACATACATGGTTAATTTTCTTGGGAGACTGACTGTATTGTAAATCCTACATGGTACTGGGTACTCTGGTCCCAATCCATCAAAGTACTTAATACACACTTAACTTGAATCCTGTGAGAAGTTCCATTAAATTCAATTAATTGCTTATGAGCTCGCCTGGATTGGAGCTAGAGGAGCCAGTACCTTTCAGGGTCGAGCATACTGAGCACAGAGAGAGAGAGAAAAGACATGCAGCTAGATTTACAAAGCAATGTACATGTCTAAACATGCAGATAGGAACCTAGTGGTATTTACAAAAAGCACCTAATTAAGTAAGGCATCTAGCTCCCACTGATTTCAATTGCAGGTTAGTGGGACTGGGCCTAGAAGAAATGTCATGGGTTCTTAGGTGCCTTATGAAATATAGTGTAGAAAAATATAGACAAAGTTGAAATTGGTAAATAGGATTATGATTGGCAATTAGGTTGCCCTACCTTTACCCGTAATTGATTTCTAATGTGTCAATCACAATGGCCTTTAGTTGCCAAATCCAAAAATTAAAAGGAACATTGGTATAGTCTGACTAGGACCATATTCTCTGCTCCTTCCCAGAGTGACTTCTAGGAGAACTAGGTTTGGGTGAGATGGCTTTGCAAGTATTTAGCAGCCTTTTTTATTGTGTACAGTGTGGAAAAAAGAGGTAATTTCTGCATTGCATTCTAAATGTGACAAAACTCAAGCTCACTTTATCTCCAGTGATTTTCACAAATGAGGAGCTGCTTCAGCCCTTCACCCCTGAGTGTTTTACCTGAGATCTGCCTGTTGATTAGAATATTCTAAGAGGGTTATGAAAAGAGCGAGAGAGAGAGACTCAGTCCTGGAGCTAGTCAGGGTGTAGCCCACTGACAGCTTTAAAAATAAGAATCAGAATCTTGAAGAATATGGTATTAATGGAACTCGCACTGAAGAAAGATAGTACTAACAGTATGAATGATATGGAGGATGAGTATGGACAGAAACTTAAAATCATCAGGGAAGCAAATGACAAACTGTGATAACGGAATATAGTTCAAATCAGAGGTGACCATTATGGCACCATCCAGACGACACCTGGAGTATTGAGCACCAGGAGGGGCCCCATGTTTTAAAAGGTTTTCTATTGATAGAACTCCAAAAGGTGTCAGGTGGCTACGAAAATGGTAGAGTGTCTCAGTGGTTTGTAACTGTGCGGAAAGGTAGGAAAATTGATTGTGAAAGAGGAAATTAAAGGTCTATAGAGAAGAGTTTGAATGTCACAAAACTATAGAGAAGAGTTTGAATGTCACAAAACTATTAATGACAGGAAACAGGCTCAAAAACCATGTGGCTTGAGCTGCAGTTAAGTTCAGACAATAAGGAAGTTCAAGTGAAACTTCTTTACGCAGAGGGTAATTCAATGTGTGCAACAGAGCTCTCTCAAAGGAGATCATATTAGACCAGAAATTATGGGGAAAACATTAAGTCGGACAGATAGGTGGACAACCCAACAGAAAAGTAGCATGATCCTCTTCTGTCCTATAATGTTGTTATGCCTGTAGCTAAGGTGATCAGAGAACAAATGATACCCAATTTCAGATAAGTCTGACTTTCAGCACTGATGTTTTCAGAAAATATCATAGGATTTGTATGGATACATTTTAACTTGAATGTTTGAGACCTTCTAAAAGTAGTTCTGCCAATTTTTATGTTTGTTTTGGTTTTTATGCGCCTTCATGGCACATAATGGAGAGGTAAAGTGAATAATTGAAGACCAATTTATTGTTATTATTGTTATCTATATGTAAGGGTCCAGTCCTACTCTTAGCTTAAATGTTTCAGGAGCAGATCCCAATGATCAAAATCTCATTGAATAGTTTAAAGATATGAAGGACTGCTTTCCCACTCCTTACAGTACTGATCAATAATTGCTAGGAAAAAATTATTTGCTATAAATTAAAAAAAAATGCATCTACCATGGAACAAAGTTCAACATGAAGCAGAGATAACACAGTGCAGGGGGAGCGAGGAGGGGAGCGGGAAAAAAATTCTTATTAGCTTTATAATTGCAGTGATGACCCCTGGGTATAGCATTTCCAGACAGTTAATGACTGACTAGACGCCGTGAGGGTTTGGAAGGGCCTTCCCCTTTGGTCATTATTGCCTAAGCAAAGTGTATTTTTTTTTCAAAAATGTACATTTTAAGGAAAGCAATTAATGTAGTAAATAATTATAAAACCTGATTAAATGACATAATGCTTTGCACAATCTGACCTGCAGAGGAGAACTGCCAGACAGTGTAATAACATAAGTCTTTTATTTTTCCGAATAGTGTTTATGGCTGTCCTTTGGCAAAAAAAAGAAAAACACAAGATAAGCAACCCCAAGAACCTGCTCCCAAAAGAAAACCCTTTGTGGTTAAAACAGACAACTCTTCAGTAGATGAGTGTTATGAAACTGATGGAACAGAGGAGATGGATGAAAAGGAGGAGGAGGAAGAGGAAGAGGAAGAGGAGGAGGAGTATTCTGATGACAATGAAGAGCAAGGTGATGAGGAGGAGGAGGAGGATGAAGAAATAGATCGAGAAGAGGAAGAGGAGATTGAAGAGGAAGAAGAGGAGGATGAAGAGGAAGCAGAAGATGTGGAGGAAGAGGAGGAGGAAGAAGAAGAGGAGGAAGAGGAGGAGGAGGAGGAAGAACGTGGTAATAATAAGAGTATTAGTAAAAAATAAACATTGTGTGTATTATGTGTTAATCTTTCAGTGTGGTGTCCAGGTATTTAGCTGTGCAGCTCTCATTAAAGCTAATGGAAGTCATGCAGCTAAATCTCCCTGTGCCTTGCTGAAAATGTACCCCACAGTGTTCTTTTAACATCTATTTTAATGACTGTCTTCCAAATAATTTTGATGCCACTAGATGTCAAATTTTCAAATACAGAAGTGTGTGTGCCAAAAAATGCCTGCAGAAATGTGTAACTGGATTAATGCATGCAATTGCCAGGTATGCATGCAAAAACTGGGTAAAGGTACAAGCAAATGGTTAACTGCAAGTTCCTGTTCTCATCATTTGCATGTACATTTACTGAATCTGCCTACCTAATAGCGGTGATCGCTCAGATAAGCGGTCATGTGTTTGCAGGTGGTTTTTTGGTGAGCACAAGTGGATCTCTTCCCTTTGAAAATTTGGCCCTGAACTTTCTTTCAGACAAACAATATCAGAATGAAATGTTATCAGATACTTTGGTTCTTTGAGACTTGGATGTTGTGTACTTTAGTTGATTTTATTAAAACTATGGAGAGTGACAGGTTTACACAAAGAAAGTCCTTCTAAAATTATATTTTCTGAATACAGTACCGTACATTTGATGCCTTTTACCTATATAGATATTAATTAGTAGCCCAGCTAATTTAGTAGCACTGTGATTAATCCATTGACTTTTCTTTTTACTGGGATTGTGGACTCTGTGTAAGCATATTTTTCAAAATATATGATAAAACTCTCTGCTTACCTCAGAATCCCTCCATTAATTACATTATAATGTACTGGGATGAAAATGAAGAATCGTGCAAAGATTAATGAGCTATCTATAAAGTATTTTGTTCCCATTTCCAGGGAACACGTTTTTGGTTGGGTAGATTCACCTTTCAAACCAATAAAAATATAAGAAAAACTTTCAGCGCTCCTCAGTTGGATTCCTCTTAGGAGCCAGATATGAAAGTTGTCTGACTTTTGTTTCAGCATTCTGTTAGATCAGGTTTAGAAAAAAGATTTAGCAAGTACTCTTTTCATTCAGACAACTGTGTGGCTTACAGATGGCTATAAGCATTTTTTTTGCAGATGCCTCAACCCACAGCATTTCCTCATTCACTTTTAATTTGCGTACCAAAACTATTAAAAACAAGGTAGCCAAGCTTGAAAGTTCCGAAGGAGTTTGATGCCAGGGGAGACTGGTTCCTTATGCAAAGGACTCTGTTGTTTCAGAACCTGTAAGGGTAGTCTATCTGAGCTAAGGCAGGTGTGTGACTGCAATTGATATCCTGTTGGATTGCATAGGAACTCTAGCAGTTCTTTCTTAAGAGGTAATGGCAACTGAACATCTTGGCAACTGGATCATAGTGGAGCTGTTGCAATGGTTTTGGGCCCAGGTGGAAAATAATGAATCTACACTATCAAAAATGATTTAAGGGGGAAAAAAGACTCAGGAGCTAAAGAAACTTCCTTTTGCCAAGCTTCGTATTAGGTTTACTGGTACAGATATTATGGAACATGGTGCTTTACTTATGTCCAGCACTGCTGCACGTACAGTTAGTGATCCTAATCAACAACTTTAGTGGCTGCTATTGTTTCTTAGCTGTTTTCTTTCTGTGAGTAGGCTCGAATTAAGAACTGCAAGTTAGGAATTTTGCAGTAGTACCTTTATTAGCTAAACATCATATTAGAGGAGATGAAAAGTCAAACAGGTCAGCTACCCAAGGGATCTCGTGTTACTTTAGGGGTAATATGTAGTTTCCTAGATAAAAGAAAAAGTATTTCTCTGTAAAATACTGGGAATGCAGAAAAGAAAGTCTAATAAAATAGGGGGCTTGATAGTGGAATTATTCAGGGCAAATTAATTCAGGACAAATTAATTTTATGACCTTCTTGAAATCAGCATATCATTATAGAGGTGATGCTAGTTACAGCACAGTTGAGTGATGAGATAGAGTTACTAGCCTAATGATGAAGATAATAAGAAGTTCTTTTTCTCCAAGTCAAGAGTAGGCAGACCTAGATTTGAGATGATAGCCATAGTTTGTTGTTTTGAGAGGTCCAGAAGATATTTAATTAAACAGATTTTTGGGGATAATTTATTTTATATAGTTTTTGACCAAGAACCTAAAATGTCTTCTCCTTCCATTGCTCATAATACAGGAATCTTTCATCATTTACTGGAATTCCTTGCTTATATTTTAGAACTCCCTTAAAGTGAATCATTAGGAGCCTGTTCTGGGAAAATCACAGTATGTGCACAGCCAGCATAATTACAATTAGAAACTAAGAGTAGAACTTCTAATGGAGATAAAGGTATCTCTGCAGTTCTCATAAAAGTTTTTGTCAGTGGTGCTGTAGTTTTACGATATTATAGAAATTTTGCAAAGTTTCATAACCAAACCTAATCTTAATGGACAGAACAATTAAAATCTCAGACAGTTTTGCTAGGAAAATTCTATCAGATGGGAATATGATCTCTGAGTCAACAACTATGAGAAACATAAAGCAATGTATTATATAATTTCCTACGTCCAAATTAAGTTTCCTGTTATATGGGGTTAAATCCAGAGACACCCCAAAGAACTAATTGTAATAACTCTGGAGTTACCCCCATGTAATAGGAAACTGAATTTAGGTTGAAATTTTCAAAGGGGCCTAAGTGATTTAGGAACATAATTCTTACTGATTGACGAATGACGCTCATGCTTGGGCTCTGAAATCACTTAAGCCCTTTAGAAAATCCCATCCTTAGGCCCAAACCTTTGATATAATAAAGGACTTGGAAGACACAGAAGCATCCTAAAGCAACACTCTTACAAATCTCAAAATACCAATTTAAGAGAACCAAAGACTTTTTGGCGTTAGATCCCAAATCCTTTGCTCATATCTCAGTATATAATCACTTGTACTAATATTAATGCTTAAAATGCCCTTTCAATGGCCACAACATTCATTTTAACCTTACGTTAAATGTAATGAATCTCTTTGAAGGACAGGGATATATCCAATCAAAGAGTAGCACAGGCCTGAAAAGCCCTTATGTACAGTACTACCACTATGAAAGGAAAGATAAAAATTTCCAATTTCTTTCACATTTCCAAAAGACAAAGCAGACAGGTGACCCTTGTTAAGATAACCTAACCTGTAAATTCCAATTCACATGGGAAGGCTGTCAGTAAGATAGTAAGATAAAGCCCACTTTTAGGGAGTGCTCCTTCACTTTGGTGGTTATTGCTGAAAATCTCTGGAGTCAAATACTTAGGGCATATTTGCTTTGCAAGGCAAACTAAGGTATTTCTCCTTCTGAGAAGAGATCACTTCAGATAGCTGGTTCCCAAAGACTGTTTCACAAAGCTTTTCTATTATAGAAAGAAATCTCCGTTGGAGGAGCTCCAGGAACGGATGTTCCAAGGCACCATTTAGCCTATATCACATGAAGACATTCAAGATGGCTTGTACTCCAGGTATTTCATAATCCCTCAGGGTCAGGAGGAGTCAGGCTAATTCTAGATCTAAGTAAATTTAATACATCGATCAAGTCTAATCCATTTCACATGATCATGCTACAAAAGATTTATTGCAGTTTAGTAAAAGGTAAATGGTCAGGATGTATAGATTTGATAAATACTCCCTTTTATATCACATTAATTCCTTCAAATTCACAGTAGCATATACAGTATACCGGTACAAGGTACCACATAATGTTTGCATAACTGCAAGGCACAGTTGCAGCATATTCAAGGAAACTGAATATAGAGCTTTGCATTACAGACTATTACTTGGAAATACAGAGAGAAAATGCTTCACCTTTTTCTCACTTCTATGAATTGGACTACTGTTTTTTAATACTCTGGTGAAATTTGGCCCTTTCCCCACTAGCACACACTAGGCTATTGGTACATAGATACCTGTTGTCTTGAAATCCACCTATTAGTTTATAGTTTAACTTTGATAGTGCCCTCCTTTATCTTCCTGATCCCTTCATCAGCTTGCTTCTGTGACTGATTATGCATGTCCCTCTAAGCAAAAGGAGACACAAACACCAATCTAAAGATGAAAGGATCGGTACTGAGGAAATTGTGGTAGAACACAGATCCCCACTGTCCTTGCAACTGAAGAATCTCAAAGTCTCTGAAACAATGAAATAAACTGGTCTTTACCAGAGAGGTGGCCTGTCCAATCTGCCTAGCATCAATCACTTATTTAATCATTTATTCAAACTATTAGCAAAAAAGCAGTCACACATTTGGTGAACACAGTAAAGCATTCAATATTAATCGGAGCAAAAAAGCTAGGCACCTGTTGTGGTGTACCATATATGCAAAACATCTAACCAAAGAAATGACAGCCTTAAATGAAGAGGCCAGGAAACAGCTGTTCACTGCTTAGAACAATAAATGGAAAGGAGTACATTTTCCAGGATCAGAGAGGATTTAATACACAGAAGGGGAAGCAATCCTTCAGAATATGCTGGTGTACTCTTCTATTCATGTGTATTGCACTATATTTTCACCTCCTTTATAAAAGAAGGTGGAGAATACTGTGATGGGGGTATGTTGCCACCAACAGTATGGGGGGGGGGAACCTAACAGCAATGACCAGAAGACCTTACTTCAGTCCCTTGATGGATGGTTGTTGATACAAAATGTTAATATTGCCTTTCATCTCTAGTTTTCAGAGATGCAAAGGTATGCAAGTGATCAGGTCACGCTACTGTATGCTACTGATGTCTTTCTTTTTGTACCAGATGTACCATTCCTACCAAACTAGGCCTGTGTAAATGTAGAGATTGCTCAATGTTTTCATTTTTAGTAGTTTGTGCCATTTGAGTTAGTATTACTCTAGTCAGAATTACTCTTTCCCCAGCCAAATTCAACTGGAAATAATGTGATTTTTAAAAAAAAAGTAGCTCAGAGCAGAATGCACAAGCCTTAAAAATAGGGTTTAGAGAAAAAAAATAGGGTTTAGTAGATTCCCTCAGGATACCTCTAGTTCTTGTGGAATTGGGCCAGATATATTTATCATGCTTACTCTGCTTACTTTTGTTTAAAAACAAATTTGCTGCTAGATAGGCTTTCACTTGCTCCAATACTATATGGTTAAGGTGGTTACCATTTGGTACTCTTAGACAGTATCATTTGTTAACTGTATTCTTCAAATGTTGTACTTTTTCTTCCGGTGCTCCTGTGAGACTGGACCTGATTCTGAGCTCACTTACATCAGTATAAATTAGGAATAACTCCACTTAAATCAGTGGAATTACATTTATGTAAAGTGATTTTGTGTCTGTCACATCCTCCTTCACCTCCTCCTCTTTAAAAAATGTTAAATAGAGACTGTTCTGTCTGTAAATTCATAACACAGTTCGGTAGCAATTCTTTCAGACCCTGATTTAGCAAGGTGCTTAAACATATGCCCAACTTTAAGCATGTGATCAGGTCTATTGGCTTTAACTCACTTGCTTAAAATTGGGAATGTGGCTAAGTATCTTGCTGAGTTCAGACATTACATACTTAGTGTCTCAAAAAAACAGATGCAGGCACAAGATCTTCTGGTCCTTCAAAACTAAACAGTCTAGTTACAGCTTTGTACAATATAAGGGAAGCATTCACCTTTGATAATGCAAATACTGGATCCCTGCTGTAAATATATACACAGAGAACTTCCATTGACATCAGCTGTAGTTCTGCAAATGGAGTTAGGACAGACTATGCAATATTAATAATTAAATTTGAAGTCTGGATAAGAGACCTGAGAGGAGAGTATTACTGTAAGTGTTCACACCAGAACTACTTGACAGTTGATTTAATTTTGTTTTGTTTTGAATCTGTTTTATCAGTGAATATAGTTGTTTTGGTTGTATTAGCATTTGTTTTGTAACTTGCTGACTGTTGCCCAGAATCTTAATTGAAAACAAGGCATTGGCCTCACTGAGTAATGACGAATTACCTTTGGGCTTCACTGCAATCTGTTTCTTTGCAGCTGTGCCAGGGGAGCTGGGACACAGTCATATAGGACACACATAGATTGTGGTTCCAGAAGCAGGAGCAATCCGAGGGGTTGTGCATCTAATATTTCTCTCACTTTCCTTTACCTGTGAACAAATGCAGAGTGTATCCTTGACTCCACCTCCTCCCCATGGTGGGTGGCAGAGCAATGTATTAAATTACTCCCTCCTGGAGCAAAGTAGGATTTGGGGAGGAATTCAAAGGGAAAATATTGTAGTATTAGGAATGTACTCTGATATCTATTGTGACTCTTTGAAACACAGTTCCTTAGCAGTGATCCCCACTTTGTCACACAGCTGCTTATACAGGGATGTGCCTAAAAGCTCAGTCTAGAACTTAGTGAATAAAATGAAATACCTGTCCTCTGCATGGGTACCCCAAACAAATATGACCTGATGTTGTCCTTGAAAGTCTCACATCTGAAAGATAGCACACAAGGGAAGGTTTTCACATGGTATATAAGAATGAACTTTTAATATCCATTATCCCTGTGAATTCCATTGTTTTCTAGAGCCAGAAGTTCCAAGACGGAGAAAACAAAATTAAGCTGTCAAGGATTTGTAGTAGTATAGGTAGAGAGTATATAGCCTACATGAGTGTCTCTTGACTTTTGCATTTGGTGGTTCCAAAAGCATGCATGGAAATTCTGCTCACCAGCAAGTCAATATTAAAGATTCTAATTTGATCTCTTTTGCTAAGACTCTTGGTTCGTGCAGCTCTAAGAGGGCCAAATGGTGCTCATTTTACTCAGGAAATGCTCCCTTTGGAGTTACAGCATGTATCCTACTGGAATTTTGAATGAACAAGTCCAGAAGGATTTCATCCAGAAAAGTGAAAGTTTCTGTTTGGCCAGTAAGGATCTTATGTTTCTTCCTGAAATTTTCCACTATAACAGTTCCACCAGGGGTGAATACTAAACGGAAAAAAAACCTGAGAAAATTATCCTGTGACACAAAAGCAACAATCTATAATAAATATATTTATATAATCGTGAGTAACTGTTATTATAGGAGCATTGTCTTCTTTGCGTAATGGGTTCCAGAACAATTAAGTTGCGTTCTTCTGTTACCTGTACTGCACATGAGACAATACTTTTATACCTTAAGAGGTACATTCACTTGAATTAATTAATTTAGGTTACAGACAGTCTTTGAATCTGCAGGAGCTAGAATTAGCCAGTCAGCCAGCTTGCCAGTGCAGTCAGCAGAAGACAGAGAACTCTAATGTTAGCAAAGAAACAAGAAGTCGGGTTAAGAATATAAAAGTGGTAATTAGAGAGGACTATTCAAAGGATCGGGGAAATCAAGCTGGTTTTGGTAACTTTGGTTATTAAAATTCCCTGAATCAATGGGTATATCTAGGCTGCTACAGAAAATATGGATATTAATTTTTGTTATTTTTTTATCCTCTCCCCATATTACATATATAAATAATACCTGGTGCCAAAAGTGGTTAATATTTGTTTGTTTGTTTGTTTGATGAATTTTTTAAAGAATCTGTTCTAGAGATTATATATTGGTAGTGTTTTGAAACATTTATGTGTGAGAAACCTCATGCTAGCTAATTTATGACAGCATTAAGCCTTATTTGACATGAACTGATCATGTGAGCTGATCAAATTAAACTAGAATCCATAGGTTTGACAATCCTAATCTCAAAAACTGTGCTGGAAAATGGCTAGGTAAACACTGAAGCATGGGACATCATGTCTGTTTTCAGTTTTGCTGTTGTAAAGCTGAAGTAACTCCACTGATGTCAGCGACTTCAAAGAGCTGTATTTGGCCTGGCCTGCCCCATATACAAAAAAGCACTGATTGTGAAATCAAGATTTTCATTATTTTTCCATATAGTGGATGACATGGGAGCTCTTTGTTTATTGCATACACTTTTAAGCATTGTACACACTGCACTGATTATTCCTTCTGATTTATATCATGGTCTCATGTATCAAATTTGCAGTTCTACCATATCCCTAATGTTACAAAAAAGTGATGTGTCACTGAGAAACATTTCCTAAACAGCTTCTTGGACATTCAGCAAAGCACTGGACTAAAACCTTTATAGAGAAGCCCCCTACCTATCTTGGCATTGTCTGCAATAATTAAACCAGTCATTCAGTTTTAAAGTCAGGCTTCAGATTGAAAGTTGATTATCATTTCTCCTCCCACTACAGTATAATGAATAAAGCCCTACCCTCAGATAATTAAGCACCAGAAGAATTTAACAAAGTAGCAAGTGGAATACAAAATGACCAATAATTATTACTAGAACATTCAGAAGAGAGGTGGAACCACAGGATTTAATAGATAAAGCAATCAATAGATTTAAAACATTATTGATTTTTAATATCTGATGAGTACAGTCCATTTGCATATCACTGTCCATGCCCCAAGGAACTTACAGATGTTACATTTCAAACACAAAATGCCAGATGAGATCCAATCTGGAAGTGACATAGTGTTGTTGCTAGTATTTTTAATAATCTGTTTTCTCTTTAGGGGACTATTGTTGAAAGTCTGCATGGAAGTGAATGTTTTAAGGGGGATTTATTTGAAGAAAAGGGAGGGAGAACTTCTGTTATACAAGGAGAGTGAGCAACTTCCAAGTGTAAAGGGAAAAATGGAAATGAGTATGAAGAAAAATACTTATACCAAAGGAATGATTAGGACGTCAGGCTGGGAGGATTGCAGACAGAGGGTAAGGGAATCAGGGTTCTGGGTCATTTGCCGGTTACAGCAGAGTATTAGGAAGATAAAAAAGCAGAGATGTAGACAGGAGTAGCATTATGCAGGGCCCTAAAAGTAATGATGAAAAGCTTGAACTTGGTGTGAAAGGCAACAGGAGGATAGCAAAGGAATAAGAGGAAAGTGACATGGTCAGAGTGGAAGGAAAGGAAGATGAGTTTAGTGGCAGGAGAAAGGTTGATCAGAAGCAGGGGTAGGTAACACGTCCATACCCACATGCATCTCTGTGGATATTCTATTCTATTCTATTCTATTCTATAGGTTTTTACATGACCCTCATCGTCGCAGTATGTGTGCGCCTTCAAGTAGTGCATTAAATGACTAACATCTGTTTATCATGTCACCACTCTTTTCCTGTGCTGGTGGCATTGTTTGATGTAGGTATTATTTGGGGGGATTAACGCATCCATGATTTAGTACAGTCAGACCTAAATTATTGGCACTCTAGTTAAGTCTACTATCAGTTTTCACCAGATAATGTCCCCCCAAGATTTGACTTCAGTGCCTAAACACCTGCTGAACTATTTATGTCTTTTTCTCCACTACTTTGCAGCACCATCTGATTTGGGAGCATTTCACACTCATTTTTCACCCGTGTACCTGACTACACAAAGTGTAGAGCAGTAGAGAATCAGGCCCAAAGAATTCAAACTATGGTCTGATGTATTAAAGTCTGACTTGTGCATAAAGGCTTTGTGCAAGCACTGGGCTATTGCTTCTGCCACCTCCTACTGCCCCGCCAGCTGGTCTTGAGTTAGCTGGCTAGTTGTCTATAACTAGGTAAGTTAGCCAGCAGGGTTTGAAGGCTGCACTCATGGTCCCTGTTTTTCTCAACCGTCTGTCTAAAGATTTCTTTTGTCTCTTGAGATCTCCAGATAATTTGGGTTCTATTTTATTGGTTTTCTTAATTTTGAGCTGAAATAATGACATCATATCAATTGAATGATCATACTTTTTCTTGAAATGTCTTGAAAATGTAGTTTGGGTGGATGGGTTTGGAAGCATGAAGGGTGCGATTTTCAAGACACTTAGTGTTGCTGTAATTCTGCTCTCATTGAAACTAAGGGAAGTTTTATCCCCAGTGACTCAACTGGAAGCAAAATTAGACTCACTGAGTACTTTTGAAAAACCCACGCAAGATTTCATGACCCTTTGTTAGGTTTATCTACCTCTGATCAGTACACCATGGACTCAGTAAACATGGCTTCATTTGTGGGAAAAATATTAAAAACAGTGGTGAGCCAAATTTACTTGTCATTTAGAGATACATAATTAGGAACGATCATCATGTATTTATAAAAAGATAACTGTCCTGGCAAATATGTGCCTTGCTTGAGGTCACTTGTTTGAAGTAATGTACATCAATGTAGAGATTGTGTTGAAACAATGTACCTGATTTATCTGAGTTTTAGGGAAGAATTTGATACTCTTCCACTTAATAAATTTATTTAGAAAGTCGTAAAGCATAGTACAGCGGCAAATACAAAGTGTTAGAGTAAACAAATTAATAATGGGTAGATTAGTTCTATTAGCTGATAAGTAGTCTAAGCACTTCAGTGTAGAGAAATTTAAAGTAATGAGACTAGAGCCCAAAAATGGACAAATAACTGAGAGTGAAAAAAATTGTAGAGTGATTTTAATGTGACTCATCTGCAGCATACTTGCAGGAAAAGAGCAAACATGATCTCAGGTGGATTTAGAACAAGCAGTTCTGATCTCATCACTAGTTTTATGTTGGTGTAACTCCTCTGAACTTCATTATAGCTACCCTGGTTTGCACCATTGTGAGAGTAGGAACAGACTCACAGAATAAATCAGAAAAATGTAATTTGCACATTATAAGCTAAGACTGCATATATATAATGGAAATTTAGCTATTGTACTTATTTAATTATTTATTTTACTTGATTTACTTGATTGATGATCTACTTTCTGATGTCTCAGGGCACATAATCAAAATTTAATAAATACCATTGCAATACCCTTTTCCAATGAGCAAAAAGAAAAGGAAATTACCTTAAAACAAACAAACCCTTCCACTATTCCATCATCCCCTCAAAGACATGCATCAGAAAAGAGAAGTGTTTGTACTGTACTCTAAAGTTCCATAGATTCTCGTTCAGTTGGATATCCTAGGAAAATGAGTTCCAGAAAGAAACGCCCTTGGTTGAGATTGTTCTGCTACTAGCAACCAGATTTAAATGTGGGGTCCATGAAATTAGCTGTGGTGCTTGACCTAAACCACTGCCACAGTTATTGCAGGACAGGCATGGTTTCAGGTAACTAAGCTTCAGCTTCAAGTTTTCAAGGGTATCCCAAGTAATGTAATGTAACAACCCCTAGAAGTCACAAAGACTCTATTGTCTTCCCCGTCTAGTAACTGCAGACAAAATAGCCAAACTTCACACTCAACAGTGTCAAATACTCTCGTATCTGAAAGGATCAGCATAGACTCCTGATTATTCCCCACTGACAGGAGGAAATCCTCAGCCAGTAAGACCAGCACAGCTTCCATGACATACTAAAACCAGACTAACAGGGATGAAGGAATCCATGTGACACCAAAATTGCCTTGCCACAACCTTCAGTATAATCTTCCCAGCGATGGCAGATTAGAGGCAGGTCAGTTGACAAGATTACAGCATGAAGAACCTGACCCAAATTTTCCCAGGGAAGTCATTGCAATTGTCCTCCCTAGACACAAATCCTTTCTGACCAAGACAGCCAGTCCAATGCAGAGCTGCACAGCAGGTGGGAAATTCCTCACAATATGAAAGATCTGTTAGTTTCCAAGCGGAGCCACAGAGGATATACCAGGATGTCAGCCACTTGGAACAATCCTGCTGGAAATAACTTTGTGTGTGTACAGTAGTAGAAAGAACAAAGTTTTCTTCACCACTACCAATACCATACCAGAAATGTTTATACATCCTGAGGCTGAACTGGTCTCTGGGCATGTCTGCCACTGCCCTATTCAGGGTGTGAAAGGTAATACTATACAACTGTGAGGATGGGAATTAGGCAGAGAATGCTTAGGGGCTTCTTTGTCGATGGCTGTAAACAGAAGAGGATCCAGTGTTCTATGGTAGCAGGCACATTGATAGAGTGAGTCACTGGCCATGGACTAAACGATATGAATTGAAGAGTAGGGTCTCTGCTAATTGGTGTCTACCCTTCCATGATGATGCCACAGATAACAATAATCTAACCACAGATCTCAATCTACAGAATCTCCTGCTTTGTTTCCCCATACCCTCTATCACAAGCACCAATGAACCCAATCACCCAGAGATGGTCCCTCCCTATCTTCAGCTCACAATAGCATTGCTCAGCCTTCACCACCACCAAACTGAGGGAATTAAAGGGGGTGTAGATGCTGAAGCCGGCTCCTGAAAAAATGATGTGGTGGGGGAAAGTGAAACAAGATCCATATCCTAAGAAAAAGCTTCTAAATTAGACAAAGTCTGTTACTCTTACACATAGAATATTTATCTTCCCAGTTCCCCAACCACTGAACTCAACGAGAGGATGGAAAAACCTAGCAAATCTCTCACCTCAGCCTGAGGGTTGATCAGACAGCAGTATTAAGAAAACACCCAGAAGATCCCTTCCCAAAATAAAATCTAACCTAACAAGAACATCCTCAAGCTCATAATGGAGAGCAGATTCATCTAACTGGATATAATCATTTCCACATCACCCAAACCAGCATAAACAAGTCATTCCACTTAACCATCATCAGTCTGTTCCCACGTAACTTTGTCCCTGTCCACAACCCAAAAATACCTTAAACTAGCTCCTCACCTCCCCCGGCAATTCCTTCTGTGTAACAGACTATTGCTGATCCTCAACAAGCTATGCAGCAAAGAGAAACACAATGCTTTGAGTAAAAGAATGTGAGTCAGGATTGCTCAGTGTGTTGTAGGTAAAAGGAGATTTCATGCCCCAGTAGCATCCAATCTATGGCCCTAGAAGACAACTGTGCTAAGAAGAAAATGTGCATGTTATTATGGATTGGAAACATGTTCCCTGAGCTGCTTTCTGTGATTTTTAAACTGGTGTTCAGATTGGGCCTGCTGCTGTAGGGAGAAGGTAGGGAGGTCTCTGATTCCTGAGTGGTCTACACCACAGCCCCAAGAGCAGCTCTGCTGTGAACTAGATCTGTGAGTAGCTGCTCTTCATTCTGTGCTGCAGCTCCCCTGCTGTACTGCAGGGCTTGGAGAGCAGATTTTGCTGCTTCATCACCAGCTTCCCTGGTGGACAATGGGAGCCTGAGTTAGAGCAGGAAACCAGTACACACTCAACTGGCTATGTCTGAGCCCAGGGGAATGCCTGACACAGAATGGCTCCCCTACTTTACCCAGCCCATTGCTCCCTCTAGGAAGCCTAGGAGAAGTGAAAGCAGTAGAAGATGAGAAGCAGCCTCAGTCACAGCTTCCTGATTATCTACCCATACCCCTGCACAGTCTCTGTGCAAAGGGAGTGGAGCAGGCCAGAGGGTCTGTCCCAAAGTATTGATTACGGCCTCTTAACCTTTTCTGCAATAATGTTTTGCCCTTTGACTGAAAGGTTGTATACCACTGCCATGGTGAGATATAATGCTTGTGAGACAAAAGTCCCAGCCCTGTGGAAATGCCATCTAGGTGCATAAGTTGATACTGAGTAGGACACTGTTATTAAAGAAAGGCAAGTGGAATGTATATATTTTTTTCATAAGAAGGAAATAGAAAGTAAGTACTTCCCCTCAGGTCAAGTCAGAGGTGAATGCAGTTTTGGAAAGAGAGGCCAGACCATGGGTGAGAATTGCAGCTTGTGTAGAAGAACCCACGCTTGCTTTCATCTAGCTAGCCTGCTTAACAATAGCAGTGAAGATGCCTCAAAGCAGGCTTCAGCATGAGTTATACAAACCTGCCTGAATCCCCTGGGTACACACTGAAATTTGTGTCCTGCACTGAAGCCTGCACCACCATATTCTCAGTGCTATTTATAGCCATCTAGCTAGATTAATGCTAAGGTGGGTACGTCTACATGAGCTGCAAATCACATTCCTGGTTGCAATGTAGACATAGCCTAAGAGTGAGGAAAAAACTGGCATACCCCTTGGAGAATGGTTGCTGTTAAAACTGCCCCTTCAGATATCCCTGTGCTCCCTGGAGATATTCAGAAGAATGTCACACAAAACAAAAACAACAACAACAAAGAGGGGGAATTAAATACTGTGGGCTAGATCTTGTCATTTTTATTCACACTGAATAGTTATCGTACTCTGCAAGGAGTTCCATTTCAATAAATGAAGTTACTTGTAGAGTAACATACTACTCACTGTTAGGGTTGCCAATTTTGGTTGGACGTATTCCTGGAGGTTTCATCGCATGACATACTTTTTAATTAAAGATTAATCTTTAATTCCTGGTGACTCCAGGGCAATCCCGGAGGGTTGGCAACCCTACATTGTGCATAAGAATGGCAAAAATTTTAACTGTTGAACAAATGCATGGCCTTATTTTAAGAAAATCTTACCCTCTAATCTCTTCCTTGCTTGTCTGGAGCTCTCTCTTTGTCTAATTACATGGCTGATTCTATAATGTCAATGGGAATGTTCCTGAGTACAAACTTCTCATATTCTGCCACCACCTAATGGGAATATTTGTGAGGCAGGTTATTATTCAACATGAGTAAGGGTGGTAGAATTGAGTTGGCAGGAATCGACCCTTAGATCATACCCTGTTTTGGAAAGAAACATGTTTACTGTAAAGCATCATGAACACGCCTCTGGTACTGCATAAATAACAATAATCAATAATTGGGTGGGTGGGGATCTGAAAAGGAATACTGAGAGCACAGGAGGTGATGGTAAAAGCTGTTTGAGCCACAGAGGGCTAGAAAATACCCTTGGCTCATATGGAACAAAAACCAGTGGTCACAAGAGGGATACAAAGGGAGACAGAAGAGCGAGATTAGGATTATCAGAAGAGGGTGAAACTGTAGCTGAATCCCTGCCCATTGAGATGAGAAGACACCCATTATTTTTTACGAGAGCACATTTATCAATTTCATGGTTCCAAAATTATTAATTAAAACGTATGTTGGTTATTTTCAATTTTATCTTAATATGAACAATTAAAGAACATCTTTCTTTGCCATTGAAAGTTCTATAGTTAGGTAAAAATTCTGATTCTGCAAGGGTGCCTACTATTCCTTTTCAAATACCGGCACTTTTTCCTGTTTGAAGGGAAAATCCCAACAACCCTGCACCATACATCAGTTAGTAAGACCAGATAAGAAGTGGAACAGAGAGAAAATGAAAAGACTAACGTGGTAACTGAAAGAAAATAATTTTTTTTAAGGAAGAAAAGACACAGTAAGAAAGAATAGTTAATTATGTACAATATCTGAAGGTCTGTACAGACCTGCTCTGCAGCATTCACTCCTGTTTTACAATACTGAACCCCACTGTGATGTGCTGTGTTCTTCAGCTCAGACTTTCCTTACAGTGTTTAATGACTTCTGCACTTCATTCATTTCTCATTGAGCATTGGCTATTACTTGAATGCTGTAATTATTGTGGGAGATTCTAAGCAGTGGAACCCAACATTACCACTATAGTAAGTGTTTTTTAGGGAGAAGTAGGAAAAAATGACATAGATGTTATATAGTAATTAAAATGCATGTAAGAAATTAGCCAATTTTTTTTATCCTGGATATTGTATTTTATGTATTTGCAAATAGAAGTAAAAAAAGCTGTCAAATATTATACAAATAAATTGCTTTGTTTTTTAATGTAACACACTCACAGCAAAGGAGAATAACAGGAGCTGGGGCAGAGGCAAAGAGTTACACATGGTCAGTCTTGAGTACCTACTGGATCCTTGGAGTCCACATAGATTTTGAAAGATTTGGGGTGTGATCCAAATTCCATTGAAGTCAATGGGAGTTTTTCCAGTTGACTTCAGTGAATTTTGGATTAGACTCTTCCACAGTGTGAGGCCTCTGTTTCCTCAATGGAGGGGTGGAAAGAAACCCTACCCAGAGTGGAAGAATTTGGCAGAAGCTCACTGAGTTTTCCTCACCTCAGTTTCCTCCCTTATACGATTTTTCCAGAAAAGAAGCCAATTTCTGTTTGTAAATCATTTTTGTAAAAATGAAAAGCGAAGGAGTTCGTTTTGCAAACATCTAGAAATTTCGACCTTATATGATCTGAAAGTGTCCCTTTCAACTTTTTTAGACTGACTTTAAAATATTCCAGACATGTTTGTGTGGTGTGTAGACCTATGTATGAACATATATATTTTTCACTTTGTTGGACCAGAAGGAGGAAAGGGGCAACCCAATTACATTGCATACTGAACAGTTAGGAACTGGTGTATGACTAAGTGAGATGAGTCAGGTGTCATAAAAAACAGAGGATTCTGATTGGATGATGAAAAATTCCATCTCTTCAGGAAGCTAGTATAACTGCATAGGTTGGGAATTGGTAGCCATGTTGTTTTCCCTCATGCCCATGAAAAGGCAGATAAAATGACAGGCACACCACAGCTTTGAGAAACCTTTGGTTTGTGAAATCTGTGGCTTTTGATAGGAACGTAGCTACTACTGAAGTATCATTGCCTCTCTCTGCAGAATCTCTGAAACTAAATGCTGTATATTTTCCTTTTAAAAAGAAGGTGCTACTTTGCATGAGTTCTTATAGTAAAAATATAGCAAGGTTTATTCTACCAAAGAGATGTATAAAAATGTACTTGGTAGAAGCAAAGGGAGGAAGCACTGTCGGGAGGTCTAAGTCTTATTCCTGGCTCTCCAGTGACTCACTGAGCGATCTGGAATGGCTCACTCAATCTCTCTGTGTCTCATTTCTCCCATCTGTAAAATGGAGCTAAAAATACCTACCTCACAGGGGTGTTGTGAGGCTTTATTAATTAATTTTTGTAAAGTGCTTTGAGATCCTTGGATGAAAGGTGCTATGGAAAAGCCAATATGCTTCACTTTTGTAAGGGCAGTAATACAGGTACACACATATGTTCAGGTGGCTGAAGGAACCTGATGCTTTAAAACACTGCTGAAAAGTGTCCAGCTACCTAGTATAACAGCACATCTTGATGTTTGTTGTTTCCTATAGGATATGTAAAGAGCAACTCCCATGGTCAAACCCATGGAGGAAATTATACTTTGGCTCATCACAGAACTACTTCCTACAAACTACAAGGTACCCAGTTTACCTCACAAGTGAAGAAATGTTCAAGACACTTAGAGAAACAGACACACAGATTCCGGCCAACAATTAAGTCTTCTCTATTGCCAAACCATCTGTAGACTGACACCACTTACATAAGGCTAGATCATGTCTTAAAGGCACAGCAAGGCATAGTAAGAGAGGAGGTACCCTCCCAGGAGAGAACCAGGAGACCTCCTATTTGGGCCAGGATGTGGGGAGCACAATCTGCAACTCCCCTTATGATTATTCCCTGTCCATGCAGCCAGGCAGCATATAGGAAGGATCAGAGTGATAGCTGCATCCACCCCCCCCCACCCCACTCTTGGCCATTTGTACCTTGGGGAAACATTTTGGTAGCAGCCTATCTGCGTTCCCAGGTGTAACTGTTACAATTTAAGCCAGGTTGTGTAAGCGGTGGGATAAGGTGCCATACTCCCTCCCCACGTAGCCATATAACAGTCAATCAAGATCTCACCTATAATGTGTGGAGTCCTAATAAAATTCATATTATCATTAAACAGACAAAATGTGAGGAACCAGTTAAAAGTTAAACTTTGGTAGCATAAAAATAATAATAGCATGGTAAAATTTTATATAGTTGACTCAAAGGGAAGTAACATTGTTTTGTATAGAGTAATTTTGCCTCATTGTTAAACTAAAATATTTCGAAAATCATGTTAACCAACCATGTTGGGACTTGAACCTTCGGGGTGATGACCATTCTTGCCTGACCCAGCAAAGCACTTAAGTACGTAGCTTCAAAACTAAGCACATGCATAAGAGCGCTACTGGATCTGGCCAGAGTGCTGATGGCCCTGGAGAACTGTACATGCGTCTGTAGTTTTCCTCAAAAAAAGAAGAGAAAAAAAAGAAAAAAGTTACTTCATGCAGTTAATTAATAAATGTTTCCCTAGAAACATAATTGTTTTTAAATAAATATAAAGTGGAAGGCAAATAATAACTGGAGGATTAAAATAATTTATTCCCCTGTTTCCCTCATCAAAGATTCAAACATTACACTTTCTTCTTCTCCACCACTTGCCCCTCCTCCTCCTTTTTTTCAGTTGAATGGGCAGGAGAGCTTAAATGGATAAAACCAAACTCACAGAATAAACAATATTAAAGTTACAGCTTTTATCCAGCTTCACAAGCACTCCAAAGGAATTTATGTCTTTACTCAGGAAATAAGGGATTCGTATTTTGGCTTTGCACTGTAATATAGGCAAAGTGCTACACATTCATCCACTGGTAATCATCCACATGTCCGTCATTCAAGTCAAAACACCAACTCAGAATTCAAAGGTTCAAAAGGTGTTGTGTGGAACACTCAATGCACACATGACCAGTCCTAGTATGACTGAACTGAGAATATATACATTTTCATGTCCTGTGTTTCAATATGCTGTTAAACTCACGTTGGCTTTACAACAGCTTTTGGAAGTTAAAGTCTTAGGCTTGAACACATCGGCATTTTTCGGAGGTGTAGTTTACTGCCTCATTAATTGTTCTCCCTGTTACTTCTTCCACCTCTGGCTGCCTATCAGACACAACTGCAAGAAGTACTATGTGAAAGCAGCAGTTTCCACTGAATATTCTTCATACAGATGGTCCTGGGCTGTAATATTTACAGTAATGTGAGATTTGTTTATAAATTTCATTTTAGAATATGATCATTAGAGTATTAAATGCATTTGATTTTCTTATACCACAGACTAATTGTCTAATTTAAGTACCTACTTCTATGCAAACACATCAAACGGAAAATTTTTAAATAGCTGAACTCTATCTCAAGTCTTGCACTGAGAAAACCAGGTTCTGACACACCTCAATTTTAGTGAACTGAGGCCATCCAAATTTTGAATATCACAAAAATAATAGACTTGTAAACTAAAATAATACCAAGATTGACAATAAAAATGGGTTTGATGACAATGAATTGGGTTTTCTTATCAGCTGAATATAACACACATCTTTACTTGTTTATAATCCTCTATACTATACTTAACTAGCTAATGTAGTTTGTACAATATACTACCCTCGGATCTCTGCTCTTCCTTTCCTAGACACAACCTAATCCGCTATGTATATCAGTTCTGCTGCTTAACTACAGCTTCCTCTCATCCCGGGATCCCCAACCACTATGTAGCATGAACACTAGCATGTGGCTAAAGTATTATATTTCTCACTGTTAAGCTTTGTATTTTAAATACTGACTTATTCTTTTGTCCGCCAACCTGCAGAAAATATTCTTTTATGCCAAAAGCATGCCTGTCAGCAAATATTAGTAAATTAAATTCTCTTGCTACCTGAAATTTCCCACTACATTTTGTTTAACCCAAAGCACAAAGGTCATAGCTAAGAAATTGTTATATCTACAATTGTACCAAAATACATCTGAGTCCCTATGATGTTAGCTTATGCTGATGGGCCAGCTCTTGAGCTGGTGCAAATCAGCATAACTCCATTGATTGAGCTGGCCCAGTGCATCATGCTAATTACTAAATTGGGGAAGTCCTTTTTTAAAAAATGTGAGTTACTGTTACATATAAGTGCTTGCAGCAAATATTCAAAATGTTTGAGTAGCTAAGTGTCAAAATATATTTTATATTGTGTTTTTAGTCAATAACAATTGACCTATGTTTATTTAAGAACTTGTATGATGGTGATGCACATTAACTTTTGAATTACCATGAGATATATCCAAGGGTATCCCTGGTGTCTCAGAGTGACTCATTCTATTCACAGAGTTGCCCCTCTGTTACTCATTAGTTATTGGAGCAGAACTCGTAAAACAGAGTTATGATGTCTCATCTTGTGATATTGTGATGTACAGGATAACAAGCCAAAACAGGAGTTATCTAATGTGGCCTTTGTATAGACAAGACACTTTGGATAGAAGCCAATGTCATGTATGTAAGCGAATCTAAACTGGGGATAGTGTAGCTACTTACACTTATATTGTACATACTGTTATTTCTACTTTCCTTTTATGCAATGATTATCACAGTTTTTTACTTATTCATAGTTTGCAATAGCTGAGCAATAGATTTTGAATTCTAGCTACGGGTGCACTTATTGAAATGTATTTGTACCTCTTTGTGTACTTGTCTTGCAGTTGTTTTTCATATAGCACTAATGATGTATATGGTGCTTATATAAGAGCCAATTCTCTTTTGGTGTACATTAATTAATTAAGAAAACAGACCCTATAATGCTCACTCTTTTAAAAAGATGGGAGTGAGGAAAGTTAAACCAACCTAAGGAAATATAATAGTTTGAATAATATAATTATAATAACCCCAATAAAACTATAAATAAAGAAGTGAAAGGGGGAATAGAAGAATTTATGCCTTAATATTTTACAAATAATGCTGATTAATAAAATTTTGTAAAAATTGTCTTTTTTCCTGCATAATTAATAGTTTATTATATGATAAATTAAATAAATTAATGGTGCATAGCAAATATATAAAAATGCCCTTCTGGGCTTTACAGATATTCATTTTCTTAATACAAGTGGTTTCTACTTATGTGAACATGGGTCTTAGTGTTCTAGAGCTTCTGTATGATAAACAGTATTTGACGTGCAGTTTGTTTTCTGTCCATGCTATTGCAACAACAGTTCCAATTCTAGCCACTTTTTTTCTTTTCTTTTCCTTTTTCTTTCTTTCTTTGTTTCTTTCTTTGTTTCTTTCTTTTTTTATGCAGAAGACCATCAAATGAATTGTCACAATACTCGAATAATGCAAGACACAGAAAAAGACGATAACAATAATGATGAGTATGATAATTATGATGAACTGGTGGCCAAGTCATTGTTAAATCTTGGCAAAATTGCAGAGGATGCAGCATACAGAGCCAGGACAGAATCAGAAATGAACAGCAATACATCTAATAGTCTGGAAGATGATAGTGACAAAAATGAAAATATTGGTCGGAAAAGTGAGCTGAGTTTAGATTTAGACAGTGATGTTGTTAGGGAAACAGTGGACTCCCTTAAATTATTAGCACAAGGACATGGTGTAGTGCTTTCAGAAAACATTAATGACAGAAATTATGCAGACAATATTTCACAGCAAGATAACAGAAATATGAACTTTGTAATGCTAGGAAAGCCTATGAACAATGGACTTATGGAAAAAATGGTGGAAGAGAGTGATGAAGAGGTGTGTCTCAGCAGTTTGGAATGCTTAAGGAACCAGTGTTTTGATCTGGCTAGGAAACTTAGTGAGACAAACCCACAGGAAAGAAACCAGCAGCAAAATATGAATGCTCGTCAACATGTCAGGCAAGAAGATGACTTCCAAGGAAGAACGCCAGATCGGAATTACTCTGACATGATGAACTTAATGAGGCTTGAAGAACAGTTGAGCCCCAGATCTAGAACTTTTTCTAGCTGTGCAAAGGAGGATGGGTGTCATGAAAGAGATGATGATACCACCTCTATTACTTCAGACAGGTCTGAAGAAGTTTTTGATATGACAAAAGGTAACTTAACCCTGCTTGAGAAAGCTATTGCTTTGGAAACTGAAAGAGCAAAAGCCATGAGGGAAAAAATGGCAATGGAAGCTGGAAGGAGGGATAATATGAGATCATTTGAGGAACAGCCTCCACGACAACTTTCTGGGGATGACAGGAAGCCTAAATCCAGTGACGGCCATGTCAAAAAGCCATATTATGGTAAAGGTAATATTTCTATATACTGTATGTTGTGTCATGAAAAAGTGTGAGCTAACGTGCTAATAAGTGATGCTTAGAACTCTAATGTGAAGTCATTGTTTATTTAATTTGTATGACTATGGCGTGATTCTAAAATAGCATCATGCTGTGACTACCTAATAGAACAACTCATTCTACAGTGTTAGAAACATGTACAGTATTTCAGTGCAATATCATTTGGCTAAATAGAAAAACATAACTTTTCAGGGAAACAAAACAAATAAGAGATCATGTTGAAAGAGGCAAAGATGATTCTAACAGGTATTATGACTAAAAATATGAGGAGAATTGCATTGCATACTTTATTGAATGATGGGGATTTATGTAGCAGTTAGTCAATCAGCTATGAAGTGCATATTTTACAGATTGGATTGGGTAGGTGGCATCATGATTTATAAAATTATCATCAAATGACAGTTATTGATGAAGCCGCTCCCATCTAAAACGTAGAGTTGCCTGATAGAAATTGAACAGTATCAGAATGACCGATAACATAAGATAGGGGCAGTGACTGCACATTAATTATCTTAAGATACTAAGGTAATGGAAACCGTTTGCTATGCAAGGCATAGTGTGGCCTGGGCTGAGATCAATAGCAATTTCTTTCTTATATGCATTCCACTTCACTGGTTTCATTCCATTGTGGAAACAGTTAAGGTGCTGCCTTAACCATAATTATATCTATATCTATATATATATAGATATATGGATATAAAGTTAATTTTAAAATATGTTTTAATTTAAAGAATTATCCTAGTAATGGTGTGTTTATATTAACACACCCCTCTGTGTGTGTCCACATATATATGCATTAGGGCTCTGTCCTATACAGCATTCAATACCTTCTGAAAGTTGTTGAACACCCTGAATTCCTATTGACTTTAATGGAAGTGAGGGCTCTGCATTTCTAAGGAGGTGATAAGCATGCTGCTGGATTGGTTATATATTGTATTTCTTATAGAGAAACACCTGGTTTCATCTCTATAATTTAGACTGTGGGTTTGGGGCGGTGGGTTATTTTGTTTTTTTCCATTATAAACCTCTGATTTCAAAGGGTGATAACATGGCCATAAAATCTGGCTGTGAGATTAAAGTTGGCACACCACATCTCAGATCAGGAGATTTTTTATTTTATAAACAAGTTTTAAGAGGGGGAAATAGCCAGTCTCTTATAAGTTATACAAACAGGAACATGGAAGTTATTGGTTTCAGAAACTCGTCTGCAATGTAGCTTAGAAATTTTGTTTGCTTTCAGACACAAAGATTGTAGTCCACTGTATGAACTAGTAATGTTGGGTGTTTGGGGAAGACATTGTTTAAGTTTAGTTAAACAGTTATTCCATAGCCATGTGGATTTTTCTATTGTTTGCATGTGACACATAATAGGTGTATGTTCCCTTCGTAATGTGTGTATGTAACAAAACCAAACAGAACATGTCAAACCAGTGCTGACATTAAAATCCTTAAAACAGTGTTTTCCAGATCTGCCAACCCACGAATGCTTAGGAAAACACATAAACATATATCTCTGCAGTCGCCAAAGGATTAATATAGTAGTAGTAGAAATATGGGCTTCTTATTTCAGTGATTTCTAGAGCTTCCCTGATGCCAACCTACTTCTAAGGACTGCCCGATGAATTAGAGATAGGCCCAAACACAACCCTTGGATACAAAGGAAAGCCCTGAAATTTATGGTAGTTTGGATCAGGAAACTTTACAGCTGTGACCCTTCTCTGTTCTTCATAGATGAAAGGCTGGAGGAGAGGGGGAGGAGAATGATTCCTTCCTCACTCTAGACAAGATTGAGAAAAACAGAATATTGCAGTGAATTAGAGGGGGGATGAAAGAAAGGGAGTTATTTATGTCATTCACTCTCATATCACATATAATCTCCCAAACATGCTTGCAAAAGTTCTCCAAAGAGATGAATGATACAATTAAAGGGAAATATTCTCAGGGTGGAGGTTTCTAGGAAGAATCGTAACTCCTGTCTTCTCTCTTCAGGAGCTCTGCTCTCAGAGATCACTGAAACAACAAAGGCACGGCAAGCCACCTTTTTTTCTTCCATTTAAAATCTTCCAGAGACTCTTTCCTCCAAGACTGATGACTTTTAAAACCTTGTGACCCAGCTTGGGCAAGCTTTGCTCAGGCAAAACTGCCACTGTGGCAAGGATTCAGTGAGGATTTCAGGATTAAGCTCTTAAAAAAAATTAAAAACAAAAAAGTAATATTCTCTATTGGAGGAAGGAATTCAATAAGAGCAGATCAGCTAGTCCAAATATATACGCGTTTATATTGAGAGGTGAATATAATCCTGAGCCCTAAGTTTTCTGCATAGTTGCATAGAGTTTTAGCTGGATGTCTTCTATTAAGTCAATGGGAAATTGTGCAAATAAAATTCCATGCAAGTTTTGGAAATGTAAGATTAGTGTGCAGCATCTTTTCTGACTTGCTAGACCATAAAGGCTCTTTTGGAGCTCATAAACCCTATTATTCTAAGGATCTGAATACTCAGGAGGATTTGCATGGCACTGTAAGACAAGCTCTTCAGCTGGTCTAAATTGGCATTCCTCCACTGACTACTATAGAGCTACATAGTTTACATCAGCTGAGGTTCTAGTCCGTGGGCTCTAGAGAAGCCTTTATGGTCTATTGTGTTAATCATCTGCATTTTAATAGTCCTTGAATACTGGTATATTTACATTATACTTATTTTATTTATTTTTATGATTTATTCACTTATCTAACACTTTCCCCACATTTCAGTGTGCTTTATACAAAGAGTTGTACAGAGTTGTGTGTGAGAATGAAAATGGGACTGGTGGTCTAGTGGTCTCAGCACAGGTATATGTGGAAGGAACTCCTGAGTTCTAATCCTAGCTCTGATACTGACTCCTTCTGTGCCCTTGCGTTTAACTGCTAAAACTCAATTTCCCAAAGTGTAAACTGGGGATAATGGTATTTACCTACTTCACAGGGGTTTTGTGATGTTTATGCGACTGGACAGAGCTTTGAAGATGAAATTTTGTAAATAAATACATTTACCATTGAACAGCAGAAAACATAGTACTGTATGTTACACCTGACATACGTGCAAACTAATATAAAACATTAGCAATTAGAAATGCATTTGTGACAGCTAAGTTTAAAGTGTGATATTAAAAGTTAGTATTGGAAATTAGGCCAGGAGAGCAATCACCATATGATAAAGAGTTTCTCATAAGCCAAGATGGTTGAGCAAGGGTTTGGAATTTAGAAAATGCAACAACCACATGAGACTATAAAAATAAAAACCTGCAACTGAATGTGAACTGTGGGTAGTCTGTACACTTTATCTACTAAAAAGAGATTGCACCCAAATCTCTAGAAGTACTGAAAGGGTCCCTTGATGTCACTGGGGTTGTACCTGCTAACCCAGGGCTGATTTTTACCATAAGACTTAATAGAAACCTAATAGCAAAACCTTATTTCCAAAGGCAAAAAAGCATAAATCCTGCAGCAAAGAAATAACAGGAGCAGCATAAAATACATAAAAGATGATAGATCAGTTTGGGTTCTGAATTCAGGACTGATGGAAGAACTAGAATGGGTGATGATGTTTGCTTTTAGCTATTAACTTAGAATAAGACGGAATCTTTGTAGCCAGAGTAGCATGAAACGTTTTTCTTAAATACTGGTGTATAAATCAGGCAACAGTGTTAAAGATGATGTGGTGTAGCTTGTATTACGTGCTGAGTTGGAAGCCCTGAGATGTTACTTTACAAATGTTCTATTACAGGAAGCAAACTGACGAAATATGTGATCAAGTTCTAGTTCAGGAATAATTTCATCAGCAGTTCCATTACTTTCTTGGCAGAAAACAATAGTTTATTGAACAGAAGTCTCCTGAGGCCCTTTCGTTGACTTGTACACAAAGAAACAAACCGCATTATAGAAGATTATTCACCTTTTAAGCTTACGAATACACAAACTTTATAGATGCATGATTATAATGGCCCAAATTCAAAATAAGGGATTGTTACATCTGATTAGATCTTTTACCCTATCATGGCTTACTGGAGGAAAAAAATGCTTTTATATGCTTTTGTATTCTACTACCTTCATAAGGAATTTAGGAAAATCAGTGTCATCTGCTTAGAGTGACTTTGAATAAGGATATATTTGTGCTGAATCGTTGAATCCAGTATGCTAAGGAGCTGGGTCTGCTAACCTCAAGAGACTGAACTTCTATGACAGTACATTTGCAGGCTTCAGTACATCAGGCAAATAGTACTGAAAAGAAAGGGGGAACCAGCTAACAGTTTCAGAGTGTCTTTACACTCTTAAGTTGATGCTTGCCAGGAGAACATTGATTGACAGTGGTGTGGCTTTGCTGTAAGAAGGTCACTCCCCAATCACTATGATAAGTATTGCTGGGATCATAGGAGCCTGTGGTATGAAAAGAAGATAACGGGAACAAAAGTGACAAAATTGTTTTAAGAAGCAGCAGTTTTTTCTTCTAGTATTTTTAAGAACATTTACCAAAGAATAACTTGCAACAGTAAATGAACCTTCTTACAGAAATTTGGAAAGCATAATTCACTTGACACATTTGTTGTAAATTATAGATCCCTCAAGAACAGAAAAGAAAGAGAGCAAATGTCCTACCCCTGGGTGTGATGGAACTGGCCATGTAACGGGGCTTTACCCCCATCACCGCAGTTTGTCAGGATGCCCACACAAAGATAGGGTCCCTCCAGAAAGTAAGTCCACATTGTTTCATGGAAACTGGGGATAAAACTCCAAAGATTTTTCTAGCATGCTTTTTCAACCTTTTTTATTTCCATTTTATGGTATGGTATGTCTCAGTTAAGCATCCTGTTCTGTGCTATAGTTTTTTTCTTTATTCCATCATATTCATATCTCTAATAATTTTTAAACTAAAAAGAACAACTTTTAAAGCTGTATTCTTTGATTCTGAGAATGTTAGGTTATTTTTAAACAGATGCATTCAGTCTGCAGGGAAAGATTTTCCAGAAACACTGCACTGCTTTTAGTTCTGAGTGCCAATGTCCCTGTTGTTTAGTGCAGGAACAATTGTGCTTTCAAGTTTGAAAAACTCACCACCCATTTTATTTATGTGTTTATTTATTTGGAGACATAATGAAGAAATGTACATTATAAAAAAGAGAGAGAAAGAGAATTTGGTCCTGTAGTAGTAGTATCCAGGATTTTGAGCCATACTCTCTTGTCATTTACTTGGGTGCATCTTCCCTTAAAGTGAATGAATTCTGTGAGGACTGAAGTCAAAGGAAGTTGCACTTGTGTAGAAGAGAGAAGGATTTGGTCTTGAAAGTTTAAGGCAGATCCTCAGCTGGTATAAATTGGAATAGTTCCACTGAAGCTAACTGAGCTGTGCTGATTTTATACCAGCTGAGGATCTGGCTAGGGTCTGATTCTCTTTCTTACTTTCACTGGTGTGAAATGGGACACCATGTACATCATTGAATTCTGTGGGCCTGTTTCTCCATTGTCTTGCAAATTGAGGAGTCATTTACACCTGTGTAAATTAAAATGGGTGCAAAACCCATCCAAATCGGAAGGGCAACATTTAACACCCATTTTGTACAGATGTCCAGAAGTCTCCATGCAGAGAAAAATCAGACCCAATGGAATTTCACTGGTATAAAACCAGTGCAAGTGAAAGGAGAATCAGGCCCTTAAGACTTACACTATAGAAGACCATGAGCCTGATTCACCACTGCACAACTCCAGTTTTACAGTGGCATAACTCTGTTAATGACAGTGCATTTACTGACATAAAACTGGAATAAGGCAGGTCTGAATTAGGCCCCAAATCACCAAGAAAGTTGTCGTCTCAGAAAGGGAAGTCAGAACTGTATTAGCACAGAGAGAGAGAGTCTAACACAAAGTCTTCTCTTTCATAGCCGGGTTGTTCTTTCTAGAATTAAGATAATGAAGGAACCTCACGGCATCTTGGTTGATCTGTGACTACAGCAGATTAAATTAATTCATTTTTCCATTTTTGTAATTTGACCTGTAATTTTCTGAAGTACAAATATTTTCTCAGGTGCTTAAAGTTCTCTCTCATTTTTTGTAAATGGTGAAAATAAAGCTCTTTAGAAGATGTTGTAAATCAAAGAAGAATATAGCTTTAAACTGTTTGCATGTTCCGTAGTTACTAAAATGAAAAAGGTGAGCTCATCTTTTTATTTATTTATTGAACTAATTTTCCTGTTATGCTGGCCTTGTGAAGCATGTTTCAAGAACAGCTTTGAATAGCAGGAATTTCAGAGTAAAGCTTTTGCATCTGCACACATTTTAATACACTGCCAGTGGTGGTGGTAATGGTGGTGATGATGATCTTTGAATCAGTCTCTATGGATTAAATCCTCAAGTGTCTGCTTGGTTTTTATTCAATTCTTACTCAGCCAAAGCATTCGCTGATTTCAGCAGAGTTTGTCTGAGTGAGAACTAAACAATGACTTCATGAGTACATCCCATGTGAATAAAATGGGAGCTATTTGGAGAGGCTGAACGGCCTAGTTCTGTACATTAATGCACTAGCCATCCAGCTTTAGAGACATGGATTCAGATATGTTTCTTGTCATACAAAAGGAAAGGCCCCAGTCTAGTTCCTTGTTAATGTACCTCCGTTTTACAAAACCTCTTGATAATTTGGCCCATTATAGCAAGAGTGTTGAAATTCAGAAGAGAATTGCCTTGAAAGAATTTGGGGGCAAATCTTGCACCCAACTTGCTAAAGCCAATGCTACCTATTCCTTACTCTCATGATTAATCACTCCACCAGCCCTCAACTTTACAAAGTGCTTACTGCTTAGGAGTTTCTTTTCCATATTTTTTTTCAATTTGCATTCTTATAATTTAAGATTTATAGAGAATTAAAATAAAGAGAAAGGGACCAATTCTGCCCTCATGCTTACATGTGTAGTAACTTCCATTGACTACACCCATTTGACTGTGGGCAGAACTGGACCCTAGTAAAATTGAATTGACTTGCATAATACGGTCACATTCTGCTCTCAGTTGTACTGATATAAATCTGGAGAAACTCAATTTTTTATTGGTATCACTGAGAGCAGATTTTAGCTCACAGGCTTTATTATAAGTGCATAAAACTGTATTACACAATCACAATCCACACTTTATTACTGGGCTGATCCCGATCCACCTGTTACTATTGAGCTGATCAGTGTTCAGCATTTATGTATGGAGAGGATGTTGGGAGTTTCCTCCTTCACCATCACAAAGAGACACATTAATTATTAGATTCTGTAATTTCCATAATTCTCACTGTACAGTGTTACCCGTGTTAATGCGCATAAGGTCACGACACCTCCTTCCCTCATCAGACTTTATTGGTTACATGTATTTTGAGGAATGCTGGTCGTTAATGAATCCTGGTTTTTGGTTTTTAAATGGTTTCATATATACTGGGACTTGATTTTTTTTTCTTGCTTTCATACGCTGCTGTTTTCTCTTACTCTCCTTGTCAAGTTCTTGCCATGCATGAAAATGTTCTTAAGTGTCCTACACCAGGCTGCACAGGTCGGGGCCACGTAAATAGCAACAGGAATTCTCACAGAAGGTAAGGAAGCCATCACTGGTCTAATAGTCTAGAGAGAACACTGCTTCAGAGCTGCAGCACTTCTTGCAGTCTGTTCTGAGAGTGTGTGTATATGTGTATGTGATTTTGTTCTTTTGTTTTAAAGATGGCAGATGGTGCTTAGTGTGCTTTATTTATTCATTTTGCATCATAAAATCCTTAAACTTATTTTACAATGTGAAGAGACTTCTGTGCAAAATTAATTTGATTCATGTAAGAAACGTTTTAAGCATCACTTGCTTGTTTTTATTTATTTTTTTAACTTAGCTAGAGTTGTATTAAAAGAAGCATATGACCCTTAAGCAGAAAGTAATAGAAGAAAGAAAAAGACCGCAAAAACTATCAAGACCAGGACAGAGTTATGGTTCATATAATGTTCATCTTTATGAGTGATGACTCCATACTGCGTGAAAAATTCCACTCTAATCATAAGAACAATTTTGTATGAATAAATAATAAAAACCATTTCAATTACATATATATTATACAATTTAAAGTTTTCTACCATCCAAGGGCTCAACCTGAAGTCCATATTTAGGCAAAAATTAATGAGAATTTTGCCTGAATAAGAAACAATATGGAAAAGTACTTTTGATTTTCAAGATGAGGAAAGCAATAGAATTCATAGAAATTATTCTAGAAACCAATAGAATTCCACACAAAATGATACTTTTCTATAGAGTTTTTTAATCATCCTATAGAATGGACCTCATTTTCTGTTACATCCTAGGGATTATTTTTAAAAACTTACAGAAAAGTTATCATTTCTATTATATTTTATGACTTTTCCATAAGGAAATTGAGCTCTACATTGTAGCTTCCAATGGCAAAACCCAGGGAAGGTGGGCAGAGAGCACAGAAAACTACCCAAGGTTCCCATTACTGAGCTCCTTTTAACATGAACTGCAGCAAGATGGCTTGGGAGACCACAGAGGGTATTGGCGGTATGGTCCTCCACGCTTACAGAGCTCTGGCTTCACCGAGAGTTCTTATCTCAGCTCCATGGATTCCCTTGCAGAGGACCAGTCTCTTTGGAATGCTCTGTGGCACCTCCTTCTTCTCTGGAGCTATGCAGCCACTGGCTGCCTCCCACTAATGTCATGCAGCACAGCAGCAAAAGCTTCGAAGGGGACTCCATGGCAACTAATGCTGCAGCAGCACTACTGACTTCTGTTTGGATATCTGCTAGGATATCCCCGGTGTCTGAAGAGGAGCATGTCACTGGAGAGCAGCTGCCGCGGGCACTAATCTGAACCTGTGTAGAGCCCCCCAACCTTTCCCCCTGTGGAACTGAGACAGAGGGGTTGCCATTGGCACCCAGGGAGGAGTGGAGGGAGCATTCTGCTTACCTCTTTCTGCAGCTTTTGGGGCATTTTGCTCTGCTTTTCCCCTCCCCCCCCCTTCTTCTATTTTTCTTCTGTTGCGAGGGAAGCATCTGGGCCTGAGTAAGATTTCAAGCTGAGCCCTTTCGAGAGGCACCTCTGTCTCTAGTTTAAAACCCTATGCCACCGAGTGCACTGATTTGCCTTTCACTTTAATTTCTTTTCCTGTGGAGAACACAAGGAGCTGCGGTCACATAACCAAGCAACAGACAATAACAAGAAAAAGACCCCTCCATTGTCAGGTCACAGGATTTTACAAATTCACTAAGAGCACCATCTGCTGGTACCAGGATATTTATTTTCCACTGTTCTAAATCTTTTCCAGCAGAAGCAGACTTATTAACTATCACTTCAAAAATAGTTCAGCATTTGTAAATTAGAGTTCAAGTCCAGACGTCTTAGTTCTTTTCACGTTACGTGACTAGAACGACCTTTAGTGGTTTAACTTCATGAATAAACAGCAAGAAAATATATTTTTGATATAGGTTTATAGACACTCAGTCAAATTCTCCACTGATTTATACCCCTCACAACCTAATTGAAGTTAATGAGGCTGAATGAGGTGTGAAGCAGCACAAAATTTCATCTGTATTGTGTTGACATTGAATAATCTGCATCAACCATTTCAGTGACAAAATGTATATGAACAAAAGGGCCACGTTCTGCAAACAAAGCTGCAAAGTAAATTTTGGCTTATATTCTCCTCTTCCTACCTGAATGCCTGTTAACTGACATCCATGAGAGTTCTGCCTGTGTACAGTAGGAGGAGAAGAATATTGTATATGAGATCATCCATGCAACTTTGAAAGCAGAATGTTGCTCAAAGACAGGAAGTCTATCCTAGAGGAAATGTATACAGAAAAGGTTCTGGAAACTTTTTTCCTCCAGATTCTTCCTCGTGCTGACTAAGGAGGAGAAGGAGTAATTGGATCAGTGCTATAATGTGAAATTTCTCAGGACAAGACAATTAAATTTCCTTTCTGTAATTGCAGCCTCTCTGGATGTCCTATTGCTGCAGCAGAGAAACTGGCTAAAGCTCAAGAGAAGCATCAGAGCTGTGATGTGTCAAAATCAAACCAGGCATCAGATCGGGTTTTAAGGTATTAGAAATCACTATAATACTTAATACTATGCAAAATTCATCACACGTTAAATTAATCTGAGCATTTATATTTATATACGTTGTATATACATATATATCTCCCTTAAAGAAGAGTTTAGAATTAGGGCTTCTGGATCCAATTTTCTCAGCATTATTTCCCAACAAATTTGCATGGGGGTGGGCTGGTAATTATTTTGGCAAATACATGTAAAGCCTGAAAAGCTCATTTTTGTCTTAGGCATTGTTTGGTGTAAAGCTGACTGCTGGAGTGCAAAGTCTAAGAACAGTGTGAAAAAAAGTTGGTATCTTTTGGGAATAAACTAATATTTACCGGTAAGTCTTGTTTTCTTCAGCAGGCTTTTACTAGTAAATATCAGTTTAAATGAAGACCAGAAGCCCTACTTGCAGTACTAAATTGGCAGCATACCTTTTTATGGAAAAAATACCTGATCTAGTTTAGCTTCCAAAAACACTTAAGGGTTAGTTCATTGTCTCTGTTTTGCTCCCTCCCCCACAGAAGGGATTAAAGGAATGGAAATACCATTCCATTGGTTTAAATTTTGATGGAGGGAGGAGATTGAACTAATCTGTCATAATCACCCCCTCTCTCCATGCATTTGGGACTCAGCATTTATCCTATGCACAATCCAGCTCGGCACTATTAAATGCACCTAGCGCTGGGCCAGATGTGGGTGGAGAAAAATGTGGCTACTGGGGGAGCTGAGAGTTTAGGGAGCAGTGCAAAGGCATTGGACTTCTGCATGAGTGTACCAGCCCTATATTGATGCCCCAAGAGCTGCAGAATTTCACCATGGATATTATGATATCTGTGGGTTAGGATGGCCACATCCTTCCCTTCTCCCCATGGGAGAATTTGAAGGACTCTCCACAACTTCCAGCACACAGAATTTTCTAGGCCTCCCATAAGTTTCTCTCTGTCAGGTTATCATTTTGACCTAAATTTTAATAGGGTGACTTATAATGAATGTTTCTTACTGTTAAAGGAGTCATCTTTCTTTGAATATTCTCTCAGTACTTCATCAAAATCTTGATGGCATTTTCCAAACCCTTGTGTTCTTGGGGTTGAGAAAACAGAACGATGTCCTGCATCAGGAAAGCTAACGGTTATGTAGTGAATTTGGATTTTTGTTTTTCTTTTCCCAAGTGTTTTCAGTAGCTTTATCTGTACCGGACCCAGTTCTGGTTTCACTTTTTTCAGACACTGTCCATGATACTTTACTCAACAGTAATGCTTTTAATAATAATAATAAATATCCATTGAACAAAATCATCAAATCTTCATTAGCAGGATCACACACAGACCAAAAATACAGTGGCTTTCACTGCTCTTTAGAGAGAAGTCACAGGAGTCCGATGCCATGCAGAGGAAGCTGCTTTTCAAAAGCAGCATCTGGTTCTCTGGCAGACTCCTTAGACAGCTGTTTTGGCAGTTTTGCTTTTGCCTCTGGGTCTTTCATGTGTTTCAGATCTTGTTAGGCAGCCCGAGTATGACTGTCATCTCAGACACTACTTCCCTTTTACCTTTAACTCTTGGATCTATTTAAGATGAACGTCCTAAGGGTTGTCTTATAAATTCCACCCACAGTGATTGATTGGGGACTTTATGTGTTCCAAGTCTAAATCCTGTGAACTGATCTTACACTTGTCTCCATCCCACCTGCATTCAAAATGTCTTCACTAATAAAAAAAGTCAAATTCATAGGATTTTTGCTCTGCCAAAAATTTTAGTTTTGTTTTGAATGTGCACTATGTGAATTGTATTTATTTTCTTAAATGAACATAAACTATATTGGGCTACGCCGACTGAGGATCTGGCCCATTGTATTTTGTGAAAAGTGAAGAGAAATTTTCCAAAGGAGCCCAACATACAAAAGAAAAGCAAAGGGTACGGTATGAATTATATAATTTCTTGGGTAATTTACACCTCAATCTCTTGTCTAAGTTCTATGAAAATGAATTCATCCAGAAATGCAAACTACTAAAAATATATTAGTATTTCTAGCTGTTTATTGTTTTCCACTTCATCAGCCAGCAAGGCATGATGGCTCTTCTGCATGTGACTAAATTAGTGTTCCCCTGAATGCCCCTTCCATTTCCACGTTATAATTGTGGGGGAAAGAAAAAGGGCTTGATCCTTTGAGGTACCAAGCACCCGAAGTCTGCAGTTAATCACCCTAAACCCCCTTAAAAAATCAGTGGGCTTTTAGGATGCTGAGCACCTTGTAGGATTTGCTCTCTAAGGCCCAGTCACACAACACTTTCTCACATGAGAATTTTAGATGGTACAGCCTAAGTCTGTATTAGCTTGCACTCCATCTCTTATTGTGTTGTGGGACCAGCCTATTGAATGTGGTGTGTGGAGCAGCCCCAGGAGTCACAGTTCCCGCTAAAGCCTTGCGTGCAGGAGCCAGAGAGACTGGATGACAGTTCAGAGGCAAGAGGGACTGTGTGGGTGCCGTGTACGGATCTCCCCCTGAAGAGGCGGACCCCAGCTTCTTTTGTGACAGGGCAAACCACATGCAAATAGAATCATATAATCACAGAAGATTAGGGTTGGAAGAGACCTCAGGAGGTCATCTAGTCCAACCTCCTGCTCAAAGCAGGACCACCCCCAACTAAATCATCCCAGCCAGGGCTTTGTCAAACTGGGCCTTAAAAACTTCTAAGAATAGGGATTCCACCACCTCCCTAGGTAACGCATTCCAGTGCTTTACCACCCTCCGGGTGAAATAGCGTTTCCTAACATCCAAC